>NC_082726.1:26180768-26831518 GCF_030144855.1 Hypanus sabinus | reverse complement strand
GCTCACAATATCAAAGCAATGATTTTGCGAGATGAATGTAGTATTGGCCGAGGTCTGGTAGTTGTATTGGCAGCGATTATAATGTAGGCCTGTGAATTGCGTGTAATCTGGTACAAAGCTGACTAGTTGCATCATTCAAAGATTCAAGGTACATTTATTATTAAAGTATGTAAGCACTATACAACCCTGAGATGCAACTTCCCGCAGGCAGCCAGAAAACAAAAGGAGTGTTATGGTATTATGGAACCCGTTCGAAGAAAACATCAAACCCCCAACGCAAAAAAAGCACAAAATCACACAAACGATAAAAAAGAGCAAGTAACACACAGAATATTAAATGACAAACTGCAGAGTCCTTGAAGAAGTCTAGGAATGTTCAGTTCAATTTAGCACTGTGTCACTCGTTGACCGCAGTTCATATGATATTGGCTTACCATAGACAGCTGACACAATTCTAATGTGCAGGAACTTAAGAAACTGCAGAGACTGGTGGACACAGCCCAGAACATCACAGGCACATCCCACCTCACCATGTGAGGTGCACCCTCATGAAGGCAACATCTTATCATTAAGGATCCCCACCAGCTGGTCCACATCATTGTTTCGCACCTACTGTCAGGCAGGATGTACAGAAGCCTGAAGTTCAACAACACCAGGTTCAAGGACAGCTTCAAAATTTTGGCTCCTGAACGAAAAGGCAAAACCATTTAGCAACACTATAACATCTTCAACAACTTTGCCCACTTTGCACGAAAATGGACTTCTCTTAGTTTTAATTTAATTTAATTTAATTTCAATTGAGGCAAAATCCATGGAAAGGAAGCTGGTTTTGTAATGTGCTGAGCTGTATCTATAAGATAATATTGAACACAATAGTCTTGTCCCAAATAACCACAATGTTTTTAAGCCAGTCTCATGTCTTGCTTCCAGGCATTAACTCTTCACAACTTACTGGCATGTTCATCACCTACAACCTTACCATCTGCTGCTTTACAGGTTCCATAGACATCTGAATCTATTATCACCTCAAAATTAATCATTAAGTTTCAAGACCTTGGCCACAATACCTCCTTGTGCAATTCGATCCTTGATTTCTTCACTAGTCCTAGATGTTGATTGGCAACAACATCTCCCCCACAATCTCCATCAACGCAGATGCACTGCAAGGCTGTGTGCTTAGCTCCCTGCTGTACACACTTCACACTTATGACTGTGTGGTTAAGCACAGCTCCATTAGGAAGTCATTCCTGCTTGTGGCCATCAAACTTTGCAACTCCTCCCTTGGAGTGTCAGACACCCTGAGCCAATAGGCTGGTCCTGGACCTATTTCCACTTGGCATAATTTACATTATTATTTAATTATTTCTGGTTTTATTTTGCTATATTTCTACTCTATTCTTGGTCGGTGCAACTGTAACGAAACCCAATTTCCCTCGGGATCAATAAAGTATGTCTGTCTGTCTGTCAATGCTAAATTTAAATTTGCAGACAACACCACTGTCATAGGCCGACTCAAAGGTGGTGATGCATCAGTATATAACAGAGAGATTGAAAATCGGGCTGAGTGGTACCTCAACAACAACCTCTTACTCAATGTCAGCAAGACAAAGGAGCTGATTAACACACACAAAATGCTGGAGGAACTCATTAGGCCAGGCAGCATCTATGGAAGACATTTCAGGCTTTTACTGTTCATTGGGACAGTCCTGATGAAGGGAATCAGCCCGAAACATTGATTACATCTTTTCCATAGATGCTGTCTGGCCTGCTGAGTTCCTCCTGTGTGTGTTGCTTGGATTTCCAGCATCCGTAGATTTTCTCTTGTTTGTGAAAGCAGCTGATTATTGACTTCAGAAGGAGGAAACCAGAGGCCAGTGAGGCAGTCTTCATCAGGGGATCAGAGGTGGAGAGGGTCAGCAACATTAAATTCCTCAGTATTATCGTTTTGGAGCACCTGTCCTGGGCCTATGAAGAATTTACAGCAGCACCTTTACTTCCTTAGGAATTTGCAAAGATTCGGCATGACATCGAAAACACTGACACACCTCTACAGATGTGAGGTAGAGAGCATATTGACTGGCTGCACCTCAACTTCAAATAGAAACAATAAAGCCTTTGAACAGAAAATCCTACGAGAAGTAATGGATGTGGCCCAGTCCATCATGGGAAAGCCATTCCCACCACTGAGTACATCTACATGGAGCTTTGTCACAGGAAAGCAGCATCCGTCATCAGGGACCACCACCACCCTCTCTTCTTTCCACTACCATCAGGACTCACAACACCAGGCTCAGGAATAGTTATTATCCCTCAACCATCAGGCTCCTGAAGCAGAGCGGATAGCTTCACTCAACTTCACTTGCCCCATCTCTGAACTGGTCCCACAACCTATCAACTCACTTTCAAGGATTCTTCTTCTCATGCTCTAGATATTTATTGCTTATTTATTTATTATTATTAGTTCTCTCTTTTTGTATTTGCACGGTTTGTTGTCTTTTGAAAGCTGCTTGGATGCCCAAGTTGGTGCGGTCTTTCATTGATTCTACAATGGTTTTATTCTGTTATGGATTTATTGAGTATGCCTGCAAGAAAATAAGTCTCAAGGTGAAATATATGTTCTTTGACAATAAATTTACTTTGAACTTTGGATCTGCATGCAGCAAGTCAAAGGAACATCCTTACATTAGGAGGAATTGTAGGCATGCAGCATCAAATGGGAAAAGAATTCCACTTTAATGAAATAAATAGAGAGAAAGTTGCAAAGGGAACATACACCAAGAGGAACTAAAGACAGGTTCACTTCTATGGGCTCTGTCTACACTTCTTACTGCCTCAGTAAAGCAGCCAGCATAATCAAAATCCTACCCACCACAGACATTCTCTCTTCTCCCCTCTCCTATCAAGCAGAAGGTACAAAAGCCTGAAATCATTTACCAACAGGCTTAGACAGTTTCTACTCACTGTCGCAAGACTATTAACCGGTTCCCTAGTATGATTCTTTACCTTACAATCGACCTAGTTATGATCTTTCACTTTATAGATGATCTGCGCTGCACTTTTTCTGTAGCTGTTGCAATTTATTCTTCATTGTTATTGTTTTACACACAAAATGCTGAAGGAACCCTGCAGATCAGAAAGCATCTGTGGAAAGGAGTAAAGCGTTCATGTTTCCGGCTGGGATCCTTCATCAGGATGTCCATAGATGCTGCCTGACCTGCTGAGTTCCTCCAGCATTTTGTGTGTGTTATTCTGGATTTCCAGCATCTGCAGAATCTCTTGTGTTTATGTTTTCTTTCCCCTTGTACTACCTCAATGCACTGTATAATTAATTGATCCATATGAACAGTATGCAAGACAAGCTTTTCACGGTATCTTGGTGCGTGTAACAATAATAAACCAATCCCAGTCTCAGTCCTATCTTCCCACCGATCTCCCTCCTGGCACTTATCCTTGTAAGCGGAACAAGTGCTACACCTGCCCTTACACTTCCTCCCTCACCACCATTCAGCGTCCCAGACAGACATTCCAGGTGAGGCGATACTTCACCTGTGAGTTGGCTGGTGTGGTATACTGCATCCGGTGCTCCCGGTGTGGCCTTTTATATATTGGTGAGAACCAACGCAGACTGGGAGACCGTTTCGCTGAACACCTACGCTCGGTCCGCCAGAGAAAGCAGGATCTCCCAGTGGCCACACATTTTAATTCCATGTCCCATTCCCATTCTAATATGTCTATCCATGGCCTCCTCTACTGTCAAGATGAATCCACACTCAGGTTGGAGGAACAACACCTTATATACCAGCTAGGTAGGCTCCAACCTGATGGCATGAACATTGACTTCTCTAACTTCCGTTAATGCCCCTCCTCCCCTTCTTACCCCATCCCTGACATATTTAGTTGTTTGCCTGATCTCCATCTCCCACTGGTGCTACCCCCCCCCTTCTTTCTCCTGAGGCCTCCCGTCCCATGATCCTTTCCCTTCTCCAGCTCTTTATCACTTTCGCCAATCACCTTTCCAGCTCTTAGCTTCATCCCACCCCTCCGGTCTTCTCCTATCACTTCACATTTCCCCCTCCCCCCACTACTTTCAGATCTCTTAGTATCTTTCCTTTCAATTAGTCCTGACAAAGGGTCTCAGCCCAAAACGTCGACAGTACTTCTTCCTATAGCTGCTGCCTGGCCTGCTGTGTTCCACAAGCATTTTGTGTGTGCTGTTTGAATTTCCAGCATCTGCAGATTTCTTCGTGTTTGCCCAGTCCAATCTGCCTGCTCAAGTGTAGTACTGAGGGAGGCTGTCACTATTGACACCAAACTAAAATCTTGTCCACTTTCTGAATTAAAAGGTTGGATCATGCCCTTTCCCAAAACACTCCCAAGGCTCTACTCAATAATTAACTCTCAGTTTTTTAAAAATTTATTCCTTGTGCATGGATGTGACTAGCAACAACAGCACTTATTGTCCAGCCCTAATTATTCCTGAACTGAGGAACAGTTATGTTTCTATCATACTGGTCGAGCAGGAATCACACACAGGTTAGACCAACATGGGTAAGGGCTGTAGACTTCCTTTTCCAATAGATATTAATGAACTTTGTGGTTTTCTTTACAACAGCAGGGTGGCACAACAGTGCAGCGGTTAGCGTAATGCTATTACAGTGCCAGTGACCCAGTTTCAATTCTACTACTGTCTATAAGGAGTTTGTATATTCTCCCTGTGATTGTGTGGGTTTCCTCCAGGTTCTCTGGTCTCCTCCCAAACTCCAAAAATATAACAGTTAGTAGGTTAATTGATCATTTTTAACTGATCATCGTAAATTGTCCTGTGATTAGGCTAGGGTTCATAATACACCGATCCAATTCCAATTCCATCTCCTGCTCGAGTGTAGTAGTACAGAGGGAAGTACAGAGGACACCAGACTGAAAACTTGTCCACTCTTTCAATTGAAAGGTTGGTTGCGTAACGTTTTACAATATCAGCGACCCAGGTTCTGTTCCCATCACTGTCTGTGAGGAGTTTGTAAGTTCTCCCTGTGGCAGCATGGGCTCCCTACGGATGCTCTGGTTTCCTCCCACAGTCCAAAGACATACCGTTTGGTAGGTTACCGGTCATTGTAAATTGTCAGATAATTGCCCTGCTGGGATTTGACATTGGTCATGTCCTTGGTCATCAGAGCAGCTGGTTTGCATTGCAGTGAGCACCCTGCTACGACAGCTCAGGGGATTGGAGTTCAGAGTTCAATTCTGACACTGCAAGGAGTTTAAATTTGGGGCTGCCGGGCAGCACAACTCAAAGGGCACTAAGGGCCTAATCTGCACTTTATCTCAATAAATAAATATATAAATGGGTTGTTGGATGGTGTGGCTCATTGGACCAGGCCAGAATGTTCTGCACCGAATCTCTAAATAAACTAAATGTCACTAGATAAATGGCCCGGAACTCTGACTGCTAGTTAACTTAAACTTTGTCATTTCACACATCTCACTATCATCACTAACAATGATCATGTAGGCATTATCTCACCATAGCCTGTGGAAGCTTGTTATGCAATTTGTATTTCTATTTCCTTTCTTGTTTTAGATGTACTCTGAGGATTGAGGATGGCCTGGTCCATTCAGGTGGTAAGTATTGCAAGGCAGCAGATGGGGCCAATGCGAGAACTGTATTGAGGGGACAAGGGGGAGGTGGTGACTGACAGGTGAGGAGTGTGTGAGGGGTTAGGAAGCTTCCACCCTTCACACAAGGCTTCTGTGAGCTGCCCAGCTGCTTGCCATTTCGATCCCCGACCCACTTCCACACTGACACTCCATCCATGGTGTTCTCCACTGCTAAGCTGAGGCCCGACACAAAGAGGTACAGCACTTTTGATAGTTTACGAGCCAATGTAATATACATTGAGCTCTCCATTTACAGGCTCCCCTTACCAGTTGTGATCCCCTCTTCCCACTTCTTCTGATCCACCTCCAGCCTCCACTTCTGTTCCATTTCCCTACCGAGCTTTCCAGTCTCCGACCACCCATTTCCATCCTCCGCCCACCTCTGATTTCATACCACACATTTCACCCACTAGACCCCTTCCATCTGTCAGCTACCTCTTCCCCCAATGATTCCCATTATCACCTCCCTTACTTATTACACTCCAGCACAGGTAGCTCTTGTGCTTCTAGTAAACATCCTTTCTTTTCCATACCAGGGTCCATCTCTCTCTTTCATTTCCTTGTCTCCTTCCACCCATCACTCACCTACCTCTGTCTCTCCACTCCATCCACTCTTTTCCATCATTCTTCTCCCAGTCCCTTTCTCACCCTCTCCACTCTCAGCGCAGATGAAGGGTGTCTGCTGGAAATGTCCACAGGTTCCTTCCAACCCTGAGATACTGCTTGACTCACTGAGTTCCTCCAGCAGGTTGTTTTTTGCATAATTTTATGTCATGTTTTTCATGTCACACTGTAATACAATGAATTTTCCAGTGAACTGTGGAGTGCAGTCCTGGCCTCAAACGCACTGATGCACAGGTAGATGGATATATAGTACTTCTCAAAAGTCGTAGACGTGCCCGTATGTGCACACACACACACACACACACACAGATATATATACTGTATAAGAACATAAGAAATAGGAGCAGGAGTAGGCCATCTGGCCCATCAAGCCTGCTCCTCCATTCAATAAGATCATGACTGACCTGGTCATGGACTCATCTCCACCTACCTGCCTTTTCCCCATAACCTTTAACTCCCCTACTATACAAAAATCTATCCAATCTTGTTTTAAATATATTTACTGAGGTAGCCTCCACTTCTTCATTGTGCAGAAAATTCCACAGATTCACCACTCTCTGGGAAAAGCAGATCCTCCTCATCTCCGTCCTAAATCTACTCTCCCAAATCTCGAGGCTATGTCCCCTAGATCTAATCTCTCCTACCAGTGGAAACAACTTTCCTGCCTCTACCTTATCAATTGCTCTCATAATTTTTTATGTTTCTATAAGAGCTTTTCTCATTCTTCTGAATTTCAGCAAGTACAGACCATGGTGACTCAATCTTTCCTCAGAGTCTAGCCTCCTCATCTCTGGAATCAACCTGGTGAACCTCCTCTGCACAACCTCCAATGCCAGTATATCCTTGCTCAAGTAAGGAGGCTAGAATTGCATGCAGTACTCTAGATGCGGTCTCATTAATATCCTGTACAGTTGCAGCATAACCTCCTTGCTCTTAAATTTAATCCCTCTAGCAAAGAAGGCCAACATTCCATTTGCTTCCTGAAAGCCTGCTGCACCTGCAAAACAACCTTTTGTGATTCCTGCACAAGCACTCCCAAGTCTCTCTGTACAGCAGCATGCTGCAATTTTTTACCATTTAACTAATAATCTGCTCTTTCATTTTTCCTTCCAAAGTGGATGACATCACATTTACCAACACTGTACTCCATCTGCCAGACCCTTGCCCATTCACTTAACCTATCTATATCTCCCTGCAGACTCTCCATGTCTTCTGCACAATTTGCTTCTCCACTTAATTTAGTATCATCAGCAAACTTAGATACACTACACTCGGTCCCTTCTTCCAGATCGTTAACGTATATCGTGAATAGGTGCAGGCCCAGCACCAACCCTTGTGGCACACTGCTCATGACTGATTGCCAACCAGAGAAACACTCACGTATCCCAACTCTCTGCTTTCTATTAGTTAACCAATCCTTTATCCATGCTAATGCGTAATGCATGCACCCCCAACTCTATGCATCCTTATCTTATGGGAGGGGAGGGAGCGGAAATCACCAGAGAGACATTCTATAATGATCAACAAACCAATTGTCTGGAATCAAATGACCTTACCTGGTGTTTCCCGCACCACCCCCACTCCTGGAACTCCTTCTCTGCCACTTGTCCCACACCCCTCCCATGGTGCTCCACCATCACCATTCCCAACATCCTTTGCTCCCACCAGATTTACAAACTTTCTCTCAACTCCATGTTGACAAATATAGTACTGAGCAAATATCTTAGGCACCCTAAATATATACAGTATATATGCCTAAAACTTTTGAACAGTAATGTACATTAAGTGCACTTGAACTTATGTTTGTGCTTACCTTGTAACGTACTGTGCTCCTGCTACAAAAAGCCCATTTTCATGGCATTTACACACTGTATATGTTTGCCCCTGACAACAAATCACTTGAACTTGAATAAAAATAGTTTAACACATTGTGGGAAAAACAGAAAGCTCAAGGACAGCTTCTACTCCACTGTTAGAAGACTACTGAATAGTTCCCGAGTATGATAAAATGGATGCTTGACCTCATAATCTACCTTGTTATGATCTTGCACCTTATTGTTTACCTTCACAACACATTCTCTGTAGCTGTTCCACTTTATTCTGCATTGTTTCTGATTTTACATTCTACTACCTCAAAGCACTGTTCTAATGATTTGATCTGTTTGAATAATATTCAAGACAAGCTTTTCACTGTAACTTTGCGCATGTGACAGCAATAAACCAATGCAAATTCCAATTGCGGTGTGAAATAGCAAGGAAGCACAAAGGGTTAATTAATTCTCAACCAGCCCACTGTCTTTGATCAAAGCTTGTGCTATCCCCATGACTATACTTCTGGTGTCCTTGGTTCAACAATTCCCTGGAGGGTTCATTACCACAGCTAGATGGGTTGACTGTGGAGATAAAAACTGGCAGATTGAATATAACTTGAAAAAAATACAAGGCTATCCATTCTGAAACAAAAATAATAAATTATTATGTAAATAAATTAAAATGAATGTTGAAGTAAAAAGGAATTCCAGGCATATGAAACACAAACCAATTAGCACAAAGGGATTACAAATAATTAAAGAAAGTTAATGGAACATTGACTGCCATTGCAAGAGGTTTGGGGTGGAAATTAGATTAGTTTTATTTGTCATTTGGACATCAAAACATTGAAGCATACAGTGAAATGCATTGTTTTGAGTCAACACCCAGAACAGTGAGGATTCTGTTGGGGTCGGCACGCAAGTTTCTGGCGTCAACATAGCACGCCCATAATTCACTACTACTAACCACACATTTGGAATGTGAAGAGGAAACCAGAGCATCCAGAGGAAACTGAAGCAGTCATGAGGAGAACATACAACCTCCTTACAGACAGCCATTATCCATGAATCCTGGCTCTGTGAAGTGATTTCACCAATCGCTATGTTACCATGCCGCCCTGTAGCTTTTGATGCAGCCTTACGGGGGTGCTGGTGAGACAACACCTAGATTTCTGTGTAAGGTTGGTCCCAAGGTCTAAGGAGAGATGTGTATGTACTGGAGGAAGTGCACATAAGATTCACGAGATCTTTTCTTGGGACTGTTGCATGGAGTAGGGCTCATCAGTTTGGATCTATGCCCATTAGTGTTCAGAAGAAACACAAAAGACTCTGAGATGGGATGGTTGACAAAGTGAGTGAGGATTTGGCGGGGGGGGGGGGTTGGGATCTGGAAAGAAGGGAGAATAAGGCTGTTTTGGAAAGGATAATGGCAAAGCAAGTTATTACTCAAATGGAGTAATAAGTTATGCTGAGGTAAAAATTCGAGTGCAAGCGGACAGCCATTCTTGGAGGGGTCATTCATTTGAAGTGTGTTAGTGGTTAGAGTGGCTTTGACTCATCAGGCTTGAGTGAGGTAAATTCTCTTATAAATTAATCTCTCTTTGTCCTTATTTGTTCATTCCTCATCTGTTAGGGCACAGCAGATCAGTGAGAATGGCTCCAGGGGCAGTGTGTTGCAGTCACTGTGGGACATGGGAATTCTAGGAAACCTCCATTCTTCCAGATAAACACAATTGCACCAGGTGGACTGAGTTGCAGCTTCTGTTAAGGAACTGGAAGATTATTTCAATGACCTTCGATTCATATGGGAGAATGAGGAAGTGATAGGTGATAAACAGGAGCTACAGGGAGGTTGTCACCCCTAGGTTCCAGGAGACAGGGTGACTGTCAGGAGAAGGAGGGGAAATGTTGAGTACACCTGTGGTTGTTCCTCTTTAATATTAAGTATAAAACTTCAGATACTATTGAAGGGAATGACCTACTGTGGGGAGCCACAGTGACTGGGTCTATGGCACTGAGTCAGGTGCTGTGGCTCAGAAGAACAGAGCTGTGAAGAGAACAGCAGAGTTGACAGGAGATTCCTTAGTCAGAGAAATCGAGATGAGGCTCTGTGAGTGTGATAGAGACATCTGGATGGTACGTTGCCTCCCTGGTGGCAGGATCAGGATGTCTTGGATGGGGACCATGGCATTCTCAAGGGTGAAAGTAAGCAGCCAGAAGCTTTGGTACATACTGGCACCAATGACATAGGTAGATAAGGTGATGAGGTCCTGAAGAGAAATTTTAGAATGCTGAGATACAGGACCTCCAGACTAGTAATCTCTGGATTGCTGCCTATGCCACATGCCAGTGAGGGTAAGATTAGAATGATTTGGCAGTGAATGCATGACTGAGGAATTGGTGCAGGGAGCAGAGGTTCAGATTTATGGATCGTTTGGAAGGTATGACCCGTACAAAAGCGACGAACTACACCTGAATGCGGGGGAGGGGGGCAATATCCTTGCAGGCAGGTTAACTGGAGTTGTTCAAGTGGATTTAACTAATTTGGTAGGGGGATGGGAACTGGAGTGCTGGTGCTGAAGATGAAGTAGTTGATTTACAAACAGGCAACGATTAGTGTGACTCCCAGCAAGGAGAGCCTAATGATAGGCCAATATTGCAGTTAATAAAATGAGTTGCAAAATAAAAGGTGGACAAAATCAAAAAGGGTGAATACAGGATTGAAGACGTTATATATGAATGCACACAGCATATGGAATAAGGTAAATGAACTTGAGGCACAGTTACAGATTGGCATGTATGATGTTTCAGGCATCACTGAATCAAGACTGAATGAAGATTCTAGTTGGGAGCTTAGTCCAAGGATACACATTATATTGACAGGACAGGCAGGAAGACTAGAGCAAACAGGATTGTTCTGTTGGTAAAAGACGAAATCAAAACATTAGAAAGAGGTGACATAGGATCAGAAGGTGTTGAATCATTGCAGATAGAGCTCAGGAACTGCAAGGGTAAAAAGACCCTGCTATGATTGACCTAAAGACCCCCAAACAGTAGTTAGGATGCGGTCTACAAATTACAACGGAAGATAGAAAATCGATGCCAAAAGGGCAATTTTATCGTAGTCATGGAGGATTTCAATATGCAGGTAGATTGGGAAAATCAGGTTGTTGCTGGATTCCAAGAGAGGGAATTTCTAGAATGCCTCGAGATGGCATTTTAGAGCAGCTCAAGGTTGAGCCTACTAGGGGATTAGCTATTCTGGATTGGGTATTGTGCAATGAACTGGGATTGATTAGAAAGCTTAAGGTTAAAGAACCCTTGGGGATAAGTGATCATAATATGATTGAATTCATCCTGAAATTTGAGAAGGAGAAGCTAAAGTCAGATGTATCAGTATTACAGTGGAGTAAAGGAAATGCAGAGGTAGGAAAGGGAGTTGGTCAGAATTGATTGGGAAAAAACACTGGCAGGGATGATGGCTGAGCAGCAATGGCAAGAATTTCTGGAAGCAATTTGGAAGGCACAAGATATATACATCCCAAAGAAGAAGAAGTATTCTAAAGGCATGATGACACAACCATAGCTAACAAGAGAAGTCAAAGCCAACATAAAAGCCAAAGAGAAGGCATATAATAGAGCAAAAATTAGTGGGAAGTCAGAGGATTGGGAAGCTTTCTATACCAACAGAAGGCAACTGAAAAAGTCATTAAGAAGGTAAGGATGGAGTACGAAAGTAAGCTAACCAGTAATACTAAAGAGGGAACCAAAAGGTTCTTCAGATACGTGAAGTGTAAAACAGGTGAAAATAGATATTGGACTACTGGAAAATGATACTGCAAAGGTAGTAATAAGGAACAAGGTAATAGTGGACAATCTGAATAAGTATTTTGCATCAGTATTCACTGTGGAAGACATGAGCAGTATGGTAGAAGTTCCAGATGTCATGGATCATAAAGTGTGTGGTTACTATTACTAGGGAGAAGGTTCTTGGGAAACTGAAAGAAGGTAGATAAGTCATCTAGACCAGATGGTATACATGCCAGGGATCTGAAAGAGGTGGCCAAAGAGATTATGGAACCATTAGTAATGATCTTTTGATTCTGGAATGCTTCTGGAAGATTGGAAGATTGGAAAATGCCCTCCACTTTTCAAGAAGGGAGAGAGGCAGAAGAAAGGAAAGTATTGGCCAGTTCATCTGACCTCAGTGTTTGGGAAGTTGTTGGAGTCGATTGTTTGAGGATGTGGTTTCAGGGTACTTAAAGGTACAAGATAAAATGGGCCATAGTCAGCATGGTTTCCTCAAGGGAAATCCTTCCCTGACAAATCTGTTGGAATTCTTTGAAGAAAAAACAAACAGGATAGACAAAGGAAAATCAGTTGATGTTGTGTATTTGGATTTTCAGAAGGCCTTTGACAAGGTGACAAACATGAGGCTGCTTAACAAGCTATGAGCCCATGGTATTACAAGGAAGACTCGATCATGGATAAAGCAGTGGCTGATTGGCAGATGGCAAAGAGTGGCAATAAAGGGAGCCTTTTCTGGTTGGCTGCCAGTGACTAATTTTGTTGTACAGGGATCTATAGAACATAGAACTTAGAAAATCTACAGTGCTATGCAGGTCCTTCGGCCCACAAAGTTGTGCCAAACATGTCCCTACCTTAAGTATTACAATGGTTACCCATAGCCCTCTATTTTTCTAAGCTCGATGTACCTATTCAAAAATCTCTTAAAAGACACTATCATATCCGCCTCTACCACCATTGCCAGCATCCCATATATGTACTCACCACTCTCTGCATAAAAATCTTAACCCTGCCATCTCTTCTGCACTTACTCCCAAGCACCCTAAACCTGTGCCTTCTAGTGACAGCCATTTCAGCCCTGGGAAAAAGCCTCTGACTATCCACACAATCAGTGCCTCTCATTATCTTGTACACCTCTATCAGGCCACCTCTCATCCTCCATCGCTCCAAGGAGAAAAGACCAAGTTCACTCAACTTGTTTTCATAAGGCATGCTCCCCAATCCAGGCAACATTCTTGCAAATCTCCTCTGCACTCTTTCTATAGTTTCCACATCCTTCCTGTAGTGAGGCGACCAGATCTGAGCACAGTACTCCAAGTGGGGTCTGACGAGGGTCTTACATGGCTGCAACATTACCTCTCGGCTCCTAAACTCAATTCCATGATTGATGAAGGCCAATATGCCTTCTTAACCACAGAGTCAACCTGTGCAGCTGCTTTGAGCATTCTCTAGACTTGGGCCCCAAGATCCGTCTGATCCTCCACACTGCCAAGAGTCTTACCATTAATACTATACTCTGCCATCATATTTGACCTACCAAAAAGAACCATCTCAGACTTATCTGGGTTGAACTCTATCTGCCACTTCTCAGCCTAGTTTTGCATCCTATCAATGTCCCGTTGTAACCGCTGACAGCCCTCCACACTATCCACAACACCCCCAACCTTTGTGTCATCAGCAAACTTACTAACCCATCCCTCCACTTCCTCATCCAGGTGATTTACAAAAATCACTAAGAGTAAGGGTTCCAGAACAGATTCCTGAGGCACACCACTGGTCACCGTCCTCCATGCAGAATATGACCAGTCTACAATCACTCTTTGCCTTCTGTGGGCAAACCAGTTCTGAATCCGCAAAGCAATATCCCCTTGGATCCTATGCCTCTTTACTTTCTCAATAAGCCTGGCATGGGGTACCTTATCAAATGCCTTGCTGAAATCCATATACACTACAACTACTGCTCTTCCTTCATCAATGTGTTTAGTCACATCCTCAAAAAATTCAATCAGGCTCGTAAGGCACGACCTGCCCTTGACAAAGCCATGCTGACTATTCCTAATTATATTATAACTCTCCAAATGTTCATAAATCTTCTCAGGATCTTCTCCATCAACTGAAGTATGACTCATTGGTCTATAATTTCCTAGGCTATCTCTACTCCCTTTCTTGAATAAGGGAACAACATCCGCAACCCTCCAATCCTCCTGAACCTCTCCTGTCCCGATTGATGATGCAATGATCATCGCTAGAGGCTCAGCAATCTCCTCCCTCGCCTCCCACAGTAGCCTAGGGTACATCTCATTCAGACCCGGCGACTTATCCAACTTGATACTCTTTCTTAATCCATCCTCTTTCTTAATATCTACATGCTCAAGTTTTTCAGTCCACTGCAAGTCATCACTACAATCACCAAGATCCTTTTCCATAGTGAATACTGAAGTAAAGTATTCATTAAGTATCTCTGCTATCTCCTCCGGTTCCATACATACTCTCCCACTGTCACACTTGATAGATCCTATTCTTTCACATCTTACCTTCTTGCTCTTCACATACTTGTAGAATGCCTTGGGGTTTTCTTTAATCCTGCCCGTCAAGGCCTTCTCATGGCTCCTTCTGGATCTCCTAATTTCCTTCTTAAGCTCCTTCCTAGTAGCCTTATAATCTTCTAGATCTCTAACATTACCTAGCTCTCTGAACCTTTTGTAAGCTTTTCTTTTCTTCTTGACTAGATTTATTATAGCTTTTGTATACCATGGTTCCCGTACCCTACCATAACTTCCCTGTCTCATTGGAAAGTACCTATGCGGAACTCCACACAAATATCCCCTGAACATTTGCCACATTTCTTCCGTATCTTTCTCTGCGAACATCTGTTTCCAATTTAAGATTCCAAATTCCTGCCTGATAGCTTCATAATTCCCCTTACTCCAATTAAATGCTTTTCTAACTTGTCTGTTCCTATCTCTCTCCAATACTATTGTAAAGGAAATACAATTATGATCACTATCTCCAAAATGCTCTACCACTGAGAGATCTGTGACCAGGCTCATTTCCCAATACCAGATCAAGTACAGTCTCTCCTCTTGTAAAGTTATCTACATATTGTGTCAAGAAACTTCCCTGAACACACCCAACAATCTCCACCCCCATCTGAACCCCTTGCTCTAGGGAGATTGATATTTGGGAAATTAAAAACTCCCATCATGACAACTCTGATATTATTACGCCTGTCCAGGATCTATTTCCCTATCTGCTCCTCGATATCCCTGTTATGATTGGGTGGCCTATAAAAATTACCCATTAAAGTTATTGACCCCTACCTGATCCTAACCTCCACCCACAGAGACTCTGTAGACAATCCCTCAATGGTGTCCACATTTTCTGCAGCCGTGACACTATCTCTGATCAACAGTGCTATGTCCACACCTCTTTTGCCTCCCTCCCTGTCCTTTCTGAAACATCTAAAGTCCGGCACTTGAAGTAACCATTCCTGTCCCTGAGCCATCCAAGTCTCTGTAATGGCCATCACATCATAGCTCCAAGTACTGATCCATGCTCTAAGCTCATCCACTTTGTTCACAACACTCCTTGAGTTAAAATCGAAACATCTTAAACCATTGGTCTGAGCACGTCCCTTCTCTATCACCTGCCTATCCTCACTTACACATTATCTGCAAGCTCTCTCTATTTGTGAGCCAACCACCTCTTCCCCAGTCTCTTCAGTTTGGTTCCCACCCCCAGCATTTCTAGTTTAAACTCTCCCCAATAGCCTTAGCAAACCTCCCCGCCAGGATATTGGTCCCCCTGGGATTCAAGTGCAACCCGAACTTTTTGTACAAGTCACACCTGCCCCAAAAGAGGTCCCAATGATCCAGAAATCTGAATCCATGCCCCCTGCTCCAATCCCTCAGCCACGCATTTATCCTCCACCTCATTCTATTCCTATTCTCACTGTCATGTGGCACAGGCAGTAATCCCAAGATTACTACCTTTGAGGTCCTGCTTCTCAACTTCCTTCCTAACTCCCTATAGTCTGTTTTCAGGACCTCTTCCCTTTTCCTATCTATGTCATTGGTACCAATATGTACCACAACCTCTGGCTGTTCTCCCTCCCGCTGCAAGATATTGTGGACGCGAACTGAAACATCCTGGACCCTGGCACCTGGGAGGCAAACTACCATCCGAGTTTCTTTCCTACTTCCACAGAATTGCCTATCTGACCCACTAACTATAGATTCCCCTAGCACTACTGCCTTCCTCTTCCTTTCCCTACCCTTCTGAGCCACAGGCCAGACAATGTGCCAGATGCATGACTACTGTTGCTTCCCCCAGGTTGGCTGGGATCAATTCTTTTGAAGTTACATGTTAAAGATTTGGATAATGGAATTGATGATTTTGTTGCA
This sequence comes from Hypanus sabinus, assembly GCF_030144855.1. NCBI lineage: Eukaryota > Metazoa > Chordata > Chondrichthyes > Myliobatiformes > Dasyatidae > Hypanus > Hypanus sabinus. Next base: position 26,815,218 of record NC_082726.1, on the reverse strand, counting down.
AAGTTGCAGACAATATGAAGATAGGTGGAGGTGCAGATAGTTTTAAGGAAGTAGAGAGGCAGCAGATGGATTTAGACAGATTAGTCAAATGAGCAAAGAAGTAGCAGATGTAATATAGTGTCAGGATGTGTATGGTTTTGCACTTTGGTCGAAGAAAGGAATGGGTTGAATATTTTCTAAATGGGAAGAAAATTCAAAACTCTGAGGTGCAAATAGACCTGGGAGTCCTTGTCCAGGACTCCGTACATGTTAATTTGCAGGTTGAGTCTGTGGTGAGGCAGGAAAATGAGATGTTGGCATTAATTTCAAGAAGATTAGTAATTTAAGAGCAAGGATGTAATGTTGAGACATTAAATAGTGCTGATGAGGACTTAAATACTGTGAGCAGTGTTGGGCCCCTTATCTTAGAAACGATGTGCTGAAACTGGAGAGGGTTCAAAATAGGTTCATGAAAATTAGTCATGGTTTGAATGGATTGTCATATGAAGAGCGTTTGATGGCTCTGGACCTGTTAACTAAAATTCAGAAGAATGAAGGATGACCTCATTGCAGGATTTATGAACTTTTGGAGAGGCACAATATGATTTCGAATAGTCAGCATGTCTTTGTCCAACACAGGTTGTGTCTTAAGAGCCCGATTAGATTTTTTGAGGATGTGACTAAAAACATTGTTGAAGAAAGAGCACTAGATGCAGTGTGTATGGATTTCAGCAAAGCATTTGATGCAAGGCTTATTGAGAAATTAAGAAGGCATGGGATTCAAGGGCACCTTGCTTTGTGGATCCAGAATTGGCTTACCACCGAAGGCAAAGAGTGGTTGTAGACGGGTCATATTCTGCATGGAGATCGGTGACCAGTGGTGTGCCTCAGGGATCTGTTCTGGGACCCCTTCTCTTCGTGATTTTTGTAAATGACCTGGATGAGGAAGTGGAGGGATGGGTTAGTAAATTTGCTGATGACACAAAGGTTGAGGTGTTATGGATAGTGTGGAGGGCTGTCGGAGGTTACAACGGGACATCAATAGGATGCAAAACTGGGCTGAGAAGTGGCAGATGGAGTTCAACCCAGATAAGTGTGAGATGGTTCATTTTGGTAGGTCAAATATGATGGCAGAATATAGTTTTAATGGTAAGACTCTTGGCAGTGTGGAGGATCAAAGGGATCTTCAGGTCCGAGTCCATAGGACACTTAAACTTGCTGTGTAGGTTGACTCTGTGGTTAAGAAGGCATACGGAGCATGGGATTGAGTTTAGGAGCCAAGAGGTAATGTTGCAGCTATATAGGACCCTGGTCAGACCCCACTTGGAGTACTGTGCTCAGTTGTAGTCACCTCACCACACGAAAGATGTGGAAACTATAGAAAGGGTGCAGAGGAGATTTGCAAGGATATTGCCTGGACTGGGGAGCATACTCTATGAGAACAGGTTGAGTGAACTCGGCCTTTTCTCCTAGGGGTGACAGAGGTGTATAAGATGATGAGGCATTGATTGTGTGGATAGTCAGAGGCTTTTTTCCCGGGGCTGTAATGGCTGACACAAGAGGGAACATTTTTAAGGTGCTTGAAAGTAGGTACAGAAGAGATGTCAGGAATAGTTTTTTTTACACAGAGGGTGGTGAGTGAATGGAATGGGCTGCTTGCAATGGTGGTGGAGGTGGATACATAGAGTCTTTTAAAAGACTCCTGGATAGGTACATGGAGCTTAGAAAGATAGAGGGCTATTGGTAACCCTAGGTAATTTGTAAAGTAAGTACGTTTTGCACAGCATTCTGGGCCGAAGGGCCTGTACTATGTTGTAGGGTTTTCTATGTTCTATGTTTCTGAACCTATTAAATGGTGAGAGGCCTTGATAGATTGGATGTGGAGAGGATGTTTCCTATGATGGGAGAGTCTAGGACCAGAGGACACAGCTTCTGAATAAAGAGGTGTCCTTTTAGAATGGAGATGAGGAGGAAATTCTTTAGCCGGACAGTAGTGAAAAAGTGGAGGCCAAGTCTTTAAGTATATTAAGGCAAAGGTTGATAGATTCTTGATTATCAGGGCATGAAGGAATCTGGGGATAAGGCAGGAGACTGGGACTGACAGTAAAATTGTATCAGCCATGATGAAATTGTGGAGCAGACTCAATGGGCCAAATGGCCTGATTATGTCCTATGGTCTTAAAAAGAAATCTGTGTATGAAACAAAAAAAATACACAGGATAATAGTTAGTACACAGGATAAGTAAACAGAATAAGGGAGTTGCAGATGGAGATGAGGAATTTTTATACAGTACTTAGAGACCAGTGATACTTTGGAACTCTTTGTCCTAGACTGCTAAGGTGGTGAAGTCATTGAATATACTCAGGATGGTGACTGGCAGACAGGGAGACAAATGCTGTGGTAGGGGGCTGGGAGAATGGTTTGCGAACGTGGTATTGAGGCAAAGTACTGATCAGCAATGATCTTCCTGACTGTTGATTTTAGCTTGAGCAAAAGCCTGGTCTATTCCCCTTATTTCCTATGTTTTTATTGCCTCCTAAGTGCTTTGGGACTTCCTGAAATGTGCTATGGAAATGGATACTTCACCTTTCTAAAACCAAAAGCTGTTCAGTGAAGGAAAATAATAAGAGAGAAGTGACAAAGGAAAACACACATTTGGACCACTGAGCAAATGTCAAATCATTTAAATTTTGTAATAAAAAACCAAGGAAGTTACATTGATTTAAGGTTGATAACCACACACACAAAATGCTAGAGGAACTCAGCAGGATAGGTGGTGACAATGGAGTTTACCTTTTGGGCTAAGACCCTTCATCAGGACTGGAAAGGAAGGGGATAGAAGCCACAAGGGTCTCAGCCCAAAGCGTTGACTGCATATTCCCCCCTGACTTGCTGAGTTCCTTCACACTTTATGTGTCTTGATCAAGGTTTTCAGCATCTGCAGAATCTGTTGTGTTTATTGATTGAGGATATACTGATCACTCCAGAGATACTAAGTATTACGAATGCAATCACAACGGATTAATGAAACAGCATTTATGTAGTTCATTGTATTTGTAATGGGAGTGTAACCAGAGCATGACTGGTACTTGGCCACCAGGTTGTTATCAACTCAAACGTGCTGGCTGAATGGTGTTGAAGACAGATTAGGTGGGGAAATTCAAAAGGGAATTAAATGCAAAGTTGAACAGAAAAGAAAGAAATTAAGAAGGAGCAGGGGTGATGAACTAATTTGATAACTTTCAAAGAAATTACATACGCTAAATGACTTACTCTGTGTTTAGTAGAACAGGTCATTTCAAGAGGACCGAAATATAAAAGCAAGGATGTAATGCTGAGGCTTTATAAGCCATCCATTCTTTCATTACGTGCTGTGTCATATGAGAAGGGAAATCATGGTTTTATCCAGGACCATAAGTATTTTTGACAAACTTTTCTACAGAAGTAGTTTGCCATTGCCTTCTTCTGTGCAGTGTCTTTACAAAACAGGTGATCCCAGCCATTATCTATACTCTTCAGGGATTGTCTGCCTGGCATCAGTGGTCATATAACCAGTACTGGTGATATGCACCAGCTGCTATACTTTGCTCAAGGGTGACCTGCAGGTCAGCTGAGGGAGGGAGCACCTTACACCTCCTTTGGTAGAAGCATACCTTCACCCTGCCACCTGTTATAAGCTGTTGGTACTAAATTTGGAATATAGTAAGTAGTTCTGGGCCTCTTATTTAACAAATGATTTGTGGCATTGTAGGGAGTCCACAGGAGGTTTGTGAGAATGATCCTGGGAATGAAAGGGTTAATGTATGAGGTGAGCTTGAAGGCTGTGGGCCTGTACTTGCTGGAGTTTAGGAAAATGAGAGGGGATGTCATTGAAACGTACAGAATATCGAAAGGCCTAGATAGAGTGGGCATGGAGAGGATCTTTCCTATCATGGGGAAGTTTACGATCGGAAGGTACGGCCTCAGATTATAAGGACCCCTCTTTAGAACAGAGATGAGGAGGAATCTATTTGGCCAGAAGGTGGTGAATCTGTGGAATTCATTGCTGCAGACATTGTGGAGGCCAAGTCATTGGGTATATTTAAAGTGAAGGTTGATAGGATCTTGATTAGTAAGGGCATCAACGGTTATAGGGAGAAAGCAGGAGAGTGGGTTTGAGAGGGATGATAAATCAGCCGTATGGAATACCAGAGCAGACTTGATGGGCCAATTGGCCTAATTCTACTCCTATCTCTTATGGTCTTATGGTGATCAAGGGTGTCATACACTGAGAGGCCACGTTTTTCTGTACCCCTGCACACCTGCTTATTAACGCAGATACCTAGTCAGCCAATCAGGTGGCAGCAACCCAATGCATAAAAGCATGCAGATATGGTCAAGAGGTTCAGTTGTTGCTCAGACTAAACATCAGAAAGAATAAGAAATGTGATCAATGTGACTTTGACTGTGGAATGATAGTTAGTGCCAGACAGATGGTCTGACTATCTCAAAACCTGCTGATCTCCTGGGATATTCATTCTCAACAGAGTTTACAGAGAATGATGTGAAAACAAAAAGCAAACATCCAGTGCATGGCAGTTTTGTGAATGAAAATGCCTTGTTAATGAGTGAGGTCAGAGGAGAATGGCCAGACTGGTTCAAGCTGACAGGAAGGCAATAGTAATTCAAATGACTATACAACAGTGGTGTGCAGCGGAACATCTCTGAACACACAAACCACATCAAAACTTGAAGTGGATGGGCTACAGTAGCAAAAGAGCATAAACATACACTCAGTGGCCACTTTATTAGAATATACATAATAAAGAGGCCACTGTGTATATTAGAGAAAGTCTTAAATGAAGACAGAATTATAGGAAGGTATAAAGTATTCATACAGGAATTCAGATTAGATTAGAGTGATATGTTAAATATACTTTATATCACTCACTCACATAAAAAACCAACCATGAAGCCTTAATGGGAGATTTCTGCAATGTGGAGGAACAATGAAATCCTGGGATCCATGTCCACAGATCGCTTGAAGTCGCAATGCAAGTTGATAGACTAATTAAGATGGTGTACAGCATGTTGACCTTCATTAATCATGGGACTGAGTTCAAGAACCATCAGATAATGTTGTACTTCAATCACACTTGGGTTAGACCACATTTCGAGTATTATGTTCTTTTCTGGTCCTCTCATTATAAGAAGGATGTGGAAGCATTAGAGAGGGTGAAGAGAAGATTTACCAAGATGCTACCTGGATTAGAGAGCACTTCTTATCAAAGTTCAAAGTAAAATTTATTATTAGAGTACATACATGTCACCACATACAACCCTCAGACTCTTCTTCGGTGGGCAAACTTAGCAAAACTATAGAATAGTAACAGTAAACAGGATCTGTAAACTGTAAACAGTAAACAATGTGCAAATGCGGGTAATAAATAAATAGAAATAAATAACGAGCATGAAATAACAAGATAAGAGTCCTTAAATGAGTGTAGTTATCCCCTTTTGTTCAAAAGCATGATGGTTGAGGGATAGAAACGTTTCTTGAACATGGTGGTGCAAGTCCTCAGGCACTTGTACCTTCTGCCTGATGGCAGCAGCGAGAAAAGAGCATGACCTGGGTGGTGAGGATCTTTGCTGACGGATGCTGCTTTTCTACGGCAATGTTATGAGGATAGGTTGAGTGAGCTATCCTCTTTGAAGCAAAAGAGGTTGAGAGATGACATGATAGAGGTGTTTAAGATGATGAGGCTTAGAAAGGGTGGCCAGCCAGAGACTTTTCCCAAGACAGAAATGGCTAATATAAGCGAGCATAATTTTGTTTTCGACGGAGAGTGGCGGGTGTGTGCCAGGGACAGATAGGGACACTTAAGTGGCTCTTAGTTAGGCACATGGATGAAAGAAAATTGTCCATCTATGTGGTTGGAAAGGGTTAGATTGACATTGCAGTAGGTTAAGATGTCAGCACAACATTGTCGCCTGAAGGGCCCACACTCTGGTGTACTGTCCTATGTTTTGTGGTTTTAATGTATCTAACAATAGTTGGAAGGGCTTCCAGCAACTCAGTCCCACTATTCCCCACCTTCCACACACCCTGAATGGCAGAGAGGTCTTGGGAGGAAAATCCAGAGTTTACATCCCATGGGTGGAACAATTCCAGGTGTAAAAGGAAATTGGGACGTTGTTTATTTATGATTGCAGTAAGGATGGATGTGGCAGTTGTTTAATCCAGCACTGACTGAGCTGGGAATTGAATCCTCCCTCACTCAGAGATGAGTCATCAACAGCTCTATTACATTCAGGCTTCGCTTCTCCAGCAACTCAGTCGCTGCCTTCATTTAACTCTGGTTAATTAATTATGCCTTTTGTTGACATACTGACAATATCTGGACAATTCGCTCCTTAGTTGACAGAGCCCTGAGAATCAAAGGCAAGCAGTGATCTATAGCAGTAGGAGACAGGTGAGGAAGGCAAACTGAACTATACTGCAGAAATAACACCATCAATCAATGTCCCTTTACAACAACTCGAGGGGACCTGAAACAAGTCTACTTCAGAAAAAACTGCATACTTCAAAACTCAGTTTTTAAGAAAGATCTTGGTGGGGTGGCAGGGAGGTGGAGGGGCAGGATTTATTTTTAAACACACTCTAGTTCATATGAAAATCAGGTGGAAGATTAGCAATCTGAACAATTATTGCATAATTAAATAGTGCAAAAAGTCACAGAGTTCAAGCAGCATTCACATGCAATTATGCGCTGGTTAAAATCATTATAAAATGAGAGCATTATTTGGACTAATCTGAAGTAAAATATTGCAGTTTGCAACCTAATATACCTGGAAATCCCATTTGAATTCACTACTTGCAGGAGGGAGACATTTGCCTTTTGTGATTACTGTGCAGTCAGACGTGATAAAATCAGTTCACTTGGAGTTCAGTGAGACCCTCTTTCACTGCTGCCCCTCTATGAACTCCTTTCCCTTACCCCATCTTTTGATCTGGGCTTCTGTTCTATATCTTCTCAATCATGATGAAGGAACTCGGCCTGAAATATTGTAGGTTTATTCCTCTATATACAGTAGATGCTGCCTGACTTGCTGAGTTCCTCCAGCACTCTATGTGTATTGTTGTGGATTTCCAGCATCTGCAGAATCTCTTGTTTTGGAGAAAGATATCCTTGATGTTGTTTAGAAATATTGATCTGAGATGGATTACTCCTTCAGCAACTTATATCCAAAATTATATTTTAAGTTATATCTGGTGCTCCCGCTGCAGCCTACACTACACTGGTGAAGCTTGATTCAGATTGAGGACTGCTTCATTGAAAATCTTTACTCTATCTTCCACAAAGTTCAAGATTTCCCAATAGCTATTTCAATTCTACTTTGCATCCCCATTCTGCTAAGTCTGTCCATGGCTTCCTCTACTGTCACGATGAGGGCAAACTCACTTTGGAGGAACAACACCTCAAATTCAGCCTGGGTAGCCTCCAACCTGTTGACACAAGCATCAGTTTCTCTAACTCCAGTAATTGCTCCAACTTCCCCCTTCTCTCTTTTCCTATTCTCCATCTTAGTTACCCTCTCATCTCTTCTCTTCTCCACACTTGCCCATCACTTCCTTCTGGTGCCTGTCCTCCTTCCCTTAAATCCATGGTCCACTATCCTCTCTTAATAGATTCCTTCTTCCTCAACCTTTACCTTTATCACCTATCAACTCTCAGCTTCATACTTTATCCACCTCTTCCACCAATCCACCTTACCCCTCACATGGTCTCACCTATCACCTACCAATTTTACTCCTATCCCTGACCTCCACCTTCTTACTCTGGCTTCTGTCCCCTTCCTTTCCAGTCCTAATGAAAAATCTCAGCCTCAAACATCAACTGTTTATTCCCCTCTGTGGATGCTGTCTAACCTGCTCATATCTCCAGCACCTTTTCTGTACTACCCTAAAGCCAAATTGTTCTTGTTATATACATTGAACCTCCTAAAAAAGTAGGGTAGGAAATAAAATCCCAAAAATGCTGAATACTCTATGATAACCTTTCATTAGGTGACTGTCTTTTTCTTTACTGTTCGTCCCTAATATTTTCTGCTTTAAAACTACACTTTATTAGGTAGCTCCTTAGTTTTGGTTCATCTTCTGCTGCTGAAGCCTGTTCACTTCAAGGTTTAACATGTCATGCATTCAGAGATGTTCTTCTGCACATCACTGTTGTTACGTGTGGTTATTTGAGTTACAATTACCTTCCTGTCAGCTTGAACCAGTCTAAGTATTCTCCTCTGACCTCTCTCATTAACAAGCTATTATTGTCCACTGACTGCCATTCACTCGATTTTTTGTTTTGTTTTTTGCACTATTCTCTGGAGAGACTGCTGTGCATGAAGAACTCAGAAGATCAGCAGTTTCTTAGATACTCAAACTACCCCATCTGGCACCAGCCATCATTGCATGGTCAAAGTCACTTAGATATTATTTCCCCTTTCTGATGTTTGGGCTGAACAACAACTGTACCTCTTGACCACGTCTGCATGCTTTTATGCATTGAGTTCTGCCACATGAATGTCTGATTAGATACTTGCATTATCATGCAGATGTACAGGTGTACCTAATAAAGTGGCCTCTGAGTGTACATTCTGTAACATAGAAACATAGAAAGTAGGTGCAGGAGTAGGCCATTCGGCCCTTTGAGCCTGCATCACCATTGAGTATGATCATGGCTGATCATCCAACTCAGAACCCTGTACCTGCTTTCTCTCCATACCCCCTGATCCCTTTAGCCACAAGGGCCATATCTAACTCCCTCTTAAATATAGCCAATGAACTGGCCTCAACTCTTTCCTGTGGCAGAGAATTCCACAGATTCACCACTCTCGGTGTGAAGAATTCACCACTCTCTGTACTTTCAGTAAGTGCACTTTGTTTTGCTTCACAAAGGTTTGAAATAATCCCATTTTGAAAAGGGTTGTATGAGATAAGAGCTCTCATTAAAAGCAGTGTAATTCATTTAGCTGCCTATTAGAAGAGGAAATAAAAGGATTATGCATTTAACTACAATCGGCTTTTACTTACATAGTACCTTACACATTAACTAAATGTCTCAAGATATTTCACAGAAGGATTATGAAAATTTGATGAGTAGATACACAGTAGGTATTTGAAAAGGTGACCAAAGTTTGGGCCAGAAGAAAATTTAAAGAAATAGATTAAAGAAAGAGAGGGACAGAGAAGTTTATGGAAGAAATTCTCAAACCTAAGATATTGGTAACTGGAAGCATTGCAGCCAGTGGTAGAGCGATGGAAACCGGGAAGCTGAGTCCAGGACTCGACAGAATGCTAGGTTAGAGTAGGTGATAGAAACAGGGAGGGGTGGCACTAGAACTTGAGCACAAGGATGAAAATTTAAATTGGAATTATCTCTACAATGGAATTTCTGAATTAGTAGGTTAGTGGAACTTGCCAAATGCCAGCACATAGGCAGCCAAGTTTAGTTGAGCTCACCTAAGGAGAATGAAAGGTGGTGGGTCTTGCTCAACAACTCCACAAATGTCTCGGCTGAATATGTGCTCTGAGGTAAAAAAAATTCCAGATATTCACCCCCCCCCCCCCCGATTGAAGAACCTTTTCCACACCATTTCTTAATTAATCCCTTATTCTGAGACTGTGAGCCACTGTTCTGGACTCCACAATCCTCATATCTACTCTGTTGAACCATCCAATAATTTTTGATTATTAATGTCCTGGTGAATGGTCTCGGCTCAAAGCATCAACTGCTTATTCCTCTCTATAGATGCAGCCAGACAGCTAAGTTCTTCCATCATTTGATTTTTGCTCAAATAATTTTTGTATTTCACTGAGGTTGCATCTCATTTTTCTAAATTCTTAATGTTTAGTGTAGCGTACCAATATCTTCTTGTATGGCAGACTCACCATCCCAGGGCACAATCCTCATCACCGTTACAGGCAGACATCTTCAAACAGCAGTGCCTCGAGAAGGGGGTATCCACCCTTAAGGACCCTCACCATCTTGGACATATCATCTTCTTATTACTGCCTTCGAAGAGGTACAGAAGCCCCAAGATCCACACTTAGGAACAGCTTCTTCCAGTTTGCCATCACATTTTTTGAATGGTCCATGAACCCACGAACACTATCTTGCTATTCCATTTTGATTTGCACTATATATTTACTATTGTACTTTAAATTAATTTTATGCCTTACTCTGAACAACTGCCACAAAACAACAAATTTCACATCATGTAGGTCAGTCATAATAAATCTGATTTTGATTCCAATTCTGCTGCTCTGTTTTGCTCCCACATCTAAAGGGCAAACTAGTTTTGATGTTAATAGGCTGCTGTATTTACCCCAGGTGTGGGTGGCTGGTGGGTCACTTGTCAGACTTGAGGGCCTGAGTTATAGGGAAGCATTGTGCAGTCTTGGACTTTACTCTTTGGATTCTACCAGGAGGCAGTTTTGTAAAGCTGTATAAAATTGTGATGGATATAGATAAAGTGGACAGACACAATCTCCCAGAGAAAAGGAAATCCATGAATCCATGAACACTACCTCATCATTCCGTTTTTATCCTAGACTCTTTATTTTTGTCACTTATAGATTTTTATGTCTTTGCACTATACTGCAACCACAAAACAACAATTTTCATGTCATATGTCAGAGATAATAAATCAGATTCTGAGCCCGTCACATCACTGCTATGCTCTCTCGCAGTACTCTCCTCTCCTGAGTCTAAAAGCAAACATAACATTTTAGGTGCTATCTCAGCAAGACAGTGGCTCTGTGTTAGAATCATTGCTTAACAGCTTGTTCATGATGAAACCCTCTTCAAGGCAGATGAAATAGTATCAATTCTACAAAGATCCAAATTTTAAATTGTAAGGTAGATCCATAATGAAGATGTAACTCCCTACCAGGCCTTTAACCACAATCAGCTTTATACTTACATACAGTATGTACTACATTTCCTAAGATTATCCAGGAGTTCAGCAGTTTTTGAGATACTCCGCCTGGCACCATTAACAATTGTGCTATATGCAATAAATAATGTACATTTTCAGTAGTATCTGTCAATTAGTTTTCATTCTGCATTATATGCTTGTAGCTACTTCCATTAACTCATCTGGATTCTCCCTATCAGTAATTTTCCCTTTGTTATGCTAATCCATCACCTCACTTTCTCAGCTCTTGAAAACTAGTTTGCCTTTCTCTTTTTCCCAGTTCTGACAAAAGATCTTGTGCCTAAAACATTAATTACTTCACTTTCCACGGTTACATCTTGGCCTGTTGAGTGTTTCCAGTGCCTTTTGTTTTTACCTTCCATACTTCTTTCACTTTCAGATGTATCTAGTAATTAGTTGCCAGTTGGCAGCAGAGGTTGTGTGATCTCTGCTGTACAAACTTAGCTCCATTAAGTGACTTTTGCAGGCAATCCTGACTACATAATGTCTGTGGAAATAAATTTCCAGTGGGTCATTTTAACTGAAGGAGGGAGGTACAAGAGCCTTAGGTCCCACACCATCAGGTTCAGAAACAGTTATTATCCTTTAGTTATCAGGCTCCTGGACCATCAAGGGCAACTTTGCTCACCTCAACTCTGAACTACTTTCCCTACTTCTGTACTTACTTTGAAGAACTCTACATCTTATGTTCTCAGTATTATCTATCTGTTTATTTATTACTTGTTTCTTTTTGTATTTACACAGTTTGTCTCCTTTTGAGCCTACAAAAGGGAGTGAATGTTGCTCATTCAGTCACAGGTAAGGTTCTCCTCACCATTGGCCACATCTACACGAAACATTGTCACAAAAAAGCAGCCTCCATCATCAGGGACCCCCACCACCCTCTCTTCTAGCTGCTGCCATCAGGAAGAAGGTACAGGGGCCTCAGGACCCACACCACCAGGTTCAGCAACAGTTAGTACCCCTCAAACATCAGGCTCTAATCCAAAGGGGATGACTTCACTCAACTTCACTTCATCATTGAAATGTTCCCACAACCTATGGACTCACCTTCAAGGACTCAAAGTAATTTATTCCAAAATACTATAAATTGCACATTGCACAATTTAGACGGAAACGTAAGTATTTTTACTCCTTGTGCATGTGAAGGATGTAAGACATAAAGTCAATTCAATTCTTCATCTCACGTTCTCGATATTTATTGCTTATTTACTTACTATTATTATTTCTTCCTTTTTGTATTTGCATAGTTTGTTCTCTTTTGCACACTGGTTGAACACCCAAGTTGTTGCAGTCTTTCACTGATTCGATTATGATTATTATTCTTTATGGATTTATTGAGTATGCCCACAAAAAAATTAATCTCAGGATTGTATATGGTGATGTATATGTACTTCAATGATACAATTACTTTTAACTTTGATTTCTTGTTAGTCTTGTGTATAGCTTTTCATTAATTCTATTGTATGTCACTGTTCCACTGTGAACGCCTTCAAGAAAATAGTATATGGTGACATATATGTATTTGAAAATAAATTTACTTTGAACTTTAAACAGAAAGGAATCTGGTTCAGTTACCCAATTACTAAATTGACACCCCACTGAGCCAAATATATATTCAATTCCCAGTTAGAAAGGTTTAGTATGGCTTAATAAATAATCTTCAATTATTTGACAGAAATATAATACTAATATTAGTTGTAATGTGGAGAGCACTGACAGGAACCACAGCTATTGTCCATCTTTAATTGTCCTTGAGAAGGTGGTACCTAAGGTCAGGACTGAACTTAGATCACTGGAGCAGGGAGGCCCCTTTGCTACCCAAAATATGGTGCGCCATAAATAGCCCCAGCATTTGTCCAGCAAACCAAGAGTTGGTTAAGAAACATTGACATTGTCATCAATACCAACATCCCTGTGAATTAACAGGGATGTAGCAGTAGCACACCTCTATATGAGTGGAATTATTGAGAATTTGCCTTCTCGCAGTTTTGTAATCATTCTGCTGACATTTCCCTTGCAGTTCTGTTGGGTTGGAGTTTGTGGACTTACTCACATTAACAGTAAAGCAATGGCAATGTAAGTGTCTGTGAAACCACTGCATTATTATGCTTATTATTATACAGTCCTCACCATCCAGGACATTGCCACTATCAGGGAGGAGGTACAAGAATCTGAAGACACACACTTTACATTTTAGGAACAGTTTCTTCCCTTTTGCCATCACATTTCTGAATGTACCATGAACCCATGAATGCTATCTTACTTTTTGCTCCATTTTGCACTACTTTTTTTATATTTCTTATTGTAACCGAGTATTTTTATCATGCCTCGTACTCAATTGTTGCCAAAAAAACAACAAATTTCATGGCATATGTCAGTGTTAATTAACCTAATTCTAATCTCTTTCTATCTCTTCTTTCAGTTAGTTCTGACGAAGGGTCTCGGCCCGAAATGTCGACTGTACTTCTTCCTATAGATGCTGCCTGGACTGCTGTGTTCCACCAGCATTTTGTCTGTGTTGCTTGGATTTCCAGCATCTGCAGATATCCTCGTGTTTGCGTTTTTAATTCTGATTCAATGGTTTATCAAGTCTGGCCTATGTATGAGTCCAATATCACAACAAGGTTTCATATTTCATCACAACAGCGATTACCATCAATTCATAATGCACGAAAACAGACTCTTCAGCCCAACTTGTCCACGGCAACCAAGATGCCCATCTAAGCTCGCCCCATTTGCCTATATTCCCCCAATCCTTAACTATACATGTACCTGTTGAAATGTCTTTTAAATGTTTGTAATTGTGCCAGACTCTACCACTATTTTTAGCTGCTCATTCCATGTACGCATCACCCTCACAATCTTTGCCCATCACAATTTTAAACAAATCTATCGGGCTACCTCTCATTCTCCCACACTCCAAAGAATGAAGTCCTAGTGTGTCTAACCACTCCTTAAAATTCAGGCCCTCAAAAGTCCTGACATCACCCACCAGCCAGTCACCCACACTTGGAGCAGCTGATAGCAGCTAACTAAACTTATAACCAGCTTGCTCTTAATATGTGCAAAGAAAACTGAGCACCAGAATCAGAATCAATATCAGGTTTATTATCACCAACTTACTGTAAATTACATGAAATTTGTTATTTACATTGCAAGGCATAAAATTACTGTAAATTACAAAAATATATAAATAATGCTGAGAAATAAAATTCAAGGGTTCATAGACCATTCATAAATCTAATGGAAGATGGGAAGAAGCTGTTCCTGAACCATTGGGTTTGAATCTTTAGGCTCCTGTACCACTTCCACAATGGCAGCCACCTGGGAGAAACCCAGACCATCACGAGGAGAACATGGAAACTCTACACGGACAGTACCTGAGAAGCAAAGTATTCTGCGGATTCTGGAAATCTTGAACGACATAGACAAAATGTTGGAGAACCTTAGCAGGTCAGGCAGTAAATCTTGGCCCGGATTGTTGACTGCGTATTTTCCTCCATAGATGCTGCCTGATTTGGTAGGTACCTGAGGTCAGGATTGCACCTGGACTGGAACTGAGAGGCCACTTTGCTACCCAAAGTATGGTGCCCCATATGTAGCCCCAGTATTTGTCCAGCAAACTAAGGGTTGGTTAAAAATACTGACATTGTCATCAATACCAACATTTCTGTGTATTAACAGAAATGTAGAGGTCACACAGCTCTTTCAACACAAGTTGAATTATTGAGATCAAAGGATTGAGGGATGTGTTTTACTTTTTAAAGGGATGGGATAATAAGATTCCCTTTTTGATGGAAGCGGGAACTGTAAAAAAGGTAACTGTGATTGAGATCCTTTTGAGAAGGGATAGCAATAATGAAATTCTCTCTGAAGAAGAGTGCCATGTCCATGACTGTAATAGGCACCAGTGGCTAAACTCCATCTACAAGCCAATTTAATCTAACAAGAATTGGCCTGGAAGAAATGTGACAAAAGAGATTAATGAAAGGTAGGCTACAATGTCAACAACTCTGACACACTGGTACGTACTTGGCTGATGTTATTGTAACACACTTGAATAGCCTGAATAACAAATGCCTGACAGTTATCTCATGGCAACCAAATTACATTATGAAGGCCCATTCTATTTCAAGAGTTACAATCACCAATATATCAAAACAAAATAAAAAAAATACCCTGTTATCAAAAATGTTGTTCTTTTGTCTTTTATTTGGATTACTTTTAACTGGAATTATTGGCAAGGTGACAGCATTGAATTAGAACACAGCTGATGTAGAATTACCATGATCTCAACAATTGTCTCATGATTAGATTAAATCAGCTGGCAGGCAAGCTAAATGCTTGAGTTAATTCTACCTGCACACTGCATGAAGTCCTCAAAAACGGGAGCAACAATAGGAGTAGATGAGTAGAATATCAAAGCTTTTCAAACATTAACAGTTATAACATTCTGCAATGAAAGCTTACAATGTTTTCATTTGATCATTCCTAGATACAGTAATTGAACCATACAACAATGAAATAATGTCTACTCTAGTTATCAAGCACCCATTGACATTAATTCTATGTTATTCCCATCTTTCATTTAAAAAAAATCATAAAATATAGGAGCACAATTAGGCCATTTGGCCCATTGAGTCTGCTCCGCCATTTCATCATGGCTGATCCATTTTTTTTCTCTCAGCTGAGATGGAACTGGGTAGAAAGTGTTGAATCCATAGGGTGAGCCTCATAACAATCCTGTTTGAGGACCAGGAGATTGCAGAGTGTTGCC
The DNA here is from genome assembly GCF_030144855.1 of Hypanus sabinus. NCBI lineage: Eukaryota > Metazoa > Chordata > Chondrichthyes > Myliobatiformes > Dasyatidae > Hypanus > Hypanus sabinus. Next base: position 26,799,484 of record NC_082726.1, on the reverse strand, counting down.
TTCACACTAAACAAGTTTCTGAATAAGCACAACAGTCCTTCCTTCCCCTCACCCAGACCTTCCTCTGACCACACTGATCTCTCTTTTTGCACTGCCCAAGAAGACTGTGCTGCCAACCAACAGATCACGTTCTTTCATGGACTCATCTTGATATAACTGAAGTACTTAAAACAATTAAATAATTTCCTATAAAAGGTAAAGAGAAATTGCAAAAAGAATTTGGAGAAAAGGGGATTTACTACTAAATTAGAACTAGAAGCAATGAAAATTTAAAAAAATGGAACTACAACATTGTGGCCATTACACAGACCTGGTTGACACAAGTACAGGAATTGCCTTTCAGTGTTCTGGGGTTTAGATGTTTCAAAAGCAACAGGAAGAGAAGTAAAAGTGATGGGGGAGTGGCATTGTTAATCTGGAATAGTATCAAACTGCAGAAAGAGAGAACGCCATTGACTGAGTCAATGTGGTGGGTAGTCAGAAACAGGAAGAGAGCAATCACTCTATTGAGAGCATTCTCTAGACTCATCATTAGCAACAGAGGTACCAAGGAACAGCTCAGGAGGCAGATTATGGAAAGATGCAGAAAATAACATGGTTGTTGTGATGGGTGACTTCAACATCTCCTCAGAGGAAAGGATTAGATGTGGTGGAATTTGTTAAGTGTGTTCTGGAAGAATTCTGATACAATATATAGACAGGCATATAAAGGAGAGGCCATATTGGATCTTGTACTAGGAAATGATTTGGTCAGGTGTCTCTTGGTCTCTTGGTAGGAGAGCATTTTGGGACATCAAACACAACTCCAGACATTTACCATAACAATGGAGAGGGATAGGAGAAGATGGCATGGAAAGGTGAATTATGATGATATTAGGTAAGAACTTGGGAGCATAAATTGAGAACAGATGTACTCACTGAAATGTATAATGGAAACTTGAAGGTTGCTTAGGGAGGACTTGCATGGGATTCTATATAGGTTTGTCCCGTTGAGGCAAGGACAGGATGGTAAGGTGAAGGAATTATGGTTGATAAGAGATGTAGTCAAGATGCCTCAGTCAAGAGGCAGAAAGAAGCTTACTTAAGGTTTAGGAAGCAAGGATTGAACAGGACTCTAGAGAATTACAAGGTAGCCAGAAAGTTGTTTAAAAATAGACAATAGACAATCGGTGCAGGAGTAGGCCATTCAGCCCTTCGAGCCAGCACTGCCATTCACTGTGATCATGAATGATCATCCACAATCAGTAGCCCGTTCCTGCCTTCTCCCCATATCCCTTGACTCCGCTATCTTTAAGAGCTCTATCTAACTCTTTCTTGAAAGCATTCAGAGAATTGGCCTCCACTGCCTTCTGAGGCAGAGCATTCCACAGATCCACAACTCTCTAGGTGAAAAAGTTTTTCCTCAACTCAGTTTCTAAATGGCCTATGCCTTATTCTTAAACTGTGGCCTCTGGTTCTGGACTCCCCCAACATTGGGAACATGTTTCTTACCTCTAGCATGTCCAATCCCTTAATAATCTTATACGTTTCAAACAGATCCCCTCTCATCCTTCTAAATTCCAGTGTATACAAGCCCAGTTGCTCCAATCTTTCAACATATGACAGTCCCGCCATCCCGGGAATTAACCTTGTGAACCTATGCTGCACTCCCTCAATAGCAAGAATGTCCTTCCTCAAATTTGGAGACCAAAACTGAACACAATATTCCAGGTGTGGTCTCAACAAGGCCTTGTACAACTGCAGAAGGACCTCTTTGCTCCTATACTCAACTCCCCTTGTTATGAAGGCCAACATGCCATTAGCTTTCTTCACTGCCTGCTGTACCTGCATGCTTACTTTCAGTGACTGATGAACAAGGACACCTAGATCTCATTGTACTTCCCCTTTTCCTAACTTGACACCATTCAGATAGTAATCTGCCTTCCTGTTCTTGCCACCAAAGTGGATAACCTCACATTTATCCACATTAAATTGCATCTGCCATACATTTGCCCACTCACCCAACCTGTCCAAGTCACCCTGCATTCTCCTAATATCCTCCTCATATTTCACACTGCCACCCAGCTTTGTGACATCTGAAAATTTGCTAATTTTACTTTTAATCGCTTCACCTAAATCATTAATGTATATTGTAAATAGCTGTGGTGCCAGCACCGAGCCTTGCAGTACCCCACTGGTCACTGACTGCCATCCTGAAAAGGACCCGTTAATCCCTACTCTTTGTTTCCTGTCTGCCAACCAATTTTCTATCCATACCAGTACACTACCCCCAATACTATGTGCTCTAATTTTGCCCATTAATCTCCTATGTGGGACCTTATCAAAGGCTTTCTGAAAGTCCAGGTACACTACATCCACTGGCTCTCCCTTGTCCATTTTCATAGTTACATCCTCAAAAAATTCCAGAAGCGTATTCAAGTATGATTTCCTCTTTGTACATCCAGGCTGACTTGGACCAATCCTGTTACTGCTATCCAAATGTGCCACTATTTTATTTTTTATAATTGACTCCAGCATCTTCCCCACCACTGATGTCAGGCTAATTGGTCTATAATTCCCTGTTTTCTCTCTCCCTCCTTTCTTAAAAAGTAGAATAATACTAACTACCCTCCAATCCCCAGGAACTGATCCTGAATCTATAGAACATAGGAAAATTATTACCAATGCATCCACGATTTCTAGAGCCACCTCCTTAAGTACCCTGGGATGCAGACCATCAGGCCCTGGGGATTTATTAGCCTTCAGTCCCATCAGTCTACCTAACACCATTTTCGGCCTAATGTGAATTTCCTTCAGTTCCTCCCTTACCCTATGTCGTCTGGCCACTATTACATCTGGGAGATAGTCTGTGTCTTCTCTAGTGAAGACAGATCCAAAGTACCTGTTCAACTCGTCTGCCATTTCCTTGCTCCCCATAATAAATTCACCCATTTCTGCCTTCAAGAGCCCAACTTTGGTCTTAACTAATTCAGATTCAGATTATTGTCATTTAGAAACCACAAATGCAATGCAGTTAAAAAATGAAACAACGTTTCCCAGAATGATATCACAAAAGCACATGACAAAATAGACTACACCAGAAAATCCACGTAACATTTGGCAATCCCCAATCCAGAGTCCAGAGAGGCTGGTGCGTATTAATATCACACTACCGTCTAGTGCGTTCCCCAAAAAGGAGCTCCAAACCCACCAGACAAAAACAAGACCAAAAACTAAAGCTACAAGACCTGCACAAAACCACATAATTACAACATATAGTTACAACAGTGCAAACAATAGCATAATTGATAAAAAAAAACAGACTATGGGCACAGTAAAAATAGTCCAAGATGTTAAAGGACGGTAAATTCAAAAGAAATCACCACAGTTTCCACAAGTCCCCAGGGTCCCGATAGACTCGCCATCCCACACCGGTGGCAGAAGGGGGTACCCCCACTATGGACTTCCAAGGCACTGCCCGACCCAGCCTCGCAGATGCAGCACACACCAAAAGCGACCTGAGTCCGTCGAACCTTCGAGCCGACGACCATCCCCTGTGGCACAGCTTCTTCAAGCACCATCCTCCATCGAGCATATTAAGACGGCCCCGCCAACGGCCATCAGCAACGTGACCCCAAGGACTGGGGGCCTGTTCTTCCCAGCAGAGTCCCAGACCTCACAGCGGCAGCAGCAACGAAGAAGGTCTTCCTGGAATTTTCCGATGTTTCTCCATGCTTCCACATCTGTTTTCAATTGATTATGATTGCACACGGCACCCCACTTCACAAATAACAGATAATCAGTTCCGGAGTGGCAGCTGCAAGCTGCGTTGTGCTGCCATCTTGGATCATCTAATTTTTTCCTCTTCACATACCTAAAGAAGCTTTTACTATACTCCTTTGTATTCTTGGCTAGCTTAACTTCGTACCTCATCTTTTCTCCCCGTATTGCCTTTTTAGTAATCTTCTGTTGCTCTTTAAAAGTTTCCCAATCCTCTGGCTTCCTGTTCATCTTTGCTATGTTATAGTTCTCTTTTATTTTTATACTGTCCTTGACTTCCTTCGTCAGCCATGGTCATCCCCTACTCCCCTTAGAATCTTTCTTCCTCTTTGAAATGAACTGATCCTGCACCTTCTGAATTATTCCCAGAAATACCTGCTATTGTTGTTCCACTGTCATCCCTGCGAGGGTATCTTTCCAGTCAACTTTGGCTCCTCCCTCATGGTTCCAATAATCTCCTTTGTTCAACTGTAATACTGACACTTTCGATTTTCCCTTCTCCCTCTCAAATTATAGATGAAAACTTATCATATTATGGTCACTACCTCCTAATGTCTCCTTTACCTCGAGTTCCGTTAAAAAATCCAGTTCATTACACAACACTAGATCCAGAATTGCCTTCTCCCTGGTAGGCTCCAGCACAAGCTGCTCTAAGAATCCATCTCGGAGGCACTCCACAAACTCCCTTTCTTGGATTCCGGTACCAACCTGATTTTCCCAGTCTACCTGCATGTTGAAATCCCCCATTACAACTGTAGCATTACCTTTGCGACATGCTAATTTTAACTCTTGATTCAACTTGCACCCTAATTCCACGCTACTATTTGGGGGCCTGTAGATAACTCCCATTAGGGTCTTTTTGCCCTTACAATTTCCTCTTAAAACCCCACCAACTTACTCCATCCCATCCCCTATTTCTGCAGCCACCTACCCTCACACTGGAGGCAATGTACAGCAACCATTTAATCTACCAACAAGCATGCGTTTGGGATGTGGGATGGAACGAGGTCACATAGAAGACACTCAGAGGTTTAAAGGATGATCTCCACACAAGCATCATCCAAGATTAGGATCAAAGCTGGGTTTTGTAATTCCTGATTGTTCCCGTCAAATCATTCCTGGTGCTTTAGAGTCATAGAGCAATACGGCATAGAAACAGGCCCCCTTGATCCATCTCAGAACTGAGACAGCTCTTTTCAGAATCAGAATCAGGTTTAATATCGCCAGCATATGTCATGAAATGTGTTGTTATGTGGCAGCAGAGCATTGCAATACAGAACAATAAAAAATACATAAATTACACTAAATGTGTATATATAGTACCTTTAAAAAGTTAAATGAGTAGTGCAAAAAGAGAAAGAAAAAAAGTAGTGAAGTAGTGTTCGTGGGTTCAATGTCCATTCGGAGGTCTGATGGCAGAGGGGAAGAAGCTGTGCCTGAATCATTGAGAATGTACCTTCAGGCTGGCCCTACATAATTCTATTACATTTTGAAGATACCAACAGTCTCTGCACGGTCACTAGTTGTCTTTTTTATTTAAAGATACAGCATGTTCGAAGTTCAAAGCACATTTGCTATCGAGGTATGTATATGTCACCATATACTACCTTGAGATTCGTCTTCTTGTAGGCATTAACAGTAAAACAAAGAAATACAATAAAATCAACATGTCAACAGGCCCTTCTGGCCCAACAAGCCAAGCTGCCTAATTACATACATGTGACCAATTAACAATCCCATGTGGTCAGAGGGAGAATGTATTTTTTATTAACAAAATATACTTTATTCAAAATAAAATTATTTACAATACAGAGGAAGAATGTATAAACTCATTACAAACAGCAGCAGAAATGTACCAAGGTCGCTGGTGCTGTAATAACAGTATACCAACTGCTACGCTGCAATCTTGTGGTGGATTTCAGTCTCGTACAAATACTTGTACAGTCGGCCCTCCCTATCCACGAATTCTGCATGTGCAAATTCAACCAACCGCGAATTGCGAAAACCCGGAAGTGCTCTTTCAGCACTTGTTCGAGCATGTGCAGACTTTTTTTCTTGTTATTATTCCCTAAACAATACAGTATAACAACCACTTTACATAGCATTTACATTGTGTTAGGTATTATAAGTAACCTAGAGATGATTTAAAGTATATGGGAGGATGTGCCTGGGTTATCGTGGATCGGGATCGAAAAAACTCAGAAGTTTGCTTCTTACTAAGTTGGAACAGGTACATCCGGTATTACATAGCGTCAGTTAGTCAAACGTTTGTCTTAATATATAGTATATATTTTACCTTTCTATGCATATAGAACAGTTAAGAACGTATGTTTCAGCGCTGGGCTTGGGAACGAAAATTCTCGGGACTCGGGACAGATTGTTCCCCAGTGCGCTCTCCACCATGCCGGGTTGATGTGGAGGATCAAAAACCCAAAACCCCAAAACCCAATAATTAAACCACTGGTTGCTTAGTAATAACTATAGCTTTCATCGGGGCAGAGACTTTCTCATTTTATCCTTTAAAATTGTTCCGATCGTTGACCGATGTAGCCTAATGCTTTTCCAATGACCAATGGCATTTCACCTCTTTCCAATTGCTTTATTATTTCCACTTCATTTTCAATCGTGTTTGTGATTACTTTCCCGAACAGAAACACTGCGGATTCGGATCTCTACCGCTGGGTCCTAATGTCCATCGCACTGAGACAGGTTAAATAAGGTCTGGAGTTCTGCTGGGTCCTAAGGTCCACTGCATTGAGACAGGTTGAATAAAGGACTTGAGCATCCGCGGATTTTGGTATCTGCCAGGGGTCCCGAAACCAATCCCCCGCAGATAAGGAAGGCCGACTGTAGTGCTAGGCTCAAGGACAGCTTCTATCCCATTGTATTAAGATTATGTAACAGATCTCTTGTATGATACAATGGATTCTTGACCTCTCAATTTACCCATGGACTTACATCTTATTGTTTGCCTGCACTGCACTTCCTTTGTAACTGTAACACCTTATTTTGCATTTTATAATTGGTTTTCCTTCAGTGTCCTGATGTGATAAAGTGGTCTGTATAGATGGCATGTAATACCAAGGTTTTCACTGCACCTCAGTACAAGCGACAATAAAAAATGAATTTACCAATTTACATTGGACACTGTCCAGCTCCTGTTGACTATGGTTCATAGGTTGTACCAGACTGGGTAAATAAACTTCTATTTGTGAGGTCTTCCAGACACGTGTCACTGATGCTCCTGCTGCAATATTTCTGTTGCTGTGTCACCATTGAGGATATCCTCAAAAGGCAATTCCTCTAAAAGGCAGCATTCATCATTGAGGTTCTGCAGCCTATGGACTCACTTTCGAGGATTCTGCAACTCAAGTTCTCAGAATTAATTAATTGATTAATTGTTATTTGTTTCTTTCCACATTTTGTCTTCCTTTGCACATTTTTTTGTCCATCTTTGTGTGTTTTTACATTAATTCTATTGTATTTCTTTGTTCTACTATGATTACCTGTAAAAAGATGAAAATCAGGGTGGTTCATGGTGAAGTATATGTACTTTGATAATAAGTTCATTTTGAACTTTAAATGTAAGTAACCATGACAAGCCCTCTTCTCATTAATACCATTAGGGAGGAGGTACATGAGCCTAAAGACGCAATAAGCATTTTAGGAACATCTTCTCACCTCCACCATCAGGTTTCTGAACGGTTCATGAACCCATGGACACAGGTTAAATATTTTTACTCTCCTTTTGCATTACTTATTCATATATTTCTTTTTGTAAGTTGTAGTATGTTTTATGTATTGTTTTGTACTTCTGCTGCAAAGTAATTTTCACAACAGATGTCAACGATATTAAATCTGATTTTGATTCCGTTACTGTCCCACTTTAGGAACGAGATTAATGAAGGTGACTAAGGTGACATAGTTAATCCTACAGAGGTCAGTACCTCTTTTGGCATGAGCATTGTGGACATCATTGAAATCTCACTGACTGATAATGGTGCAGTCTAATGCTTCGATTGATGATGTTGGGTACTTTAAAACTGTATTGGTTGTGCAAGACAATGTTCCAAGCATTTGACAGGAAGATGCCTCCGCTGGAGTTCGCTCTCCCTACTCCTGTCTTGTGGATTGCTCCTCTCCAGAGGATAATTTCCCCTCCAGCTCTGAGGTTGAACTCACCACAGAAGATTAACTTTTCTCCTGTTGTGATTAATTGAGCAGAATTTTGACCTCATCCATGATAATGAGAAGTTTGGGCCCAACAAGGCTGAAAAACCAATTATGGGCACACAGACTGGGGGGGGGGGGGTCATTCCTGCCAGGAGGACCACTGCAAGATCTTCTTGACTGAAATAATATTACATCGATTCCATCCTACTGCAACCCTCCACCACAATCCTCATGTTACCTAGACTGAAAAAAGCTTTAAAGAGTTATAGAGCACCACAGCACAGAAGCAGGTCCTTCTGCCCATCCAATCCATCCTGACCTGTTTTACTGTCAAGTCCCATCTACCTGCTCCTGGGCCATAGCCCTCCATACCTTTCTCATCCATATACCTATTCCAAACTTCTCTTAAGTGTTACAACAGAACCCTTTACTACCACTTCCGCTGGCAGCTGACTCTGTCAGGTTCCCCTTAAATATTTCACCTTTCACCCTCAATCTATGACCTCCAGTTCTGGTCTCATCCAACTTGGGGGGGGGGGCGGGGTGGTGTGGAAGCCTCATGTATCTACCTATCCATAATATTCATGATTTTATATACCTCTATACTATTGCTCCTCATTCATCTGAAATGGCCATCAAAGTCTAAATATATGGTAGGCAGGCATTGTAACACACACACACCTCCAGGACATGTTCAATTCTGATTGGAGTGAATTTTGCACCTTCTGTCTGTGGTAGTCTGGGTTTCCTCTAGGGGTGCTCCAGTTTCCTCCACAAACCAAAGACATGTGGGCTGGTCTGCGAATTGGCCACCACAAATTGCCCCTAACGTGGGCGAAAATGGGGAGAGGTTAATGGACAGAGTAGAGATTAGTGTAGGATTAGTTTAATTGAATAGTTAATCATTGATGCCTTTTTGATTGGCTAAAGGGTCTGTTCTGTACTGCATAATGCTTTGATTGAGTGATGAGTAATGAGGTCACAGCTCACCCCACTCATTTGGGAAGTGGAGAACATAGGAAGGAATTGCAAAGATGTTTTAAATATGGTATCTGCAGAAGTGAGTCAAATTCGATTGCTACTGTTAAAAACAGTCTGCACAAGAACTTTGGAGTTGCAGTTACAGAGTCAAAGAGCACAAAAATAAGCACAAGCCCATGCCAACTATCGAGCACTGATTTACACTATTCCCAGTTATTTATCATCAATGCCCTTCCAGGTCCAAACCTCACCTATGGAGGCCAAAGAACCTACAAATCTGCACAGTGAAATCCACACAGTCAATGGTTGAACAAGCAAGGACCACATGGAAAGCACCAGAGCTCAGGACTGAACCTGGGTCGCTGGACAGCTACCAGTTGTATCACTTTGCCATCCTTCTGTTACTTTCTGCTCCTGTCCCAAGTGTGAGAACTCTTTCTATTAAAAGGTACGGTGGACATGATCATCCCTGTTCAAACACTCCAAGAAAAATGAAGGGAGCTTCAACCATACACGACCTCTTTTAAACTCATTAACTCGCTCGCCTGTCACAGGAGGAGCAATTGCATAAGCTCACCCTTTATATGCCAGAGTTCAAAGGAGTGAAAACTAATCTCAGATATACCAACTCATCCAACTGAATCAAAGTTCCTGCATTATGAGGGGATGCATCACAACCTGGAATGGAAGTCCCAAAGCACAGGAACACAAGAGGCTAGAGAGAGTGGCAGGCTCAACCAGTCCCATATTGAGTACAGTTCTCCCTGTCATCAAAGACATTTATCAGAGGTGGTGTCTTCGGAAGGGAAAATCCATCAGCAATGACACCACCCCTGCACCTAAGCCATGCACTCTTCTCTATGCAGGAGGCACAGGAGCCTGAGGATTCAAACCTCAAACTTCAACAACAGCCTCTTCCCAGCTGCTGCCTTGACATGACCTGAAAAAAAACGAACACTACCTCGGATTATATTTCCCTCAACTAATGTTGCAGTGTTATTTTTCTACTGTATTGTGTAAGTCATGAATAATCTAAGTTCAGGTATGTTTATGTAATTTGTGTTTGTTGCATTTGTAACTTACCATGTTGCTGCAGCGAGAAGTTAATTTCCATGGTTTTTATACTCTGGATATGTATGACCATGGTAATAAACTTGAACTTGAGAACTTGTCCCACCTGTGACAGTATCAGTAGTTAACAAGCAATTGTGCCATCTTTGTTATTTCCAAATAGGTGAAGTATCTAATAAGATGTAGGGAGTTATCTGGCTATCAGTGGAATGGCTGGCCCATTGCTTTCTTGGTTTAAGGTTCATCATGCTTCCCACACCTACAGAACTGCATTGGGAGCAAGTCAAGCTCAATCCCAAGGAATTGCCTCAGAAGAAAGTTTCCTTCCTAGACCCCAAAATATACTGCAGATGCAGGAAATTTTGATCAACATACACAAAATGCTAGAGAAACTCAGCAAGTCTGGTACCATCTACGGAGGGGAATAAACAGTTAATGTTTTAGGCTAAGATCCTTCATCAAAGCAAGGAGACAGAAGCCAGAATAAGAAGGCAGAGGGGAGGAAGTACAAGCTAGCAGGTGACGTTTCTAGTCCCAACTTTTTGACATTCTGAGGTACCTTTATCTTCAATAACAACACATAGCAAAATCACAAGAACTGAGGCCTACTGTGTTTTAACAAGCATTTGTGCCTTTTCTGGTGTTTCCACACAGGTGAAGTATTTAATAAGGGGTAGAAATTTATTTATCCAGAAATAGAATGGCTGGTCAATCGATCTCTCAGTCCAACATTTATTTTTATTCCTTCTTGGGATATGACTGATAAGATCAACACTTGAAGAACACTGAATATAGAACAGTACAACACAGTATAGGCGCTTTATCCCACAATGTTGTAACAATCTTTAAACCTGTAAGATCAATCTAACCCTTCCCTCCCACATAACTACTGTGCAAAAGCCATAGGCACATATACATAGCTAAGGTGCCTAAGGCTTTTGCACAATACTGTAGTAATTTTATATATTGCACAGTGAGTGATGATAAACCTGATTCTGATATGGGTCTCTATTGTGGGCTGAAAGTGGGAAAGCAGAATCATGGTAGGGAAAAAGGGATAAGAGAGGGGACGTAGCAAGAAGCACCAGGGAGATATTCTGTAATAATCAATAGGCCATTTTTGTTTTGGAATCAAATGACTCGTCCCAGGGCTGAATGTGTCTGGCACTATCCCTTCCACTCCTTCTCCACCACCTGTCCTACACCCGTCCTGCGGCACTCCACTCTCACCATTTCCAATCTTCTTTGCTCTTGGCCGATTTACAAACTCGCTCTCCACTTCACATTGACTAATACAGAACTGTGCAAACGTCTTAGGCACTCTAGCTATACAGTGCCAATAAAAAGTATTCACCCCCTTGGAAGATTTCATGTTGTATTGTTTTAAAACATTGAATCACAGTGGATTTCATTTGCCTTTTTTTTAACTATGATCAACAGAAGAAAACTTTTTAGTGTCAAAGAGAAAACAAGTCTCTACAAAGTGATCTAAATTAATTACAAGTATAAAACCCAAAATAATTGATTGCATAAGTATTCACCTCCCCCCCCCCCCTTTAATATAACACATCAAATCATCAGTTGTGCAGCCAATTGGTTTTGGAAGTCCCATAATTAGTTAAATGGAAATCTGTTTTTGGAGACCTATGTGCAGTCAAGATATTTCAATTGATTTATTAAGAATACAACTGTATCTGGAAGGTGCTACTGTTGGTGAGTCAGTATCCTGGCAAAAACTACACCATGAAGACAAAAGAACACTCCAAGCAACTCCGTGAGAAGGTTATTGAAAAGCACAAGTCAGGAGATGGATACAAGAAAATTTCCAAGTTACTAAATGTCCCTTGGAGTACAGTTAAGTCAACCATCAAGAAATGGAAAGAATATGGCACAGCTGTAAACTTGCCTAGAGCGAGCTGTCCTCGAAAACTAAGTATCCGTGCAAGAAGGGGATGAGTGAGAGAGGCCACTAAGAGACCTATGACAGCTCTGGACGAGTAACAAGCTTCAGTGGCTGAGATGGGAGAGATTGCTCATATAACAATTATAAGCTTTATGCGACTTTGAGAAAAACTCACATAAAATCTCAGCTGAAGTTTTCCAGAAGGCGTATGGGAGACTCTGAAGTCAGCTGGAAGAAGGTTCTATGCTCTGATGAAACCAAAACTGAGTTTTTTGGCCATCAGACTAAATGCTATGCTTGGCATAAGCCACACACTGCACGTTATCAGGTTTGTGAAGGTAAAAGATAAAGGGAATGCAGCAAAATACAGGGGAATCCTGGAGGAAAACCTGATGCAGTTGGCAAGAGAACTGGAATTTGGGAGAAGATTTGTTCCTCAGCAAAACAATGACCTCAAACAAAAAGCCAAAGCTAGACAGGAATGGCTTAAAAACAACAAAGTTAATGTCCTGGAGTGGCCAAGTCAGAGCCCAGACCTCAATCCAGTTGAGAATTTGTAGCTGGGTTTGAAAAGAGTATTTCACTCATGATCCCTTTGCAATCTGACAGAACGATTTTGTAAAGAAGAGTGGAGAAAATTGCAGTGTCCAGATGTACAAGGCTGATAGAGACCTATCTACACAGACAATTGCTGCCAAAGGTGCACTTACTAAATACTGACTTGAAAGGGTGAAGACTTATGCAATCAATTATTTTATGTTTTATATTTGTAATTAATTTAGATCACTTTGTAGAGATCTATTTTCACTTTGGCATGAAAGTCTTTTTCTGTTGATCAGACTCAAAAAAAAAACCCCAAATTAAATCCACTGTAATTCAGTGTTGTAAAACAATAAAACATGAAAACTTCCAAGGGGGGTGAAAACTTTTTATAGGCACTGTATATATATGCCTAAGACTTTTACACAGTACTATAGCCTTCCATTTTCCTTTAATCCATGTGTCTGAGAATTATTCAAACATTCCTAGTGTATCTGCTTCTAACACCAACCTTGGCAGTACAATTCCAACCCCATCCCCTACTCAGTGTAAAAAGCCCACCTCTGACATCTACCCTATACTTTCCTCCAACCAATTTAAAATTATGCCCTCTTGTATTAGCAATATACACCCAGGGAAAATGGCTCTGCCTTTCTACTCTATCTATACTTGTAATCATCCTGTACACCTCTAATATGTCACCTCTCATCCTCTTTTGTTCAAAAGAAAAAAAGCTCTAGCTTACTCAACCTATTCTCATGACAAGCTCTCTCATCCAGTCCACATCCTGATGAGTCTCCTCTCTAAAATACCAAAAATGGGAGCAGGGTTAAATGCAGCAGGAATACTGGCATTGATTCTTTGGACCAAATTGTGGTGTCTGGGCTGTATATCCCACCATTTGAAAGAGAGTCTTACTATCGATTCTCCAATCATAACTTTGTTTACTTTAGTCACCCTTCAGCCTCCTTCGCCCCAGTGGAAACAAACCCCGCCTATCCAAACAATCTGTTAGAGGAATTTAGCAGGTCAAGCAACAGCAGGTCAAAACCCTGCTTAATCAACAAACCCTTCCTCCCCACAGGTACTGTTTGACCAGTTGCGTTCCTCCACCAGATTGATAGTTGCAGATTCAAGCATCTGCAATTTCTTATGACTTCAGCCTCTCCAATCTCTCCTTCTGACAAAATATTCCAAAAACCAAACAAGAAGATCCTGGGAGTTCACATCACGGACAACCTCATCTGGACCCTCAAAACTACATCCCTGAAAAGGAAGGTACAGCAGCACTTCCACTTCCTGAGGGGATTGAGGCAAGCAAGGCTCCCCCTTCCCCATCTGGACTGAATTTTACAGGACCAGCATTGAGAGCATCCTGACAAGCTTCATCTTCACCTGGCATGGGAGCAGCCAAGCATTGTGCTGGAAGTGCCTACATGGTGGAGTGTGACAATGGGCGAGAGGATCTTAGGGATCTCCCTACCGTCCATCGGGGACATTTATCAGGAGCACTCATCCATCCAGCATCCTCTTTGACTTTCTACCATCAGGCAGGAGACCCCAATGCATAAAGACAAGAATTGTCAAGATGGAAACAGTTTCTTCCCTCAGGCCATTAAGTTTCTGAACTCCCTGCCTCATCGCATTCAAAGTGTCACCAGATAATTTGTACTGTACCCCTACAATATTTAAATTATGCTCTTTATTTTGTTTATTTCTATATAATTTGTTTGTAGATTTAATTCTTGCTTTCCTAAGATATTCTGTGCTATATGTTCCACTGTACTTTACACCCTGGTCTGGAGAAATGACGTCTCGTTTGGCAGTATATAGTTAAATGACAATAAACTTGGCCTGATGGACATGAAAGAACCTCTTCTTGTGCCTGTCCATCAAAGTCAAAGAGCTTTCTGCCGACGTGCACAATACAGAGCTTGAGCTGGTCTCATCAAGGCGTAAATTCCCTCATCATGCCCCCTTCCCCACCCCACATTTCGATAGTGGGCAAACTGAAAGATGTTGCTAACAGGGCTCTGATGCTGTAGCAGTGATAGATGCTGCAGCAGTGCGTTGAAACAATAGATCAGGGAGCCCCAGCAGGAACACCTGCAGCAAAACCCTGGCAGGATGAACATAAGCTATGAAGGGCCACCTTCTTCTGTATTAATAAGAAGACGACTGGCACAATCATACAGATGAATTAAATCAGAAACATTCGAGGTGCAGCTGCACCGCTAAGAAATTTATTGCTGCCACTGCGGGTCCCTGGTGAGTTCACCTGATTGCTGATACTACTATTCACAGAACTGAAGAAAGGTGGACAGCCTTAATTGTTAATTCCCTCTCTGTTTCTCTTCTCTCTCTATTACTTTATCTCTTTCATGCACTCACATCCTGCTACTCTCTTCTCCCTTTCTTTTATGTTTATTTTCCCTTTTATCACATTCTCTCTCCTCTCTCTCTCTCTCTCTCTCTCTCTCCTCTCTCCCTCTCCCTTCGCTCCACAGATGCTGCCTAACCTCTTGAGTATGTCCAGCAACTGCTATCTTTCTTACAATGATTGCAGAGTTTGAAGAAGTTAGCTCACCCAAACTCTCCCTTGCAATTCACAAATTTGATATATGTACATAGAAGAGCTAAAAAGAAGTGGCACGGGAAGGATTTTCATGTACATATTCAGCAGTATGCTGTCCCCAAAAAATTGCACTCTTAAATGCCCTCTTTCTTTAAATGAACATGGCATGGCATTTCTCCCAGCCATGCCTCAGATGGTAGACTCAATCTTGAGACTTAGGCACAAGATCTAAGCTCATTTCTCCCATGGCTCATTTGGTAGCTGTGCTGGCTTCAAGTCTAAAGGCTTAAGCACAAGTTCGAAGCTCTTTTGAGGGAATGCAGCAGATCTGAAGCCATGGCCTCATTAAAGGATATAAACTTAACCTGTCATTATTTTCAAGAAGGAAAGCAACATTCTTCCCCATATCCATAACAAGATGTACCTACAGAAGGATGTTATGGTCATTGCCATCTCGATGTGGGAGATTGCTGCAATCATTTCCTATAGATCAAAGGGACATCAATGACTATATCACACATTTTTTTATGAATTTAGGATAAAAAATGTGCTAAATAAATCTTTCATTGTCCAAGTGACAGCTGCAAGTGTTGCTGCTTTTGGTGAGTCTCTGAGCAGCGTCCAACTGCAGCCAATCACAAGGATTCTTCAAGAGAGAGGTGACACTCATCAGAAGGGCACTGCCTTCTCTTCCTGTGGTGACTGCTCCTCCCTTCCCAACTGGCTGACTAACTTCCAACCATACCCGATACCTGCCTGAATCCAAAATTCCAGATGAAGGGATCACCACTGATAAAGGTTAACCTTCAATCTGTCCCCCAAGTATTGCTGAAGTCTTTTCAGGAGAACTCCGAACTCAGGTTTTGTGCAGATCTGCTGCAGATAGCAGAGACTTCAACATCAATAAACTGGCATTTATATTTTGGAGGCTGTGATTATCACAGTGTCAGCTGTGAACTCCTGAGCAGAAAGATAATACACAATGGTCTCAGATGCATGACTTGTATTAGTCACCAGTTCATTTGTCCTCCACTTATATTTCCCATCTTCACCTTAACCTTACTGGTCTTTAAGGTCAGAATCAATCTGTGCATAATATGATAATGCACCTATTTTAAATTCCATCCTCAGTTAATTAGCAGTAAAATAGCAAAGGAATTTCATTTGAATGCACAAACATGTACGAATCTAATATCTCACAGTGGGTTGCCAACTCACCTCCTTCATATCGTTCAAGCTTTCATAGCTGGGATATACACACAGTAGCCACATTATTAGGTTTACCTGTATACCTGCTCAATGATGCAAATATCTGATCAATCAATCAGGTGCAACTATGCAACTCGATGCATAAAGGCAGCAGACAAGGTCAAAGGTTCCGTTGTTATCCAGGCCAAACATCAGAACGGGGAAGAGATGTGATCTAAGTGACTTTGACTGTGGAATGATTGTTGGCGGCAGATGGGGTGGTTTGATTCTCACAGAAGTTGATCTCTCGGGATTTTCACACATAACTACGTCTCGAGCTTTTCAGAGAATGGTGTGAGAAACAAACAAAAACATTCAGTGAGCAGCAGCTCTGTGGGTGAAAATGCCTTTATCAATGAGAGAGGTCAGAGGAGAATGTCCAGATTGGTTCGAGCAGGCGGGAAAGTGACAGTAACTCAAATAACCATGCATCAGAACAGTGCTGTGCAGAAGAGTACCTCTGAATGTACAGCATGTCGTCTCTTGAAGCGGACGAGCCACAACAGCAGAGGATGACAAAAATGATCTCAGTGTCACTGCATCACATACAGGAGGTACCTAATAAAGTGGCCACTGAGTGTAATTTAGCATGTAGAATTGTTTCTTTTCTCCAGTGAAGTGAGGTTCTACACTGTCAGACGTACTGACCTTCCTGCTGCGATGATAAACCAAGGTTCTTTCTGTTAGGTTAGGTGGATGCAAATGACAGAAGGCAATATAGCAAAGAAGATTGAAAAAGGATGCATCCTGGCTAACATTCGTCCCCCATCCCTCGGGTGACTAACAGAAGCTTTACTGTTGAGACCATGCATGTTGTCATTCTGCTCAGTGAAGAGGCAAAGATAGAATGGACAGCCAGTATTTTTCTCCAAGGGTAGAAATAGATCATCATGCACTTCATTTGCAAGCGGGGAAGTTCAAAGGAGCTGTGTGAGATAAGTTTTTTACACAGAGTGATGGATAGTTGGACTGAGGTGTCAGGGATGGTTATGGAGGCAAAGGCAATTGGGGCATTTAAGATTTTCATAGACAGGCACATGAATACGCAGAGAATGGAGGGATATGGACCATGTGAAGGCAGAGGGATTTGTTCAGTTCGGCATCATTATGTGAATTACTGAGGCATGAATGTAGTGGCCTGAAGGTCCTTTTTCTTGTTTTATGAAATGATTATCTAGTAATTATTGCATCATGGTTATGGGATCTTACTGTGTACTTCCTGTGCACTTTCTTTATTAAAATCACTTTGAGACACAGTGAAGTCATGAAGCCATTATGTACCCAGACACGAACAGGTTGGAAAAGGTTATTCGGCCTCTTGAGTCTCTTCTAGTCTTCAATGTGATCTGATCTCTATTAGACCATTGGTTCACCAAATCTTGCCTGACAAACATTTATATATCCAAAACAAATTAATATTGATGCTGGAAACTTGAATAAAATTCTAATGACAGGTCACTGATTTGAAGTAATAACCTTTGCTCCTCTCTCCACAGATGCTCTCTGTCCTGCTGGTCTTTTCCAATACCTCCTTTTTTCTAAGTCACAAATATGATTTTTGTTAAATTGGGGCAGAGGGAAGAAGGAATGGAAATCCAGATTTCTACCAGCCTTTGTATCAAGAATATTCCTGACAGCACTGCAATTGGCTTCCTCTAATTTCAACATTACACCTGTCCTGACCCATTATCCTCCCATTCCTCTGGACCTATCGTGCCTCTGTAACTTGTGAGGGAGTGTCAGGCTCTACCGTGACTAATCCTAAATGAAAAGATTGCTGCAATTGGTGCTGCCACCTCACAGCTCCTGATCTCGGGTGCTGTTTGTCTGCACATTGTGCATTTCTCCCTCATCTCAAACAATGGGGTAACACCAATTCATGCCTTGTAGATGGTTAAAAGGACACTGAATATTAAGAGGTAAAAATCCTCTGCTTTCTGAACTGTTACAGCACCACTCACACTCAAGAAGCTCAACCCCATCCAATCGAAAAAAATCCACTCAAGTGCTACCCTACCTATATTCCTAAATATTTGTTTCCTGCACTATCATAAACCAGTAGCAAAAGAGTAGATCATATGCAAAGTGGACTCCAGTTACTTGGCTGTATAACTCTATTAGCAGCTCCCAAACTTGTGGTCTTCACCATGAAAGTAGTCAAAGTCAAAGCAACACACACAAAATGCTGCTGGAATGCAGCAGGCCAGGCAGCATCTATAGGAAGAAGTACAGTAGGCGTTTCGGGCCGAGACCCTTCATCAGGATGTCGACTGTACTTCTTCCTATAGATGCTGCCTGGCCTGCTGCGTTCCACCAGCATTTTGTGTGTGCTGCTTGAATTTCCAGCATCTGCAGATTTCCTCGTGTTTGCAAAGGAAAATTTATTATCGGAGTACATACATGTCACCACATGCAGCACTGACATTCTTCTTCTGCGGGCCTACTTAGCAAATCTATAGAACGGTAACTGTAAACAGGATCAATGGACAACAAACTGCAAACATGGATATAAATACACAGCAATAAATAACGAGCATGAAGTAACAAGATGAAGAGTCCTTAAAGTGAGACCATCAGTTGTGGGAGCACCAGATGTAGAATGAATGTAGCTTTCCCCTTTTGTTCAAGAGCCTGATGGTTGAGAGGGGTAGAAAGGGGTTGTTGCACATGTTCATGTTTACATCAATGCGTTGACATTAGGAGGGTTGAGAGCTTCAAGTCCTTAGGTGTGAACATAAGACCATAAAACATGGGAGCAGAATTAGGCTATTTGGCTCCTCGAGTCTGCTCCACCATTCAATCATGGCTGATCCTTTTTTTCTATCTCCTTCTCAACACCAGTTCCCGGCCTTCTCCCCATAATCTTTGAGGCCATATCCAATCAAGAACCTGTCACTCTCTGCCTTAAATACATGCAATAACCTGGCTTCCACAGCTGCATGTGGCAACGAATTTCACAAATTCACCACCCTTTGGCTAAAGAAGATCCTCTGCATCTCTGTTTTGAAAGGGCGCCCCTCTATCCTGAGGCTGTGCCATCACCAATTGCCTGTCCTGGTCCAACCATGTTGATGTTACAGCCAAGAAAGCTCACCAATGCCTCTATTTCCTCTGGATGCTAAAGATTTTCTGCATATTCCCAATGACTCTTACGTACTTTTTATCAATGCACCATAGATATCCTCATGTCTAGATGCTTAAAGGCTTGGCATGTAACCGCAGGAAACTGCAGAGAGTTGTGAACACAGTCAGCATATCACAGGAACCAGCCTCCCCTCAGACTCTGTGTATACTTCTCACTGCCTCAGTAAACCAGACAGCATAATCAAAGACCCCTTCCACTCTGGGCACTCTGTCTTAAATTGACCCATAAATTCCCCTCTCCCTTCAGTCAGAAGACACAAAAGCCTGAAAACGCCATGTTCAAGGACAGCATTTATCCCAGCTTCTTGTACAATAAGATGGACTCTTGACCCTGTAATCTATTTCATTATGAACTGCACCTTTTTGGTTAATTTTACACTTTGTTCTGCACTGTTATTGTTGTATCCTATTCTACCTCAATGCAATCTATAATGGCTTGATCTGTGTAAACAGCTTGCATGACAAGCTTTTCACTGTACCTGGGTGCATGTGACGATCATAAACCAAAACCAATTCCAAGAGCAGTAGCAACACCAAATCCCAAAGGGTTCCCCTCCAAATCACTCACCATCCTGATTTTCTGTGTATTGCTGTTACGCTGAGGCTGAATCTAATCTTGGATCCCTATCTAATAATACTGTAGGAAAGCCTTCAATATAGAACTACTGCTGTTTAAGAAGGCAGTTCACCACATGCTCCTCTAGGGTAATAAGGGACAGGCTATAAAAGGTGGGTTTTATTGATCCCATCAAGTGAATAAATAGAAAAAAAAATATGATTGTTTGATAAGCCCACGAGACCTCAGCTTTGCCCACACCCTGATAAGCAATGGACTTATGGAACATGGCTTAACATTTCAGATGGAAGCAGTAAATAAAATATCATTACTGCCAACTGTTAACTGCACAAGGATGAAAAGCTGAACAGCTGAGTAAAGCAAGCAAGAAAATCCAAAAAGAAAATATCAAAGGCTTCAAGTATTATCAAGCTCATGGAAAATGCAGACAGACTAGAATTTTTCATCTCACATGTCTGTTAACCTGTTTGAAATGAATGACTTCAATTCCAAAGCTGTGAACAGCCGATCATCCCGATGAATACACACAAAATGCTGAAGGTTTGGCATCACCAATGGAAGGGAATAAATATTCAAAGTTTCAGGCTGAGACCTTTCATCAGGGCTGATAAAGAATCTTAGCCTGAAATGTCAACAGATTTTTTTTTCCTTCCGTAGATGCTGACTGACCTGCTAAGTTCCCCAGGTATTTTAGACCATAGATCATAAGATATAGGAGCTGAAAGGTTGCTTGTGTTCCACCATTCCATCATGGATGATTTATAATCCTTCTCAAATCTATTCTCCTGCCTTCTCCCCGTAACCTTCGATGTCCTGACTAACCAAGAACCTATAAACATCCAGTTTAAATATACTCAAAGATTGGCTTCACAGCCACCTGTGGCAATGAATTCTACAGATTCTCCACTCTCTGGCTAAATAAATTCCTCCTCATATCTGTTCAAAATAGATGTCCTTCTATTCTGAGGCTGTGCTTTCTCATGTTAGACTCCCCCACTATAGGAAACATCCTCTCCACAGCCACTCTATCTAGGCCTTTCAATAATTGGTAGTTTTCAATGAGACCTCCCTCATTCTTCTAAACTCCAGTGAGTACAGGTTCAGCGCCATCAATCACATGTTAACTCTTTTATTCCAGGAATCATTCTCATGAATCTCCTCTGAATCTCTCCAATGCCAGCATATATGTTCTTAGATAAGGGCCCCAGAACTGTTTGCAATACTCCAAGTACAGACTGAGAAATACCTTATAAAGCCTCAGCATTACAAGCTTGCTCTGATATTCTTGCCCTCCAATTCAAGCTGCAAGTTAACTTTAAGGAATCCTGCACAAAGACTCCCAAATTCCTTTGCAATTCTAATTTTTGAATTTTCTCCGTTTAGAAAGTAGTCTGCACCTTTGTTACTTCTATCAAGGTGTCCGACCATACTTCTTCCTACACTATATTCTATCTGCTACTTATTCACCTATTTTCCCAATCTGTCCAAGTCCTTCTGCAGACTCCCTGCTTCCTCAACACTACCTGCCCCTCCGCCTATCTTTGTATCTTCTGAAAACCTGACCACAAAGCCATCAATTTCATCATCCAAATTGTTGACATATAATGTGAGAAAAGTGGTCCCAATACTGACCCCAATGGAATACTACTAGTCAATGGCAGAAAAAGCCTCCTTTATTCTCATTATTTGCCTCCTGCCAGTCAGCCAATCTTCTATCCATGCTAATATCTTTCCTGGGATACAATGCACTCTTATCTTGTTACACAGCCTCATGCGTGGCCGCTTGTCAAAGGCATTCTGAAAGTACAAGTAAATAACATCCACTAACTCTCCTTTGTCCATCCTACCTGTCATTTCCTCTAAGAATTCTCACAGGCAAGTTTCCTTAAGGAAAACATACTGACTTTGACGTACTTTATTATGGCTTTAAGTATCCCAATAACCAACTGGTGGTGTAGTAGCATCAATGCTGGACTTCGGATTGGAGGCTCCCGAGTTCGAATCCAGCCAACCCCCTTGCACAATTTCCATCCGTGCTGAGTTGAGCAACTCAGCCTCATAAAAATAAGAAAGCCCGCTTAAAAAAAAACGCCGTGATGGCAGCATTCCAATTACTCCACTCGGAGTTAAAGGCTTTCTTCTTCATACTTCAAGTATCCCAACACTTCATCCTTAATAATGAACATTAACATCAGGCTAACTGGCCTATAATTTTTTTTCCTCTCCTGCCTTCCTCCCTTCTCAAAGAGTGGTATGACATTTTTACTTTTCCAGTCCTCCAGAACCATTCCAGAATCTAGAGATTCTTGAAAGATCATTGTTAATGCCTCCACAATCTTTTTCAGAACCCTGGGGTGTAGCCCATCTGTTCCAGATGACTTATTTACCTTCAGACCTTTCATCTTCCCAAGCACCTTCTCCTTAGTAATAGCAATAACACTCACTTCTACTCACTAACACTTTCAACTTTCTGGCATACTTCTATTGTCTTTCACAGTGAAGACTGATGTAAAATAAATGTTAAGTTAATGCACTATTTCTTTGTCCCCCACGTCTACCTTTCTAGTGTTATCTTCCAGTGGTCCAATATCTCACCTCTATTTTACTCTTTATCTATCTGAAAAATATTTTGGTATCCTTTTGATATTACTGTTTAGCTTACCTTCATACTTCAACTTTTCTCCCCTCGGGGCTGTGTACTAAGTCCCCTCCTTTACTCCCTACATACCCATGACTGTGTTGCCACGCACAACTCTAATCTGCTAATTAAATTTGCCAAAAACACTACATTGATTGGCCTAATCTCAGATAATAATGAACAGGGCTACAGGGAAGAAGTCATCTCTCTGACACAGTGGTGTCAAGAAAACAACTTCTTCCTCAGTGTCACAAAAACAAAGGAGCTGGTTGTGGATTACAGGAGAAATGGAGATGGGATAACCACTATTGACATCAATGGATTGGGGGTTGAGAGGGTAAACAGCTTTAAGTTCCTCAACATCCACATCACCGAGGACCTCCCGCAGTCTGTACATACCAGCAATGTGGTGAAAAAGGCACAATAGCACCTCTTTCACCTCAGACGGTTGAGGAAGTTTGGTATGGGCCCCCAAATCCTAAGAACTTTCTACAGGGGAGCAATTGAGAGCATCCTGACTGGCAGCATCACTGCCTGGTATGGGAACTGTACTTCCCTCAATCACAGGACTCTGCAGAGAGTGGTGCGGACAGCCCAGTGCATCTGTAGTTATGAACTTCCCATGATTCAGGACATTTACAAGGACAGGTGTAAGAAAAGGACCCGTAGGATCATTGGGGACCCGAGTCACCCCAACCACAATTACTCCAGCTGCTACAATCCGGAAAATGGTACCACACCATAAAAGCCAGGACCAACAGGCTCTGAGACAGCTTCTTCCATTAGGCCATCAGACTGATTAACTCACCCTGATCTGAATATATTTGTATGTTACATTGACTGTTCTATTTATTATAAATTACTATGATTGTACATTGCACATTTAGACAGAGACAAAACATAAAGTTTTACTCCTCGTGTATTTGAAGAATGTAAGAAATAAAGTCGATTCAATTCAGCTCATTTTTTATGAGTTGCCTTCTGTTGGTTTTTGAAAGCTTCCCAATCCTCTCACTTCCCATTAATTTTTGTTATACTATATGCCCTCTCTTTTGCTTTTATGCAGTCTTTCACTTGCCTCATTTGCCACAGTTACCTCATCCTCCCTTTTGAATACTTCTTCATCTTTGGGATGTATTTATCCTGCACCTTCTGAATTACTCCCAGAAATTTCAGCTGTTGCTGTCCTGCTGTTATGCCAGCTAGTGTCCCCTTCCAATCCAAGGTGGCCAACTCCTCACTCGTGCATCTGTAATTCCCTTTACTCCACTGTAGTGTTGATGCATCGGACTTTATCTTCTCTCTCTCAAACTGCAGGGTGAATTCTTTCATATTATGATCAGTATCTCCTAAGTTTTCCTTTACCTTAAACTCCTTAATTAAATCTGGTTCATTATTCAACATCCAATCCAGAACTGCCTTTCCCCTAGTGAGATCAACCACAAGCTGCTCTAAAAGCCAGCTGATAGGCATTTGACAACTTCCCCTTCTTGGGATCCAGCAGCAACCTGATTTTCCCAATCTACCTGCACATTGAAAATCCCCCACAACTTGCGTAGCGTTCCCTATCACATGCCTTTTCTATTTCTGTTGAAATGTATATCACACATCCTGGTGCCCGTAGATAACTACCATACGGGTCTTTGCCCAAAGTGATTCTATATCTTCCAATCTTATGTCACCTCTTTCTAAGGAATTGATTTCATTTATTACCAAAAGCTCCTCACTCTCTCTGCCTACCTGTCTGCCCTTTCAATACAAGGTGTATGCTTGGATATTAAGCCCCCATCTATGATCTTCTTGAACCATGATTTAGTGATGCCTACAACATCATACTTGCCCATTTCTAATTATGCAACAAGATTTATGTATACTGTGTTCATTCAAATATAACATTTTCTGTACCGTTTTCATCACCCTTTTGGATTTTGCCCCCATGTTACACTTCAACTCATTCGACTGACTGCAATTTTGCCCTATCACCTGCCTGTCCTTCCTCACAGTCTCACTACACACTGCAGTAACGTGTATACCAACTGCCCCATCCTCAGCCCTATCATTCCAGTTCCCATAGCCCTGTCAAGGTATTTTAAGCCCTCCCCAAAAGCACTAGTACACCTGTCCACAAAGATATTGCTCCCCCCCCCCTCATGTTCAGGTGTAACCCACACTTTTTCTACAGCTCAGACCTTTCCCTGAAGATAAATGTTGCTCAAGGTTTTCAGCATCTGCAGAGACTTTTGCGGTAATCATTCTGATGAGGCTGTTTCTGAATCTGTCAGAAGGCCAACATCCTGAAATGTTGATTTTGTTCCTTTCACCACAGATGATACCTGACTTGCTGAGGCATTCTGCTATTCTCTGTCTTTATTTAAACCTTCCAGTGCCCACGGCATCTTAACACAAGTTCCTCACTGCTGGAATGAAAGGAGACCTCCATCGGTAGTTAAAGCGTGCACATCCATTTTGGATTTTTTATACTAGTGGGCAAGCCATCACTACTTTGGATAGCTGCAGGAAGAACTTTGATCCCAAAGTGACCACGGCCTGGATACAGGGATATGTGAGTGTTTCCATACTGCCCTGCTCCATCAGTAATATTTTTACCAATGTCTGTCCCTGCAACAGCTCAGTTGTTCCTAAGACCCACATCTATGACTCTATAGGGTCAGTCTGGAGTTATGATCTGATCTCCCAACGTAGCTTTAGTCATCCAAAACTGTTGTCTGTATGCTATTATCTCCTTGTTTTCCACTTGCTATTGACACTTTACATAATTCTCATTTACTCAGCTCACCACAACCTAATTCCTGTTATACACAAGAACGTAAAGAAGGTAGAAGCAAGTATAGGCCACACAGCCTCTCAAGCCTGCCCCTCCATAGGGTATGATTATAACTGACCTGCCCCAGGCTCTCTCTCCTCTCCTCTGTTCGATCCCCACAGAAATCAGTTCACTAGTCTTTCGAAAATTTATCCACTTCTTCTTTTTGATCTCATCTCTGCAAGCATTGATGGTAGAAAATTCCAGAGATGTATCACGTTCAGTCGAAAGAAGACCCAACCTGGCTGTACTGGTTTCGAATGTGAAGTGACTTGCCTTAATTTTATTATTGTGCCCCCATATGAAATTTTCACATCAGTTAGAATATTGCTCCTGTCTTGCCACCTAAGGTCCTTTTAAGGTTCAATTACATCACCCCTCAACTATCTACTGTAAACTCCAAAGAAAATAAACCCCCAATTTCACTAGCCAGTTTTCACAAACTCTTCAACAAACTAGGATCTCAGAGTATCTCCAGTTCTGACATCTTACATGACTATAATTTGTTTTAACCACTTTTTTACAGCCTCCTGTTAGGTGCCTATGCTCAGAGTGTGACTGGGTGAGTACCTAGCAATATGGACTTTGAACAGCGAAGTCCACTCAAACTCTTTCCCTCCGTTGCTGTCTGCTCCATTAAGGCACTCATTAAAGCCAAGCATTTGGCACTACTAATTTGGTCTACTCACATTTTGTTTTTTAAATGCATTTTTATTTAGTTCTTCTAACTGAAAAGAAGATGAGAAGCTTGTATTTATTAGTACCCTGAAGAGCGAGAAGAGTGATTGAGAGATCAGGATTCCATTTGTAATCAATTGCAAATGTTAGTACTTTCTAATTAAATCAATAACGTAAAAAGTGCCATTTTCCCTTAAAAATTAAAATACTAACAGAACAAATCATGAGCTGCAATATGATCATTTTCTTCCACATGAAGCCTATATGACTCCCTCTGAAAACTGGAGAGCATAAAGCCATTTAAGCATAGCTCAGTGACTTTACTGGATCAGCAAGCAGTCAGCCCAAGAACTGGAATAACAACATTGCCACGTATTGTACTTTCCTGTTCAATCTTTTGTCTCCCTCGGAGCCCACAGAGTGTGTGCCAATTGTGCTTGCCTCCAAATGATAAGGACCATTGCCAGTCTCATCTAACACACTGTCAATTATCCAGTTGAAACCATTCTGATGCACATGATGTGTGAGGAAAAAGTGTTCAATTCAACTAGCCATTGGAGTGTGCCTTGCCACTGCTGGCATTTTACTTCTGTCTCCCGTGGTGACCATCACACAGTGACAGATGCTTCACCCTAGCAACAGTGGGAGGGAGATCAACTATCGCCCCATCAAGATGATGTGGTACAGACTACAGCTTTTCTGAAAATTAATGGGGAGCAGGGAGACCATTACAATATTATTCATATTTACATATTCAATTTGTTTCTAATACAATCTTATTATGTATTCACTTTTGAGAATGTGACATTAATACTGAATCAGTATTTATTAGAATCATACAGCATGCAAATAGGGCATCCGGCCCAATAGTTCCATGCTGACCATTGTACTTATCTATGCTCATCCCATTCACCTATAACTTGTCCATGGCCTTCAATGCCATTATGATTCAAGTGATTATCCAAATGCTTCCTAAATGCAAGCACAAGAGATTCTGCAGTCCTGATGAAGTGTCAGTCCAAATCATCCAATCTTTATTCCTCTCCATAAATGCTGCCTGACCCGCTGACTTTCTCCAGCATTTAGTGTGTGTTACTCTGCTTCCTAAATGTTTTGAGGTTAGCTGCCTCCACCATCTCCTTAGGCAGGACATTCCCTGTTGCAACCACTCTCTCTGTGAAAAACTCCTCCCTACCCTGGATCCCCACTGAACCCCTTACCTCCTTCTTAAATCCATGCCCTCTTATCTAGACACTTCCACCACGGGGAAAATATTCTGAATATCGACCCCATTGATTTCCTCCTTATAATTTTGTACACCTTTTTATCGTGCCACCCCTCAACCTCCTCTTCTCTAGAGAAATTCAGCCTATCCAGTCTCACTTTCTAACAGAAATGTTCCAATCCAACCAACATCCTGTTGAGTCTCTTTTGCAGATTCTCCTGCAGACTCACATCCCCATTCCCCCAGATGTCCTTGACAAGGTGATGGTGAATTCTTTAACACTTGCTTTAACAACTACAGTCCTTCTATAAAGTTTCTCTCACAGTGTTATTGGGATGGGTTCTCGGTAAAGACACTGTGACATTAAAAGACCATGATAAGATAAAGATGCTAACAAAGTGGAAAGAGCGCAGAGGAGATTTACAAGGATGTTGTTGGAACTTGAGGGACTGAGTTATGGAAAGAGGATTAGCAAGTTGGGACTTTATTCCCTGGAGGGTAGGACAATGAAGAGTTGTCTCTCAGAGTTATACAAAATCATGAGGGTCATAGATAAAGTTAACACGCACAGTCTTTTCCCCAAAGTTAAAGAATCAAGAGCTAGACAGCATTGGTTTAATGTAACAGGGGAGAGATTTAATAGGAACCTGAGAAGCAACCTTTGCACTCAGGAAGTGATCAGTATATGGAATGAGCTGCCAGAGGAAGTGTTGAGGTTGGTGCATTAACAATATTTAAACCATACTTGGACATGGACAACAAACATTCAGAGGGATACAGGCCAAATGTGGGCAAATGGGACCAGCTTAATTAGCATGGATGAGTTGAGAAGGACCCGTTTATATGCTGTATTACTCTATGATTCCATCCATTTCTAATATCTGATCTTTATTTCATCCTTATCCGATGAAACATAAGATGTCTTTCTTTCTCCACGAACAGCCTGACCTAATGAGTATTTTCAATATTTATTGTTTTGGATTTGCAGTTTTTGTAATTTAAAATCACCTGTCACACACACAAGATGTGTAATGGACGAGGTTATAAAGGCCCTGGACAAGTAAAAGCAGGATACTTTGTTGTCGGTACACACTGTCATCACCATGTCCTGATAATGGAGGGAATGGGCATGAATCGCTGAAAAGGAGTGGTGAAAAGTTTTCACCTTTAGGTAATCTCCCCTCCAGTAGTTTTTGCCCCTTCTCTCCCCAGCCCCATTGATTGGTTCCAATCCTCTTCCAGCCTTCCTTTCTGTCCCCCTGACCACCCTCCCTCTCCAGCCCTCCATCACAATTATTCATTCTCCTCCTGTTCCTAGTTCCATTCATCCGTTTGACCACAGGCTTGAGCCTCCCTATCTGATTCTGGTTGCACCTGCCTTTGAACTTTCACCTAAAGGTTCCCATACTCATCCTTTTAGTTCCATGAGTCCAGCTATGCTCCAGCGTGTCTTCCTCCAGCAGCTATCTTCAACCTTCCTCCCCACCTCATTCAATTTGTCCCCCTTTTTTTTAATTCTTTGTCTGCCTCCATTACCTGCTACTATCACACAACTCTGCAGCATCCTTCCCCTCCCTACCTGGCACAAATGCCCTGCTCATTCCCCCAATCACTTTGGACGCTTGTCTCTCCATTATCCATCTCCTATACTGCCTATCTTCCCTCTGCACTCTCAGCACTGATGTAGGGTTTTGACCTGAAACATCAACAATTCCTTCTTCTGCCCAGCAGATGCTGCTTGACTTGCTAAGTTCTTCCAACAGATTGTTTGTTGCTCCAGATTCTAGCATTTGCATTCTCTTAAAACCAAGAACATGGCCAGCACAGTATGAGCCCTTCAGCTCTTGTGTCTTACTGAATAACAAAATGAGGATGGTGTAAGAAATAAGTAGTTGCTTTGTGCTGGATGTCAACTGAAAATCATAATGTAATGCAGATCCTGCAGAACTGGAAATACTCAGCAGGTCAGGCAGCATCTGCAAAAAGAGAAACAGGTCTCGTTCCCTTACTCTGCTGACAATTCCTAGCACTTTGCTTTTAATTGTCCTGGTTGGTGCTAAACTCAGGGTTTATTGGAGCTGCATTCACTCAGACAAGAAAGAAATCTAAACACAGGGGATTCTGCAGATGCTGGAAATCCAAAGCAACACACACAAGGAGGAACTCAACAGGTTAGGCAGTATCAATAAACAGTCGTTGTTTTGGGCCGAGACTTTTCATCAGGACTGGAAAAGAAGTTGGGGTGCAGAGATGACTGAATAAAAAGGTAGGGGAAGGAGGAGAAGGACAAGCTGGAAGGTGATCGGTGAAGCCAGGTGAGTGGGAAAGGTAAAGAAGTTACAGTTCTGGCAGCGAGTCTGGGTGATTTCAGGATGCTCCTGAATTGTGCCTTGCAAATGATGGAAAAGTTATGGGTGTCAAGAGATGAGACACTAGCTGCTCAGACTGAATTATTTATCAATAATTTAACCTGAGACATCAATACATTGTCAGCGTTGTTAAACCAAGTCAATCTGCTCTGTTTGGTGGCCAGTAAGGATTATGCAGTAGTATTCCAAAAAGATCTTTAGTCTCCTGAGTAATCCTTTCCCCCAAGAGGTGGCTCATGAAGCCAATGTGGGAACGTCTTGCATTCTCCTCCGTAGCAAAATGCCTTGATTTGGAAATATTTTCCACGTCCTCCTCACCACTGGGTTTAAATCCCAGCATCGTTGTGAAAGCGCGTTCACAAGAAGGTCTGGAGTAATTTCAGAAATCTTGCTTCCCATCAGCCTCACTAAAACACAGATGGGCAATAATTGCTTCCCAAACCTGTTCATGCAAATATGAATAAAAAGTAAACATACATTTTTTCTTCGTTAGTACAACAGAAGGAGACTAGTTAATTCATTAACTCATCAGTCCCCTTTCTCTCCCCTTATTTTCTTGTACCCCACATCTGCTTTTGTTTTGTGTGACACCAAGATAGGTCACAGCATACCTAATTACATTGAGGTCCTAAAGACAAACAGAATGCAGAATATACTGTAGACAGAGGGTGCTGTGCAGGGCTCTTGAATGGCTGAGTACGTTTGTGTGCTCCATCCTCTGCATAGACAGAGCCATATTGTGGTCTAATTTGGTCTCAATATGATCCCAGTGCATCTTTGACATTTCTAATTGTTATGGGGCAGAGATTCCCAGGAGGCTTTGAGCACACCCTTGGATCCTTTCCTCTGTATGCCTTCTTGTTACTACCTAACACAGGGAATTGAATGTAATGTGTGCTTTGGTTGTCTGATATCATGCATACCAACCCTTCCACTGGCAATGATAAAATAGCTTATTTAGTCACTATATCATAATGTTTTTATATTGCAATGTAATTAGCCTTCAAAAGAATTTTCTTGGCTGCAACACAATGTCAGCTTATGAAAGGTGATAAATAAATGAAACTAAAATACTGCAGATGCCAGACATCTGAAATAAACACAGAAAATGACGAAAATGCTGAGCAGAACAGGTAATGTCTCCGAATTAACATTTCAAACTGATGGTTTTACAGCAGATATAAAAGTTTTGTTGAGGTGGGAGGGTAGAGATATTTAATAGGGCAGACTATATGAGGATATAAGCAGAAGACTTGTCCATTTAGTGGTGCTGCAGATCGAGTAGCAAAAGATGCGTCACGGAAGTATAAACAGGAGGCTGTGAATGAGGTATGAAACACCAGAAGCGAGAGAAAGAAAGTTGGATGAATTTTGCCAAGAGTTTCATGCTGAGCCATGAGTGGTAAACACAACTTGTACTAATATAGGATGCATTCTACGGACTTCCAAAATTCATAACTATTGAAGCCTCCAGAACTGACTGAGACTGGATGATCTACATTTCTATCTGTGATTTGATGTATTTGCATTTCAAAGACTACAGTCAGGTGGTTTCTCATCACTTGATCTTTTCCCAAGATTGAGAGGATGGTTTCAATTGTGTTATACTTGAATTCTTGGTGTGGAATGCTGCATACTAAATCCATTGGTTCCCTTTGTGGGGGTTACCAATTATTCTGTGAAATGATTATACAGATGAAAAGGCCGGTATGAAAATCAGTTGTATGATGTCTAAAAATGCTGGAACTTACTGGTTAAAACTTGAACTAGCGCAGATAACTTCACCCTTCTCAACTCTGGACTGATTCCACAATCTATAAACTAACTTTCAAGGACTCTACAAATCATGAGCTCAGTATTATTTATCTATTTATTACTATTATTTTTATTTGCATAGTTTGTCTTCTTTTGTGCATTGATTGCTTGCCAGTATTAGTTTGTGTGTAGTTTTTCATTGAGTCTATTGTATTTCTTTGTTCTACTGTGAATTCCTACAAGAAAATGAATCTCAGAGTAGTATATGGTGTCATATACGAACTTAGGTAATAAATTTACTTTGAACTTAGGACTTCAAACTATTCGTGAATTCTTCATATACAGTAGAATGCTGCATACTAAAGTATTTGGCTCCCTTTGTGAGGGTTACCAATTAATCTGTGAAATGATTTTACAGATGGAAAGCCCAGTGTGAAAGTCAATTGTATGATGTTCTGAAAATGCTTGAGCTTGCTGGTCAGAACATAAACCAGAATGGTGTGGTAATGTTTCCCTCAATTGCTTCACAGGGTAAAATCAAAATTTGTTATTGAACTGCAATGAAGATGTTTGTCCTTTGGTTGAAGAGTATCTTTTCTGAAGTTTTGTAAATGATTTAGAGTGAAGAGGTTTATAGAGAGCATCCTTGAACTTTGAGACTTAGTGGTGCAAACAATATCAGGGCTACACAAGACAGGAACGGTAAAGGGGTGATCTGGAGGCATTATAGGACTAGATGACGTGGAGGCGAAAATGTTAAAAACAAGGGTTTGGTGATTAGTGAATGGAGAGTTAATGGGGAATTATAATACCCAATAATGGAGTCATCGGGATGCCGTTGTGACGGCATTTTTTTTTAGCAGGCTTTCTTATTTTTATGAGGCTGAACAGATTTACTCAGATGGAATAGCATGCAAGGGAGCCGGCTGGATTTGAACTCAGGAGCTTTTGCTACTACGCCACCAGCCAGCAGTTATGTGAAGCAGAGGATTAATTTAGCTCCTTTATGGTAGGTTGCAAATGGGAATCCCATAGTTTATCTGTTCAAACTGTGACTCAATGGGTTGCCAACATGTGCTTCAGTTTCCTCCTACGTTGCAAAAATGGAGGGTTAATTGAGCACAGTGAATCATCCATCAGTGCTGGGAAGTGGTAAAAGAATCAAAATGGAAATTGAGAGAGAATAAAATGTGGGGTACAGATAAATAGAGAGAAGGATAGGGGAGTGATGGAGGAACCTGCTGGGGACTGGCGTGGACCAATGGATTCAACAGTTTCATTTTGTGTTGTAATAAGTAAAAGTCAGTTTTTTAAGGTTTTTAAAACAATTATTTCCTTTCTATGTTTTGTGAAGGTATTGGGGAGCTTCTGACCTTCTGGTGAATGTGGGTCTTCAGTAATGTTGGGGTTTAGACCCAATGATGGTGAACAAAAATGATGATGTTTTTGTTGATTTGCTGTTTGCTGTGTCCTGTTTTGTCATGTTCCATGTTGTTCTGCCAAGCATTATAGGTATGCATTATTGGTGCTGGAATGTGGAGTGACATTTAAGGGCTGCATCCAGCACATCTCTAGGTTGTGTTGGTTGTCAATGCACATGATACATTTCACTCTATGTTTCAATGTACATGTAATAAATAAATCTTAATGTGAATTGGATCTGGACTGGTAACATATTTCTAAATCAAGCTATTGCACTACTTGGAGGAGAATCTTCAGGAGGTTGTGTTTTTATACACTTGCCCTTCTTGGGGGCTGAGGAAGTTTAGTCAAGGTGTCACACACTGCAGGCACAATGAACCAGTGTCCAAGGAAGTGAATGTTTAGGATGGTGGATGAACATAGAACATTACAGCACAGTATATGCTCTATGGTGCACGATGTTGTGCCAACGTTATAATCTACTCTAAGATCAATCCAACCCTTCCCTCCCACATAGCTCCTCATTTTTCTTTCAACCTTGCGACTATCTAAGGGTCTCTTAAATATCCCTAATGTATCTGCCTTTACGACCACCCCGGAAGTGAATTCCAAAGGTCCTGCTCAGGAATAATCTGACAAAGTTCTTTAATGTCATTGGCAACAGTCCTCTTGACATCTTCCTCTATAGGAAACAGTATCCATTGATTCCTTCTGGGTGACAATGACTAAACTTATTTGTCTCACAGACTAAACTGTCAGCAAACCAAATTACACACACAAAATGCCGGTGGAACGCAGCAGGCCTGACGAAGGGTCTTGGCCCGAAACATCGACTGTACTTCCCCCTATAGATGCTGTCTGGCCTGCTGCGTTCCAGCAGCATTTTGTGTGTGTTGCTTGAATTTCCAGCATCTGCAGATTTCCTCGTGTTTGAGCAAACCAAATTCAATGAGCTCCAACTAAATCTGAATGAACCTGGATGAGGCAGTCCATCATTGTCTTGAGTGTGCTGTGAATTTCATTTGCCACTTATCTGCTCGTACTTCAGTTGCTCAGGTCTTTCTGCACTGAGTATTTAATGAATTAAAAGTGAAGCTGAATGTTGACTAATTATCGGTGAATACCTGAAGGAAATTTACTGATGAAGTAGTTGAAGACGATTAAACGCAAGTCACTACTTTACTGAAACAGCATTTTGACCCATTTACTCCACACTGAACTACTATGCCCAGTCCCATCGACCTGCACCTGGACCATAGCCATTCATGCATCTCCCATCCATGTACTTATCCAAACCTTGTAAATGTTGTAATCAAATCCACATCAACCACTTTCGCTGGAAGTTTGTTCCACACTCACTGCCCTCCAACTTTTCCCTCATATTCCTCTTAAACAGTTACACCTTCAACTTCAATGCATGCTCACCCAACCTCAGTGGAAGGATCTTGCTTCCATTTACCCTATCTATACCCATCATAATTTTGTATACCTCAATTAAATGTCTTCTCATTTCCTCTGCTCCAGGAAATAAATTTCCAATCTATTCAACCTTCCTCTACAGCTCAACATCTTTGTTAATATTTTTAGTACTCTTTTCATTTTATTGATATCTTTCTTCTAGGTGGCTGACCAGAAATGCGCACAATATTCCAAATTAGGCCTCACCAATGTCTTATATAATTTCAACATAATGTCCCAACTCCCGTACACAGTACTTTGATTTAGGAAGGACAGTGTGTCAAAATCTCTCTTTACGATCCTATCGACCTGTGGTGCCACTTTCAAGGAATTACAGATCTGTGTTCCCAGATCAGATGACTGACCTCCCACATCCAATTTTGAGTCCAATTTGTAGAATCTTTTCAATTTGGCTTGTGTTTTACCGGAATCTCAAATTCCATCAAAGATAGCCTTTAGTTAAAGTCCAATACTTCTTACCTCAAGTTGGAATTCAGCTTGCCAACCTGTATTTAGACCTAATGATGATGTCTGCAGCCAAGTGGTAAGGGTAAAAACTAAACTGGATATATGTAAGCTGGCTGTTGGTAAACAAAAAACTGCTTCGTTACCCTCTTGACAACATCTTCTATCACTTTGCTAGTGTTTGAGAGTAGATTGATGGGATGTTAATTGGCTGGTTTGGATTTGTGCCGTTGTTTACGAAACAGACATATTTGTGCAGTTTTTACATTTTCAGGTACATGCCAGTATTATAGTTGTGCTGTAACAGCTTAGCTTCTGGGACACATTTTTTTTAAATTCTACATTGGGCCATTAGCCTTTGCATTATGAAACCCAAGCTAAGAATGAAACCAAAGACAAGCATCAGGAATTTCCATGGGGTTTCTCCAGTAACATTGGCCCTTTAGTTTTGACAGAAATCCTTTTTCGTTTCTTCCAAATCTCCACCAAAGTCAGCCGGCAGAGTGGGAGAAACTCTGATGAAATCCAAGTGCAAACGTGCATTGAAGAAGACATTGTTTCAAGTTTATTTAAACACCACAAATTGAGTAACCAATACTTCTGTCGATGTCTTGATGAAGACTTTCCCAGACACACTTGCCAACACTTTGTAGATTTAAACACTAGATGACACAAATAAAATGGCAATGGTCCCAGTAGAAATCAGTACTTAACAAGTCTTTGTTGAGCAAACAAAATCTTCACAATTGAACAAAGCCATTCTTTTCTCTGCAGAGGAACAATGCTGTGAATTATGTTAAAAGAACAATCAATTTGTTCTTTTAATAAAACGAATAAAGTGGGCTTTTTTAACATGAATGTTTGTTTCAGAACTTCTAAAACTTGCACCATGGGTCTCATCTATTTCTTTCTCTTATGTATTTTCTGTGTGGATCCAACATGTGTAGAGATTTAAGTTTTAACAATACTTGTTTTTAACAGTGTAAAAATTCATAGTCATTCAAGACAGACCTCATCTATAGAGATTCCCCATAATCTCCTGTCTTTAATCTACTGAAATTCTTTGGAGAGATTTGCATTTATATCACACCCTTAACACCCCTGATCGTTTCACAGCCAATGATATGCTTTGGAAATGCAGACACAAGGATGTCACTGGTACTGGATGGATTGAGTTATAAGGGGAGGCTGGGATTTCTTCCTCTGGAATGCAGGAGGTTGAGGGGTGACCTCATAGAGATCTATAAAATTGTGAGAGGAATAGATAAGGTGAATAGTAACAAGTCATTTTTTGTCCCCAGGCTGGGGGATCCAAAACTAGAGGACATAGATTTAAGTTGGGAACAATTTAAAAGGGACATGAGGGGCAACTTTACCTCACAGAGGGTGGAAAGGTTCATTACATGAATGAGCTGCCAGTGAGAAGGATTGCATTTAAAAGATACTTTGACGGTTACAGTACATGAACTAAAAATGTTTGGAGGATTATGGGCCAAATGCAGGCAATTAGAAATAGCTTGGCTGGTATGGATAGATCAGGCTGAACAGATTGTTTCTGTATGAATTATAAAATTTAAAAAGCATTTAGACAGTTACGTGGAAAGGAAAGGTTTGGATATGGGCCAAACACAGTCCAATGGGACTACATGAGGAAATCTGCAGATGCTGGAAATTCAAGCAACACACACAAAATGCTGGTAGAACGCAGCAGGTCAGGCAGCATCTATAGGGAAAAGCGCTGTTGATGTTTCGGGCCAAGACCCTTCATCAGGACTGAAACATCGACAGTACTTCTCCCTATAGATGCTGCCTGACCTGCTGCGTTCCACCAATGGGACTAGCTCAGTCAGCCAACTTGGTGGACAGGGACGAGTCCGGCTTGTTGCATACTGTATTGCTCAAAACTTTTTGAAAAAGTGGGGTCTAGTGTAAATAGGTATTTGATTGCAGGAAATTGGTGAGTTAAAAGATCTGTTTTCCTGCTATCTGATTTGACATTTTAACTTTCCACAACTATAATCAGTAACCTGAGTGGCTTCCAAAACTACTTTAGCATGTGGAACCAGCCTGGTGGCCAAACAACTGGAATGGGAATTAGCCAGAGCACATCTGATTTGGTTTGCTAACAGTTTAACAGAGAACAGTAGAGCTCAGTACAGGCCCTTCAGTCTATGATGTTGTGCTGACCCTTTAACCAACTCCAAGATCAATCTAGCCCTTCCCTTCCACATAGCCCTCCATTTTCTTTCATTCATGTGCCTATCTAAGAGTCACTTAAATGTCCCTGATGTATCTGCCTCTACACCATGCCTGGCAGTATGTTCCATTCACCTAACACTATCTGTGTAGAAAATCTACCTCTGACATCTCCCATACTTTCCTCCCAATACTTTAAGGTTATACCCCCCTTGTATTAGCCATTTCACCTTTGGGAAATAGTCTCTGGCTACCCACTTGATCTATGCTTCTTATCATTTTGTACACCTCTATCAAGTCACCTCTCATTCTCCTTCTCTTCAAAGCATCTTCCATTTAATCAGCTTAGTCCATGAGGCAGATATATTTAATCACTGTCATTCAAAAGGTATCAATGGACACAGCTTCTTGCAGAGGAAGACATCAAGAGGATTGTTGCCAAGGATATTGAAGAGCTTTGTCAGATTATTCAACCAATGGCTGACATAGTGAATTTGGGGAGAAGTGGGAGACAGTCATAAGGAATTATTGGGAGGAAAGTATGGGGGTTGTGATGTGCCCTCATTTGGAAAATATCAAGCTAGGCCCAGAGGGTCTCCAAAGCAAGAGATATTTGCATAGAAATCAGATCCACCTGTATATTTCCTTGCTATGCATGGTATAGTTTCCTGTTCTCACAAGCTGGCATGTGTTTCCTTCTCAGCCAGCAGAAACTGGAGACTGGAAACTGGAGAAATCACCAATCTTTTCCCTTCACTCAGAAAAAATGACCATATCACCTGGGAGACAGCAAAGAAAGGATCCTTATTGTCAAGTTGATGTCCTGTACACAGTATCTTCTAACCACAGTGTCCTTTGGTCAGCCTTGTGGTAGATTAATCAGTGATGCTCCTTGTAGTACAAAGGTTGGTCTACCCTCATAATGTGATGTATGTATGCTGTGGATTATGTGTGTACGACTTTTGATGAATTGTATCAGCCACTGCTGTTAGTCCAGTGCCAACAGTCTTCAGAGAGGGTACCAGCAACCCTACCTGTGATAGGTCTTTGTGAAATCCAACACAAAGTATACCCTAGAGTCATAGCATTATACAATATAGAAACAGGCCCTTCAGCCCACTAAATCCATGCTAACAGTTTTCAAATAATACTATTATTATAAACTAGTCCTAAACATTGATTACAGTATCATTCTTTAATTAACTACTTGTGAACATCCGTAATGGTGGTCCCATACTGCAGGATGCTTTGAGGACTCCCTACCTCTGGGTTCAGTCAGGTCAGTAGTTGGTAAATGAGGATGGTGGTAGGGAGATGGAACTGCCCCACACAGTAAAGAATGCTGTGCCCCCCACTTCCCCTCTCACCCCTGTGAGAGTGATGTCTGCTGCTGTATAATGGCTCCACAGGAAAGGTTCTTCGAGCACTGACTCATTTCCCACTGATAAATAGATGGTAGCATAAACCTCCAAATGGGAACCATACAGATCCCATTTTAGCTCATAAACCTGCATGCAAATCCCAGAGTGGCCCACTTAGTGCATTTTTGCCCAGTTTCAGGATTTCTTCAGAAGACAATATAGGATACTAGGCCATTCAATCATGACTGATTTTCTTTTCAACCTCATTCTCCCATCTTCTCCTCATAACCTTTAACCACCCTACCACTCAACAATCTATCAACTCTTACCTTAAATACATCCAATAGTATGGCCTCCACAGCACTCTGTGACAATGAATTTCACAGATTCACCACCCCCTGCTGAAGAAATTGTGCCTCATCTCAGCTTTAAAGGTATATTCCTTTATTCGGAGGCAATGCCCTCGAATCCTAGACTCTCCTACTAACGAAAACATCCTCCCCATGTCCACTCCATCCAGGTCTTTCTGGTATTTGGTAGGCTTTAACGAAATTCCCCCTCATCCTTTTGAACTTCATCGAGTACGGGCTCAGAGCCATCAAGTGTTCCCAGGAATGGTTCGTTGTCATCACATACGTTCACCACACCAAAGGAGGGTGAAACTCACAATATAATTTATTGAGTAAAATATATCCAGAGCTTTTTGAGATTTGCTGCCACCTCCTGACCCCTCCTATAGATCCCACTGGCAGCTCTGAATCCTCCTGTGAAAATCAAACTGAGGCAGTTCTTTTCTGTAAGGAGACTTTGCAAGTGTGTTGATTTATTTAAGCCACTTTTCGGCTCAATGCCAAATCCATTTTTTGCTTTAACATTCAACCCATGGTGCCAAATGAATCAAGAGGTCATAAATTTTCTATAAAGCCAGCACCCTGTCAAGTTCCTTATGGTATTAATTATCATTTTCCATTTTAACGTTTATCACTTCTGTGCAAACTGCTTTTGGACAGGTTTCTTCCACAAAGATTACATACTTCCCTTCACATTTATGGTCTAATTTGACAGTAAGTGTCCAAATACAATACATTGAATTTATACTCTGTCATGAAGAAGTATTCTCTGTAATATTTTGGAACGCTAAATCTTCCACATTTGCCTGTGTCATAATTGTGCACCCTGTGTGGCGCTGTAGATGGTAAAATGGGATTGATTGATTTTTACTAACCAGAGCTTCAGGGATATGGAGAAAGGGCTGAATGTAGAGGTAGATCAAATCATTATGAAAGGTTTCAAGGGCAGAATGGGTCATTTCTGTTTCTTGCCCTACCAATAAGATAAGTTATTTTGAGAGGATAATTGTCATATGATCACTTAAGGAGGTTGTAATGCGTTTCCACAAAGAATATAAAGCACGTTCACTCTCCATTCACTCCAGGTTAAAACCCTAATGTACAACAATAATAAACAACTGATTATCTCAGTGATTCAGGAACAGCTTCTTCCCCTCGGCCATCCGATTCCTAAATGGACATTCAACCCATGAACACTATCTCACTTTTTTAATATATATTATTTCTGTTTTTGCATGATTTTTAATCTATTCAGTATACATATACCGTAACTGATTTACTTATTTATCTTTTTCTTGTATATTATGTATTGCATTGAACTGCTCCTGCTAAGTTAATAAATTTCCCGACACATGCCAATGATAGTAATCTGATTCTGATATGAATACAAAGAATTTTTGGGTGAGCTATTTTGTTACATCCAGTGAAGCTTCAACAGTGATTTCCCTTGGCAGCATCTCTGGTCGTTTAAGGATCTTTGCTTCATCTATTCCTTCTCTCTGTTCTTCATTGAGTTTCTCCATAAGCACAGGAATCAGGATTTTCTGATGTGTACATCCATGTATATACAAGCACACTCACCCACATACCATAGTGGTCAATCACAGTGCACCTGATTCTTTTGCTTCACCCTTGGGAGCCCAGGGATATTCTGCATTTGTATTTATTTCAATGTACATTTATAACAATAAGACATAGGAGCTGAATTAGGCCACTCGGCCCATTGAGTCTGCTCTGCCATTCCATCATTGCCAATTTATCATCCCTCTCTACACCATTCTCCTGCCTTTGACCTGTCACCTTCAACGCCCTAACGAGCAAAGAAACTATCAAACACTGCTTTCAATATACTCAATCACTTGGCCTCCACAACCATCCATGGCAATGAATTGCACAGATTCACCACCTTTTGGCTAAAGAAATCTATTCCTTCTCACCTCTGTTCTAAATGAATGTCCCTATGCTCTGAGGTTGTGTCCTCTGGTCCTGGAGTTATCCTCTCCTCATTCTCTTTATCTTGGTCTTTCAATATTCATTACATTTCAATGAGGCCCCTCCCCATTCTTCTAAACTCCAGTGAGTACAGACCCAGAGCCATCAAATGCTTCTCACACATTAACTATTTCTTTAATGTAATCATTGTCTTGAACCTTCTCTAGACTTTCTCCAATGCCAGCACCTCTTTTCTTAGATAAGAGGCTCAAAGATGCTCACAATACTTCAAATGCAGATTGACCAATGCCTAATAAAGCCTCAGCATCACATCCTTTCCATTGCTCTCTAGTCCTCTTGAAATGAATGCTTTCATTACCACTGACTCAAACAACTAGTTAACCTTTAGGGAATCCTGCACAAGTCTTCCCAAGTCTCTTTGCACCTCTGATTTTTGAATTTTCTCACCATTTAGAAAATAGTACGTGCCTTTATTCCTTTTACCCAAATGCATGCCACTTACAAGGGGTAATTGATAAGTTTGTGGCCTAAGGTAGAAGGAGTTGAATTATACAGCTTTCGTTACACACACATGCAGGTCAACTCTTTGAGTGATAATGCAGAAAGTTTGAAGTCAATAACTCATCTCCTTCTACTTCTACCTTAGGCCACAAACTTATCAATCACCCCGACGAGTTACTAAATGAATTATTCCTTGTGGAACACCATGTAGCCAATCCGAATAAGCCCTTTTTTTTATAATGAATTGATCAGCAGTATTTTATAAACATTGTTTTTTTTTCAAATAGCTCCAGTCACCAGAGTCAGGGCCTTTAAGAGTAGTTGGCTGTCATCAGACCGGTTTGTGTCATTTTGTGCTGCTCCAAAGCCTAGCAACTGTGTATGGACTGCTCCTGGTCCATGTTGTGTGATTTTACAGTTCTTGGCCGTTCAGATGCAGAGGCCATGAGATCAATTAGGGAGAGATGAGCAACTGTAAGGTACAGGATGGATCCAATGCAATCTGGCCCAATTATATATTAAGGAGATTGCAGCAAAAAGAGTGACTAACTCTTAAACCACTCTCCCTCACTCTTCAGCCCCACTCACTGAAAGACACTGGAGTGATTTCAAGAATTCATTTCAAAGTGCTCTATAGCACAGAAACAGTCTCTTTGGCCTACTGAGTCTGTGTAGACTACCAAACATCCATCTACATTAATCCTACATTAATCCCATTTTATCTTCTACCAGCAGTCTCCTCTGTTCCTCCCAGATCCCACAACTCAATACGCTAGGGACAATTTGTACAATTAACAAACTCAACTTCACGTCTTGAGGTGCTGGAGGAACCCTGAGCACCTGGAGAAAGCTTGCATAACAATAGGGAAGACATGCATACTACACTAGGGCAGCACCCAAGAACAAGATTAAGAGTACCAATGGTTACAGAGAGAGGCCGTGAGGTCAATACATCCCACACAGTCAGGAAAGCTCACCAACGCTTCTACATTCTAAGGAGGCTGCAGACAGCAGGACTATGCACATCTATACTCATGTCATTCTACAGATATGTAGTAGAGGGCATCCTGACAAGCTGCACCACTGCATGGTATAGAACCTGCACTGCAGAAGATGAGAAGGGTCGACAACAGGTAGTCAAAACTGCCCAATGCATCGGCAGCACCAACTACTCTCTATCAGGGAAATATACTGTATATAGAAAGGTGCCAGAAGAGAGGCAGTAACATCATGAACGATCCCACCCACCTTGCTCAGGGACTGTTTGTCCCGCTCCCGTCAGGGAGGAGGCTACATACTTAAAAATAGTTACCTTCCCCAATTGGTAAGGCTGATCAACATCTCCACCAACTAACTCACCCCTCCATTCCCACCAACTACCACTACTTTATTATTTCCTGTCAGTCACTTTATGGACAGATACTCCCATGCTAGCATCACTTTATGGACGTACAATCAACTTATGTAAATAAGCATTCTTTTGTACTTGTATTTGTTGTGCTTTTAAAATTATTATTGTGTTCGTTATCTTTTGTGCTTTTTTAATGTTGCACTGGATCTGAAGTAACATTATTTCATTCCCCTTTATGGTTGTGATCTGGAAATCACATTAAACAATCTTGAATCAACCATGATGGAATTGCAGAGCTGAATAGCCCAATTCTACTCCTATGTTTGATAGTCTTATGGTGTAAGGCCAAATGTACGTCACGGAAGCTGGGAAGTATCTGCTTTGCTAGGTGTTCCATTGTGCCATCCCATGCTGTCATCGCAAAAGTTTTACTTCCTTCTCTGCAAACCTTGAACCTCTCACTCGAGCTAGGTTCCTTGCAAATTCATCCATTTTATTAATCCAACCACAGCTGCCCTTGCAAAGAGGAGGAGTGAGTCCACCATTTGAATTATTGAATGCGCTCTGGCCCTGCTGTCAGATAAGAGAGTTCAATGACTTAAATTGGCAATGAATAGAGGAACATTGATACCTGCCCAAATCAGAACACTGTGACATGTCAGGAAACTTGGCAGGGATGCCATCATTAAAATATGTTGGTCTTTCCAGGTACAAAGCCGAGATGTATGTTAGGTCAAGAGCATGTAATTTTTGATGAATCTATCTCTGTTTTCACTCCATTCATCAAACACCAACATGACAAGAGCTCTGGAGTCCAAATCCTATCCCACTTCATCATGACCAACCTATTGAGGCTCTATAGCATTATTAATTATTAAATAGATTCACTGAGCTAAACAGCACAGAAACAGGTCCAACTTTATGTCTCCACATTCAAACTTTTGTGCTATGTTCTGAACCTTCA
This sequence comes from Hypanus sabinus, assembly GCF_030144855.1. Classification (NCBI taxonomy): domain Eukaryota; kingdom Metazoa; phylum Chordata; class Chondrichthyes; order Myliobatiformes; family Dasyatidae; genus Hypanus; species Hypanus sabinus. The sequence goes on along the minus strand of NC_082726.1, from coordinate 26,756,003 downwards.
TGTCAATCCTGATAAACAAATCACTAACAAATTTAGATACACAAAGCTGAGAAGATAAAATATTTCTGGTGTGCTGTTCATTCTAATTCTTGACAGTAAGATGGGAATTGATGAGTTCTATTGCTCTTCACCTAAAATTAGCGACTGTTTTTCAACACTCCTGCTCTACATAGGGAAGTAGCAAGAAGGAGAAGAGTATTTAGCTCTACAATCTTGTTCCATTGCTCACCAAGTTTTCAGATGATCTGTGACCAAAGTCTAAGTGCCAACCTTTTCCTTATTCTCTTACTCCTAACAGATGAACTATCTGATTTTTCACCAAACTAATTTTGGTTGTGTAAAAGGAGAAATTTGCTCTTATGTGGTACCTTCTACATCCTCTTGGACATCCTAGAGTAATCTGCAGCCAAATAAACATTTCTGTTAATAGAATGAGAGAACTGCAATAACTTCCACAACGTTATTTTATATGCTGTATGCAAAATATGTACTGTGTTTTGCACATTGGACCTTTTTCCCAGAGGAACGTTGTTTCATTTAGATGTATACTTGGGTACGGTTGATTGACAAACTTGAACTTGAACACAGTGCTGCAGCTAGTAGAGCTGCTGTCTCACCGATCCAGTGAAAACAGATTCAGGGCAGACTACACCCCCACCACCACCCCCCCTCGACCCCATGCTGCCTGTGTGGAGGTTAGCACAGTCTTCCTGTGACTACATGGGTATTCATCCAGATGCCTCTGCTCTCCTCCCACATCACAATAAAGTGCAGTTTGGTTGGAAAGTTGGCTGTAAGTTGCTTTACAGCAGGGGTACTCAACCTGGGGTCAGTTAATAGTAAGGCTTGATGACATAAAAAAGGTTGTGAAGTACTGCTCTAGTGTGTGGGCAAAGGTAGGTGTAGAATCTATGGCAAGTTAATGTGAAGGTAGGGTAATTAATTCAGGTTAATATAAATGGTTGCTTTATAGACGTAGTGCTTGGACTAAGCGGTTGTTTCCCTGTTGTATGTACAATTCCAGTTTGTTAATATTATTTTTTTTCTGCATTTGCACAATTTTTGTACATTGGTTGTTGTCAGTCTTTGTTAATGAGTAGTTTATCATTGATTCTATTGTATTTCTTTGTTCTATTGTGAATGCCTGCAAGCAAATGAATCTCAGGGCAGCATACAGTGACGTATACATATTTTGGTAATAAATAAATTTACTTTGAACTATACACTAAAATGGATTTTTTGTTTTAGTTGCATTTTCTTGTAAAAATTGCATACACTTTATGTTTAATATATGTTTTTCTTGCGAATGCTGCTTATATGATGTTATTTGCCTGTGATGCTGCTGCAGATCAGAGATGCTGGAAATCTTGAACAACACACAAAATGCTGGAGGAACTCAGCAGTTCAGGCAGTATCTATGGAGTGAAATTAAACAGTCAATGTTTTGGACCGAGATCATTCATCAGTATTGCTGAAGGGTCTCACCTTGAAATGTCAAGTGCTTATTTCCTCCCAAAGATGTTGCCAGACCTGCTTAGTTCCTCCAGTATTTTGAGTGTGATACTGCTGCAATTAAGTTTTTCATTGCACCTGTGCATATGTATACTTGCGCATATGACAATAAATTTGACTTTGACTTAGTATTTTTCTGAATATCTCTCATTAGATGAAGGGAATGCAAAAGCAAGTCTTTCTCATCTGAGAATAAATGAAATTCACATTATTGAACTTATGAGGCATTTCTGCAGCATATTCACTTTGTACTGTCCAATACTCAAAAGCACTGAAGATGTATCTAATGTTTAGACAAGGCTGAAGCCATGAAGAATTAACTGAGTGTTGTGAGAAGTGATCAGTTAATCCATTGAAGGTAAGTGTAAAATGGCAGCCTGTCAGTGCCATTATCTGCTTCATTTTATGTCTGTTCTTATCAGAATCATAGAAAGCAACACTAGAAAAACGTAAGAATTCTGGAGCAGACAACCATGTTACAAGGTTGTTATCAGAGGCTTTGGTTAATATCAAAATGTCTGCTCAATTAATGGCATCAGTGTGAAGAAATTGCATTTCCCCCAACAGATGGTTTTCTCCATTTTATATCCTAAACTTAAACAAGCTGATATAATCTCATTTTGACAACTATTTAATTTCAAAAACAGTGAGAGACAAAGAGACACACCCACATTTGATCCATTGCAGGTAACGCCTGTATCAGCATAACTGATCACTGAACATAACCTATGGCGGGGGTTCCCAACCCTTTTTATATGCCATGTACCCCTACCCTTGACCAAGGTGTCCGTGGATCCCAGGCAGAGAACCCCTAACCTATGGACTCACTTTCAAGAACTCTGCAATATTGTTCTCAGTATTGTTTATATACTTATTTGTTATTATTATTAGAATTTTTGTATTTGCATAATTTATCTTTTACATTTTGTTTGTCAGTCTTTGTATGAAGCTTTTCATTGACTCTATTATATTTCTTTGCTCTATTATGGATGCCTGCAAGAAAATGAGTCTCAGGGTAGTATATGGCAATGCATACGTACTTTGATAATAAATTTACTTTGAACTTGTTAGGGCCTCAAGCAGAAGAATGGAAAACATGTACATGACAAGAACTGCTGAAAATCAGAAAAGCAGAACAATCGTAGAAATACTCAGTAGGTCAGACAACATCTGTGGAAGAGGAAACAAACTTAATGTTTTAGTTCCAAAACTCTTCATCTTTACATGTTTATATGGAGATCCGCTCACTGTCAATCAGTTGATCTCACCATCAGTAGAGGTAGTAATACAACAGCCCTTGGAGCATCAACAAGACTGATTATGATCCATTAAGATCTGTGTGAACAGTGAGAGCTACTTACCACCATATGGTTGAGAGACACCCAGCATTCCGCTGGGAAATCTTGCAACATGGGCACCAAGAATTGCAGGCAACCATCCCAATGGCATAACAACAGCATCATCCCAATCAAATTAACGATTCGCACCACTGCGCTTGCCAGGTCATAAGTCATGTGGAAGATCTACCAATCAAAAATAACAGCATAGTTTATTAGCTTCAATTTAGATAGGTCTTCTTCAATTCTAAAGTCAATACATTTGCAGAAGAAAGTAAGTACAGGTGGTAAGCAACCTAACGTTCTTCTCTTTCTAAATTCTGCTGTCCAATTCTGTTTAATACTATTGAGCACACTAGAATCAGAGGACACAGTGACTTTTGGAGCTCAAAGGAGAAAGAATTTCAATGATAGGTTAAAATCCTCAAGTGCTGTCATTAACGTTCATTCATGCATCACTCTCCGATGTGCTTCAGTGATTCTGTCACGGAGTGACAGATGCTGTACCATTCCGAGAGCTTTCGTTCACTTCCAGAGATTCCAGTATTGACTCACCATGGAAGAGCAGCTCACCTAGGTAGCTTAACCTGAGCATTATCAGCAGGGTCCATAACGGATATAGCATATGTTCTCTTCGGCTAAACAATAGTCAGGAAGAGGGCACTCATATTACAGGCAGTCCCCAGGTTACAACAGGCCCTAGGATGGGAATGGGGTATTTCCTGAGAACTGTTTGTGATTCAAAAGTTAACAATAGCAGTGCATGGGAGAAGATTACCGAAAGAGTGGTGATGGGAAGAGTGACCACCAGCTTGTTTCGCTGACTCGGTGAGTGAGTGAGTGAGGCTGCTGAGCACACCCAGCTCTGCTCGGATCGGCCCAGCCTTCAGCTATACTGGCCTGAGTGGTAGGGTGGCTGTGAGGAGAGAAGACAATTAGAAATACCCCATTCCCACCCAGCAGAAGATTCCTGCGGCAGCCAGTAAATTCATCCCCATCCTCTCCACCAGTCTCCTAAATGCTTGCTTGTGTATGTGGGATGTTCATAAATCAATGTTTGAAACCAGGGAGGACTTGCACTCTGTTTATCAATAATATACACTGAATAGTCTGGCATGCGAGGTAATGTTAAAGCTCTGTAAAACTCTGGTTCGACCTCACTTGGATTATGATTTACAGTTCTGGTCACCTCAATATAGGAAGATCATGAAAGCTTCAGAGGGGTGGGAGAGGAGATTTACCAAGATGCTGCCTGGATTACAGAGCATGCCTAATGTGGAAAGGCTCAGGGAACTAATGTCTTTCTCTTGGCAATGAAGAAGGATGAAAGGTCACTTGACAGAGGGGTATCAGATAATAAGCAACATAAATAGAGCGGATAGCCGGCGTCTTTTTCCAGAGTGGCAATAGCTAATATGAGAGGACATAAATTTAAGGAGATTGGGGGGAAGAATAGGGGTGATATCAGAGGTAGGATTTTGCACAGAGAATAGTAAATGTGTGGAATGCAGTGCTGAGTGTGGTTGTAAAGGCAGATACATTCAGGACACTTAAGAGACACTTACATAGATAGGTACATGGATGAAAGAAAAATGGAGATCTACATGGGAGGGAAGGGTTAGATTGATCTTGGAGTAGGATAAGAAGGTCAGCACAACATTGTGAGCCAAAGGGCCTTTAATGTACTGTACTATGTCTATGACCTGAAACGCTATATATTCACAATGTGCTCTTACTCTTTCACAAAGATAATACAAGAGTTCACAGGAGCTCCTGGATCACGTTAAGCAGTAAAGGGCGGGAGAAGAACTTTCAAAGTTGGTATATTGGTTCCATTTTATTACATTTTGTCCTCCCTTTGTGACAACCCCCCCCCCCCCCCAGGATAATGGACACTCGTGAGGATTTCAGGATATTTGGGGGGAGGTGCTAAGGAGAAAAGAGTCATGGGGAGGAGCTAGAATATTAAAAAAGGTCCGCTCACAACACTCCAATGTTGCCTGGATTATCAAATATGAACTATACGGAGAGGTTGGAGAGATGAGGTGGTGATCAGCCTTACTGCTTGGATTGTTTTCTGTGGAGTATCGGAGGCTGAGGAGATACCTGACAGAAGTTTTATAAAATTATGAGAGGCATAAATAGGATAGATAGTCAAACATTTTCTTCTGAGGTAGAAATATCAACTTCTTAAGGACATGCTTTTAAGGTGAGAGAGGGGTTAGATGCATAAGGCAGATTTTTTACACAGAGACTAGTGGGCACATGAAACAGATTGCCATGGAATGATGGAAGAAAATACAACAGTGGCCTTTAAGAATCCCTCACATTTACACATATATGGAGGGAGTGTAAGCTTTAGAGAAGGTGTGGAGGAGATTTACCAGAAAGCTGCTTGGATTAGAATCACGTCTTATGAGGAAAGCTTGAGTGAGCTTTTCTCTTTGGAGTGAAGGAGGATGAGTCATGACTTATCGAGTTGTACATTCTATCCATAAGACAGAAAGAGTGGACAGCCGGTGCCTTTTTTCCCTAGAATTAGCAAGAATTACCAAAATTGTTTCATGCCATTTCCAGTACGCAAATGTAAAGGAGAACAAAATAATTGTTACTCTGGATCTGGCGTAGCACAAAAAAAGTGATAAGATAAACACAGTAATAAAAAAACACAACAGATATACAGCAAATGCATAAAATAACTTATATACTGCACATAGATTGATTGTATGTCCAGGCACAGGAGTTTCTGTACATAAGGTGACTCTGACAGGAAATGATAAAGTAGTGCTGATGTGAGGTGTGAATGAATGGATCACTGGGTGGATGTGTTGATCAGCCTTACTGCTTGTTTCCAAGGGCTAACAGTTACTATGACAGGACATAATTTTATGAGAGGACAGAAGAGATTTAGTCTCATTCAGAATAACGTAGGTCATAGGGTCTGTGGAGCAGACAATGGGCCATTTGGCTTAATATTGCTCCTTCTTCTTATGCCTTATGGTCTGTTCCTGCACTGCACTATTCTATCTATGTTATCATGGCAACCAATTTGTGCACAGCGAGCTTCCACAAAACATATTGTGTTGATAATAAGATTATCCAGTTTCACGACATTGTTTGAAGGATATATTATTGACCAGGGTACGAGAGAGCACTCTTCCTCACAATAGTGTCAAGGGATACCTGACAGAGAGGTGGTGGTCTGAGTTTAACATCTTGTCCAAAGCAGCTGCTTTTGCTCAACACTGCACTGGGGTCTCAGCCAAGGATTTTGAGGCCATGTGTCTAGTGTGCAACCAAATCATGACCTTCACACCTTTGTATAATCAAATTGAAAAGCTTTGTCAGGCTTTATTATGCCTCTAACAGACCCTTTCCTTGGGCAATATTATGGTAATGCAAGTGCAACAAGAACTAAACATGAGCTACATGGTGTAATAAAATCCTTGGTTAATGTTCCTTCATTCATGGCAAGAATATTGATGGATTAGATGCAGGAAAGGCAGGATTCATTAACCCAAGCACCTACTGAAAGAGTTTTTACCAGTGTACTACTGGAGGTGTAGGTACCTCCATTGAATAGTATTATCATTGTGAGTATACTGTACATCAGAGCATTATGTATTAATTATCTTACATAATATATAGAAAGGAACCAGTTATTGTGAAACAAAATAGCTGCCACATAATTACAGCAATTAAGTTTTGTATTTTAATTATTCAATATAATTAATGGTGGTGCCCAAAATCCACTGAGAGAACACATGCGAGTGGACTCAGTTGGTTCACCTCATCAGAAAGATAGCTTCTCCAGTTGTGTAGCGCACTGTGAGCACTTTCCTGGAAAACCAGCTTCAGTTTGTGTTCATACACAAGATACAGGGAAGGCAAGAGTAAGCTTTAGGCCTTTCCAGCCTTCTCCATCATTTACTATGATCTATGGTGGACTCAACTCCTCTTCTAGTATGAACACAAGAGATTCTGCAGGTGCTGGATATCCAGAGTAATGCAAACAAAGTGCTGAAGGAATTCAGCAGATCAGGCAACATCTATGGAAAGGAATGAAGAGTCGCTGTTTCAGGCCAAGATCCTGTTTACATGAAGGGTTTTGGCCCAAAATAACTATTCTTTATTCCTTTTGCACTAGTTGCTATTTTATGTGTGTTCCTCTTCTAGAATGATAAATTTGCTTTTGATCTCACAATCTGCCTTATTATGGTCTGGTGCCTTTTTGTTTACCTGCACTGCACTTTTTTTTTGTAGCTGTTACACTTTATTCTGCATTGCTATTGTTTCACCATGTTTTACCTCAATGCACTGAGTAATGATCTGATCAGTATGAACAGTATGAAAGACAAGTTTTTCACTGTACATGTGACAATAATAAACCAACTCCAATTCCAGTTCCATTATTTTTCAATCTATCCACCTCCACTTTAAATACATCCAATTATCCACCCGCCTGCTGGGGTAGAGAATTCCACAAATACCCTTGGTGCAGGTTTGAAATCACTGTTTTCACACTCAGAACCAAATGTGTGACTGCTAATTAAATAGGAAATGTGAAGTGCTGCACCGACAAACTCTACCTTGGAATATTGAGACTTCCTGCAACACATCTGCTGCATAATAAGCTGTAAGAAGCCCTTTTTATCTTAATGGAGAGTTGAAAAGGCACTTGGGACAGTACAGCTCAGGAACGAGGCTTTGGTCCCACAATGCTGTGCTGAACTAATTTAACTGGTAATTAAACATCTAACTAAATTAATCCCTTCTGCCTAGAAGAATGAAGGCGGATCTCACTGAAACTTATTGAATATTGAAAGGGTTAGATAGTGTGAACATGGAAAGGATGCTTCCTATAGTGGGACCAGAGGGTGAAGCCTCATAATAGAAGGACATCCCTAAACAGAAATGAGGCAAAATTTCTTGAGCCAGAGGGTGGTGAATCTATGGAGATCATTGCCTCAGATGGCTGTGGAGGCCAAGTCATTGGGTATATTTGACGCAGAGGTTGATAGGTTCTCGATTACTAAGACCATCAAAGGTTGAGGTGAAAGCAGGAGAAAGATGTTGAGAAGGATAATAAATCAGCCATGGCGGAATGGTGAAGCAAACTCCATGGGCTGAATTGTCTAATTCTGCTCCTATGCTTTATGCCTTATGGTCATTCATGTGTGCATCTTAGAGCCTCTCAAAGCACTCTGTCATATTTAACTCCACTACACCCCTGGCAGCGCATACCAAGCACTCACTACCGTGTTAAAAACTCCTCCTTCCCCACACTCATCTCCTTTGAATTTACCCCCTCTCACCTTGAATGCATGGCTATTTAGTACACACTTCCACCCTGGTAAAAAGATACCAGCTGCCTACACTATTTATTCCCCTCATAATCTTATAAGCTTCTATTACATTTCCTCAGCCACTGCTGCTCCATCGAAAGCAAACATACTTTCTCCAATCTCTCCTTATGGATTGGCATGTATGGTGTTTAGGCATTGCTGAGTCATACCTAAAAGAAGATTATAGTTTGGAGCTTAATTTCCAAGGATACACATTGTATCAAAAGGATAGGCAGAAAGGCAGAACTCTCTTGGTAAAAAAATTAAATCAAATCATGAGAAAGAGGTGTCAGGGTCCAAAGGTGCTGAATCATTGTGAACAAAGCAAAGGAACTGCAAGAATAAAAAGACCCCAAATGGGAGTTGTATACAGAACCCCAAACAGTAATAAGGATGTGATTCACAAATTATCATGGAAGATAGAAAATGCACATCAAAAGGGCAATGTTACAATAGTCATGGGGGATTTCAATATGCAGTTAGTTTGGGAAAAACAGGTTGTTGCTGGATTCCAGGAGAGGGATCTTCTAGAGGGCCTGTGAGATGGCTTTTTAGAGCAGCTCATGGTTGACCTCACTCAGGGATCAACTATTCTGATTTGGGTATTGTGCAATGAACTGGAATTGATTAGAGAGCTTATGCTAAAAGAGCCTTCTGGAGTAAGTGATCATAAAGTGATCGAAATCACCCTGAAATTTGAGAATGAAAAGTTAAAGTCATTTGTATCATTATTACAGTGGAGTAAAGGGAATTGCAGAGGCATGAGAGAGGAGTTGGCCAGAAGTGATTGGGAAAGAACGCTGGCAGGGATGATGGCAGAGCAGCAGTAGTTGGAATTTTTGGAACAATTCAGATGCACAGGATATATACATCCCAAAGAGGAAGAAGCATTCTAAAGGCAAGATGACACACAGCCGTGGCTAACAAGAGAAGACAAAGCCAACGTAAAAGCCAAAGAGAGGGCACATAATAGACCAAAAATTATTGGGAAGTTAGAGCAATGGGAACCTTTTAAAAACCAACAAAAGGCAACTTAAAAAGTCAGATAGAAGGTAAAGATGGAATATGAAAGTAAGCTAGCCAATAATATTAAAGATTTCTTCCCATACATGAAGTGCAAAAGAGAGGCAGGAGTTGATATCAGACCACTGGAAAATGATGCTCGAGAGGTAGTAATGAAGGACAAGGAAATGGCAGATGAACTGAATATGTATTTTGCATCAGTTTTCACGGTGGAAGACAGTAGCAGTATAATGGAAGTTCCAGGTGTCAGGAGTCATGAAGTGTGTGAAGTTACCATTAGTAAAGAGAAGGTTCTTGGGAAACTGAAAGGAGTGAAGGTAGTTAAGTCACCTAGACCAGATGGTGTACACCCCTGTGTTCTGAAATAGGAGGCTGAAGAAATTGTGGAAGCATTATTAATGATCTTTCAAGAAGTACTAGATTCTGGAATGGTTACTGAAGACTGGAAAATTGCAGAATGCACTCCATTCTTTAAGAGAGAGGCAGAAGAAAGGGAACTATCGGCCAGTTGGTCTGACCTCAGTGGTTGGGAAGATGTTGGAGCTGAATTTTAAGGATTCAGTCTCATGGTACTTGGAGATATATGATAAAATAGGCCTTAGTCGGCATGGTTTTCTTAAGGGAAAACCTTGCCTGACAAATCAGTTGAAAGTCTTTGAAGAAATAACAAGCAGGATAGACAAAGGATGTTTGATGTTGTGTACTTGGATTTTCAGAAGGCCTTTGACAAATTGCTACACATGAAGCTGCTTTAACAAGCTATCAGCTGGCGATATTACAGAAAATACTCTAGCATAGATAAAGCAGTTGCTGACTGGCAGAGACAAAGAGTGGGAATAAAAGGAACCTTTTTTGGTTGGCTGCTGGTGATTAGTGGTGTTCCACAGGGGCCTGTCTTGGAATCGATTCTTTTTGCATTATATGTCAATGATTTGGGTGATGGGATTGATGGCTTTGTTGCAAAGTTTGCAGACAATATGAAAATACATGGAGAGTCAGGTAGTCTTGAGGAGTAGAGAGGTTGCAGAAGGACAGACAGATTAGGAGAATGCACAATGAAATGGCAGATGGAATATAGTGTAATAAAGTGTATGATCATGCATTTTGGTAGAAGAAATGAAAGGGTTGAATATTTTCTAAATGGGGAGAAAATTCAAAAAAAATGGCACAAAGGGTCTTGGGAGTCCCTGTGCAGGATTCCATACAAGTTAAGTCGAGTCTGTGGTGAGGAAGGCAAATGGAATGTTAGCATTCATTTCAAGAGGACTAGAATTTAAAAGCAAGGACATAATGTTGAAACTTTATAAAGCCCTGGTTAGTCTTCTGTTGGAGTATTGTGAGCAGTTTTGGGCCCCTTATCTTAGAAAGCATGTGCTGAAACTGGAGAGGATTCAAAGAAAGTTCACGAAAATAATTCCACGTTTCAACAGCTTGTCATATGAAGAGTGTTTGATAGCTCTGGGCCTGAATTCACTAGAATTCAGAAGAATGAGGGGTGAAACCTCATTGAAACCTATTGAATAGTAGAAGGGCCTTAGAGTGGATGGGGAAAGGATGTTTCCTGTACTGAGGGAGTCTAAGACCTGAGGACACAGCCTCAGAATAGAGGGCCATCGCTTTAGAATGGAGATGAGGAATTTCTTTAGCCAGAGAGTGGTGAGTCTGTGGAGGTCAAGTCTTTATGTATATTTAAGGCAAAAGTTGATAGATCTTTGATTGGACAGGGCATGAAGGGATAGAGGGAGAAGGCAGGGGATTGGGGCTGAGAGGAAAGTTAAATCAGCCATCATGAAATGGCAAGGCAGACTCAATGGGCCAAATGGCCTAACTCTGCTCCTGTACCTTCTGGTCTTATGGCACATATTCTCTAATCCAAGTAACATCCTGGTAAGTCTCTTCTGCACCATCTTCAAAACCTCCACATCCTTGCTATATTGCGGTGAGCAGAACTGAATACATTACTCCAGGCGTAGCCACCTGGAGGCTTCACATTCCCCTCCATAGACGCTGCTGGACCTGCTGAGTTCCTTCAGCATTATTGTGTGTTTCGTATAAGTTCAAACTTTTGCACTTTCTATAAAGTGCTCAGAACATTGAATTAGAAGTTGCTATATTCTTCAGTGCTGCACAAAGTGACTGAGTGCATTACACCACCAACCATTATTGGTGAAACCTTATCAGTCACTAGACTTCTGTGGCCACTTAGCAGGGATTCACTGTAGTGCATCACAAGATTTACCAGGATTCAGGTATGCACCTAATAATTTCATTTGCTGTGCAATTCATGCATGAAACTTACTTGACATAAACTGGAGTTCCAGACCATTATTATTTCATGCTAATAAGGCATGAAAGAATGTTGATGAACAGAGAGATGTAATGACCAAGCCCGTTGTAACAATTCAAGTTAGTAGAATGGTGAAGAAAGCACATACTTGCGTTCATAAGTCAGAGTATGGAATATAAGCGTTGGGAATCTACACTAAGTGGCCATTTTATTAGGTACACCTGTACATCTGCTTATTAATGCAAACATCGAAGCAACCAATCATGTGGCAGCGACCCAATGCTTAAAAGCATGCAGACATGGTCAAGAGATTCAGTTGGTTAAGAGGCCCAAACATCAGAGTAAGGAAGAAATGTGATCTAAGTGGAATGATTGCCAGATGGGGTTGTTAAAGTAGCTCAGAAACTGCTGATCTCCTGGGACTTTCACGCACAGCAGTTCTTAGAGTTTACAGAAGATGGTGTGAAATATTTTAAGACATCTAAGCTTCGGATCCGTTGGTGAAAATGACTTGTTAATGAGAGAGGTCAGAGGAGAATGGGCAGACTGCTTCAAGCTGACAGGAAGGTGACAGTAACTCAAATAACCACACATTACAAGAATAGTGTGCAGCACAACATCTCTGAACACATCAAATCTTGGAGTGGATGGCCTACAGCAGCAGAACACAAACATGTACCTATTAAAGTGGCTACTGAGTGTATATAGCAACTGGTTAGTCAATATTTGTAGTATTATGCAGAAACAGGTGATCACATTGGAGAGAGTACAGAAGGGATTTGACAGGATCAGAATCAGATTTAATATATCAGCATATGTCATGAAATTTTTTAACTTTGTGGCAGCAATACCATACTTGATAAATATATAGAAAAAACCAGAATTACAGTAATATTTATATGTACTGTATATTAACTAGTTAATAAAGTAGTGTGGGTTTGATGTCTATTTATAAATCAGATGGCAGAACATAGGAAGCCATTCCAGAATCACTGTGTGCGCACCTTCAGGCTTCTGGGCCTCCTTGGTGATAACAATGAAAAGAGGGCATGTCCTGAGTGGTGGGGTCCTTCATAATGGATGACTCCTTTCTGAAGCACTGCTTCTTTAAGATGTCTTGGAAAGTACAGAGGTTAGCACCCATGATGGAGCTGACTAATTTTACAACTCTCTGCAGCTTACTTTGATCCTGCGCAGTAAGCCCCCCTGCATTCCAGATGGTGGTGCAACCAGTTAGAATGCTCTCCACAGTGAATCTGTAGAAGGTTTTTTTTTTGTGTTTCAGGTGACAAATCAAATCTCCTCAAACTCCTAATGAAATATACAAGAGAAAATGTGCAGATGCTGTACATCCAAGCTACACACACACAAAATGCCAGAGGAACTCAGCAGGCCAGGCAGCATCTACGCCAAAGAGTACAGTCAACATTTTAAACCAAGATCCTTCATCAGGGCATGAAATATAACCACCATCTTGCCTTCTTTATAGCTGCATCAATATGTTGGGATCAGATTAGGTCCTCAGAGATATTGACACCAAGGAACTTGAAATCTCTCTCTCTCCCCCTCTCTCCCCCTCATCCATCAATGAGGACTGGTTTGTAATCCCTTGTCCTACCTTACTGAAGTGCACTATCAGTTGTTTGATCTTACTGTCACAGAGGGACACGGAATGGACCCAAGTGCAGGACACAGGCACTGAAGTACTAGAGGCAGAACAGGAATAACTAAAGGATAGAACAAGATGGGGAGACCATGGCATGCAAGGGGTAACACTGGGGTTCAGGCAGGCAAGACAGACTCTTGAGGTTCATGGCAAGGCAGGGTCTTCAAATCACATAACTCCTTAGCACAACCACCTCCCAGGCATGGACACAGCTGCCTGGGCAAGTCTCAGGAAACCTGGGCAGGTGCAGGGTACTACCCATCAGAAGCAAGGGATAGGAAAAGGGGCAGAGTCCCCCATCAGGCAACAGCAATCTGGCCTGACCTGCCCAATAGGGGCAAGGGGTAGGAAAAGGACTAGGCCCAGGGTGACTCCAAGACTGACTCACAGAACTCATTGATTAGTAGCAGGTACTCCAAGCTGGGGTAAACAGCACCAGCAGGACAAATATGACACACAGGTCAGAACAGGGAAGGCAGAGCAACCAGGACAAGGTCAAAACAGGATAGACAGTACAAGCAAAGGAAACAAGTTCAAAACCCAACCAGGTTTGGTCCCAGGACCCTTTATAAACACCTGCCAGCTGAATAGGCAACAGGTGTGCCTCCTTAAGCCAAGAGGATCCTAATTGGCTTAAGGGTGACAGGAGGGACGGCTGCAAGACCCAGAGTCCAGATTCTGTGTACCGGATCAAGACCCGGAATGCGGGCTCCGGACCGGACCATGACACTTACTGATGTTGTCTGCAAGGTTGTTGCTGTGACACCACTTAATTAGCTGGTATATCTCACTCCCATCCACCCTTTTGTCTCTGTCTGAGATTCTGCCAGCAATGTTTGCATTATCAGTAAATTTACTGATAGCATTTGAGTTATGCCTAGCCACACAGTCACAAGAATAGAGAGAGAGAAGAGCAGTGGGCTAAGCACACATCTCTGAGGGTTGATCACCAGTGTTGATCATGAGCAAAGTGGAGATTTTATTACCAATCCGCACAGGTTGTGATCTTCCGGTTAGGAAGTTGAGGATTCAATTGCAGGGGGAGGTACAGAGGCCCAGGTTCTGTAGCATTTTGATCAGGACTGTAGGAATGAGGGTGTTAAACGCTGAGCTATAGTCAATGAACAGCATCCTGACATAGGTATTTGTACTAATGTATAGGATTTTGCTTGGATTAACTGGATTTATTATGGGGAGAGCTTGATAGGCGGAGCTTATTTTCCCTGGAACAAAGGCAGCTGAGGGGTGACCTCATGAAAGTAAATAAAATTATAAGAAGCATAGTTTAGGGAGGAACCTTAGGGAAAATTATTTTTTCATAAAGTGGCAGTTTTGAAAACAAGAGGACATACACTTAGGGGAAGGTGCTAGGGTGGGAGAGAGAGAGAAAGGGGAAGATGGAGGGATGGGAGTGAGAGAGGTAGAGAGGGGAATGGGGAGGGGGAGGGAGAGAGGGGAGAGAGGGAGGGGAGAGAGAGAAAGGGAGGGAGGGAGGTAGGGGGAGGGATGGGGAGGGAGAGGAAAGGTGAGGGAGAGAAGGAAAGGGACAGACAGGGGGGAGAGAGAGAGAGAGAGAGAGAGAGAATTCACATGGCAAGGCTTTTTTACAGTACAGGAAGTGGTTGATGTCTTGAATGTGGTACCAGAGGAGGTGATGGAATCAGATACAATAGTTATGTTTGAAAGGCATTTAGAAAGACACTTAAGTCAGCAAGATATAGAATAATGTGATCCTAATGTGAGTGGGATTTTTGTAGATGGGCAAAAAGATTAGCATGGATGTAATAGGCCGAAGAATTGTTCTAATGGCAGCTCCCAGGGCTCACTGCTCACTCCACTCCAGAATGGTGAGCCTCTGCTCAGGCCAGCAACCCATCCTTTTTGGACAGCTTAATTAGTGAGGAACTCCTCCACCTCATGTGTCCTGGATCTCTCTGTCCACATCGAGGAGGACCCTGTCTGCCATTGAGAACTTCCTTCATCTGCATAGCTGCTCTCTCAAGCAGGGAGAAATGAAGGAAGTAATTATTTGTTATTTGTGTGAATGTGAGTATAGCTAGTACTTGACTGTGTGGGTATAGTTTAAAACAGTTTCAGTAGTCACAATACCATTGAATGAACCTTGACATGATATATGCACAGAGGTTATGTTCATGGTCTTCTGCTGTTGTAGCACATCCACTTCAAGGTTTAATGTGGATAGAGATGCTCCTCTGCATATCAATGCAGTAACATGTGGTTGTTTGAGTCACTGTAGATTTCCTGTCAGCTTGAACTAGTCTGGCCATTCTCTGACCTCTCTCATTAACAAGGTGTTTTCACTCACAGAGCTGCTGCTCACTGTATTTTTTTTTTTGGTATTCATGCCATTCTTTGTAAACTTTAGAGACTGGTGTGCTCAAAAATCCCAGGAGATCAGCAGTTTCTGAGATACTCAAGCCACACCGTCTGGCACCAACGATCATTCCACGGTCAAAGTCTCTCAATCACATTTCTTCCTCATTCTGATGCTTAGTCTGAATGAACAAACTCAACCTCTGGACCACGCCTGCAAGATTTTATGCAATCATTGTCACTTGACTGGCTTATTAGATACTTGTATTATTGAGCAAGTGTACCTAATAAAGTGGCCACTGAGTGTACGCTTCCTGACATTTCTCCATTGCATATGGTTCCTGCCTCCCACTCTTCATGTCCCACCAGTGCTTCTCATGGAGAACATTAGTGCTATCACCATGACAGTCACAGGACCAAGGATCAAGTTTATTCGCTGTATACATTCATGGGTATTCTAGTGTTGAAATTGCAGGGGCCCTGGCAGATATATTTAAAATGTCAGTATCTATGGGTGAGGTGCCGGAGGATTGGTGGATAGCTCATGTTGTTCCATTGTTTAAAAAAGGCTCTAAAATTAATCCAGGAAATTACAGGCTGGTAAGTTTGACGTCGGTAGCAGATAAATTATTGGAAGGAGTACTAAGAGATAGGATCTACAAGTATTTAGATAGACAGGGAGTTATTAGGGAGAGTCAACATTGCTTTGTGTGTGGTAGATCATGTTTAACAAATCTATTAGAGTTCTTCGAGAAGGTTACAAGGGAATTGGATGAAGGGAAGGCAGTGGATGTTGTCTACATGGATTTCAGTAAGGCCTTTGACAAGATCCCACATGGGAGGTTAGTTAGGAATATTCAGTCGCTAAGTATACATGGTGAGGTAGTAAATTGGATTAGACATTGGCTCAATACGAGAAGCCAGAGAGTGGTAGTGGAGGATTGCTTCTCTGAGTGGAGGCCTGTGACTAGTGGTGTGCCACAGGGATCCGTGCTGGGTCCATTGTTATTTTTCATCTATATCAATGATCTGGATGATAATGTGGTAAATTGAATCAGCAAATTTGCTGATGATACAAAGATTGGAGGTGTAGTGGACAGTGAGGAAGGTTTTCAAAGCTTGCAGAGGGATCTGGACCAGCTGGAAAAATGGGCTGAAAAATGGCAGATGGAGTTTAATACAGACAAGTGTGAGGTATTGCTCCTTGGAAGGACAAACAAAGGTAGAACATACAATGTAAATGGTAGGGCACTGAGGAGTGCAGTAGAACAGAGGGATCTAGGAATACAGATACAAAAGTCCCAGAAGTGGTGTCACAGGTAGATGGGGTAGTAAAGACAGCTTTTGGTACATTGGCCTTTATAAATCAAAGTATTGCGTATAAGAGTTGGAATGTAATGGTGAGGTTGTATAAGGCATTGGTGAGGCCGAATTTGGAGTATTGTGTGCAGTGTTGGTCACTGAATTACAGGAAGGATATTAATAAGGTTGAAAGAGTACAGAGAAGGATTATAAGGATGTTGCCAGGACTTGAGAAACTGAGTTACAGAGAAAGGTTGAATAGGTTAGGACTTTATTCCCTGGAATGTAGGAGAATGAGGGGAGACTTCATAGAGGTATATCAAATTATGATGGGTATAGATAGAGTGAATGCAAGTAGGCTTTTTCCACTGAGGCTAGGGGAGAAAAAAATCAGAGGACATGGGTTAGGGGGTTACAGGTGAAGGAAGAAAAGTTTAAAAGGAACATTGGGGGGGGGGCTTCTTCACACAGAGAGTGGTGGAAGTGTGGAATGAGCTTCCAGATGAAGTTGTAAATGCGGGCTCACTTTTAACATTTGAGAAAAACTTGGACAGGTACATGGATGAGAGGTGCAAGGAGGGATTATGGGCCGGGTGCAGGTCAGTGGGACTAAGCAGAAAAATGTTTCGGCACAGCCAAGAAGGGCCAAAAGGCCTGATTCTGTGCTGTAATGTTCCATGGTTCTATGGTATACTTATTAGGAAATTACTGTGGTGTATTGATCAGGGTGCAACATGCAACAGAAAACAACATTCAACAATTATAAAGAGTAAAGAATTATACATTAAAAAAAGTTTGTGGTGAAAGTACAGATAAAATGTGCATAAATACATAACTACCAACTTGTATTTAGAATGTAAACAACATTATAAAACATGTTTAAAAGTGGTTACATTGCAGTAATATGGGAAATAGAGGGGGATGGAGGGAGGCTATCCAAAATGATTGATCAGGTTAACTAACTTCAGGAGGTAACTTTTAAAGTGGCATGAAGATTTTGTTTTAAAAGCCCCATTGCACTTTCCAGAAGGGGGCTTTTAGAAAAGTCAGTTTGCAGGGTGGATTGCGTCCACAATGATAATTTCCTGCCCGCTTCTTTGTCCTACTAGCGCATTCTTCTGGTCCTTGTTTGCAACAAAGATGTGAGTACGCATTGGGAGTAGTTGCCGGTGGAGAAGTGTGAGAACACTTAAAGAACCCCATCTGATTGCTGCAAAGCAAACTGGCAACTGTTGTGACTAATATTGAATACTCATGGTCCACAGGTAGGCACTGGTCAGATTGCACTTGGAGTACTGTGAGCAGTTTTGGGCCCCTTATCTTAGAAAACATGTGCTAACATTTAATGTTCATGAGGGTTAACATATGAGGAGCATTTGATGGGTCTGAGCTTGTACTCACTGGAGTTTAGAAGAATGATGGGGGATCTTATTGAAACCTATCAAATACTGAAAGGCCTAGATAGAGTGGATGTAGAGAGGATGTAGTGAGTGAATCTAGGACCAGAAGGCACAGACTCAAGAATAGTGAGACACCTATTTGGAACGGAGATGAGGAGAAATTTCTTTAGCCAGGGTGTGGTGAATCTGTGGAATTCATTTCCATGGGTAGCTGTGGAGGTCAAGTCATTGAGCATTTTTAAAGCAGGGGTTGATAAGTTCTTGATGAGTCAGGTTATCAAAGGTTACAGGGAGAAGGATGAAAATGGGGTTGAGAGGGATAATAAATCAGCTATGATAGAATAGCAGAGCAGACAGTGGGTTGAATGGCCTAATTGTGTACCCATGTCTTATGATCTTATGGTCTTATGATGGAGCAGGCTTGATGGGCCAGATGGCCCAGTCCTGCTCCTATTTCTGATGTTCCCTATTTGGTCACACCCATACACACAGTGATGTTTAATCACACCAAGAAAGATGAAATCTAATTGCTAGGCAGGACAACCTTTCATGCTAGTTTTATTTGTTTGGTTGTGAAACATGAGGGATTATGGCAAGATGACACAAGGAGTAGACCTTGAAGGAAAATTGCAGGCAAATGGAACCAGCTCAGATTGGCACCTTGGTCAGCCCAAAGGGTCTTTTTTTATGCTGTGTGACTCTATGACAATGACCATTTAGCCTTTCTGAGCTCCTCAGTTACAAAAGTATCATGCTTATTTCTCCAACCACCTTTCACTGAATTTTCTTTTGCACTATACAAGAAAAATATCTATCTCAATCTCCTCTTTATAAACAATGATGTAGTCACTATCTACTGCTTATCATCTGTTAGAGTTGCACAGACTTAAAACAGAGTAAAGGGGAGTATCAAATAAAGCCTTATAGCAAGGGAGGTGATGCATCTGACAAATTGTTTCCCATACTATATAATTCAAATACTTTTTTAACACTACAGTACATTTGTATTTTCTGAAATGCAGCTCTTGATTCTGATGTCAGTGCCTCTGGCAGGTTTTACTCCATTGTTCCTGTCCTTTATTATTTTGCTGTACAAATTATTGTGACGATGTCACTGTTTGTAGGTTCACTACATCTTTGGCTGTCCACTGTTGCTATAGAAACAGCAACAATCCAAGGACAAACCAGGAAGCACCAGTCACTTTTACCCTGATCCATATCACTGCCTGATTTGCCTAATCTTTCTGCTCTTTTAGAAGGAACTTTCTTTATGTAGCACACTTCTTTATGAACAATGTGATTCAGACACAAAATAAAAATCATCTCTGCCCAGTGAAGCAGTGGAGGCTACCTCAATAAATATATTTAAGACAAGGTTGGATAGATCCTTGCATAGTAGGAGAATTATGGGTTACGGGGAAAAGGCAGGTAAGTGGAGATGAGTCCATGGCCTGATCAGCCATGATCTTATTAAATGGCAGAGAAGGCTTGACGGGCCAGATGACCTACTGCTGCTCCTATTTCTTATGTTCTTTATGTTTTTATGAAACAGGAGTAGGCCAATCAGCCCATTATGCCTGTTTCTTCATTTAATAAGATCATGGATAATCTTCTGAGAATAATAAAAAGGTAGCGTTTGTTAGATACTCCTGTTGAACCTCACCTATGTCTATGAATGCGCAACAGAATGCATCCTGTTCAGAGGTATCACAGCTTGGTTCAGCAACTGCTCTGCCTGAGGCCATAAGGAACTGCAGAGAGTTGTGAACACAGCTCAGCTCCAGCTTCCTCTCCATCGTATCTGTCCATACTCCTTACGATCTCAGTAAAACAGCCAAGGCAATCAAAGCCCCAAACCACCCCGGCCACTCTCTCCTCTTCCTGCCTGCCATCAGGCAGCAAACACAAAAGCCTGAAAGTCTTTTTGGCCAGGATAAAGAAGAGCTTTTATCCCACTGTTGACAACTGAATGGACCTCTCTTACAATACGAGGGACTCTTGTTGTGGTCTTGTCTGCCTACCCTGTATTTTCCCTATAACTCTAACACTGCATTCTGCGATCTGTTATTGCTTTTATCTTGAAGTAGCTCAATGCACTGATGTGCTGAAATGATCCATATGGATGGCATGCAAAAAAATGTTTTTTTCATTTTATCTGGGCACACGTGACAATAATAGTCAAATATATCATTATAATCTATCAATTTACCAATCTAAAATAAAAACACAACATGCAGGAGAGTTTCAGCGTGGTCATTTAGTATCAGAACTGGGAGGGAGAGAGAGAGAGAGAGAGAGATCCTTGTTAGTTTTCAGGATGGAAGAAGGCAGAGGACAGGTGTAGCTCAAAGGGAAGGTCTGTGATAGGATGAGTTGAAAGGGCTTAATGGGGACAGCTACCAGCTCATTAAGCTGTGTGTCAAATAATTAACAGAATAATAATAACAGAAATACACTTACACTCACTCTGGTCTAGTATGCATTTTAATAGTTGATCTTTTACCTCAATAACACCTAAAATGCTGGAGGAACTCAGCAGATCAGGCAATATCCATAGAAAGAAATAAAGAGTGCAATATTTCGGGCCAAGACCCTTTATGCCATCTTTTTTCCTTTCCATCGTAACTACCTGACCTGCTGAGCTCCCCCAGCATTTTGTGTTGCTCTGGATTTCCAGCATCTGCAGAATCTTTTGTGATTATCTTTTACCTCAGTGCTACTTTCTCCACCTAATCCCACATCCCTTGACTCCTTTAATACCTAAAGATCTATTGAAATAAAAACAAAAAATTCTGAGCACAATCAACAGATCAAGCAGCTTTTGTGCAAAGAGAGAATTAACATTTCGATTCTGATACCCTTTCCCCACACAGATGCTGCCTGGCCTGCTGATGCTTCCAGCATTTTCTGCTTTTGTTTCACAATACCTGCAGCTGCATTTTTTCTTGGTTGAATGATCCTTTGATCCCTATCTTTAATATACTCCATAGCTGTGCCTGTTTAATCCCCTTGGGTGGAAGAGATCACTACCTTTTACCCTCTATTTGCAGTGCTTCTTTGTGAGTCTTCTAATCAATGAGGCTTTCATAGAACATTGCCATCTTAAGTGCGTGGAAGTGGGATCATGAGGAAGAAAATTGGAAGATCAGTATTAATAACCACATATAGCACCAATTTGTAGTCATATGGACATAGAGCAAAAGCGTTATGTAGTTGGAAATTTGGTCCTTTGACCCATCACTTTGGCCAACCATCAAGCAGTGATTGATACGAATCTTGTTACCGCCTCTCAATGTGTGGTCTTTCAAACCTTAAAGGAGGATCAGGAGGCCTCATGAGACATCAAGAAAAAATGGACAAATAATAGACGCTGGAAATAGAAAAAAGTAAAACAGAAAATGTTTTAAAAATTCTCATTAGGTCAGTCTGCATCTATGGAAACATTCAATGATTAGGGTTTGCACGAGAACTGGATAAACTGGTTCTGATAAAGAGTCACGGACCAGAAATTCTTTCTACCAACGTTGTTTGAGTTGATGAGTTTTATTTAGAGATACAACATGAAATAAGTTTTTCCGATCTTTTGACCCAAGCCATCTGCAGCCCATGATTTAACACAAGCCTAATCATGGCATTTGGGTAGATGGAGCTCATCAGCCTGGGAAAGCAGTCCATCTAAGAAAGGGAAAACTCAGATTTCAAACATCCACTGCATTGCGGACATATCCACTTATGGGAAAGGCTGCGGAAGTAAATCCTGAGGACAAATCTGGAGCTGGAGTCCTTAAGGCAGTCCAACGTTGCCTTCAACCTCGTTCTGGCAACTCCTGCGATGACACTGGTGCCAAGCTGTGTCGGCCCTTTCCCTTCCCTTGGACAACATCAGTGTTGTAGAGAGGGGAGACTTGCTGCATGAGCAACTGCTGATCTTCCATACAACCTTGCCCAGGCCTGTGCCCTGGAAACCATTCCAGGCACAAATCCATGGTCTTGCGAGACTAACGGATGCCACCAATCATGGGGCAACTTACAATGACCAATTAACCTACTAACCGGTATATTCTTGGACTGTGGGAGGAAACCAGAACATTTGGAGAGAACCCATGCATTCCACAGGGGGAACATACAAACTGCTTACAGAGGACACTGGAATTGAACTCCGAACTTCCACACCCTGAGCTGTAATAGAGTTGCACTAACCACTAAGCTACCTTGGCACCCAAGGAGATTTTTTCAGATGTTTTGCTTTTATTTACTATTATATATTTTAAGGAGCATCTTAACAAAGAGAGAGAGAGGTCAAAAGATTTTCAGATTCTAGATACCAAGAGCTAAGCAATTGAACTTAATAGTAGCTGCCAATATTGCAACAGCTAGACAAACTAGAGGCCATAATTGGAAGTGTGCAGAGGTCTTAGCAAGAGATAGAGATGGCAAAAGGGAAGGAAAAGCATAGACTGGGATTTAAGAGAACAACAATGAGTAAAAACGGAGCTTTGGGGGTAATTTAGAAAGTTACTGGGAAATAGCGGTGCAATCATGGCAGAGTGTTTAAATTATCAGACTAATAACTTAAGAACCCTGAGTTAATAATGTAGAGACCTGAATTCAAATCTCACACCAGACATTCACTGCAAAATTCAAATTTGAAATAAATCTTAAATTTGAAACAGCTACAACTGGGACTTAGTAAAGTTGACTACAAAGGCTTTTCTGATGTAAAAACAGATATGGATTAGTAATGTTCCCCAGGAGAGGAAATACCCACTCCTTAATCAGATAGAAGAGATTACAGATTGTGGAATCACTCCCCTCCCATTTCTCATCCATCAATCTCTCCTCTTTATACTAGCCATGCATAACTAATGAAATAAATAAATATAATTTCTCTTCTCTGCTCTCTGTACTGATGTAGAGTTTCAACCTGAAAATTCAACAATACATTTATGAGACAACAAAGGATAGCAGAGACAGGTATAAGATAATGAGAGATGTATTTAGAGAAAACAGCTGGTATTAAGTTCACTTGACCACAATGTCTAATACTAGAGTGTATGTATTTAAGGGGAGAGGAGTTAGCACAAAGGAGATATGTGTGGCGAGTGATTTTACAGAGAGAGAGAGAGAGAGAGAGAGGGAATGGATATCTGGATTGCGCTGCCAGCTGAGGTGGTGGAGGAAGTTATAATTAAGACATTTAAGAGGCTCCTAGACAGGTACGGGAATGTGCAGAGAATGGATGGGTATAGATCTTGTACAAGCAGAAGGTCTCCAATAGGACCACAATCTTGTTGTACTTTGGAGGTTTGCATGACTCAATGATCTGGAGAGCTATGTTGGCTGGAGTCAGGGTCTTGTGCCTTGGCCCTTCATAGGGTCACACATGCCAGTCAGATTAAAGGGTAGAGGCCAGACTAAGGTCTACCAATCCTCCAGCTTCAGGGATTCAGCGCTCAGTGCTAACAACACTGAAAAAACTCAAAACTCAAAATAAAAATTTGTACAGGAACAGCTAAGAAATATCCTTCTATATCTTTTCACGAAATATGGAGAAACAGAGATGGAGGGTCCTCATTGCTGCCCTAAATGCTAACAACGTAACAGGCAGTAAGTAAGTAAGTACAGGCAGAAGGGATTAACTTAGTCTGCTGTCTAATTACTAGTTTAATTAGTTTGCTATGATGGCATGGTCTTAAGAGCCTGTTCCCATACTGTTTTGTTCTATGTTCGAATTTCTTATGCATTATACACCTTATGCCTTATACCACGCCTGATGAAGGGTTTCGGCCCGAAACGTCATCACTACCTCCTCCCATAGATGCTGTCTGGCCTGCTGAGTTCTGCCAGCATTTTGTGTTTTTATACACCTTAGATGCTATGTTCCCCCTGCAGATTGTTTTTGGCACTCTTTGTGGATGAACCATAAATGGCCTAGCAAGCCATTCAGATGCAGGTGGCTGACCAACCACTCACCCAAACCTTCTCAAGGAAATATATCTGAATATTAATATTCATATTCATATATGAATACTGATTTTCTATCCCCAACACCCCTCACCATAAAATAAATAAGTTTAACATGAAAGTATCTTGTGTGTTTTTGAATAGAAATCAGAGATCAATTTCAGACCGGATAGTCTGTATCCTTGTTCTAATAAGATAAAAAGAGAATTGGAAAATCTGAAGTCATAATGCAATGTAAACAACCCAGAATGCTTCAAAAATTGACATTAAATTGACAATCTCACTCAAGGAGCTTTGAGTGTGGCTGCCACAGGAGCTGATCTGAGATGTTATTATCATCAAGATGTATAGGAGAACATTTTTGCTGCTGGTTGCAGAGATGTTAAATTAAATAAAATAGGTCTACCTTTTTTTGCTAGCAGATATGAAACCACTGAACTGATGTTTGGTGATTTAATATTAAACTGACAATCTACATTAAGGTTATGGGAGGACTGGCAGGAGTGGAGAGTGGGTTTAACATTGGAGACAAATCATAGGGTGAAGTCATGAATATACTTCTTGTGACACAGATCTCAGAGGCACTGCCATCCAAAAACCTCTTTATGTCACAAAAAATTGACCATACTCTTCCTTCATCATGGAGACAAGGTAGAGGGGGTTTGCTCTTGTTGTTGATGTAAAAAACTCAGGAACTGGCACCTAAAAGATAAAAGTTTATGAAATCCCATTTGAGCCACTAAGCTGTAATCTGGTATGGTTTGGTTTATCATATTTGCCACAGGTGACAAGATACAGTTTGCATTCTATCATGTAGATCATGCCATAATACTCTCATTAAAATCTCAGGGTCGTATATCGTGACATATACGTACCTTGGGAATAAATTTACTTTGAAATTTGAACTTTGAACTTTGAAGATAAAAATAGAGTGCAGAATATATTGTTATGCCTGCAGAGGAAGTGGAGTACAGATGAATATATAAAGTCAGCCACAACAAAGTAGATTGGAAAATCAAGAATTAATCTCTACTGTGTGAGAGGTCCATTTAAGGGACTTAACAGTGGGATAGAAACCACATTTTGTGCTTTCAGACTTTGGTACCTTATGTCCAATGAGAGGGCGCAGAAGAGAAAATGGCGTGGGTGGCACTGGAACTATAAACATAAAGCAATGAGTATCAGGGGTATTTAGCAAGGCAGGCAGCATCTCTGGAAAGAAAAGCTGAATTAATATTTTAGATTAACAATCTTTCACCAGAATTGAACCATGGCATTAATTCTGCCTGTAACTCCACCGTTGCAGCCCAACCTGCTGAGTGTTTTAGGCATTTTCTCTTTTATTACAAACTTATCAAGATGCACAACTGCCCCATTATTGTCAACAAGCATAACCCTCCCCCCTCCACCCCGGGGGCTGTGTGCTGAGCCCATTGTTGTACTCTCTTCTCACATATAACTGCATGGCCAAACATCCGAGTAATCACATTGTCAAGTTCACCAATGACACAACAGTGGTAGGGCTCATCACCAACGATGATAAGATGGCCTAGAGTGAGGAGGTGGAAGAGCTCCTGGTCTGGTGCCAGGCAAATAGCCTCTTCCTCAATGTCAAAGGGACAAAAGGGATGGTTATTGACTTCAGGGAACTCACATCACTCACACTCTTCTTTACATTGCCAGCACAGCAGTGGAAAATGAGCAGTTTCAAACACCTGGGAGTGCACATCTCATGCAATCTCTCATGGTTCCAGAGTATATTCTACACAATTGAGAATTCTGAGGAGACCGATGAAAGCTGGACTATGGACATCGACACTCATGTCATTCCACAGATGCATAATAGAGAACATTTGAACAAGTGGCATCGCTGCATGGTACGGAAACTGCACTGTGGCAGACAGGAGGGCTCTACAACGGGTTGTCAAAATGGCCCAATGGATCACCAGGACCGTCACGAAAGTTGAATACAGAAAACTGCCGCCAAAGGCCCCTAACATCATGAACGATACCAGCTTCCCTGTTCATGGACATAGAGTACACTGCACATGCTGGGGTCAAAGCAACACGTACAACAAGCTGGAGGAACTCAGCAGGTTGGACAGTATCCGTGGAAACTAACAGTCAACGTTTCGGGCCGAGACCCTTCATCAGGACTGAAGAGGGTGGGGGCAGGGGCCCGATAAAGAAGGTGGGGGAGGGTGGGAAGGAGAAGGCTGGTAGGTTCCAGATGAAAAACCAGTAAGAGGAAAGATCAAGGGATGGGGGAGGGGAAGCAGGAAGGGGATAGGCAGGAAAGGTGAGCACCTCCATTTCATCCACCACAACAGACAGGATCTCCCAGTTGCCACCCACTTCAATTCTGCTTCACATTCCCATTCAAATATGTCCATACATGGCCTCCTCTACTGCCATGATGAGGCCAAACTCAGGTTGGAGGAGCAACACCTCATATACCGTCTGGGTAGCCTCCAGCCCCTTGGTATGAACACTGACAAGGTAATTCCCTCCCTCTCCTTTCCCCCATCCCACGTTCACTCTGCCTCCTCCTCCAGCTGCCTATCACCTCTCTTGTGATTCTGCCTTCTTCTACTACCCATAGTGCTTTCCCCTTACAGTCTTTCTTCACCTTTCCTGCCTATCCCCTCCCTGCACCATCTCCCCCACCCCTTGATCTTTCCTCTTACTGGTTTTTCATCTGGAACCTACCAGCCTTCTCCTTCCCACCCTCCCCCCACCTTCTTTATAGGGCCCCTGCCCCCTCCATCTTCAGTCTGGATGAAGGGTCTCAGCCCGAAACAATGACTGCTCATTTTCACAGATGCTGCCCGGCTTGTTGAGTTCCTCCAGCTTGTTGTACATGTTGCTTCCCTGTTCATGGACTGTTTGATCCACTCCCATCAGGGAAGAGGCTGTATCATATCCACACAAGACCACCAGACTCAAAAATTGTTACTTTCCCAAGGAGTAAGGCTCATCAACATTTCACTCCACTACCCACCTCTTCACAACCTCGCACCACCCTTTCACATCCCCACCACTTTATAATTTTCTGGCTGTCACCTTGTATACAGATACTCCTGTGCTTAGCGTCACATTATAGACATACAAGCAATCAATGTATATAAGCTACCTTATGTATTTCTCTTTATTGTGTTCTTTATTTTATTGTGTTTTGTTTTGTACTGCATTGGACCTGGAGGAACAATTATTTTGTTCTCCTGTACACTTGTGTATTTGAAATTACATTAAACAGTCTTGAATCTTGATTCTTATCTGCTCAGGACACAAAATAGGTGCATATCAAGGATCAAGAATTAACTTTATTCACTACATACATTTACATGTATTGGAATTTACTGTGGTGTGTTGGCTCAAAATGCAACAAGGAACAATACTCAACAATTATAAAAGTAAAGAAATATACAAAATTAAGTTAGGGGTTGGTATTGCTATGGAACAAAATGTGCATAAATACATAAGTACCAGCATATCTTTCAAAGTCCAAAGTTCAGAGTATACTTTATAATCAGAGTATATGTATTTCACTATATACAGCACTGAGTTTCTTTTTCTGCAGGCATATTTAGCAAACCTATAGAACACTAACAGTATACTACAAACATCAGGAACTGTTAACTGTAAACAAGCTGTGCAAATGCAGATATGAGTAAATAGCAATAAATAATGAACGTGAAATAACAACATAACAGAACCTTTAAATGAGTGTGGCTATTCCCTTTTGTTCAAGAGCCTGATGTTTGAAGGGTAGTAACTGTTCTCGAATTTGGTGGTGTGAGTCCTGAGCCTATTGCACTGTCTCCCTGATGGCAGCATGGCCTGGGTGGCGAGGATCTTTAATAATGGATGCTACCTTCCAACGGCAACATTTCATGTAGATGTGCTCAATGGCTGAGAGGGTTTCACGACTGATATACTGGGCTGAATCCACTACCTTTTGTACGATTTTCCTCTCAAAGGCATTGGTGGTCCCATATCAGGGCATAATGCTCCCAATCAGCACACTTGCCATGATGCATCTATAGAAGTTTGCCAAGGTTTTGGATGACACACTGAACTTCAACAGACTCCTGAGGAAGTAGAGGCACTGTCATGCTTTCTTTGTAATAATATTTATACGATGGGTCCAGGATAGGTACTCCGAGATAGTGATAATGAGAAAATGAGATAATGAGATAAAGAATCCTTAAAGTGAGATGATTGGTGTGGGAACATCTCAATGGAAGGGCAATTGAGTGTAGTTCTCCAGATTTGTTCAGGAGCCTGATGGCTGAGGGGTAGCAACTGTTCCCGAACCTGGTGGTGTGAGCCCTGAGGTTCTTGTACCTTCTACCTGATGGCAGCAATGAGAAAAGAGCATGGCCTGGGTGGTGGAAATATCTAATGAAGGATGCTGATTCCCTACAACAGCATTCCATGTACATGTGCTCAATGGTGGGGTGGGCTTTACTTGTGATGTAGTGGGCTGAATCCATTACCTTTTGTAGGATTTTCCATTCAAAGTTATTGGTGTTTCCATACTAGGCTGTGGATCAGCCAGTTAATACATTCTATACCTCACATCTATAGAAGTTTATCAAAGCTTTAGATGTCATGTTGAATCTCTGCAGACTTCTAAGGAAGTAGAGTTGTGCTGTGCTTTCTTTGCAATTGCACATTTATGCTGAGTCCAGGACAAATGCCTGAAGTAGTAACAACCAGAGATTTAAAGTTGATAACCCACTCCACTGCTGATCCTCTGATGAGGTCAGGGTCTTAGACCTCTGGTTTCCCTCTCCTGGTCTACAATCAGTTCCTTGGTCTTGCTAACATTGAGTGAGAGGTTGTTGTTATGACACCACTCAGCCAAATATTCAGTCTCCCTCCTGTATGCTGATTCATCACCACCTTTGACTTGGCCCACAACAGTCTTCAGCAAACCAGAATGTGGTATTAGAGCTATGCTAGGCCACACAGTCTTTGGTATAAAGCAAGTAGAGCAGAGGACTAAGCACACAGCCTTGTGGTGCTCCTGTGCTGATGGAGACCATGGAGGAGATATTGTTGCCAATTCAAACTGACTGGGGTCTACAAGTGAGGAAATCCAGGATCTGATTCCATGAGGAGGTATTGTGGCCAAAGCCTTGGAGCGCATTAATTAGTTTTGAGGGGATGATGGTTTTGAATGCTGACCCGTGCTCAATAAAGAACACCCTGATGTACCTTGTTGTGCAGATATTCCAGGATTGAGTGAAGAGCCAATGAGATGGCACCTACTGTGGACCTATTGTTCTCTTAGGCAAATTGGAGCAGATCCAAGTCACCTCTCAGTCAGGAGCTGAAGTGTTTCATCACCAGCCTCTCAAAGCACTTCATCACTGTGGATGTAAGTGCAAGTGAGTGATAGTCATTTAGGCAGGCCATCACACTCTTTCTGGGGATGGGTATAATTGAAGTCTACTTGAGGCGGGTGGGTACAACACTCTGCCGACAGGTGAGATTAATGATCTCAATGCACACACCAGCCAGCTGGTCAGCACAAGTCTATAGCTCATGATCAGGTACCCTGTCTGCTCCTGATGCTTTCCTTGGATTCATCCTCCTAAAGGCAGTCTGCACGTCAGCTTCAAATACTAAGATCAAAGGATTCTCTGGCAATGTGGGGGTTTGTGATGATTCCCCCATGTTCTGATGACCAAAGTGAGCATAGAAGGCATTGAGTTCATCTGGAAGCGAAGCCCTGTTGTCTCCCATATCGCTTGTTGGAGGTGGTACCATTGAAGCCCTGCCACAGCTGTCAAGTATCCCACATTGGTTCACGCTTGGTCTAGAATCTCCACCATGCATGAAATGGTTTTCAGGAGCTCAAGAACGCTTGAATATGGCTCAACCTACTCTCCTAATCACTGCAGCCTTGCTTTTTAGAGTCTGTCTGTACTCAGGTAAGAGGCAGACAGCAAAATGATCTGAGTTACCAAAATGCAGTCTGGGCACGGAACAGTAGGCATTCCTCACCTTAGTGTAGCAGGGCTCTAGTACACTGAGACTTCTAGTGCCAAAGGTTTTATATTGATGATTTACAATGTAAACAGCATTATAAGAAGCCTTTTAAAGTGTGTACAGTTTAAAGTATTAAATCCATGTAGAAGATGCATGTTTGAATTCCATCAAAAATATAAAATCTAGGGTTCTAATAATGAAAAATGCTTACGTCCTCAATATTTAAGTAAACTCCTCTTTAGGCAATTTGATTAAAAAAAAAACAAGGAAAACTTGCCAGTGTAGCAGAGTGGCACAGCCACTCCCAACCTCGGGTACTGTCTGCGTGGAATCTGCATGTTCTCCTTCTGTGCCTGTAGATTACCTCTGGCTGCTCCAGGTTACACCCATATGCCAAAAATAAGCAGACTGGTTGTTTAATTGGTCACTGTAAATTGTGCAGGTCAGTGGTAGGATTGGGGGGGGGGGGTGGGTTTGACTGGAATTAAAGTTTTGTTGGGTTATTGTAAATGGATGCTCAATGGAAAGCTGAGGATCTGCTTCCATGCTGCAAAGCCCTATAATTATAATTGATAAGAAAGGCATCAAATTTGCCCTTTAGCAGGTGCATAATGTACTAAAAAATTATTATCATATTCTTCTTTCCCTCTTTACAGTGTCAGTTGCTTTTCGACATTATCTCACCATGACTTGAAGGGATCGAACAAAGGAGCACAGCTGAATTTACACAGATATCTGTGACACTTTGGAGAAAATCACAGAATAGGCAACTTATTTCACTCTGACATTTCCTTAGACATCTACCTTTCCCTTCCACAAACTGTGTCAGAAATCATCACAAAAAAATTGATTATCTTACTTTCTTCCCTGTCCTTCTTTATCTCCTTAGACCCGATGAATATTTTGCTTTCAGAGGTAATAACTGGGAATATGCACAAGTAATTTTATTGTGTTTGACAGAGTAAAGCCAGGAAATCAAATTAATGACAGGGTACTTCAATGCTTCAAAATCTCCTCTGTACATGCTGATTTTTCCTGCATTGTTACACAATATGTTTTGAAAATTAAGGCAAAATAAGTATAATAAAGTTAATATTTTGATGTTAATGAGAGAAAGAGATTGGTGTCAAATCCAAATGCGTGTAAGGGAGGCACTAGGGGACAAGGGTATAAATATCCACAAAGAATTTATTGAAGTTCAAGAGAGAAATAGCAAGGAATGAGATTCCGAACTGTAGGATAGAATGACTAAATGTTATACTATGTGCAGAAACAGGCCCTTCTCCCCATCTAGTCTATTCTACCACTATGATAGAACAAGAAGTGCCCAAAAGCTAGATTTTAGCTTATATGAGTAGAGGGAGTAGAGATAACCCAGGAAATTATAGACCAGAGAGTCTGACTTCAGTGATGGGCAAGTTGTTGCAGAAGATCCTGAGAGGCAGGATATATGAGCATTTGGAGAGAAATAATCTGATTAGGGGTAGTCAGCTTGGCTTTATGAAGGGAAGGCCATGTCTTCCGAGCCTGTCTGAATTAGAAAT
The DNA here is from genome assembly GCF_030144855.1 of Hypanus sabinus. NCBI lineage: Eukaryota > Metazoa > Chordata > Chondrichthyes > Myliobatiformes > Dasyatidae > Hypanus > Hypanus sabinus. Next base: position 26,724,289 of record NC_082726.1, on the reverse strand, counting down.
GTGGAAACATAGAAAACCTACAGCACAATATAGGCCCTTCAGCCCACAATGTTGTGCTGAACATGTACTTACTTTAGAAATGACCCCGGGTTACCCATAACCTTTATTTTTCTAAGCTCTATGTACCTATCCAGGAGTCTCTTAAAAGACCCTATTGTATCTGCCTCCACCACTGTTGCCGGCAGCCCATTCCACGCACTTACCCCAACATCTCCTCTGTACCTACTTCCAAGCACCTTAAAACTGTGTCTTCTCGTGTTAGGCATTTCAGTCCTGGGAAAAAGCCTCTGACTATCCACACGATCAATACCTCTCATCGTCTCATACACCTCTACCAGGTCACCTTCATCCTCCGTCACTCTAAGGCCAAGTTCACTCAACCTATTCTCATAAGGCATGCTCGCCAGTCCAGGCAACATCCTTGCAAATCTCCTCTGCACCCTTTCTATAGTTTCCACATCTTTCCCTTAGTGAGATGACCAGGACTGAGCACAGTACTCCAAGTGGGGAATTCTTTGAGAATGTAACAAAACATATTGATGAAGGTAGAGTAGTGGGATGTAGTGTATATGGATTTCAGTAAGGCATTTGATAAGGTTCCCCATGCAAGGCTCATTTAGAAAGTAAGGAAGCATGGGATCCAAGGAGACCTTGCTTTGTGGATCCAGAATTGGCTTGCCCACTGAAGGCAGAGAGTAGTTGTAGAAGGGTAATATTCTGCATGGAGGTCGGTGACCAGTGGGACCCCTCCTCTTTGTGATTTTTATAAATGGCCGGGAAAAGGAAGTAGAAGCGTGGGTTAGTCATATGTTGATGACACAAGAGAAGGGGGTGTTGTGGATAGTCTGGTGAGTTGTCAGAGTTTACAGTGGGGCATCAATAGAATGCAGAACTGGGCTGAGAAGTGACAGATGGAGTTCAACCCAGATTAGGGAGAAGTGGTTCATTTTGGTAGGTCAAATTGGAAGACAGAATATAGTACTAATGGAAAGGCGGTTGGCAGTGTGGAGGATCAGGGAGATCTTGGGATCTGTGTCCATAGAACACTCAATGCTGCTGTGCAGGTTGACACTGTTGTTAAGAAGGTGTGTGATGTGTTGGCATTCATCAACCATGGGACTGAGTTCAAGAGCCATGAGGTAATGTTACAGCTGTATAAGACCTTGGTCATAACCCACTTGGAGTATTGTGCTCAGTTCTGGTCACCTCACCACAGGAAGGATGTAGGTGCTATAGAAAGAGTGCAAAGGAGAATTACAAGGATGTTGCCTGGATTTGAGAGCATGCCTTATGAGAATAGGCTGAGTGAACTCGGCCTTTTCTCCTTGAAGCAACGGAGGATGAGAGGTGATCTGATAGAGGTGTATAAGATGATGGTGGTGATGATGATGGTGCATTGATCATGTGAATAGTCAGAGGCTTTTTCCCAGAGCTGAAATGGCGAACACGAGGGGGCACAAGTTTAAGGTGCTTAGAAGAAGGTACAGAGGGGATGTCAGGAGTAAGTTTTTCACACAGAGAATGGTGGGTGTGTGGAATGCACTGCCGGCAACAGTAGTGGAGGTGGATACAATAGGGACTCCTTAAGAGACTCTTAGATAGGTACATGGAGCTTAGGTAAACAGAGGGCTATGCAGTAGGGTAATTCTAGGCAGTTTCTCCAGTAGGTTACATGGTCGGCACAACATTGTGGGCCAAAGGTCCTGTAATGTGCTGTAGATTTCTACATTCTATGATTGTAAGGAAGTTCATAGGTAAGTTATCAAAAAAATAGAATTAAACCTACCACCTAAAGCAATGGCCATAGAGTCATAGAAAATTACATCACAAAAACAGGCCCCTTGGCTTGTCAAGTACATGTTGAACTATTATTCTGCCTTGTCCCATCGGCCAACACCCAGCCTATACCCCTCCATTCCCCTCCCTTCCATGTACCTATCCAAATTTCTCTTAAATGTTGAATTCAAACCTGCATCCACCACTTCCGCTGGCAGCTTGTTCCATACACACACGACCCTGAGTGACAAAGTTCACCCACATATTTCCCTTAAGCATTTCACTTTTTATTCTTAACCCATGACCTCTAGTTCTAGTCTCACACAACCTCAGTGGAAAAAGCCTGCTTATGTTTACCCTAACTACATCCCTAGTAATTTTGTACAGCTCTATCAAATCTCCCATCATTCTCAAACACTCCAGGAAAGAAACTCATAACTGTTCAACCTTTCCCTATAACTCAGGTCCTCAAGTCCTGGCAACATCCTTGTAACATTTCTCTGAACTCTTTCAACCTTATTGATGTATAGATGACCAGAACTTCAAACAACATTCGAAAATAGGCCTCATCAATGTCTTATATAACTTCAATATAACATAATCTTGGAACAAGAGACCAAAAGCCTGATCAAGACCACAGCAATTGAAGGGATGCCCACTAGTGGTAGAGTGATTAAATTCAGGAGGGTTAAAAGGTCAAAATTTAGAGCATTTCACTTAACTTGGAGGGTCTTTGCATTAGAGGAGTCCGCAAAGATGAGAAGAAGCATGATTGCAAAGGGATTTGAAAAGAAAGGCAAGTATTTTAAAGTCAAAGATTTGCTTAACTTGTCATCAATCACAGACGAAGTGGGCAAAGGGGATCTGACTGCATAGAGTGATGCGGAGGAGTGTGAACAAGTGTTGAAAGAAACAAAGCCATGGGTAGACAGTAAATGCCAAAAAAATCTTTTAATTTATTGTCCAAAATAGTCAGGAAGCCCATTGCAAAACAGAAAACAGAATTTTCTGTTAAAAAGTCCTTCCAGAGAATTTGAGGTCTATATTTGGAAGGTGGCAAAGAAAATGTTTAAACTTGTGTAAAGATTAAACCTAAACATAAATAATTACTCCAGTTGCATTAGATATGGATTAGAATGAAGTATGACTACACCCAAAATTATAATTATAACATGGAGGCAACCTGCTCAGAGCAAACCATCCATATTAGTTATTGACAGCACTCAAGTCATTCTAAAGCAATGTGTAGACCTCTCTTCCCTTATCCCCTTACTCTCCCAATGTACAATGGGCAGCACAGTAACATAGTGGTTAGCACAACTCTTTACAATGCCATTGATCACCGATTGGAGTTCAATTCCCGCTGCTGTCTATAAGGAGATTATACATTCTCCCTTTGACCATGTGGGTTTCCTCCCACATTCTAAAGACATACATTTTGGTTAATGAGTTGTGGGCATGCTACATTGGCACTGGAAGCATGGAACCACTTGGAGATTGCCCTCAGCACAATCCTCGGACTGTGTTGGTTGTTGACGCAAAATAATATATTTTACTATATGGTTTGATGTACATGTGAGAAATAAAGCAAATTTTGAAATCTTGAAATTGTGTATAACATTCAAACACCGACACATCTTCATAGTATTGAAATAGAAGTTTAATGAGTTCTACAAACCACTGTTGAGATTAATGTTCGGTAAACGTATGCCATCTGCATATTGGTGAAGGAACAATATTGGTCAGAGATCTTCAAGAAATAACCTGACAGGATTTTAATATTCATCAGCACCAGTCTAAAGTCTCATCAGAAGGAGAATGCCTTTGATAATACAGATCATACTGCAGTGAAACATCAGCCCAGATCATACACTCACACCCTGGAATGGTTTCTAAATACAGAACCTTCAGACTCTGAGGCATGGGAGACCCAACTGAATACTAATTATGATTCTGTTAAGATTCCAGCTGAAATATTGTATTGCCTTTCTGTCAACAAACAAATAACTCTGAGGGGCCTTCCTACCCTCTGCCAGAGTCCTCAGCAGACTCTTCCTCCATCTACCTAGCAACACAATTGAAGTGACAAACTCCAGGAAGAATGCAGGAAAAGCACCAATTATCATAGATGAGTTTTCCTTTTAAACAATCAGAAGGAACTAAAGACCATCTTTTACCAAGCTAAGCACCCCCATCTTTCATCTGTTTCATGATAACATGATGGCATGATATATCGGCACAGCGCACAACAACTCAAATCTCAGTGCAGACTGGTGTCAATGAAGACAGCACCATTACCCCAATAGTCATGGGCACAAGCCTCCCCAACATCAAGGACATTGTCAAAAGGCAGTGATTCAAAAAGGCGGCATCCTTCAGTAAGGGATCCTCATCTTCCAGGACATGCCCTAGTCTCATTACTACAATCAGGGAGGAGGTAGAGGAATCGAAGACCCAGACTCAATATTTTAGGAGCAGCTTCATTCCCTCTACAATAATATTTCTGAATGGTCCATGAACCCATGAACACTAGCTCTTTTGAACCATTTATTTAAATAGTAACAAGGTAATTTTTATACTGCAGCTTCAAAACAACAAATTCCATGGCATATGCCAGTGATAATAAACATGATCTTGATTCAATGTTTTCCTTATACTTCTTTAGCTGCAGTGTTGTGTCTCACCATCAAAAAGTACGAAACACTAGACTCACGGACAGCTTCTATCCCATTGCCATCAGTCTCTTGAATGGACCTCACAAATGCTAAAAGAAAAACTCTTGCTCTTCCAATCTATTTCATCAAGGCCCTTGCATTTTGTCTATCTGCGCTGCACTAGAAGTCATAAAGCTGCAATGTTAAATATTGAAGGGGAACCTGAGAGGGAACTTCTTCACTCAGAAGATGGTGTGAGTGTGGAACGAGCTGTCCCAGGAAGTGGTAGAAGCAAGTTCATTTGTAATACATAGGAGAAGTTTGGATAGGTACGTGGATGAGAGAAGTATGGAGGGCTATGATCTGGATGCAGAAAATTGAGACTAGGCAGAAGATCAGACCAGCATGGTCTAAATGGGCTGAAGGGCCTATATCTGTGCTGTCGTGTTCTATGAGTATATTTTGCATTCTGTCTTCTTTTTACTACCTCAATGTATGGCATGATCTGTCAAGTTGCACGCAAGCAAAGCTATTCACTGTATTTTGGTACATGTAACAATAATAAACCAGTATCAATACCAGTACCGGAATAGAGCTAACCCGAACATCAAATGGGAACTTGTTTAAATTAAGTCACCTCTACTTCAGAGCAAAAGCCTCCTTGATTTCAGTACACAGAGAAAAGTTGTGCCTGGACATGTGTTTGGAGGTCAGGTTCCAAGTTATCACAAACTCATTCACAGAAACATCTGGGAAACAAAAATCCATTGTACAACACCCCCCTCCAGAAATAAAAGTCCATCCCAGGGAAGAGTGGACCACTGCGGAGTTTGCATACTTCCTTCCCCCTGTAACCACCACAGGTTTCCCTCCTGTGCTCTGATTTCCTCCCACATATGAAAGTCCTGCAGATGGCTAGAGCGTAGGTGAGTGGTGGAGTCCTAAGTGAGTTGATTGGAATATGAAAATAAATGAATTACTTTGGGGTAGTGTAAATGGGTGCTTGTTGGGCTGAGAGACCATAAGAACATAAAACCATAAGACCTAGGAGCTAAATTAGGCCATTCGACCAATCAAGTCTGTTTCACAATTTCTTCTTGGCTAATTTATTGTCCCTCTCAACCCCATTCTCCTGCCTTCCCCCTGTAACCTTTACTAATCGAAATCCTTTCACTTCCACCTGAAATGTCCCCAATGACAGCCTCTACAGCCATCTGTGACAATGAATTCCCCAGATTCACCACCCTCTGACTAAATATATTCCTCTTCTAACGTACCATTAAACACTCCTCATACGACAACCCTTACATTTTCAGAATCATTCTTGTGACAGCCCCTCAGGACCCTCCAATGCCAGCACATCTTTTCTTAGATATAGGATCCAAAACTGCTTCCAATACTCCTTGCAGTCTGACTAATGCTGAATAAAACCTCAGCATTACTTTTATATCCCAGTTGTCTCTATTGCATTTGCCTTCCTACCACTGACTCATTATGCAAGATTATCTTTAGGGAATCCTGCACAAGGACTCTCAATTCCTTTTGCACCTATAATTTATTAATTGTCTTCTCGTTTGAAAAATAGTCCATAGATTTATTCCTTTCACTTAAATGCATCCTTTAGGGGATGCCTTCTTCTGTGCTGTGCAGTATAACTGTTTATTATCTGTACACATATCTGTAAAACCAAATGAAACAACGTTCCTTCAGACTATGGTGCACCCACAGAAGATATATCACACAATATAACAAAATATTACCATAAATAAAATAATACAATGTAATTCAAAATGCACAGAGTGCAGAGCACAGGTGATCAGTGAAACATAAACAGCTTGCTGTTCCAGTGATGGTGGCACAGTGTTCCTTAGTCTCACAGCCAGAGAAAGGAAGCTGTTATTCAGTCTGGCAGTTCTTGTCCTGATGCTCCTGTATCTCCTTCCTGACCATAGTGGGTCAAAGAAATTGTAGTAGGGATCCTCAGAAATGCTCCGGGCCCATTGTCGGCAATGCTCCCGATAACTGTCACAAATGAGAGGGAAGGAGATTCTGATTATTCTGATTTATTGTCGCTGCAGAGTCTTGTGGTCCGATGCCTTGCAGTTTCCATACCAGACAACGATGCAGCCAGACAGGACACTCTCAGTGGTGCTCCTGTAGAAAGTTGTTAGAATGAGGGCGGGAAGCCTTGATTGAAACCTCAATCTCCTAAGGAAGTGCGATGCTGCTGTGCATCTTGACTAATGAGGAGGCGGTGTGGGTCCAGGTTAGATCTCCAATTATGTGCACACCGAGGAACTTTGTGCTCTTCTCTCTCTATATGGCAAAGGCATTGATGTGGATTGGAGAGTGATTGACCTGTGACTTGCTGAAATCCACGAACATCTCTTGTCATGTCCACATTGTGACTCGGGTTGTTGTTCATACACCATTTGACAAGCCTCTCTACCTCGTCTCTCTATGTTGACTCATCATTGTTGCTGATGAAGCCAACTAGTGTGCATCATCAGCAAATTCGATGATGCAGTTTGATCTGGATCTGGCAGTACAGTTGTCTGTCAGCAGCAAGAACAACAGTGGCCTGAGCACATCGCCACAGGGGGCACCAGTGCTCAGCGTGATGGAGCTTGAGATGTTGCTGCCAACTCAGACTGATTGGGTCTTTCCATCAATAAGTCCAGGATCCAGTTACTTATCTCCATGACTCTACAATACTTTACATATTTATTGAGCTACCTGTTAAGAAGGCCAGATGTCAATAGTAAAACTCACTGATGCCTTCCATCCACCAACAGTGCCCTTGGCTTTCCGAGAAAAAAGTGTGAAGATCAAGCGTTCAAGCACTCACACCCTGCTAAGGCTCATGGTCTGTGCATCCCAAAGTCATATGAGTTTGAGGTTAATTGGCTGATACAAATCTCCCTTCATGTTTAGATCACTGGCACAATGGGGTAGTTGATCATCTTGTGAAAAGAATAAAGCTTTGGAATTACTGTGCTTTAGTGTAAGTGGGAGCTTGATAGTCAGCATGGACTCAGTGGGCCAAAGGTTCCTTTTCTATGTTGTATCTCTATGATTCTATGAAGAAAACAATCTTGGATGAATCCCAGGAGGCTTAATCATAATTCTGATCTCCCATTCTTCTCCCCTCACCCTTGCCACCTTCTCTTCCCTTTTCCAGTCTGCACCTCCATTCTCACACAAACAGGGAAGTGAATAGGAAATTTTTACAGATACTTAAGGAATATTTCAATAGCTTCTCAATACCTATGCCACTAATAAATCAAAGGTTTCAAAGAGAACAACTACAAAGAACTGTGCATTACTCTGTCTATTGCTTAACCATCATCACCTCTGTAAAGCAGAAGTGATCCCTGCTCCTCTTAGGTTTCTGAAATAGCTAAAGAAGGTAAAACACAGGAGAGTAATCAATAATACTGTATCCACAAGATACTCTGGTCCACAGGTCCCTAACCTATGGTTCATGGACCCCTTGTTTAATGGTATTGGTTCATGGCATAAAACGGTTAGGGACCTGTGGTAAACTATGTATACCTGTCTGGACATGTCCCTCTGCTGATTACTCCTGTGGCTCCTCCCACAAACCCCTGTATAAAGGCGATTGAGGCACTGCTCCGCCCTCAGTCTTCAACATGTCGTGCTCCCTTTTTGCTGTTAATAAAAGCCTATCGTTCACTTCCAGTCTCCTAGAGTTATTCATGGTGCATTAGAACCCCTGATTTAATCCAATAGCAGGATAAATGAACCAAAATCTGCACCTTCTCCCATACCAACATTTCCAGTAGTATGGCCCTGACTGCACCTATCACAGGCCACATTGTTCAGCTGTCTGTAACTTCCCCATTGAGTCCTGGGAGTTCTTGGCCCATTATCACTCGAAGAGAAGTTTAGTAATTGAGGATGAAGTTGAGAACCTCAGCACATGCATCAAGACAACACTGAGGTTTAAGATAAACAGCACAAAGAGTGCATCATCTCCAGAAGTACTCAACTATCCAGCTCTTTGGCCTTCATATCTATGAAAAGATGAGCTGGCCCTGCAAAGGGTCCAGAGGAGGATCACAAGTATGCTCCCAGGAATGAAAGGCTTACACATTAGGAACATTTGAAGCCTCTGGGCTTGTACTCATTGGAGTTCAAAAGAATAAAGGGAGATCACATTGAAACCCACCAAATATTAATAGAGAGGACATGGGAGGGATGTTTCCATTAGAATAAGACCCCAGGATCTGAGAGCTCAGCTTAAGAATAAAGTGAACTCCCTTTACAACTGAGATGAGTAGGTAAGTCTTCAGCCAGAGGGTGGAATTTGTGGAATTTGTTGCCACCAAGTCATTTACAACTAAGACAGATAGATTCTTGATTGGTGAGGGGATTAAAGTGGGAAATTGGGGCTGAGCAAAGAGGGAAGATCAACTATATTTGAATGGTGGAGCAGACTCAATGGGATGAATGCCTAATTCTGCTCCTACATCTAATGGTCTTATGACCAGCTACCTTCTACCTCTTCTGCAGACCCCAACTACAAAAGAAGCAAATTGTCCTCAACCCCAAAAATCCACTTATGGAGAAAAGACTAAATCTTGTTGGGTCTACTTTAAGTCATCTTTCTTTTTAAGAGGTGATAGGGATAGAATCTCCTCCACAATCTCTGATTGCACAGCATTTCTACATGCAGAAAGTCAGACAGTAGTTACAAAACAGCCAATCTTCAGAGAAGAGGATGTCCTTCTCAGACACTCACTTGTAATTGAGGTGAGTTGCTTACACTCCAGAACCATGGGTTTTGAGCTGACCTATGAGGTGAATGCAGCAACTGTAGACTCTTTCACGGGAGTGCAAGCAGGGTGATCAGGTGGCTTGATTGCATCCCTGTAAACCCTTTCCTCTGCTTGCCTTTGTCCCCAAAGTGTTTCTGTAGGACCTGGTATCTTCCTGGAATCATCTCCTGTGCCTTGAATGGTTAAACTGTAGGCCTGGGATCTTTTCTATGGGAAAGTTGGACTGGGAGAAGACATTAACGTAAGTCCCGCTATCATGTCATGGAATTGGATGATGGTTCAGAGGTTCTTAAGTCTTCTGTGAGATGTACATCTCCATGACATATACAGGAGGAGAGGACCACCACATCTCAGTAGACCATGAAACTGGTGGATTGGTCGAGACTTCAACCTTTCACTTCTGCGGGTAGTTGAAGTCTACACTAACACATTGGAGGGAGCGGTACATTTTGATATTGGTACTGACAGGCAGTTTTTGATATATGCAAGAACATCCATGTCTTCCATAGTCCTTTCATGGATCTTGTTTGTGGAAGGGAAGTGTTGTATGGGGTGTTTGGGGGGATGGGTGGGCAGTTAACCTATGAATGCACAGGAGTCAAGGTGGGGTGTGGGACAAGAGTTATAGTGTTGAAGTCAAAATTGGGTCAGTGATAATCATATAGAGTATTCTTCTCTTCTAGATATTTTATATAAAGCACATCCTCTCATACACTCCAGTGAAGGAGCTGATGTTGACTTGGAGCTTGTTTTGTAGCTCATTAAGTGAGGGTAGAGTAATCAATGGTCAGGGTTGGAGATCGGAATGGTTGAATAATTTCCCATTTTTCCTATACGTTACCTTCAGACCAGCGAGAGATGTGACAAATTATTGCAATGTGAAAGACTGGAAGGAAATTGGTACCTTGCTTGAATTCAGTCCTCATTGGGAATGGGTTCATGGTGAAGCCATTGTTAAGAATTATTATGGTAGTAATGACTTTTTGAGAGCAGTCAGATTTAAGTTTTTCCGTAATCTCCCCCAGTTGATGGAAACAAAGGCTTTTGTGAAGTCAAAAAGGACCCACTGTGGTGTTTAATGTTTCTCCCAGGATATGTCATGCAATCAAGACTATGTCCATTTTGCCTTTTGAAGAGCAGAATTCACTGTGACTGGAGGAAGATCACCAACTATCTAGAGGAGCCATTTGAGGAATACCTGGCAATGGTATTGACTGCGGCAGGTAGATGAGAAGCGTTCTGCAGTCTTTGTAATTCAGTTTTCTTCCTTGAAGATAGTTGTGATTATTTTGTTTGTGATATCCCTCTGTATCTGCTTCTCTTACTAGATGAAGGAGATAAGATCAGAGCAAAAGTACATCTCTCCCATGCTTTTAGTACCTCAGCAGGGGTTTCATCTGCTGTACGTTTACAGCACAGGAGCACTTAGGTCCAATGGGTCATCACAGGTTAGCTTTTCACTTAGGGCCCTTGATTTCTAACTCTTTCCTGGACTCTGTAGCTTGGGATATTATGTTCAAGGAAGGATATGTCTGCATTGAAGGCAGTGCTGTGAAATTTCATTAACAGGACCCTTGGGATGAAGAAGATAACCTATGATGTGAGATTGAGCCTATAATCATGAGCATTTAGAAGAATTACAGGTGATCTTATTCTCTCCAACTACTCCATACATCTGCACCACTCTCTGGGTAAATAACTTACTCCAAAGTCCTTTAATTTATCACTGCTGCATTTCTACTCATGGACCTTATCTGCTTTCTTCTTCAAATGGAAATACTTTATCCTTGTCTCCACTACTAAATCACCTCTTAACTTTAAATATCTCATGAAAGTGATCCCAAATTTCACTTGGTCAGTTCATTCCATCAGTGACTGCAGAAGCAATCCAAAGTAATGAAAAACTATTGACCAGAAATATTGTGTCTGCTTCTTTCTCCACAGACACTGCCTGATTTTCTCAGCATTTATTTTAGTGTCATTCTCTATCACAGTGATTTGATAAGTGCAGCAAATAAAGGACTTCTACAATTATTGGCTCCCAAACTGTACTAAACAGTACACAAGGAAGTAATTATCTTTCTCAGTTATTGGGTGCTGTAAGGACAGCCATATGAAAGGTTTAAATTGGGAAGTGTTCAATAATCAGACAGCACCATGTAATCCCATGTCCCTTCAGAAGTAGCTAGAAATGTCAACATTCATTTTCAAATCTTCGCTAAGCAGCAAGCTAGATTATTTCAGAGAATACGAGAAAATTCTCTACAACCATCTCCTCCCATGTGTCACTCCAGTGAGACATTGTAGATTCAAAGAACTGTGCAGCTTCCACCACAAGAGACATTCTTGGATTTCACATCAGCCTTCAACTTCATCAACCAAAAAGGACAATTGGTGGAAATGAAGTAACAAATAGGTCAGTGAGTAGAAGCAAAGAACTCTGCAGATACCAGAAATCTGAAATCAATGTTGGAAATAACAGTATCTGTAAAGAGAGAAATGAAGTCTTAAGGCCAGATCATGCTGATTGCAAGCGAGTGGTTTTGCAGAGAGCCATCATCAAGCAGCAGTACACACATCAACATGTTGGAAACACCGCAGTGCAGAAAGAACTGGAGCTTGGATCCATGGGGATATGAAGTCCTGCTCCATCTCTGCATTATAAAAATTATGCAGCTCAGCGGCAGGACACACTTATGAAACAGACAATAGAACAGAATTTGTACCTGACCCCTCGGTGTTACACAAATCACAGACTTCATTTTGTAGTCCTGTTTACTATATCGGAATCACCAACTTTATTTAGAAAGGCAAATTTGGCAAAGATTTTGCTTTATTTTTCTTAACAGTTTTGTATTTTTATGTATTAAAGTAATCAAGATTTTTTAAAATAGATTTTTTTGCAAAGCCAAACTTGGGATATCAAAAGCAAGGGGGCTCAAGTTTAAGATGAGAGGACAGTTTTAAAGGGATTTTGAAGAATACTGTTTTTTAACACAGAGTGGGTGACACTTAGGCCGAGCTTGTTTTTCCTGAGTAATGGTGTCCGAGGGCAGCTGATCTCAAGAAGGAATTGCCAGAGGAGATGGTAGAATCAGATCCAGTTATTGCATTCAAAAGGCCTTTAGTCGGACACTTAAGTAGGGAGGCATAGGGTAGTGTAATGTAATAATTGCTCCTGATCTTGTTGGTGTGGGACCTACGGGTCCTGCATCTCTTTCTAAAAGCCATCAGGGTAGGCATTTCTTGTCTTGTTTCTTATTTGTTCATTCCAGTGTAGAGGCAAAGAGCAAAGAGACCAGAGCAGGAGACCAGACATCAGCAGGAAGGGAGTTGGGTGGGTTGAGAGTTTTTAAATGGCCTTAGAGAAGCAAGGATCTATGGGAAGAAATATTTGCAGACATTTCCTACCCAGCTCAGAGCAAGAAGGTTTAACTGAAATGCCTTTAGAGAGAAGCAGACTCCAAAATGATTAAAACAGAATTTAATGGAAATGCTCAGCCGAGCATAAATAAGGTGTATGCATGCTGTCTTTTTCTCAGTATTAGGGAAGAAAGAACTGGAGGCCATGTGTTTGAGGTGAGGGAGGAGAGACTTCATCCAAACATCGAAACAGTGAAATACATTATCTCAAATCAAATCAGCGAGGATTTTGCTGAGCAACCATGCTTCTGATGCCAACATAGCATGCCTACAACTCACTAACACTAAACCATACATCTTTGGAATGTGTGAGGAAACCAGAGCTCCCCAAGGAAACCCCCATGGTCGTGGGAAGAATCTACAAACTCCTTAAATTGAACCCCAAGCAGAGACCTGCACTGTAAAGCAATGTGTTAACTGCTGCCCTACTCTTTATAGAACATAGAACATAGAATAGTACAGCACAGTACAGGCCCTTCGGCCCACAATATTGTGCCAACCCTTAAACCCTGCCTCCCATATAACTCCCCAGCTTAAATTCCTCCATATACCTGTCTAGTAGTCTCTTAAATTATCTTTAATAAGAACCCGAGGCAACATTTACCACCCAGAGGCTAGTCAGTATATGGAATGAGCTTTCAGCGGAAGTGGCTGAAGCAGGTACATGAACAACATTTAAAAGATATTTGAGCAGATATATAATTTAGAAGGACATGGACCAAATGGGGAAAAATGGGAGTTGCTTAGATGAGTGACTTGGTCATCTTGGACCCATTGTGCTGAAGGACCTGTTTCTCTAATGTATGATCTAACTTAGGTAGCAAATGAAGGTGGGTAGAAATTAAGTAGAATTAGGTAGAAACAGAATATCTCCAGCTTTTTTTCTGTTTTTACTTCAGTTTTAGAAAATATGATTTTTTTGTGTTTCAAGCTAGATGCACTTCATAAAGAGACAAAGATAATTACTTGGGAAATTAAGCCTTGTTGATCACAAAATCCAAACTATGACTTTTTTACTGGTATAAAACCTGTTGGATCACTGTACAATGCTGGCAAATATAAATGCAGTCTGTAAATTGCAACTGACATTTTTTCTAGCAATGAAAGAAATGAGAACTCAGATCTGTACAACAATAGAAAATGTTTCCAAGATGAAGCAGGACTGTGATATAAATGCAACACTAAAGCCCGTTGGGCATGAGGTCTGATGATTATGTGACCTTCCTGAATATATTACTGCTGGCTGTTTAAGAGCTGCTTGATTTTAGCATCTTTAGTTTAATCAGCAGAACAAGAAAGTTGAAATGCAGAGCGTTCTGAACACAGCCTGATATATCACACAAACCAACTTCCACGCCATTGACTTGGTCAGCTCCTTACACTGCCTTGGAAAGCAGCTAACATAATCAAAGACTCCCTTCCACTCTGATCTTTCTCTCTTCTCCACTCTCCCATCAAGCAGAAGGTACAAAAGCTTGAAAACATGTATCACCAGACTCAAGGATAGCTTCTATCCCACTGTTATCTAAGCATTTAAAGGACCTCTTCAAGAGCCAAGGATGAACTCTTGACTTTCTAATCGACTTCATCATGGCTCTTGCATTTAATATATTGCTCTGTACTGTACCTTCTCTGTAACTACAATAAATTCTACATTCAGTTTTCCTTTTACTAATTCAATATACTTATTTTTGGCATAATCTCTCTGGGTGGCACATGAAACAAAAATATTTCAGTGTATCTCAGTACATGTGACAATAATAAACCAGTACCAATTCAGCCATGGAGAGTTTGCAAATTCACCACCCATCCTCAATAAGCAATTCGGCTTTAGAAACAGTTAATAGGCACCTAATAAAGTGGCCACTGAGTGTATATTTGTGGTCTTCTGTTGCTGTAGTCCATCCAACTTCAAGGTTTAATGTGTTGTGCTCTTTTGCACACCACTGTTGTAACATATGGTTATCTGAGGTACTGTCATTTCCTGTCAACTTGAACCAGTCTGGCTATTCGCCTCTGACCTCTCTCATTAACACAATGTTTTTGCCCACAGAACTGTCGCTCACTGGATTTTTTTTTGTTTTGTGCACAATTCTCTGTAGACTCTGTTGTGGATGAAAGTACCAGATCTGTAATTTCTAAGATACTCAACCACCCCATCCGCTGCCAACAATCACCATGGATAAAGTCACTAAGATCACATTTCTTCTCCATTCTGTTGTTTGATCTCAATAACAACTGAACCTCTTGACCATGTTGGCATGTTTATATGCATTCAGTTGTTGCCACGGGATTGGCTGATTAGATATTTGCATTAATGAGTAGGTGAACAGATATACCTAGTAAAGTGGCCACTGAGTGTAGTTTTAGATCAAAAGCAAGTTGCGGGTGTTGGTAGTCAATTTGTTTAATTATCTAAAGATCGGCTTTATTTGTCGCATTTACATTGAGACATCAAAAAATCCAGTGAATCACGTCACTTGCGCCAATGAACAACACAGTCCAAGGTCGGGCTGGAGGCAGCCATGCTTTCAACGCTAACATAGCATGCCCACAATTTACTATCCCTAACCCATATGTCTTTGGAAAGTAGGAAGAAACTAGAGCACCCAGAGGAAAACCCATGCAGTACCATCATACGAGCTCCTTGCAAACAGCAATGGAAATGGAACCCCAATCACAATCGCTGGCAATGTAAAGCGTTACACTTACCATACTATATCATGCCACCCTTATCTATGCTGGCAATATCCCACTACAACAAAAACAAAACTACCATTATTTTAGGTGTGCGAATAATAATTTTGCTAAACTGAGATTTGATTATCACTACAGTGATAATTCAGTGCATAATTATACCTAAAAGGCTGTACATTCTTGGTCATTAATCTAGGAGAGGTGAAGAACTAATATTTTCAATTAGCTTTCAATTGGATGCCTACTTCTGGCATTCCTGCCTGGGCAGAACTGAGGAAACACGAGTCCCCCCACCATCCACCTTATTATACATGAGACCTGAAAAACATGAACCACTTTCAGTATCTTGTAAGCAGCTTTGCACCAAAAACAGTCACCAATGATGAAATTTATCATCCTCTTCAATGCACCAGTATAGCCGTAAGCTGTGTGAAGAAAAAGGTGTCTGATGATCTCAAGCCTGGCACAAAGCTCATTCCAAACACTGGTGATTACTACTTTCCTTTATGATTTTGAGACTTGGAGCATTTAACTCTAGGCACTGGATTAGATATCTCAAGTCTTGCTCAACCCTCCGTTCAATAAGAACCAAAAGACTCTCCCAGGCCAACATCCCCAACATTGAGTCCCAGATTATTCATCTCCATAGGGCAGACTGGGGCATTCCCAAATGTGACAACTGATTCCCAAAACAAACATTTATTGCAAACTTGATTAGCAGATGGAGAGAGGAAATGATTCAAAGGTGTTTTGAAAGCTATATTGATTAAAAATGCAACACGCCCAATGAAAACTGGGAACTTCTGAGCCCAACTGGAGAAGCATTCTAGTCAGAATTGAGAACCATGGCCATACATTTAAAGCAAAGAGAAGTCCAGTATATTTAGTGAAATGAGCCCACCAACTATCTAACTACACACCTCCCCATTCCATCAGCTGATGCAAGTCTCATCCATGGAGGTCTCTGGTGATCTCACCTTGACTTCATCTGTCACTTCAGACCCAAAGAACTAGAATGGCGGCAAGTTATCCTCAATCCTGAAATGACAGACAGCAGGGATAATCACCCCAAGGTTTTCGCAGTGACACTGAATGCTCACGGAAGATTAGTGTGGATTCCATTAAGGAGGTACAGCGGTCTTGATCTTCACAATGTAACATCAAATGCAGAGAGCAGCATCAACTACTTGACATGCTCTTTATGATCTCATTAAATTCTTCGACCCCATCAATGAGGAGAGGCAGTTAGGAACTTTTCTCCCCTTCTCCTTCCTCCACTGTAGCTCTGTAGTAGGTGGCAACATATTGTAGCAGTTAGCATTACAGCTCCAATGGTCGGGATTCAATTCCTGCTGCTGTCTATAAGGAGTTTTATCATTCTCCCTGTTACCACTCCTCCAGGTGTTCTGGGTTCCTCCAAAGTTCTAAAATACTTACAGGTTAGTAGGTCGTGGGCATGCTATGTTGGCACTGGAAGCATGGCGACACTTGTGGACTGCCCCCAGCACATCCTTGGACTGTTTTGGTTGCTGATGCAAATGGCACATGTGACAAGTACATGTGACAAGTAAAGCTAATCTTAATTTTACTTTCACCTTAATCCACTTCGGAAAGGCATGCATACCCTGATTTTAGTTTATGAGTTTGCAACAGAAATAATCTCAGTGGAAGCAAGGCTGTGTCATTTCCATGACACATCATTATTTTCCAAAGCTTCTCAGTGCGGTGACAAAGATCTAATGGGAAAACGAACATCTCTGCTCCAGAACCAAGGTCATCCCATCCTCAGGGACAGACTGCGGTAGAACACAGTGCTTGCATTTGCATTCGGAGGATGAGCTCCAACTCATTCTTCACTTGTTCACTGAGTATTTTGGGGCAGCACAGTGGCACAGCTGGTAGAGCCACCGCCTCACAATGCCACACTGACCTGGGTTCAAACCCAACCTCAGCTCCTGCTGTGTGGATTTCCTCTGGGTGGTCCAGTTTCCTGCACACGTAATTCTCCCACATCACACAGGAAGTATATGGGGGCTGCCGTGGATGAAGAGGTTCACCAGGATGTTGTCTAGAATGGAGAGTATTGGCTCTAAGGAGAGGTTGGAGAAATGTGGGGTGTTTTCAGTGGAGTATTTCTGAGGGGTGGCCTGATAGAAGTAAAAAAAATTACAAAAGGTATACATGGGTGAGTAGTCAGAGTCTTTTTTCCCAAGGTTTGGTATTGTCAACTACTAGAGGGAATAGGTTTAAAGTGAGATAGGGAGAAGTATAAAGGAGATTTGTGAAGCAAGTCTTTTTTACAGAGAGTGGTAGGTGTCTGGAACATACTGTCAGAGAGGTGGTAGGAGCAGGTACAATAAGAATATTTAAGAAGCATTTAGACTGATACGTGAACGGGCAGGGAACAGAGAGACATTTGGTATGCATAGGCAGATGGGATTTGTTTAGATCAGTACCATGGTCAGTATCGACATCAAAGGGCCTGTTCCTGTACTGTAGTCTTTATGTCCTATTGCAAAGAAGTGCAGTTAATAGTGGAATTATCCTGTATAAGTTGTCTCTACTGAGTCTGTAAAAGGCAGAATCTGGAGTAAGTGGGAAGTATGCCAAATAAAAAAATGAGATGAATTGAGGATTAGAGTAAATGGGTGATTGAAGGACCTGTTTCCAGGCAGTATATATTATTCGATGAAAAGTAATTTGGGCCTTCCACTCAATGTCCACAAGACAAAGGTTCTCTACCAACCTGTCCTTGCTGCTTTTCACCAGTTGCTTTATGGTTGTGTTCATGGCTACAGCCCTGCCCTTAATATCCCACTCTCATTCTTCATTACTGAGGACATCAGCTGGGAAAGCTGTACCTTGGCCTCCCTGTGGAACTGAAGATGGGAGTAGTCTAGTTCCCTATACAAGTGAAGGAGGCTATTCGACCCAATTAGTCTGCACCAGCTCTCCGAGAGTTTTCATGCCCCAGGTGCTCCCCCCCCCCCAGCTACATTTCTCTTGCAGCAGTTTTCCCTGATCTATGTTCACGTTGAACAGTTGCACATGGGAGCAACTGGCTAGCGCAGAATCCTTGAAGTCAACAGAAGGTCACTGTGCACCTGTCACCCACAAACCTCAGTGGATTTCTACAACAAAGAATAAACATAGGAGCCAGCTAACCACTTGCAGAATTCCAACCAAAATTGAAACTTGTGGATCCCCCTAAATAGCACTGATGAGGGATGGTGCTTTGTGTGAAAAGAGAAAATAGAATGAGGCTGCACCGCCAGAGTTTCGAAAAATTACAAGCCATCTCTCTCTAAAACATAAGGTACTCAAGGGAAACAAACAAGCTGCTGAAGAATTCATGACATTCAAAATGTGGGTTGAGACCCTTCAATCTGGACCCAAAATGTTGACTGTCCAGTTTTCTCTAAAGATGCAGCCTAACCCACTGAGTTCCTCAAACAGCTCTTTTTTTTTGACTCCAGATTCTATTAACCCCATTCTCTTGGGTCCTGCAGAGATTGAAAAAGCTTCACTGGATGGGTACTGAAAGGATGTTGTGGGGGGTGTTATTTTAAGATAAACTTTTAACCACATGACTAAGATGGGAAGAATCTTTTTCTCTCGAAGTTTGTCTTTGAGGGCCAAAGGATGCTACGTTTATTCAGGAGAGGACATATTATTCAACCACAAGCCATTCAGCCTGTAGCATAGCAGTCCGAGCAATGCTATGACAGTGCCTGCTGTAAGATCATGATTCAATTCCCGTTGCCATCTGTGGCGAGTTTTCATGTTCTCCAAGTGACGGTAAGGGTTTCCTATGGGACTTCCAGCTCCCCCCACATTCCAAAATCATATGGTTAGGTTTTGTAACTTGTGGGCATGCTATATTGGCATCAAAAGCATGGCAGAACTTATGGCTTCCCCCAGAACAACCCTCACTGATTTTGACACAAACAACACATTTCCTAGTATCTTGTGAAGTGGACATGAATATTCATTTCAAGAATATTCAAGGAATATTCAGGAATTCAAGGTAATATTCCAGATTGCTTCATTTCATTTCCTGTACATATGTGTAAAGGAGAACAAAATAATTGTCACAGAAATATAATAGGAAAAAGAACACGATAATAATAATAATAATAATAATAAAAAGCACAATAAATATAAATACACAAGATAGCTTGCATACATATATTGATTTTATGCCTAAAAAGTGGTGTTAGACACAGGAGTGTCTGTACATTAAATAATAAAGTAGCATAAGAAATGATAAAGTAGTAGTGGAGGGGTGGGTTAGTGTGTAAAGGCCTTACTGCTGGGGGAAAATAACTGTTTTTGAGTCTGGTAGTACAGACATGGATTCTACACAGCCTTTTCCCTGATGGGAGTGGAACAAACAGACCATTAGCCAGGCGGGTGGGATTGTTCAGGATGCTACTAGACCTTTTCTGCATATGTGTCTTTGATGATGAATTGGCTGGTGACGGTGATGCGTCAAGCAGTTTCGTAGAGTCTTCTTGTCCACCACAGTGTCGTTTGCATATCATTCAGTAATGGAGCTTGCTAGGATGCTCTCAACTGCATATCTGTAGAATGACGTGAGTCCAGCTCTCTTCGGCCTCCTCTGAAGATAGAGTAGTGTGAGAAATAAAGATAATCTTTACCTTTATTCACAGCAGCACACCTGATAGGGCCACTGCCTCACAGATCCAGAGCCCTGGTTCAATCCCGACCTCATGTGCTGTGTTTGTGGTGTTTGCACGTTCTGTCTCTACCCACATGAGTTCCCTCCACATCCCAAAGATGCGCAGGACAGTAGGTTAATTGGCTGCTGGAAGCTGCTCCTTGTGTAGAATGTGGGAGGAGAAGCAGAGGAAGCTGATGGACATGTAGGAGAAAGTGGTCTACAGGAAAATAATTGGGGGATTGGGATTTCTCTGAGAGCTGACATAGACTCAGTGAACTGAATGGCTTCCTCCCACATCATAAGAAAATATAGGAAATAAGAATAAGGGCATATTACCCTATAAGCATGCATTTAGTATTATCGAGGATCTTACCCATCCATCCAGCATCCTCTTTGACATCAGGCGAGAGACTCCGATGCACAAAGATAAGAATGGCCATGATGAGAAACAGCTTCTTCCTTCACTCCATTAGGCCTCTGAACTCCCTGCCCTCATCACATTCAAAGCGTTCCCAGTTAATTTGTTCTGTACTCTACAGTATTTAATTTATGCATTTTACTGCGTTTATTTATGCATAATTCATTTGTAGATTTAATTCTTACTTTTCTAAGTTATTGCATGTTATGAGTACTACCGCGCTTTACGCCATGGTATGGAAAAACTGACTTGTTTGATGGTATACCTGTATATAGCTAAAATACAATAAACTTGACTTGATAGCAGACATTGTAATTGACCAAAGAGAATAGAATTCTGAGAAGAAATGCTTTCAGAGTTTAAATGTTAGCTGCATTTCGCTGATACTCTGGGTGGCACAGTGCCGGAGTTAGTAGAGCCAGAGCCTCAAAGTGCCAGAGATCTGGGTTCAATTCTGAGCACCACTGCTGTCTTTGTGGTATTTGCAGAATCTCCCTGTGACCTCGTGAGTTTCCTCCTACACCACGGATACATGGGAGCCGTGAGGTTTAAGGCTGCTATAATTTGCCCCTTGTGTGCAAATGAGAGGTAGAGTCTCAGGACAATTGATAAGAATACAGCTAAAATATAAAAAATGGGAGACATTGGGAATTAACGTAAGTGGTTCATCGATGGTTGGCATGGACTCAGTGGGCTAAAAGGCCTGTTCCTGTTCTATATCCCTCTATGAGCTCTATACATAAATACGAAGGAATAGAATGGGTGAATGCATTCAGTATTTTTCCCAAAGAAAACTAATCATAAGACTAGAGAGCATAGGATTAAGGTGATAGGAAAAAGAGAGACAAGGGGCAACTTCTTCACGCAGAGTCGTGTACATATGGAAGCAACTCTCAAAGGAAATGATTATGGCAGATTCAATAACATCTAAAAAACATTTGAGCAAATTCAATTAGGAAATGTTTAATGCAGGTGTTCCAAACCTTTCTTATGCCATGGACCCATACAGTTAAGCAAGAAGTCGGTGAAACCCAGGTCGGGAACCTCTGATTTAGAGGGATATGGATCAATGGCAGGCAAAGTGGACTAGCTCAGTTAGGTTAGCATGGATCAGCTGGGCTGAAGGGCCTGCTTCTGCGCTGTGTTACTCTATGGCTCTATTGTATTTTATCTTGAATGGACAATGTAAGTTCCCTCTCCAACGATGTCAGATTTTCTATCAATGGAAGAACTTCAGCTTTATACACATGAGCGATCTTGTACATTAAGAATTGTGAAACTCCATGTATAATCGTTTTGGAAGTCTACGTACCTTTAGCCTTAATTTGCTGAAATGTGGACCTTAATCTGTGAGATAGTTGCTCAATTAATAGACAGATTCAGTGTTGGATTTTACAAGGCTCTTTCTGGGAGACATTTGTGCAGATACTTCGGAGGTAAGTAATCTCAGTGAAGCCATCACCCCTGACACTCCTTCAAATTGTGGAGGATAATTCACATCCAGCTAAACAGGCTTAATTTCACATTGAAATATTCTGCAGGAACAGGGCTGGAGCCATCAAACTTTAAACTTGGAAGATTAGAATGGGCTTAAATTTATAAAATACTTAAAATCCACCCAAATCACTTTACAGCTGATGAATTATAGTCATCAGTACTGTGTGAGAAACATCTGTGTATAGGAAGATTCCACCAGCTAATCAATGAATTATTGATCAGATTCTCTTATTTTATTTTATTTATTTTGTTCAGCGAAAGAACACCCTTTTGACCCAATGAGCCATGCTGCTCAGCAGCCAGGTATTTAACACTAGCCTTATCACAGGACAATTTACAATGACCAACTAACCTACCAACCAGTATGTCTTTGGGCTGTGGGAAGAACTGGAGTACCTGACGGAAACCCACACGGTCATGGGGAGAATGTATAAACTGCTTAGAGACAACGGCAGAATTGAACCTGGGTTGCTGACACTGTAAGAGCATTTCGCTAACCTCTGCACAAACGTGCCAACTATTAATAAATGCATTGTAAATACATGCAAACATATTCTTGGTCTGATAGTTACCAACTACTCTCAAATAGAGAACCTGGTCAATAAGATATTGACAAACTAGTGGGTTCTTTCTACACATGTATGGTTGAGGTGATTGGCAACTACAAGCCTCAGAATGCAAAATTCCTTTTGTCACCCAGAGTCCTGGCAACATTGCTCCCTCTTTTAACATAAGAGCATAAGAAATAGGAGCAGGAATAGGCCATCTGGCCTATTGAACCTGTTCCGCCATTCAATAAGATCATGGCTGATCTGGCCATGGACTCATCTCCACCTACCTGCCATTTCCCCATAACTCTTAATTCCCCTACTTATTTTGCCAGAATGTTTCAGAATGTTTATTTACCACCCACCAGCTAACCAAACCTCTTCTAAATTTGAATCAGTGCTGCTTTGGTGCAAAGATGACCAATACACCAGGGTTCCAAAGGTGAAACTATTTTAGTGATCTAAACTTCATTTACAAAGATTGAATTCAACATACTATTAATGCATGGAATTCAAACTTCAGGTCAAAATACATAAACAGAAGTAGGAACAGAACAGTTTTCTTGATCTCCCAGTTTACCTCATCATGGATCTTGGGCACTACTATTTCTCTGTAACTGCAATACAGTACTATGTTTTACATACTGTTGTCTTTCTACTACCATATTATAATTCTGGCTGGCATAATCTGTCTGAATGGCTTGGATAAGCAAAGCTTTGCACTGCATCTCAGTACATGTGGCAATATTATAACAATACCTATACCTGATTTGGTCCTGACCTCAACTCTACTTTCCTGTCTACTCCCAAAATGCTTGACACCCACTTCATTACTGTGCATGAACAGTATACAAGACAAGCTTTTCTCTGTACTTCAGTATATGTGACAATAATAAACTAATAATAAGTTTGTGTAAGTGACATTATTCTCAAATCATGCCTCATTGTTTTGGATTACATCTCAAGAGAAATTATCTTCTCTGTATGCACCCTGTTAAGTCAAGCCAGAATCTTAAATTTCAGTGCGTTCACCTGTAAACTCCAAAGAGAAAAACTTTTCATCCTTTTCTTATAAAACATCCACATTCATCCCTGGAATCAACCCTGTGAATCTTCCAAAGGCATGCATGTTAGGGTTAGTACGTTGTAGGCATGCTATGCTGGTGCCAGTAGCATAGCAACTCTTGCGGGCTGCACTCAGCCCATCCTCGGACTGTGTTGGTCCGTGACACAAAGAAATGATGCGTTTCACTGTATGTTTTGATGTTTCAATGTATATATGATAAATAAAGCTGATCTTTTCTTTAACCAATCTCCCCACACACAAAAAAATAGAGGAACTCATCACTTTAGATCGTTTTGACTTTTCAGGCTGAGGCCCTTCATCAGGAATGGAAAGGGAAGGAGCAGAATCCATGATAGGAATGTGGGGGGGGGGAATTGAGGAGAAGGGGAGGAGTACAACCTGGCTGATATGAGGTGAGGCAAGGAGCTGAATTCCTTCAACATTCTGAACGCGTTTTTCAAGACTTCCAGCACTGGCAGATCTCTTGTGTCTCCAATGGAAGTACATCACTCTCCAAATAAGTAAGAAAGAAACTGTGTACGGTACTCACATCATGACCTCACCAATACCATGCACAACTGTAGCAGGATGAGCCCATCCCCTATGAAATAAATGTTAATGTTTCACTGGCCTTCTTAACACAAGTAACAAAAAGGGAATAGGTGGAAGCGATAAAGGACCGGAGAAGAAAAAATAAAGAATCTGGTAGGAGAGCACAGTGGACCATTGAAGAAAGGGAAGGAGAAATTGTATAAGAGGGCGAGGAAGAGCTGGCAAGTGATAGGTGGATCTGGATGGGGAAGGGTGAGTGGCAGGTGGAGGAGGAGAAGGGGCTGATGAGATTTCTCTGCTGGCACCCAGTGGACTGAGTTGCCCCATTCCCTGTTGCTGCACCTCTATAGTAACATACTGTGTTTCATATACAATGACCCAATCCTCTCTATAGGGCCAAATTGACTTTCTTCCAATTTAAACAATATTCAGCCTTCCTATTTTCCCTTATCATTGAATAACCTCCCCTTTCCAGATTCATTTCCATCTACCATTTCTTTCCACGTCATTTAATCTATCTATATTCCTGAACAGGAAGCCCTGTGACACTATAGGTTTAATCAATAAATAAAAGAAAGCTCTCGTATCTGGGATTACTTTCAGACTCCATCCTTTGTGCCCTCCAAAGGACCTGAATAATTTCTAAATAATATTGGAAAAGCACAATTATCACAAGCACAAAAATACAAATGCTACAAAACTGTGATACAAGAAATGCATCAGCTAAGAAGAAACTTAGCCAGAGAGTGGTGAATCTGTGGACTTGTTTGCCACGGACTGCTGTGGAGGCCACATCTTTGGGTATATTTAAGGCAAAGGTTGATAGGTTCTTGATTACTAAGGGCATCAAAGGTTACGGGAAGAAGGCAGGAGAATGGGATTGAGTGGGTGAATGAATCAGCCATGATAGAATGGCGAATCAGACTCAACGGGCTGAATGGCCTAATTCTGCTCCATTGTCTAATGCTTTTATGAAAACCTTTTGTTATCTGAAGTTGAATACTTCTGTACACATACACTCACCAAATATTGTTTCTCCATGGATAGTTTTGAAGGAAGCAATTCTTCCACATACATCAATGTAAACCTTCATTTTGTTACTATATTTAAATTTACATCCTGCATGTATTGATTTTTGAAAATCAAAATGTGCAGAAGCTGCCCACGATGTCTCACATTGTCCTGGTGCAGTAAAGCCAAGGCTTGCACAAAAGAATTGAATGAAATGAAATATTGATTGG
Source organism: Hypanus sabinus (assembly GCF_030144855.1). Lineage (NCBI taxonomy): Eukaryota > Metazoa > Chordata > Chondrichthyes > Myliobatiformes > Dasyatidae > Hypanus > Hypanus sabinus. The sequence goes on along the minus strand of NC_082726.1, from coordinate 26,698,931 downwards.
ACTTTCGCAAACCTCAGACTGAATATGTAGCTTTTGCACTTTAAAGGCTATTTGCTATTAATTTAACAGTTTTGGCAGTCGCAGACTTTCATTTAGGAGTTTTTCAAGCATTGACATGGAGATGTGGACTTATCCTTTGCCATTCCTGCCTTAAGTATCTGTGATTCAGTTTTTCAGTCTTCATTCATTTTTTTGGATATGAGTGTCAAGACCAAAGTATATTGCCCATCCCTGACTGGTCTGAGAAGGCTAATTAGAGATGGGCAATAATTCATAGCACAGAAACAGGCCCCTTGGCCCACCACCTCCTTGCCAGCTTTATCGTCTAGTCAATCCCTAGGTGCACTAATCTCATTTGCTTGTCTTAGTGCCATGCTTTCCTGAGCCTTGCCTGTTTGTATTTGTGTAAGCGTACTGTGTAAGTACATTATAACTCCTCATAAACATTAGGGCAGCACAGTAACATACTGCTTGGCACAATCGTGATCATCAGTCAGGGTTTGATTTCTGCCTGTCTGCAAGGAGTTTGCATGGTCTCCCTGTGATCATGTGAGTTCTGTTCGGGTGCTTTGGTTTCCTCCCATTTTCCAATGGTTAGGGTTGGTAAGTTGTGGGCACTGGAAGCCTGGCAATTCTTGTGGGCTGCCCCCAGCATAACCCTTGCTGATTGGGCACAATGTCTGAATTTCACTATATGCGTTGATGTTTTAACGTATGTGTGACAAATAAAACTAACCTTTAACTGTTTGATTCCACAACCTCGCTTTGCAACACGTTCCAGAGATCAACAACCCTCCGTCAGCACTCAGCCTCCGTCACTCAGGAAAAACAAACCCACCTAAAATGTTGGCCTCATTGCGCTGCAGTAGTAACGTAAGAGTTGTGATAAAGCTAAATGGTTTCAGAGGGCAGCTGGCAGCACACTTATCTTCAAACTCAGAGTTCATTGTATCCAAGTTTCACTCAAAGAATTCGACTGATATACATGAAAGGATAACTTTTATCTGTTCACTCAGGTAAATGTTCAGAGTCCTTCACTAGTACCCATCCCTTTTTCCCTCTCCCACCTTATCTCCTTGCCTACCCATCGCCTTCCTCTGGTGCTTCTCCCCTGTTTTCTTTCGTCCATGGCCTTCTGTCCTCTCCTATTAGATTTCCCCTTTTTCAGCCCTTTATCTCTTTCACCAAATAACATCCCAGCTCTTTACTTCACCCCACCACCTCCCATTTCAGCTATCACCTTGTATTTCTTCCATCCACCATCCCATTCTGCCACCTTTTAACTCTACTCTTCATCTTTTTTTTTCTCCAGTCCTTCTGAAGAGTCTTGGCCCGAAACATCGACTGTACTATTTTCTCTGATGCTGCCTGGCCTGCTGAGTTCCTCCAGCATTTGGTGTGTTTTTTGCAGTGTTCTGAAACTGCTTTTACCCAACTCACTAAAATAGTGCATCTGGACATTACGTATGTGGGAGCTTGTTCGAATTCCTTTAACACTTCAATTTTCTGTGTGGCTTTTTGACCACCTTGCGAAAGTCAGAGTTCCAATGAAAATACAAGTCTTCTCTTTAGTTATCTCCCTTCAAGGTTGTCTCTTGGTCCAGGTCCACCCTGAAGGATACTGTCTCTGAAAGCTGTGAGAGAGGGCTCAAAATAGCTCCACAGACAACATCCTTGAAGTGGCTGAAAATGAGATGCAGTGCCATGGTGATCGCATCACATGACTTTTCATTTTGAGGGCTTTTGCACCTAAAACTCACGCTCTGGTTACTGTGACTGAGGTTCACAGTAATTTTTCTGCTTCTTGGACCTGTGCCTCGGTTATGGAGACAGGAAATAGACTGTACTGACCAACTGCAAGATGCTCCCCTTTAAGGTGGCATGTGGAATATGTCTGCAGATGAAAATGAGTGGCTTAAGAACTATGGATAAGCATCTAGGTTCTCCATTGTCAACCCATTCCAATGGTAGACAACAGGAATAGTTCAGGTGGACAGAAAAGCTCTCCGGCCAACACCTCAAATATCAAGGAGATGCCACAAACAAGGTGAAGAATATGATATTAGGGAGGGACTGGAAATTTAATGCCTGAGAAGGTCAATAACCTAACAAGATTTGTCAAGGTAACCATCACTTATTCGGCCAAACCCAGTACACCATATTTAAATCCATACTAGCAGAAATATGAAATAGTTATCATTGAGGAAAAATGTCTTTCCTTTCTATAGAAACATTAATTTCCCTTCTATAGAAGCAAGAAAGTGATGCTGAGGCTTTACAAGGTGTTGGTCAGACCACATTTGGAGCATTGTGAACTGATTTGGGCCCGATATCTATGAAAGGAGATACTGGCATTGAAAAAGCTCTAGAAGAGGTTTATGAAAATAATCTCTTTTCCCTCTGGCTAAAGAAATCTGAGGAATTCATTGCCACAGTCAGCTGTGGGGGCCAAGTCATTCGGTATATCTAAAGCAGATTAGTAAGAATATTAAATATTATGGGGAAAAGGCAGGAGTGGTTGAGAGGGAAAATAAATCACCCATGATGGAGCAGACTTGATGAGCTTAACGGCCTAATTCTGCTCCAATGTCTCATGGTTTTCTGGTCTTGTAACACAGCTCAACAGCAAATAAAAACTTCTGAAGGAAGCCTCCTTTTGAAATGTAGGAAACTTTGCAAAATGCGTTCAATAGCTTCCCAGAAACAACAGTATGATAATGATCTTGCCTGGATGACTGGAGCTTCAACAATACTCAAGAAGCTCTGCACCATACAGGACATAGCTGGCACTTGTTAGGCATCCAGAATCATTCACCCGCTCCACTACTGATGCACACGAGCAACAGCTTGTACCATCTGGAGGATGCATTGCAGCAGCAACTCATGAAGACTTCTTAGGCAATACCTTACAAACCCATAACCTCTACCAGTTAACAGTACAAGGTCAGTAAAAGTATGGGGAACATCACCACCAGAATTTCCACTCCCAAACCACATACCATCCTGAATTTAAAAGAAAAGATTAGTTCTATTTGTCCCCTGCACATCAAACCATATAGTGAAATGCGTTGTTTGCATCAAATCAAATCAGTAAGGTATGTGCAGGGCAGCCCACAATTGTCACCATACTTCTAGCGCCAAAATAGCATGCCCACGCTTCACTAACCCTTTCTGTACATACGTGAAATGTTGGAAGAAATCAAAGCACCCAGGGGAAACCCATGTGGTCATGGGGAGAGCATGCACACAGTGGTGGGATTCAAACCCCAATCTTATAGCTGGCACTATAAGCATTGTGCCAAGAAAGACACAGAAATGTATCACCATTCCTCCACCATCACTGGGTCAAAATCTTGGAACTCTCTACCTTACGACATTGTGAGTACACCCACACCTCAATAGTTGCAGCAGCTCACTATCACCTTCTCAAGGGCATCCAGCAAAACACAATTAAGCCTGCAAATCCCACGTCACTTGAAAGAATATAAAATAAATATGGTATGTATCAGCAATGCTAATGAAGAGGGAAGTATCCGTTGAGACGCCAGGTAGAGTCTTGAAAAGCAGACAGAGTCTCCTCTGGAATTCAACCCTGCTGACATTGCAGCATCTGAACAGCACTGCACTAAAGCAAGTGTAGGATTTTCAGTTCAAGCAGCAACATAGGGCATAATACAAAGACCGGTGGAGGGATAGGTACTGTTGAGGAAACAGGGAGTCTGTAGGAGGTCTTGGACACATTAGGAGAATGGGCAAAGTAGTGGAATACAGTGAAAGGAAATGTATGGTTATGCAACTTGGAAAAGGAATAAAGGTTAAGGCTAGATTCTAAATGGAGCAAACAGGGAAATTAGAGCTACAAAGGTACTTTTGAGTCCTTGTGTAGGATTACTCCTAGGGTGAGCTGATAGTTAGGAAGGCAAGTGTAATCCATTTAAAAGAGGACTAGAATAAAAAACCAAGCATATAATGCTAAGGCTTTATAAAACATTGGTCAGACACCACTGGGAGTATTGTGAGCAATTTTAGGCCCCATATCTAAAAAAGGATGCGCACCATTAGAGAGGGCCCAGCGCAGGTTTCTGAAAATTATTTTGGGAATGAAAGAGTTAATGTATGAGAAGTATTTGTTGGATCTGGGTCTGTACTCACTGGAGTTTAAGAGAATAGGGGGGAGGGATCTCATTGAAACATATCAAATATTGAAAAGCCAAGAAAGCATGTATGTGGAGACAATGTTTTCTGTAGCGGGAAGTCTAGGACTAGAAGGCAGCGCCTCAGCATAGAAAGGTGGTCTGTTTAGAACAGAGACAAAAAGGAATTTCTTTAGCCAGAGGATGGTGAATCTGAGGAATTCATTGGCACAGATAGCTGAGGAGGCCAAATCATAGGTATTTTTAAAGTGGAGGTTTATACGTTCTTGCAAAGGTTACAGGAGAAAGCAGGAGAATGGAGCTAAGGGGGAATATATATCAGCCAGGTATGATCAAATAGCAGAGTAGATTTGATGGACAGAATGGCCTAATTCTATTTCTATGTCTCATGGTTTTATAGTAGTTAGTATTCTCTTGTGATTGCCAAGCAATCTTTTAATGTAAAAATCGAGGTACTAAAATCTTCTTCAGAATGCACTCCACAGCATTTTGGGAAGATTTTCTATGTCAGTTAAATGTATTTAACTAAGCAGGTACATTTCCTCTGGCTGGTCCAGTTCCTTCCCACATCTCAGCAGTTGGTGTAGTGGTTAGCACAATGTTATTACAGCTCAAGGCATCAGAGTTTGGAGTTCCATTCCAACATCAGCTGTGAGGAGTCTGTACGTCCTCCTCGTGAATGCATGGGTTTCCACCCACAGTCCAGAGACTTAATTAATAGGTTAATTGGTCATTGTAAATTGTCCCACGATTAGGCTAGAGTTGAGTTGGAAGTTCATGTTGACACGGCTCGAAGGGCCTGTATTTCTAAATAAAATAAAATAAGTGTCCAAGGTTAGCAGATTACTTGGCCACTGTAAATTGAGTTGTAGAATCTGGGGTGATGGACAAGAATGTGGTTGGGTTTACTCTAGAAGCAGTTGATTGGCCCATACACAATGGGCCAAAAAGGCCTGTTTCTCTGCTGTATCACTCTGTGAATCTAGGTGTACAGGTTCTTTGAATGAATAAAGAACAGCAAGCGCATTTGTACAAAGAATGAATGTAGTTGCACCCCTTCTGGGTGAATCTATTCCTTAGAATTATTGCTTTCTATAACTAAAGCAATATTTGTATCCTCAGAATTGGCAAAAAAAAATCTTCCGTTCATTACTGGGCATAACTCCTTTTCCATATCTTTATATAATAGAGTAGAAGAGCATTCAGCCCATCAATTCTATTCCATCTCTTAAAGAGTATGTCCATCTATCCCATTATTTCCCAGGAATCCTTTCTCTCTCATTTATCCACCAGCTCCCCCATCCCCAATACTTCAATCAGCTATACATACTTTATTTAAGGTTACAAAATCAAATTGGAAATGAATCTAAAAAGCTCTACAAGGACTCAGTGCATTAAATCCTACCTATCTACTTAGTAATGTGATTCATCCTGACATTTGATTTTACTCTTTCATTCCCTTTCACATCATATCTTTGGTACAATTTTGCCTTAAGTTTTCCGCACTCAGGTCAGGCCAATCTCCGTTATTGCACATCAATATTCACTGCAAAATTGATTAGATTGTGGGCAAACCCAATTCCTTTGCATTTTGAAATTATTTAGAGGGTCAGGCAGTATCTGTTAGGAGGGAGAAAGAGAGTTAATTGGGCAGCATGACATCATAGTGGTTAGCACAAGCACTTTACAGCGCCAGCACTCACTCACTGATCGCGGTTTGATTCTCGCCATGTCAGTAAAGAGTTTATACTTTCTCCCAGATAAAACCTTATCTAGATTTCATAAGATGAGTGCTTGATCTAAAACAATAACAATTGTTGTCTGACCACTATTTCCAGCTTCTTCTGTTTTAACTTCGAACTTAAAAAACAGGTGTACCGTGCACTTGTGTCACCATGGACTTTCACCAGTTCAGAATGCTGCAATAATCCATAAGCACCCAGGATTCACATAAACCTCAAAGTGAAAACAGAAAAAGTGATGCTAGCCTTGGAGCCAAAACAGTAGCTTAGCTGACTGACCACTTGCCTGTTTCCAACATTTTGAGTTTTATTTCAAATTTCTAGCATCTGCAGAATTTTGACTTATGAATCCTAAAGTAAGTGCTCAGGGCAGAGTATCAAAGTATACGAAGACAGTTGCAAATCTGCTATTCTGCAGTGGCCCAAGACTTAACAGACATGCTTTTTTTTTCAACTTTGGCTGTGTTAGACATTGCTAAACAAAGCTATTTTTATGATTCATTCATGGACATGTGCATCAGTTATTAATGCCTGCTGTCTGCCCTTAATGGCCTTTGAGAAGGTAGTGGTGAGTTACCTTCATGCCCCTCTCTTGTGGTTAGAATTATCACACAGTGATAATCCAGGTCCAATACTCCCTTATTATAGGCTATCATGAAATGTATATGATAATAAAAAGAGAAAATTGCATTTAATCATCACATAATCAAATCCTGTTTCTAAAGGAACCCTCCCTGTCAGATTTTAGAATATTGCCTGTGACAGGTGAGAAGTTTGGTTAAAATCTCAAGCATAATGGCACATCAGAATGAAGGACACTAATCTGCTTCCATTATAAATGTCAACAATGTTAGATTTCTGATCTAAGGTTTTAAATCAGCTGACATTGACCCCCTCAAGTTATCTTATCATACAGATTAATAGCACCAAGTAAGCCATTTGGCCCATCTTTTCAAGTCAAGTCAATTCAAGGTTATTGTCATATAGATAATACTGATGTCCAAATTATCTATTTATTTTTGTGTTTGTGCAGTTTATCCTCTGTTGCACTTTGTTTGTTGGTCTTTGTGTATTGTTTTATAGTTTTTCATTGATTCTATTGTATATCATTGATCTCAGGGTAATATATGGTGACATATATGTGCTTTGATAATAAATTTACTTTGAACGCTGTAGTATGTATGTGCAGGTGCAATGAAAAACTTATTTGCAGCAGTGTCACAGTCACACAGCGTTAACAACAGAAAATTCAACAGGAAAACATAAATTAGCCAAAAATGATACAGGTTATAAACATGTTCATCTTGGGCAAAAATGGACTTCAGGTTCTGAGCACCTCCTGTCTCTTGATCCTCAGTATTTGATTCCATAGGTTACTGCTCTTCAAGACATATCCTTGAAATTTTCCTAAGTTGAAAGCACGTCTGATTTCATGGCTTTTTCAGGCTAAGAAGACTATATTCCCTCCTCCTTGTCAAGTGTAAAAAGATATCAACTCCCCCCTAATTTTTCCTCCAGTGTATTTAAACCTATGTCTCTTTGTTTGTGTTCTCTGCTGAGGGAAATAAAAAGACACTTTCAAAGCACTAAAGCTTGGCAGTGTGGAGCATAAGTTCAGTGTGATGTGAAATGTTCCATAATAATGTCACAGCTCTAACCCCTTATGAACTTGCTGCAGAGTCTCTTCCTAGAATGTCAAACACTCATTCCTATCTATGCAGTCATTACACAGAAACAATGTTGTTCAGATAGAAAATCAGTGTTGCATGCACGTCAACAGGGAGACCATGCCATACCACCAGAGACAATTGCTGAAGATCTTCACAAGATAGCTAAGAGTTAGCAAGGTCATTTGCCCCATGCAGATTCATCCATCAAGTAAGGTCCAATGCACTTTTCTCACTCACTACAGAGTAATAAATCATGTCTGAATGCATCAGGTCAAAAATTATACCTTTCAATAGTTTATATGTATCTAGTGCTAGTGCTGAACTGCTTGTAGGAAGGAAACAATCATTACCAATACTAGGGTAGAACTTTTAAAGGTTTTGTGCTTAAATGGAACAAAATGCATCAAATACAGGTCAGACATAGGTGGTGCAATAGCATTGTGGTTAAGTTAAGATCCATGCTGGAAAAGCTAAGCAATGGAATAAATCTATAATTGGAAAAGAAAGTACCATAATTTGTCATTACAACCATTAACCATGAAGCTACCAGAGTAGTGTGTAAACACACATATACACAGTGGCCAGTTTATTAGGTTTGTGGTCTTTGGCTCCACTTGAAATGCCTATAAAGGTTCAACACATTGTGTACTCAGAAATACTCTTCTGCACAACATTGTTGTAGGATGTGATTATTTGGATTACTGTCGCTTTCCTGTCATCTTGAACCAGTCTGGCGTTTTTCCTCTGATCTCTCTCATTAACAAGGCACGTTTGCCCACAGAACTGCCATTCCCTGGGTGTTTTTGTTTGTTTTTCACACTATCCTCTATAAACTCTAGAGACTATTGCATGTGAAAATCCCAGGGGATTAACAGTTTCTGAGATACTCAAACTAGCCTTTCTGGCACCAACTATCATTTCACGGTCAAAGTCACCTGGATTACTTTTCTTCCCCATTCTGACGTTTGGTCTGAACAACAATTGAACCTCTTGACAACTGTATGCTTTTATGCACTGTGTTGTTGCCGCATGACAGGCTAATTAGTTATCTGCATTACTGAGCAGGTGTACAGGTGTACCAAATAAATTGGCTGATAGGTACAATCTGTCATTATAACTGTGAAGCCACCAGGCTACCGTGTGAACACATCTGGTTCTTTAGTGCCCTTCAGAAGAAATTTTTCCGTATTTACTTGATCTGTTGGACATGTGGTCACAGACCAACAATAATGTCTCCTCATCTTTCATAGCCAGTGTCTTGAGACTGAGGATGACTTGCTTTCACTCTAGGAACTGGAGGGAACATGAATTGTTCTAATGTGGCATGGCCACAGCACACCAACTATCACACAAACAAATGGAACAGCATCTTAGTCCTAGGCCGAAGAGGTCCATTGTGGTTGGAGACTATCGCGCAGCGCGGCACAAGGCAGCAGTGGCCTTTTGGATCCGGTGCTACTTTAATTTAGTTTTTAAATTTAATTTTAAGGCACAATTAGGTTTTAGGGCAATGGATAACAGAGCCACTATCTACCATCGCCAGATACAGTGATCGCCCAAAAACAAACCTTCATGAAAATCTGCTGGTTAGATTGCGCAACCTCAGCTTGCTGAGGGAATCGGGCCTGCAGTCCACGGAGTCACCTGATGCCGGTGGCTGGAGTTGGGGGTGGTGTGCGAGGAAGCAGAAGCGAAGTGAGCAGGCAGGTCTCCGTGCCAGGAAAACAGCAAGCCCTAACCAGCCGGCTCTCCCGTCCATTCTGCTCTCCAATGGACATTAAATTGGACTACATCTGTGGCAACAAAATACTCGGCGGGAGTACAGGAACGGACCGAATCCCGGATGCTGCCATTCGGCTGTTTATTTATGTAACAGATTTTCCCCCAAACCATCGGACTACCAACCTACTGCCCTCTACTGTGCCTATTGTCTTGCTTATTATTTATTGTAATGCCTGCACTGTTCTGTGTACATTATGCAGTCCTGCATAGGTCTAGTGTAGGTTTTGTGTTGGTTTATGTAGTTCAGTGTAATTTCTGTATTGTTCATGTAGGACCATGGTCCTGAAAAACATTGTCTCATTTTAACTGTGTACTGTACCAGCAGTTATGGTCGAAATGACAATAAAAAGTGACTTGACTTGACCAGCCTTTGTTGCATAGACTCAATGCACACACACACACACACACACACACACACACATCACATACACACATATATACACACTCACACAAACACACGCATACATAAACACACACACAGACACCAACACACGCACGCACACACACACACACACACACACACACACACACACACATACAAACATTCATGTACATGCACAAATGCAGGTACACCCACTGCAAGTACACACAGACAGAAACACAAACACATGCACATACATACACAGACACACACAGAGACATGCACAGACAGCCTCTCCTACAGTCTCTCTATCCTTACCTCACTCTCTTCCCTTAAATCCCTCTCTCATTTCCACCCCTCCCTGTGGTTGACTCCATTGCCCTCTGCTATGGCCTAGTAAGCCAGTCAGCTCAGCAGCAATAGTAATAGCAATAAATGCTAACCTGACCAGTGAGATAACAGACCCGCAAAGGAAACACACAAGCCTGCCTGGTAGGTGTTTTTTCATATACTTAACTGGCAAAATTTGAAAGGAAGCATCAGTCAGTGCAAGAAAAATCTCGGCGGAGGATAAACCCGTTCAAAGTGCATGCAAAGGAGCTCACCATAATGTAGTCGAACTCAATCCAAGATGTTCTTCCCCAATTAGTTCTTAAAACAGAGTCTTGCTGTGAAAATTAATAGCTCTCCCACCAAGGCATTGATTGCTTGACAAAAACCACCCTCATCCTCCTCTGGTTTTGCTTTTGACATCCTGGCTGATGAAGGTAATTCATCTCCTTTTCAGTGGAATACTGTTTGGGGATAATTATACCAAAAAGTTCCAAGAGAGAGAGAGAAAATAAGAATGTAAGGAATGGAAGAAGTGCTGGCCATAGTTCCATTAATTAGTATGCTTTGTCATTCTGTGGAGGCAATCATATCCTTGCAGGAGCTTCAACTCATTATCATATAAACATTATGTGAAAGTAAAATAATTTTAAAAGAACTCCTTATCTTCCTGATGGCTTTCTAATCAGCAGGAGTAGGATCACCATTGAAAATCTGCTGTCTGAGAGGTATAGAGGGCTCTTGAGGTCCAAGTACGTAGCTCACTGAAAGGATATAGTGTAGTAAAGGAGGTGCATGTGGCTTCCCTTCACTGGGTATAAGTGTCAGGAAGACACATGGTAGCTATATAGAACTTTAGTGAGGCCACACTTGGAGTATTGTCTGTAAATCTGCTTGCGTTGTCATTGCTTATGTTATTCTATGGAATATTATGAGCATGCTCGATTGTCACTGGAATGTGTGGCAACACTTGCGAGCATCTGCCAATATCCTTGGGTGTGCTGGCTGTCAACACAAACGATACATTTCACTGTATGTTGCGATAAATAAATATAAATCGGAAATTTGTTTGCCCCATTACAGGAAAGATGTGGAGGCTTTGGCAAAGGTGCCAAAGTGGTTTACCAAGATGAGTATGAGCTACAAAGGAGAGGTTGGACAAACGCAAGTCGAAGGATGAGCTGATAGGCACAAATAGTCAGAGCCGTCTTCCCAGGGTAGAAATGTCAAGTACTAGAGGACATACATTTAAGATGAGGAGGAGAAAGTTTAAAGGAGATATGCAGGGCAAGTTTTGTTTTTCAGACTGAAAGTGGTGGGTGTCTCATCGTTCAGAAAGGTCTCTTTAAACCTTGACCACTTACCCTCTCCCCACCTCCAGCTGCACTACCCACTGGGAATAGTGATGGAAACAGATACAAAAGTGGCATTTAAGCGATTGTTAGATCCATAAATAAATATGCAGGGAATGGAGGGGTTTAATTTGGCATTGTGTTCAGCACAGATATTGTGGGCCAAAGGGACTGTTCCTGTATTGTAGTTCTATATGTGTGTTAGTTTCTATCAAGTTTCAGCCAGTTCATCCATTCTGAAAGCAGCCTTTAAGGCTTTACCCTTGCCTCCTCTCCAACTCAAGCTGCATCAACTCCCCAAAACCCTGATCTCCAAATTCTTTGATTCTATTGACATCCAAGAATCCACTGAGTGTATTCAGCAACTGACCAGCCACAGACCTGTAGCATGAAGAATTCTGAACTTTTACAATCATTTGCAAAAGGCAATATACCTCATCATTTTGTCCTAAGTGGCCAGTCATAGTATATAACACGGAATCAGGCCCACTTGTTGCCCACCTAGCTAGTCCCACCTGCTTGTACTCCTCTAAACCTCTCCTATCCATGTATTATCAAGGTGTCTTTTATATATTGCTATTGTGCCTACCTCAACCACTGTTTCTGGCAGCTTTTTCTAAATATGCAACCATCTTTGTGTAAAGAAGCCACCCCTGATGTACCTTTTAAACTTCTCACCTCTGAAACCTCTACCTTCTTGTTTATAGCACCCCTTCCTTGGGAAGAGACCATCTGCTTTCACTCTGCCTGTGTTCCTTACAATCCTCTAGTGGCTTACCCCTCAATCTCCTGTGTCCCAAGGAATGAAGTCTCAGTCTGCACAACCTCTCTTTTTAGCTCAGCTGCCCAATTCCAGGCAACAGCTTGGTAGTTCTTTTAATGCACTTTTTCTAGTTTAATAGATTTGTATGGACTGAACAGATCAGGACGGCGCCAGTGTACTACGCTTCCTCAGTCGACATCTTCCAGATAGTCCATAAAAATATCTATTTTCCTTCTTTTATGTCTGTTTTTCATCTTAAATGTGTCTCTGGAACTGCTAGAGCTTGTGATGTATAGTTTGGAGATTGTTTGAGTGATCCAGCACTTTGTTGTCTCCGAGAGGATTCAGGGAACAAGCACGTACTTGGACAGCCTCGAGGCAAAGTAACTTTGAGAGCTGGTGTTCGATTCCATTTTGCTAATTAAAGCATCCATGAAACGCCAATTAAAGCATCGAGGAAGAATGAGACATCGAGGCAAATGCTGAAGGCAAGTGAGAGTTCAGTGCTTATTGCCTTCCTTTTACTTGCTGATGGAGAAAGAATCTGTGACAGCCTAACGCTGTGTGGCAGGTGGGTAGGCCTCACGTGTGCTGTCCAACTCTTTTTGATGATGGATGTTACCGTGGTTCTGCATTATGGATTGGACTATTGTGTTTATGGACTGTGGACTTTCTCAGACTCTTTATTTTTATATTCTGTTTTTTGCCCGTTCCTTTCTGTTTTGTTGTGCAAGGGGAAGGCTTTGGGGATTAATATTCAGTTAGTATTTTTGTACAGGGTGTTAAGGAGTTTGGTCAGAGTTCTTGTTCCATTTTGGTGCGGGAATGGAGATGGGGGTGTCAATGTTGTTCCATTTTGTGTGGGGGGGGTATGTTTGGGAGTTGAAGTTGCAATGCTGTTCTTTTTTGTATAGGGGTGGGTTTGATATTTCTCTCTGAATGACTTTCATGTTCTTTCTTTGTTTTGTGGCTTTCTGGAGAAGAAAAATCTCAGCATTGTATTTGGATACATACTCTGATAATAACTGAACCTTTGAACTTTATTAAAGGTTGGTAGAACCTTTAATAACATTTTTCATGTAACAGGATGACCAAAGTGCAGCCTCAACAAAGAGCTTATGCAGTATAATTGTGCCATGACTTCCTAACTCCTATACTTGGTGCTCTGATTAATGAAGGTCAGCATGTTAAATGCCATCTTCATCACCCTATCTATCCAGAATGCTACTTTCAGCAAACTATACACTTGAACTCCTGGGATACTCTGTTCCATAACACTCCCCAGAAACCTACCACTCATTTTATGTCCTATCCTGGTTGTGCAATACTTCACATTTATTTGGATTGAGAGCCATTTGCCAATCTGTAGTCAACATACCCAGCTGAACATCACCTATTTTAACATCATTCACAAACTTACTATATTAACCGTGCTTTGTACATCACAACCAAATTGTTTATCTAAATTACAAACAATAAAGGGTTCAGCACTGGCCTCTGTGACAAACCACTAGACACAGGTCTCCAGTCTGAGTAACAAGTCTCAACTATCACCTTTTGCTTCCTGCCACTGAGTTGATTATGAATTCAATCCACAATCTTCCTCCTGATCCCATGCAATCTAATCTTCCAGACTAGCATGTCATGAGGGATGTTGTCAAATGCCTTGCTTAGCTTAGTCCAAAGATAGAACATCCTCTGACCTACCCTCTTCTAATCTCTTGCTTACATCCTCAAAGAACTCCAAGAAGTTTGACATCACTTTGCATGCACAAAGCCATGCTGACTACCCCAAATCAGATAATTTCTCTCCAGATGTTGGTAGATTCTGTCCCTCTGAAAACCCTCCAACAACTTGCCCACTGCCAATGTCAGACTCACTGGCCTGGTGTTTTTTAACTATGTTTTTGAAACAATGGTACCATATTAGCACATTCCAGTCCTCTGGAAACTCATCTATAGCCAGAGATAAGACCATAAGACTATATGACAAAGGAGCAGAATTAGAATTCAGCTTATCAAGTTGCTCTGCCATTCCATCATGGCTGATTTATAATCCATCTTAACCCCATTCTCCTGCCTTCCTCCCGAAACCTTTGATTTCCTGCCTTGTCAAGAATCCATCAACCTCCACTTTAAACAGACTCAATGACTTGGCCTCCACACTTGTCATAGCATTGAATTCCACAAACTCTTCACTCTTTGGCTAAAGAAATTCCAACTCATTTCTGTTCTAAATTGATGTCCTTCTATTCTGAGGTTCTGCCCTTTTGTCCTAGACTCATCCACAATAAGAATCCACTCTACATCCAGTATCTCTAGGCCTTTCAATATTCAGTAGGCTTCAATGAAATCCCCCTCAATTTTCTAGTAAACTCCAGTGAATACAGGGCCAGAACCATCAAATGCTCTTCATATGTTACACTTTCATTACCAGAATGATTCTTATGAATCTCCTCTGGACCTACTCCAATGCCAGCACATCCTTTGTTAGATAAGGGACCATAAACTGTTCACAATACTCCAGTAATGGTCTGACCAATGCCTTATAAAACCTCAGTATCACATCCTTGCTCTTATATTCTAATCCTCTCAAAATGGATGCTAACATTGCATTTACTTTCCTTACTATTGACTCAACCTTCAAGTTAACCTTTAGGGAGTCCTGCAAAAGGACTCCCAAGTCCAATTGGACTTCTGATTTTTGAGTTTTCTCCCATTTAGAAAATAGCCTATGCCCTTTATCCCTTCTACCAAAATGCATGACCGTACACTTCCCTACAATATATACCATCTGCCACTTTGTCCATTCTCTTAATTTGTTTTAGTCCTTCTACAAACTCTCTATCTTTTCAACACTACCTGCCTCACCAGATACATTTGTATGATCTGCAAACTTGACCACTAAGCCATCAATTCCATCATCCAAATAGTTGACATATGATGTAAAAAGAAGCAGTCCCAATACTGACCCCTGCAGAACATCACTAATCACTGGCCCCTTTCATTCCCACTCTTTCTCTCCTGTTATTCAGTCAATCTCATATCTTTCTTGTAATACCATGGGCTCTTATCTTGTTAAGCCACCTCATATGCAGTACCTGGTCAAAGACCTTCTGAAAATCCAAGTAAACAACATGCACTGACTCTCCTTTGAGAGATACTTCCTGATACTTCCTTGAAGAATTCCAAAAGATTTGGTAGACAAGATTTTTCCTTAAGGAAACCATACTTTCTTTAGCTTACTTTATCTTGTGCCTCCAAGTACCTCAAACCTCATCATTAATAATGGAATCCAATATCTTCTCAACCACTAAGGTCAGGCTTACTAGCTATAATTGTCTTTCTTCTGTCCCCTCCCTTCTTAAAGATTAGTATGGCATTTGCAAATTTCCTCTGCTCCAACCCATTCCACAATCTAAAAATTTTCTTGAATAATCATTAATAATGCCTTGCAAAAGTCTCTGCAATTGCCTCTGCAATTTCTTTTTGGAGCTTTCCACTAGGTCCAGGAATGCACCATAACAGGCCCTGGAGATTTACCAACCACATTGCACTTCATGTCACCAAGACCACTTTCTTACTAATTCGTATGTGATCCAAGATAACACACTGATTCTCACTATTTCCTTAGCTGCCATTGTTTTCTCCACAGTAAAAAGTGAATATAAATTTTAATTAAAATATGATTCCTATTTCCTTTAGTTCCACACACAGACAACCATGCTGATCTTTAAGAGGACCCCTTCATTATCTAGCCACACTTTTACTCTTGATGCACCATTAGAAACTCTAGAGATTTTGCTTCACCTTGCCTACTAGATACTTTGTTTTTTTTTTGACTACCCAACTTCTCTCTGAAGTGCTCACCTACAGTTCTTGTCATTATCAAGAGATTAACTTGCTCCCAATTGTTTGTACACAATGAATGCCTCCATTTTTTTCTTAAGCAGAACCTCAATATCCTTTGTCAGCCAAGATTCCCAAAACCTGCCAGCCTTGCTCTTCATCCTAGCAGGAACATGTAGTCCCTAAAACTCTTGACATCACACTTTTAATGGCCTCCCACTTGACTTTTCATCGAAGATCCCACCTTCGTGCAGCTTTCATCAGGCAGGAGATACAGAAGTCTGAAGTCCCAATCCATCAGGTTCAAGTCTAACATTCAATGCCCACTTTCAGTATTATTTCAGAAACTGGCAAGCAGATTTCCCACCCATCACAGACAAATTAGTGAAGGTATATGGTCTTCCAGGACTTTAATGGAGGAAAAGCAATGTGACTGAGAACTAATGAACTGCAGGGCTCACTCAGATGGGTAGAGAATGGTGGACTTAGCGCAATTCATCATAGGCATATCTCAAACCACCATCAATAGTATGCTGCTAGAAAACAACATCAATCAGCAAAGATCCCCACCATCTTCTCACAGCGACCATTGGGCAGAAGGTACTGATTCAACATCAACAGGTTAATTTCCTTCAAACTTTTGGTCCTGGAACCAACCAGCACAAGTTTAATCTCTACGTTTTTGCAACACTGTGATCAATTTAACACTTTGCACTAAAATGGACTCTGCTTTTTGTTCTAATTGTGTGTTATTGTAAAAAAGTGTATAATTTATGTTTGATATAGATCTTTCTTACGAATGTTGCTTATGTGATACTATTTGATGCCGCTGCAAGCAAGTTTTTCATTGCACATGTGCATACCTAGACTTGTGCATATGGCAATAAACTTGACTTTGAGGAAAGCAGCATCTACAGTCACCACCAGTATGTAGAGACATGTCAAGGAAGCCACCAAACTTCCTATTTTAACTTATTTCAAAGATATTTAAAAGCTAGTAAAATTGAAGACAACAACAAAAACACTACTAGAAAATAATCACTGCATCAATCATTAAAATGATTAACCTAAGATTATTTATAGTATTGTGCTAAGACTTGTGTACAGTATTGTATTTGTCAATGTGGAGTGAAAAGCAAATTTGTAAATCTAGTGGGAGCAAAGGATGCTTGGAAGATGAATGAGATTGCTGACATACTCCTACTTATAGAGGGATCAGAAGTGGAGAGAGTGGGCAGCTTCAAGTTCCTGGGTGTCAAGATCTCTGAGGATCTAACCTGGTCCCAATATATTGATGTAGTTATAAAGAAGGCAAGACAGCGGCTGTACTTTATTAGGAGCTTGAAGTGATTTGGCATGTCAACAAATACACTCAAAAACTTCTATAGTTGCACCATGGAGAGCATTCTGACAGGCTGCATCACTTTCTGGTATGGAGGGGCTACTGCACAGGACCGAAAGATGCTTCAGAAGGTTGTAAATCTAGTCGGTTCCATCTTAGGTACTAGCCTAGAAAGTGCCCAGGATATCTTCAGGGAGCGGAGCCTCAGAAAGGCAGCGTCCATTATTAAGGACCTCCAGCACCCAGAGCATACCCTTTTCTCACTGTTACCATCAGGAAGGAGGTACAGAAGCCTGAAGGCACACACTCAGCAATTCAGGAACAGCTTCTTCCCCTCTGCCATCCAATTCATAAATGGACTTTGAAGCTTTGGACACTACCTCACTTTTTTAATATACAGTATTTCTGCTTTTGCACATTTTAAAAAAATCTGTTCAATATATGTAATTGATTTACTTGTTTATTTATTATGTTTTATTTTATTATTATTATTTTTCTCTCTCTCTGCTGGATTATGTATTGCATTGAACTGCTGCTGCTGCTAAGTTAACAAATTTCACGTCACCTGCCAGTGATAATAAACCTGATTCTGATTCTCAGTCCACAATAGAGACCCAAATTAGAATCAGGTTTATCATCACTCACATACGTCCTTAAATCTGTTATTTTTTTGTGGCAGCAGTACAGTGCAATACATAAAATTACTACAGTACTATGCAAAAAATCTTAGACTCCGTAGCTATATATGTGTGCCTAAAAGTTTTGCACAGTACTGTACTTTTCCAACCGTCTCCTGATTTGCAGGGTTGGAATCCCACTTAGATCATTACCTATTTGTTGTAGGAGAAACAATAATGAGGGCAAGTAACTAGTAAATAGGGATGTGGATTTCACTAACATGGTAACAGGGAGCCACAGACAAAGCCTAGAAGCAGAGATATGGAATGTAGCAGTGACAACGTCCAAGGTTTCCTTAACTAGGTTATACAGAGCACCTTTTGTTGTAATAGAAAATTGGATTTATTGTTAGATCTGTGGACAATCATTTTACTTTGTAATCAGGACCGAGTACATTACTTAATTAAGTCTTCTTGTAGCCACCAATCTGTTATCAAAATGTAGTTTTACTAGTAATCTCATCCAATGAGAATTTAAAAGCTCCACCAAATTCATGCTCAGGTAGATCAACTTTGACTGGTCTCCTGGTGCACACCATATTTTAATAAATCACCCATTATTCTGAACACCAACTACATGTGATCTTTTAGTTTGTTCCTACAATTAGCAGAATTGGAGGGATATCCTGCTGGATCGCAACCGACTATGAGACTCCTGGTTGTGTGACTGCATTTGGGATATCACCCTGGCAGGTTAGGGGGCAACCGCATAGTCAACTCCGACTGTAAGTTGTGGCAAAGAGAGACCTTGGAGTGTGAGGAGTTTGGCGTCAGAGAATGGGGATTGGGGTGTCTGGGTAACTGGTGGACAGGCTTCAGGTGGTTATGGTTTATCATTAATGTTGAACGTTGATTGACTAACCAACTTTATTGGAGACATTGGCTCGGGGAGCCGAAATTGAAAACACTGTAAAGTGTGCAATTACAGTAAGATAAGGTGACTGGTGGTCGAGGTGAAGTCAGTTACGGGTTGCAATTGACTTGGGAAGTCAGTTAACTAACCAACAGTATTTGAGATGGGTTCGGGGGGCAGAATTGCAGACACTATAAGGAATGACCATGGTGGAATAACAGAAGCCAGAGGAAACCAGGGAAGTAGTGTGGAAATCAGAAGGATCTCTCAAACAGACGGTAGCGCAATAGAATTGTTAGTTGATACAAAAATGGCAGGCTGTGACCAGTGGGGTACCGCAACCCCGGTGCTGGGACCGCAGCTGTTTACAATATACATTAATGATTTAGATGAAGGGATTAAAAGTAACATTAGCAAATTGGCTGATGACACAAAGCTGGGTGGCAGTGTGAAATGTCAGGGGGATGTTATGAGAATGCAGGGCGACTTGGACAGGTTGGGTGAGTGGGCAAATGTATGGCAGATGCAGTTTAATGTGGATAAATGTGAGGTTATCCACTTTGGTGGCAAGAATAGGAAGGTAGATTACTATCTAAATGGAGTCAAGTTAGGAAAAGGGGAAGTACAATGAGATCTAGGTGTTCTTGTACATCAGTCAATGAAAGCAAGCATGCAGGTACAGCAGGCAGTGAAGAAAGCTAATGGCATGCTGGCCTTTATAACAAGAGGAATTGAGCATAGGAGTAAAGAGGTCCTTCTGTAGCTGTACAGGGCCCTGGTGAGACCCCACCTGGAGTATTGGGTGCAGTTTTGGTCTCCAAATTTGAGGAAGGACATTCTTGCTATTGAGGGAGTGCAGCGTAGGTTCACAAGGTTAATTCCCGGAATGGCGGGACTGTCATATGTTGAAAGATTGGACTGGGCTTGTATACACTGGAATTTAGAAGGACGCGAGGGGATCTGATTGAAACATATAAGATTATTAAGGGATTGGACAAGCTGGAGGCAGGAAGCATGTTCCTGCTGATGGGTGAGTCCAGAACTAGAGACCACAGTTTAATAATAAGGGGTAAGCCATTAGAACTGAGATGCGGAAAAACTTTTTCACCCAGAGATTGGTGGATATGTGGAATGCTCTGCCCCAGAAGGCAGTGGAGGCCAAGTCTCTGGATGCATTCAAGAGAGGGTTAGATAGAGCTCTTATAGATAGCAGGGTCAAGGGATATGGGGAGAGGGCAGGAACGGGGTACTGATTGTGTATGATCAGCCACGATCACAGTGAATGGTGATGCTGGCTAGAAGGGCTGAATGGCCTACTCCTGCACCTATTGTCTATTGTCTAAAGAAGGGCTACAATCCAGATGGAACAATCCCTGAACAAATTGTTTGGTAGAAGGGACAAGAGAAGAGCAAATGTGAAAAGGTAATTGTAATGGTAACAGCATTATTGCACAATCACCAAACAAGCTCAGAACCCCATTGATTTTGGTAGTCCATGCCTGGCTCCAGAACATAAAGTAAATTGTGACACATCAGCTGTTGCAGCTGATCAGTATAGAACTGGTGGAAAAGATTCACAATCTCCACCCTCTAATGAGGCAGCAGTGGTTGCCTCAGAACTAGCATCCCTCCAGGTTGTCTGGAAGACTGAATGAAGTAGCACCACAGAGTCCAGGATGGAAGAACCTTTAATAGCAACAGATGATCAGATCTTGCTGAATGAATTACCCGCTATCAAATGTAATGATGACAAAATGCTCTTTTGATAAAAGATTGAAGAATTAAGGGAGACTAATCACCTGGTTCTTAATTATATACAAATCCTTTTAAAGGCTAAAATACCCCAGCAGATCTGCTCCACATTGCCCAACAATATCTGAAATAAAAATTGGCTTAAAAGAATAAACAGATACCCAGAGAACAAACTAGGGGACCTTACTGATGCAGTTAAGAATGCGATAGGTGAATTGGACCAAGATTACTTTAAGGAAGCAAGAGCTAACAAAGAAAGTGACAGATTATGCTGAGTAAACAATTCAAGCATTTGAGCAACATAGAGGCCTAAACAGGATCATGACATCTTCCTACAACTTCTGAAAGATGGCGTGGGCCCACATCTGAACCGGATAATAACAATCGGGCTACCCGTTTCATCAAATATTTAACTGAGAAACAAGAGCAGAAGTGGAGAGGCGAAAAACAGGAGACAGTGCAGACCGAGTGGCAGGTGTAAACAGGACTGACAAAGCAAAGCCAAATATTTCAGGTGTGGAAGAAGAGGTCATACAGCCTGACATTGTGAGGACAGGGGAAAAGGTCAAGTGAAGTGCAGATGCTGTGGGAAGACAAGGCACAGTCAGGACAAATGTTGGTCTAAAGATGGAGAAGAAGTGGGACAAGGTCTGCGGGCACAGCGAGATGAGGATCACAACTTTGCTTCAAGCTGTAGCGTAGTGGGACTTGCTTTTCCGATTTCTGCAGAGGAGTTAAAATGATTCGTGATCAAATGACTAGTATTGGCCCTCAGTTGCGATGGTAGGGATCCCAGAATATTTGTCAGTGTGCTGTTAGGGGACTACCAGTACACTATATTGTCTGACACTGCAGTCTCAATATTAATAACAAATCTCAACTTACCCATTGCAAGTAAAACTACAATAGTCGTGGTGGTGGCAGGAGGAGCCATGCTTGCTTAATTAAGTGAATTCGTCCCATTACAGATTCAGGGCATGTGTACTACTGTACTTATCTGGGTTTGTGACAACCTTAAAGCCACCATCTTGGGTATAGATCGATCGAAATGCCGGAGGTTCTAATCAAAGCTGGTACAAGAGAAATTATTTGGAGTACATATTGGAATTTTACAGGCAGAAGGGTTATTCTAGTACCAGGCTATAACCTGACTGTGTTATAGCTCCCTAGTTTTTTTGCGGGTCAGTATGAATCCCCTTTTCCAACATTTACTCTGTAGGCAAGTTACTCAAAGTGAGTTTAGGACAGAAAGGCAAAGAACAAAAAGGGGTTTGTTGGAGGAGAATATTCAGCGGGGGTCTCCACAGTCAATAGTTTAGGCATAGCTGAAATCAATACGCATCTCAGTTCCCTCCAGAAGAAGTTGACAGGGATTATGAAGCAAAATTATGGTGACTTGGGACAAGCTAGTTGAATAGGAGAGCAAAGGGCAGAAGTTCTGTTGGAAATACACAATTATTGCTGTGATTAAAGGATATAACTAATGAGGATTTTGATCGAGTGAACAATAACACCCAACACTGTGATAAAAAATGAAGTCGACACAACATACGTTTTTGTCTGTTCAGACAAATATTCTGCAGTTCAAAGGCCACAAAGTCCCGAAATGGATAGCAAGGCAACCAGTGGAAAGAATGGGTGGGTGAAGTGTCCCAGTGTGTTACGTTCGCGATCTCACTCTGACTAATCATGTCCTGGAAATTTGTGAAAATGAGAGGAGTCCACTGTATCACAAGCACAGGAAAATCTGCACATGCTGTAAATCCAAAGCAACACACACAAAATGCTGCAGGACAGGCAGCATCTATAGAAAAGAGTAAGCAGTCGACACCTTGGGCTGAGATCCTTCATCCTGACTGACGAAGGGTCTCGGTCCGAGATGTCGAATGTTTACTCTTTTCCAGAGTCCACTATATGTTGAAGCAGTTCCCCACACTCCCTGACATAGTGACAATCAGACGTGCTCCCTTATGAGAGTGCATTATGTTAGAAAATACTATGTGGGAATTTGGATATCTCTAAGCAGCCTGCCAGCCTATGAAATAGAGTTACGCACGTCCAAGCTAGGGGATGAACTTGATGCAACACCACCAAAGGGGGGATCATTGGGCATGTCCATAGGAGGTTGTATGAATTCTGACGGAAAGTGGTTTTGCTACACGTGATAACTGTTTCCTGTCTATATTGCCAATTAATAACAAAACTTTTCTGAAGTATACTCTGGTGAACAACATCCACTACATCATAACATCAGCAAGGGCACATTACGAGGGACAGTCGCAATGCAATCTGACTGGCTATAATGTGGCAATCAGTGACATCTCAACCAATTAATAATTGCGAGGCAGAATTGCCTCCGCCGGGTACAGAAGGTATGCTGGAGATGGAGCTTACAATTTATGATTGTGACATAGACAAAGGACTGCACAAGTATGTAGCCACAGAACTACCATTGAGTCCACATTTTGCTGCTGTTTAGGAAAAGATCATCTGAGAGGATAAGGAGGCTGTTGAGAAATGGGATGCACCGTTGAAAAGGACAACAGATCATGAGAATGGAGCCAAGGTGGGTTTAGGGAACCCTCCTTTAGGGACGGAAATGCCACAGTCAGTCAGTGTGGGCAGCAACATCTCCAGTCCCATTTCACTGAGTACTGGTGCTCCCCAAGGCTGTGTGCTCAGCCCGCCGCTGTTTGCACTGCTGGCGCATGACCATGTCGCAGGATCCAACTCAAACCTTGTCATCAGGTTTGCAGATGACACAACAGTGGTTGGCCTCATCAACAACAACGATGAGTGAGACAGCAGAGAGGAAGTGGAGCGGCCGGCGGATCGGTGTGAGAAGAACAACCCAAGTCTGAATGTGGAGAAGACCAAGGAACTCATTGTAGACTTCAGGAAGGAACAGATGAGTCATCCCCCTGCTTGAATACATGGCTCCTCCGTAGTACACCAAGTTCCTGGGAGTTCACATCAAGGATGACCTCACCGGGTCACTTCATATCACCTCCCTTGAACAAGAAGGCACAGCAGCATCTTCACTTCTTAAGGAGACCAAGGAACGCGAGACTCCTCCCCCCATTTTATCTGCATTTCATAGGAGCACCATTCAGAGCATCCTGACAAGTTGCATCTCCATCTGGTATGGGAGAAGTCCCTAAAAAGGACAGTGAGAACAGCCGAGACGATCACAGGGCTCTTCCTATCATCCATCGTGGACATTTACCAGAAGCACTGCATTTGCAGGACCCTTAGTATTATTAAGGATCCCACCCATCCATCCAAATCATTTTTGACATTCTACCATCAGGAGACACCGATGCATAAAGACAAGAACAATCAGGAAGGGAAACAATTTCTTCCCTTAGGCCATTCGGCTTCTGAGCTCCTTGCCACATCACATTTAAAGTTCTAGTTAATTTGTTCTGTACCTTATAGTATTTAATTTATGCATTATGTATTTATGTATTTAATTAGTTTATTTATGTGTAATCTATTCATAGATATCATCCTTACTTTCATAAGTTATCATGCATTATGTGTGTTATGTATACAACAGTTTGAAGAAACGTTGTCTCATTTGACAGTATACATGTATATAGTTAAATGACAATAAACTTGACTTTATTTGGCTTGGAATAGGGGTTTGAATGTATAGATCCACCTGTGGATTCAACTTATCTCTCATATTATGATTGCATTAATTACCATTATTATCTTAGAGTGTGTACTATGATGACAGGTAATGCGCCGGACTTAGGGGGTTGTCGTTTAGTAGGTCAAGTAAGGTTGCTGTTAGGGATCGAATTTAGGCCCTATTGGCTATTTTAGGCCAAAGGCCTAGACGGGAGACTGTTGCAAGAGAAAGACTAGTGAGGGCTAGTAATTAGTAAATCACGATGTGGATTGTGCTAACATGATAACAGGGAACTGCAGGCAAAGCCTAGAAGTAGAGACGTGGAATACAGCACAGACATCATCCAGGGTTCAAGAGTTTCATTAATTACATTTTAGTGTGAACCCATTTTTGTAACAGAAAATTGGATTTACTGTTAAACCTGTGGACAATCATTTTACTCTGTAATCAGGGCCTAGTCCTTTACTTAATTAAGTCTTCTTGTAGCCACCATTCTGTTAGTAAAATGTAGTTTTACTGGTAATCTCATCAAATGAGAATTTAAAAACTCTATCAAATTCATGCTCAGGTAGGTCAGCTTTGATTGGTCTCCTGGTGGACACCAATTTTGAATAAAATCTCCCGTCATTTCAAACTCCATGTGATCTTTCAGTTTGTGCCTTCACCACCTATCCCAATCTCACCCCCCACCCAGCCATTTCCAGCTCTGACTTGTTGATAGATTGGGGAGTTTATTGCCAAGTGTAATGCTGGGAAATCCCAACAGGGCTTGACACTGCTACAAGACTCCACTCTGTAAGTCAAGAACCTCTACTCCTGGAAAGAAGGAGGGAAATTCTGAGACTCATGGGTATTACAGTGCTTGAAGGTTGATCCATGACACTCAAGATGGA
Source organism: Hypanus sabinus (assembly GCF_030144855.1). Lineage (NCBI taxonomy): Eukaryota > Metazoa > Chordata > Chondrichthyes > Myliobatiformes > Dasyatidae > Hypanus > Hypanus sabinus. The sequence continues at coordinate 26,673,774 of NC_082726.1, read as the reverse complement.
GAGGAAGCACTGAGGAGTCCAATCCCAAAAAGCACTTCCTCACAAGTTATTCCCCCCCCCCCCACCATTCTCCTCATCAGGCACCATCTGCCCTATCTTTGGGTCTTACATTGGCCTCAAGTCCACAGAACCAAAATGGGTGCAGGTTATCCTTCATCGTCAGTGACTGAAGATGATCTGAGTTGAACCGTAAGTACTACTCATAAGAAAAAATAATAAGAATGGACCAGCTCAGGTGTAAACTCTGGAGACTAGCCATTGATGAAGTGGATGACTCTACATCAGGGATGTGATTACATCAGGTTCAAGGATGATGCCTGGCCAGAGTTAGCTTGTGATTCTCTGATAAAGCCATAAGACATAGGAGCAGAATTAGGCCATTCAGCCCTTCAAGTCTTTTCTGCCATTCGATCGTGGCTGATTTATTTTCCCTTTTAACTCCAATAACCCACCTTCTTCCCATAACCTATGATTCTATCAATCTCCACTTTAAATATACCTAATAACGTGGCCTCCACAACTACCTATGGTAATGAATTCCACAGATACATCACCCTATAGCTAAAGAAATTCCTCCTCATCTCTATTCTAATGGGACATCCTTCTATTCTGAGGTTGTGCCCTCTGTTCCCAGACTCTCCCACTATTAGTAACATCCTTTCTAAGTCCACAATGTTTAGTAGGTTATTTCTGGCAGGCCTTTCAATATTTGGTAGGTTAAGAGGGAGGAGAACCAAAATAGATATAAAAATCTAAAAACACTGTAATCACTGATATCTAACACAAAATTGACCAATCTTTCAGCAGTATCCAGGATATTGAATATTCAGTCCCCTACTCCCTTATATAGACTGCCAATAAAAAAGGATGTAAATTAGTCATCTGGGAATCAAATCTTTCTCACTAGGTTGCCAGCTGGCAGCTAATTTTTTTTTTTGATTCAAAGAAGTCTAAATCTCATGTCATTGCTGTGGCTTAAGGCTTAACTTGTAACCACCCAGGCACCAGCTATAAAGAAAGAGGGAACCATTTGGAAAATTGCACTAGGCTTTTTAAATCCACCATCCCAATGCATTTACCTTAAATCTCACTTTACTTAAGATTCATCAAGGTAAAAGCTTTCAAACAGCATAATCCTCCAGTTATGACTTATCTCTCTTGTCCCTATAAGGAAGAAAGTTATTAGGATGTTACATAACCTGCCTCAGAAAGTAATTATTTCTGTTTGCTCTCTGTGGTAAATTATAATTACACAAAATGCTAGTACTTTCTTAAAGGTAATGGGAGCTTCACTGAAAGGTTGTAAAGGAATTAAGCCATTGGTGACTGATTTGTGTGGTAGGAAACCATGTTCATCATTTCTCAATAGATTATGATTGTCACCTTTGAGGTTGGAGATGATGTTTCTAAACTTTGATAGCATCCTAAGTTACTCAGATCATATTAACCCTAGTAGCTGCCACTTGAGATCTTGAGCTGTCTTGAGATCTTCTGTCAATTAGTGTGTTGATACTATACACTCAGGGCCTGTGGTGAACTACATATACCTGACTGGACATGCCCCCTGCTGACTGCTCCTGTGGCTCCTCCCACAGACCCCGGTATAAAGGTGATTGAGGCCTAAGCCCGGCCTCATTCTCCAGGATGTAGTATGGTGGTCAACTACTGCTTGTTCTTTCTTCCAGTCAATAAAAGCCGATATCTCGACTTCACGTCTCAGAGAGAGTTATTGATGGTGCATCAGGGCCAGTTTCTCCTCTGCCTAATAAAGTGGTCACTACGTGTATGTTTATTCATGGTCTTCTGCTGAAGCCCATCCACTTCAAGTTTCAACATGTTGTGTGTTCAGCAATGCTCTTTTGCACACTGCCTGCTGTTTTAACGTGTGGCTATTTGAGTTACCGTCAGTTTGAACCAGTTTGGCCATTCTCTCAGGCCTCCCTCATTAACAAGGTATTTTCACCCACAGAAATGCCGCTTGCTGGATTTTATTTTTGTTTGTTTATCGCACCATTCTCTGTAAACTCTAGAGACTGTTTAGTGTGAAAACACCAAGTGGTCAGCAGTTTCTGAGATACTCAAACCACCCTATCTGGCACCATCACAGCACTGTACTGCCAGGGTGATCACCCAAATGCCTCAAAGTCAGACTTCTCAACATTTCTTTTACCGAAATTGTCCAGCAATGTTTCACTCTTTTTGGATTCATGCAGGGGATCTTATTGTTTCGGGGGGATAAACTGTGTTTATATGTTCCGTGCAAGGCAAGTAGATCCAGATTAATACTTATACTGGGAACTGCCTTCTTCCTGCACGTTACTTGTGAGAGTGCTCTGCTATGGCTAACAGTCTGAGGTGAACTTAAGGTTGGATGCAGTGCACTTGACTGTTCAGTCCACCCATGGACTCATCATCAGACCCTGCAGCAAGGCACTGATGTGCTGGAGAAAGCATCATGATGCCCTTCACATCTGGTCCTTCAGCTCTACTACAAACTGGCTTGGGTCAAGGCAGCAAAAACAAAATTTCATAAGGTCTCCCTACCATGAGAAAAACAATTGCATGCAAGATATTTTAAAATAAAGAAATTATTAATTGACATTAAGATATTTTTGATTTTTTTATATTTGTAATGATTTTTCTTAAATATTGAAAGGCATCTGAACATGTTCTATATATGGCCTGCCTACTGTGTGTAAAACATTTTCATGCAAGATATTTTTAAATAAAGAAATGTTTTAATTATTTATTATCATTGCATGCGTGTGTGTGTGTGTGTGTGTGTCTGTGTGTGTGTGTGCATGTGAGTGTGCCCTTAGCTCCTGGTGGTGTCGTTGGGGTGCTGGCATGACAAACGTTTATTATCATTAAGTTTTTTAAATGTTTAATGATTTTTTTTTCAATATTGAAAGCTATCAGAACATGTACATATTTCTGACTATCAATTAAATTTTAAAATGTAACAATTGCCTTTGACAGCATGGGCAGAGGATCAAGAATATCTTCTCAAACGAGAAAATCTGCAGATGCTGGAAATCGAAGCAACACACACAAAATGCTGGAGAAACTCAGCAGGCCAGTCAGTATCTATGCAAAAGAGTAAACAGTCATAAGTGAAACTGGGAGAGGGGGAGGTGTGATAAAGAGAGCTGGGAAGTGGACTGATGAAAGAGATAAAGGGCTGGAAAAGGGGGTATCTGATAGGTGAGGACAGAATGCCATGGAAGAAAGGGAAGAGGGAAGTGATTCACAGGTAAGGAGATAAGGTGAGAGAAGGAAATGGAAATAGGGAATGGTGAAGGGGGGGGGGGCAATTACCAGAAGGTCAAGAAATCAATGTTCAAGCCATCAGATTGCAGGCTACCCGGACAGAATATAAGGTGTTGCTCCTCCAACCTGAATGTGGCCTCATCATAGCAGTAGAGGAGGCCAAGGACTGATATGTCAGAATGGGAATGGGAAAAAATGTCTTCTGATGCTTAATCACAGTTTGGAACCCATACCATTTTGTGGGACCTCTCTTGAGCAGTGAAGATTTCCTTGTCCATTCTGCATTGTTGTGAGACGACAGGTACAGTGGTCTGCAAGTCTGGGCTGTGTGACCACACCAATGTGATCCGGCTGATTATTCATCTGCTTTGGCTTAAAATCGCGATCTCAGAACTGTGATGTAATTGACACAATTATTGAATCTTCTGAAAGCACATAGCACCTGGTTCAAAAGCAGCTTCTATCGCACTGTACTAAAACTATTGAATGGATCTCTTGTACAATACAATAGAGTGAAGACTTCACAATCTACATTGTCATGGCCTTGCACCTTATTGTCTGCCTGCACTCAACTTGCTCTGTAATGCTACCACTACAATCTGTATTCTGTTATTGCATTTTCCAGTGCATCATGGGTAAGGTCCTCTCCATTACTGAGCATTTCGACATGGAGCACTATGACAGGAAAGCAGCAACCTTCATCTAGGATTTCCACCATCCAGGCCATGCTCTCTTCTCTGCTGCCATCATAAAGGAGGTCCAGAAGCTGCAGGTCTCACACCACCAGGTTCAGGAACAGTTATTATCCATCAACGATCAGGCTCTTGAACCAGAGGGGATAACTTTGCTCACCCATCACTGAGCTGTTCCCACAACCTATGAACTCACTTTCAAGGACCCTACATCTCGTGTCCTCAATATTTATTGCTTACTTTTTTTTGTTATTTTCTTTCTTTTTGTATTTGCATAGTTTGTGTCTTTTGCACAATGGTTGTTTGGCCGTCTTGTTGAGTGCAGTCTTCATTGATTTCATTGATTCGGTGGAAGGAGCTTAGTCAAGATAGCGCCAGACAGCAACTCCTTTGCTTGCTTCTTGGGAAACAGCTCTAATTCCATCTTTGATATCTCTATTTTTCCCTGTCTGGGTTTCTTTGGAAGACCCTGACCCGGAATTTCATGCTGACTTCGGTTTGTTGCGGGAATGGTGCCCGCTCTCGGGGTGTCATGACTGGCCGTCATCCAATATCCCAAAGGCACAGCCTAAGAGTTTTGCTCGCCTTTGGAGGCCTAGGATCCCGGGGCTCTGGAGACGGGCAGATCAAAGGTCAGTGTCCTGACAGACAGCTGGAAGATTGTTGGCTGTGTGCCCAGAGACCTGGGATCTTTGGACAGAGAGCTCAGAAAAAGTGACCTTGTAAACCAGTGAGTTGCTTGTTATGTTTCCCCTCTTGCTGTGAAATGGAGACATCTCTTACTTCATTATTAGGGAGGGAGAGAGAGAGAGCCTGTGGTATGTTGAATACCAGGTGAACATGTAGTCTTTGGAGTACTGCATCTGTGTCTTTGCTGTTGCTCTTGCAGCACACTAAGTGCTCAATGGTGGGTGCCAATGCTCTGTTTTGCCGGTGGGGCGGAGGGAATCGTTGCTTGCTGCCACTTACACGCAGCAAGGGGGGACTTTGGGGTTCTAATATTTAACTGTCATTCATTCTTTGGGGCACTCTTCTGTTTTCATGGATGGTTGCAAAGAAAAAGCATTTCAGAATGTATGTTGTATACATTTCTCTGACATTAAATGTACCCTTGAAACCTTTGATTCTATTGTGTTTCTTTGTATTTATTGGGAATGCCCACAAGAAAATGAATCTCTATGTTGTATATGGTGACACATATTTTCTTTGATAATAAATTTACTTTGACTTTGACTTTAACTTTGGATTACCTCGACATTCTGATGTGCATGCAAAGCGAAATGTTACACTGTAACCCAGTACACAAGACAAACAAAATTCAACTACCATTTAGGGTAGCAATAAATTTTAATATACTTCATCAGAATATGCTGGTATTTATGTAGCTGTGCACATTTTAATTCAGTATCTGTACTTCTTACTTTATATTTTATATCATTCTTTATTCTTTATAATTGTTGGCTTGTTTTATGTTGCCTGCTGTTCCAACACAAAGCAGCAAATTCCTAATACATTTAAATATATATGGTGAATAAGTTGATCCTTGATGCTGAAAAATGCTTTAGATTTTGTTTTGGAAATGATGGAGAACCAAAAATGTTATTAGTAACTATCTTATACAGAATCTAGATAATAACACAGGACAACACTATTGACCCATAATGTCCACACAGGCCTCCAGGAAATTAATCATATCAGACCACTCTTTATTTTTCTCTCACACACGTCCATCAGCTTCCCTTTGATTTTTTTTGTCGCTAACCCACACAGTGACGGCTAACAAACAAGAAGTGGGAGGAAGTCAGTGGGTCAGGTAACATTTGTGGAGGGGATTGTACAGTCAACATTTTGAGTTGAGACCATTCACCTGGCCTGAAAGATAATAGACAATAGACAATAGGTGCAGGAGTAAGCCATTCAGCCCTTCGAGCCAGCACTGCTATTCACTGTTATCATGGCTGATCATCCACAATCAGTACCCCGTTCCCACCTTCTTCCATATCCTTTGACTCTGCTTTCTTTAAGAGTTCTATCTAACCCTTTCTTGAAAGCATCCAGAGAAATGGACTCCACTGCCTTCTGAGGCAGAGCATTCCACAGATCCACAACTCCCTGGGTGAAAAAATTTTTCTTCAACTCTGATCTAAATGGTCTACCCCTTATTGGGAGATAGCCAGTATCTCTCTTCTTTTCCATAGTGAGGTGAGGGGAAAGGCATGGAGCAAGAATGGGCTAGCGATAGTGGAATGCAAATAAGGATGGGTGATAGATAGCTGTAGGAGGGAAGAGTGAAAGTAGTGATGGTCCTCACCTGGATCTGCCAGATCATACTACTATCCTTTTTCCTCACTTCTTCATACTGGCTATTTCCCCTCAGGCCAGGTACTGAAAGATGCTGCCTGATCAGTTGAGTTCTTCCAGCATCCTGCTTGTTGCTTCAGATTCCAACATTTGAAGTCTCTTATGGCTCCACACTCCGGGTTAATCTGTAGCAGCCAATTAACGGCAGGCACATCATTTTGATGGGAGGAAACCAGAACACCCCTCTAACACTTCCGCCAATCTCTTACATCAGGGGTCATTTAGAGTTACCAATGCCAAGGATTGAGGCATGAGGGTCAAATCGGAAGTTGAAGCACATTGGAGCCCCAGGACTGCAAATCTCTATGAGTCTGCTGGGGTAGTTTAAGGCCCAGTGGAGGAACTGGGCTTGTTTTTATGTTACGGCCCTGTTACCTCTTGTGTTCTGTTGAGCATTGTAGGCATGCTATGTTGGTGCCAGAATGTGTAGAAGCACTAAATGACACATTTTACTGTGTGCTTCAATTTGGGTGAATGTACATGTGATGAATAAACTTAAATCTTGAATCTTGAACCCCTCAGCAGGTTTATGGGATGTGAGAGCACCCAAAACCAGAACACCCAAAGGAATTCCAAACAGTCAAGGGGGGAATGTGCAAATTCCACATAGACAGCACCAAAGCTCAAGATTAAAACCCAGGGCCTGTGTATCCCTGTAACATCCCCTTAGAGAAGTGACAGTAAAGGTAATTTTTTTAATAGTATCTCCCTTTTAGTAGATCACTGGCATCGCTCCCTAGAACTAAATGATTATCAGCAAGATTCAGATGCAGCAAGAATGTATTTTATCTATAAAAAGAATCTAATGGACAGCATCAGTTTAGAGCATTATGGCCCTAATAGTAGCAGTATAAGCCATTGCTGTTTAACACCAAAGAGATTGCTCAATAACAATCATAATTGTCTTCTTATGTGCATGTTGCCTTGAGGTGATAATCTTGTGCAATAGATTTATATCAGAAGCCAAATTAGGTACAGAGCCTAACAGCTTAAAATGCCAGGAACACTTAACAGTAAAGAAAGCAAAAGCTTCAAAATTAAGTAACAGCAATAAAAACAAGAGAAAGAAAGCACTCAGTATAGATAGATAATAGAATGGTTCTGAGAGAAATTGATGGACACCTGTGATAGACAACAGGTCACAGGGCTGCAGCAAAATATGGAGGTGGGAATGCAATTACGGGATTGCTCCCCTTAATGCCAACATGAATCTGATGGGTCAAATGGTCTCACTCAGTTATCATCCATAATAAGGAAGATCGGTCATTTATTTATTTATTGGTTGAGACACTGTGTGGAATAGGCCCTTTCGTCCCTTTAAGCCGCACACCCCAGTAATCCCCTGATTTAATCACGGGCAATTTGCAATGACCAATTAGCCAACCAACTGCTACATCCTTGAACTGTGGGATGAAATTGCAGTACCTGAAGGAAACCCAAATGGTCTTAGGTAGAATATACAAACTCCTTACAGACTGCAGAGGGAATTGAACATGAGTCACTTGTACTGTAAAGCATTGTGCTAACCACTACGCTATGGTGTCACCCCAAAGGTTATCCATTATGAATCATTAAATTCAATCATTTCACGTGCAAGTCAAAAGTGGTAATGAATGGGCTCTGTTTTCACAAATGTGTACATGTCGACTTCGCCCGTATGTCAGAAAATACATAACAATCACCTGATACGGTAGCCACATCTCCACAGTGATGCAATAAGTATTATCAAAAGCACATAAGAAAGGTAAGAAACAATGATTACTAGAAGTGCAGAGAGGGAGGAAAGTAATTCTGCTGTTTGAAGGAATGAACGTACTTGTGTAAGTGGGACCTCTAAATCAGAATCAAGTTTATTATCACTGACACTTGTCCTGAAATTTGTTGTTATGTGGCAGCAGTACTGTGCAACATATTTAAAAATTACCATAACTTACAAAAAAATCTGCGTAAGAAGATTAGGGAGGTGGCATCCCCCACGAGTTTATGGGCCAATCAGAATTCTGATGGTGGAGAGGAAGAGGAAGCGGTTCTTAAAACATTGAATGTGCATCTTTAGGCTCTTGTACCTCCTCCCTGATGGTAGTAATGAGAAGAGGACTCATGAAGAGAGATTGAGTCACACGGGACTGTACCCACTGGAATTCAGAAGAATGGGAGGAGAGCTTATAGAAACATATAAAATTATGAAAGGGATAGATAAGATAGAGGCAGGAAAGTTGTTTCCACTGATAGATGAGACTAGAATTAGGGGACATAGCATCAAAATTTAGTGGAGTAGATTTAGGACGGAGATGACGAGGAACTACTTTTCCCAAAGAGTAGTGAATCTGTGGAATTCTCTGCCCAATGAAGCAGTGGAGGTTACCTCAGTCAATATATTTAAGACAAGATTAGATATATGTTTGCTTTGTAGGGGATTTAAGGGTTATGGGGAAAAAGCAGGTAGGTGGAAGTGAGTCCATGGTCCAATCAGCCAGGATCTTATTGAATGGCAGAGCAGGCTCAAGGGGCCAAATGGCCCACTTCTGCTCCTATTTCTTATGTTCTTATGAGGACATGACCTGCTTCGTGAAGATCTTTAATGATGGATGCCACCTCCTTGAGGCACTACCTTTTGGAGATGTTCTCAGTGATGCCTGTTGTGCCTGTGATGGAGCTGGCTGAGTCCACAACTCTCTGCAGCTTCTTTCGATCTCGCACATTGGAGGCACCATACCAGGTAATGATGCAACCAGTCAAAAAGCTCCCTATGGTACACCTGTAAAATTTTCTTGAGTCATTGGTGGCCTACCAAATCACCTCAAATTCCTAATGAAATACAGCTGCTGGTGTGCCTCCCTCATGACTTCAACAATATGTTGGGTGACATCTTATGCCTGTATGACTCTTCATCAAACTTGGAGATTCTGTCAACAACAACATTGTCATTGGTGAATTTCTATTTTTTTTTGGCTGTGTCTAGCCACACAGTCATGAATGTAGAGAGAATAGAGCAGTGGGCTAAGCACACATTCTTGAGGAGTGACTGTGTGACTGTCAGTGGAGAGGAGTTGTAATTACCTCTGAATTTAATATAATGGGAGCTTGTTGAAATGTAGGAGTGTCCATAAGTCGGGCTTTCATACCTTAGGATAGACTTCTTATTGGGTGTTGCTCAATAATTCAGCTTCAATTTATTCCATTGTTTCTTCCATATTCTCTTGCTAACAGCCAATATTTGAAATAATTGTTCATTTGACAATATTGGTCTGTATCTTCTGTTGTTTCCACTTCCATCCTCCCTGCAACTGAAAATACATTTTCTCATTTCTGATGAAGAGAACACTAACCTAACAAATTAACTCCATTCTTCTCTCTTGTTGGCTGATCGACTAGTTGAGCGATTCCGACTCAGAATTACTCAACAAGTCGGTCAGTACCAATAGAGAGAAAACAGTTTTTTTGTTTTAGTTTCCACCATCTGCAGTTGTTTGCATATGGTGGGATCAGACATGTTGCACTAGAGTCTAACCTGTGTTTTTTCTTGTAGTTTAACTTTCTTTATGCTTGCTTATATGTTTATATGCTGGCTGGTGGTGCAGTGACATCCACACCAGACTTCAAGGAAAGTGGTCCTAGGTTCGAATCCAGCCAGCTGCTTGCACACGTTCCATCCGTGCTGGGTTAAGCGTTGAACTAGCTACTCAGAGACAAAAATGTTAAAGAAATGGCAGCGTTGCCACCTGATGCACTGCAAGGAGTGCAGAGGAACAAAAATATGCTTATATAATCAGCTGTCTGCCTTTCGTTATTCAGTGAATTTTCAGTAATTCACAGCTTTTTTTATTCTGTAGTTCTGTAGTTTTTCAGTAGTTTCTCTGCAAACTGTGTCACACCATTGAATCTGATTGTTTCATAGCATGCCACTTAGTAAAAGGATTTCTCTTATCTGCCTAGCTTGAACAAGCTTTTGGTATAAGCCAACCAATACTTCTTTGTCCTTTGACTCTTCCTCTTTTCTTCTTGTTCTGTTCCTTCACATTCTTCCTTGCAGAAGACTATCATTATTTTTCTTTGTTATGAAAGCCTAATAAAGTGGTGGAATCCACAAGATTAACACATCATTCTTGACTTTCCAAGAACCTTTGGAGTCATTTTATCTACAGATCCACAGACATAAAGCTAGATAAACACAAGCGATCCTGCAGATGCTGAAAACCTAGTGCAACACACACACAATATGCTGGAGAAACTCAGCAGGTGAGACAGTATCTGTGAAAATGAATGAACAGTTGACTTTTCAGGTTGAAATCCTTCTTCAGGACTGGAAAGGAAAGAGGAAGACACCAGAATAAAAAGCTGGGGGGGGGGGTGCAGAAGAAGGATTAGCTAGAAGGTGATGGGTGAAGCCAGGTAGGTAAGAAAGGTAAAGGGCTGGAGAAAAAGGAATCCAATAGGATTGGAGATTGGAGATTGGACCATGGGAGAAAGGGAAGGAGGAGGGACACCAGAGAGAGGTGATAGGCAGGTGAGAAGAGGTAAGAGGCCAGAGTGAGGAATACAAGAAGAGGGAAGGGGAAGAGGGAAAATTATTGGATGGAGAAATCAATGTTTTGCCATCGGGTTGTAAGCTACCGAGACGGGATATGAAATATTTCTCCTCCACCCTGCGAGTGGCCTCATTGTGGCAAAAGAGGAGGCCGTGGAGCGACATGTCGGAATGTGAGTGGGGATAAAAATTAAAATTGTTAGCCACTAGCAATTCCACTTTTGGTGGGTGGAGCTGAGATGCTTGACAATGCTATTTCCCTTTTTATGTCAGGTCTCACCCATTGGGGAGCCGCATCAGGAGCACCATCCCAAGAGACGATCCCAACAGATCTGCAGGTAAGGTATTGCTTCACCTGGAAGGACTGTTTTGGGCCCTGAATGGAGGTAAGTGAGGAAGTGAATAGGCAGATGTAACATCTCTGTCACTTGTAGGGATATGTGCCAGGAGAGAGACTAGTGGGGGGAGGGGGAACAAATCAGGGAGGGAGCCATCACCACAGAAAGTGGAGAGAGTGGGGGGAGCGGAATTAAAGAGTGTTTGGTGATCCCATTGAAGATGGCAGAAGTTGTGAAGAATAATGTGTTGGATGCAAAGGCTCATGGAGTGGTAGGTGAGGAAACCGGAACTCTATCCCTGTTAAGGCTGTGGAAAGATGGGAAGAATGTCGGGAAGTATAGGAGATGCAGGTAAGGGCAGCATCAATGGTGGAGTAAGAGGATCCCTGTTCATTAAAAAAGGAAGACATCTTTGATGTCCTGGACAGGAAAACAATCACCTATGACCCAAGAGCCTCCACATCCAACAAATCATTCTCTGCATTTTCAACGGGATCCTACCACCAAACATATAATTACCTCCCCTCACTCTCCTCTTTCCGCAGAGATTGCTGACTCCCTTGACCATTTGTCCCTCCCCACTAATCTCTCTCCTGCCACATATCCCTGCAAGTAACAGAAATACTACACCTGCCATTCACCTCCTCACTTACCTCCATTCAGGGCTCCAAACAGTCCTTCCAGGTGAGGCAACACTTCACCCGTGAATCTGTCAGGGTCTTATATTGTACCTGATGCTTCTGATGCAGCCTCCTCCACACTGGTGAGACCCAACATAAATTAGGGGATCGTTTTGTCAAGCACCTCCACTCCATCTGCCTAAAGCAACGATTCAAGTCAGGCTTCGACCTCCTCTTTTGCCATGATGAGGCCACTCTCAGAGTGGAGGAATAACATCCCGTATTCCATCTAGATAGCCTTGAACCTGATATCATGAATATCACTTTCTACTTCTGGCAATTTTTTTTTCTCTTCCTCCTTCCCATTTCTTGTATTCCCACTCTAGCCTCTCACCTCTCCTCCTCATCTGCTTATCACCGCATCCTAGTGCCACTCCTTCCTTTTCTCCTGTGGTCCACTCTCCTCTCCTATCAGATTCATTCTTCTCCAACCCTTTAGCTTTCCTACCCATCTGGCTTCATCTATCACCTTCTAGCTAATTCTCCTCCCACTCCCCCCCCCCACCAGTTTTTTATTCTGGCATCTACCTCCTTCCTTCCCTGTCTTGAAAAAGAGTTTTGGCCTGAATTATCAACTGTTAATTCATTCCCATAGATGCTGTCTGTCCTGCTGAGTTCTTCCACCATTCTGTGTGTGCTACAAAGCTAGATACTTAGCAATTACTGGGAAAGTAAAGACATCCGCTGTATTATTTAGGCTGCAGAACTATGGAATTCATGGACTTAAGTAATAATCTGCATTTTGAGCATAAATGCATTCATATGCTCTTGTATGCATGAAAGGTAACCAGTTCAGTAACATGCTGCAATATCTTTAGGTCTTACAATGCCATTTACAATAGTTCAGGAAACATTTTGCAAGCCCTTCAGAAATGAACATTGCATCAGCCACTGAGTTTGAGTACCTGACTCATAATAAACTGTTGTGCAATAACTTATGCCTAAAGCAGAACCTGTTTGAAAAGCAGAGGAACGGCAAACACAACAATATTATGCAGATATTTTTCTAACAACTTGCAAGGAGTGGAGGATAGTTATATAAACTATGTGCACAAAATAGGTTCCTCGAGTTGTAGAAGCCAAGTACGATCTGTGGGAATTATCCAGTTTCCTCCATTCAGAACATTTCTTTTCTTATTCAACTATGCTAGGTGGCATCCAGTGTTTGGTTTAGCTTTGATAGGTACTCTTATACTACCTTTTATTATTATTTCACTTAAATGCATTTTTATTCCTCTCTTATGGACAATAATGAGCTATTGTTAGGATGAAGCACACAAAATGGTGGAGAAACATAGCAAGTCAGGAAAGGAAAAGAATAAAGAGTCGATGGTTTGGCCAACACCTTTCATCAGGACTTCACTGAGGGTCTCAGCACAAAACATCGTTTGAGATGTTGCCTGACCCGCCAAGTTTCTCCAGCATTTTGTGCGTGTTACTCTGAAGTTCCAGCATCTGCAGCATCTCTTGTGTTTATATATTGTTAGAATGCTCAGGGTTAACAGAGCAAACTAGATATCAAAGGTTTGGCATGGGACCAGAGGTTTGCCAACATTTATCTGTCCTTCTTCCAGCCACGTAACTCCTTATAAGTTCCCTGTAAATGAAATTTTTTCTTTCAGTGACACTGAGCAACAGGGCACATTGATGTGTAACTGACGACATTGCCATGTACATGAGATAATTTAGGGCACATTCCCTGTATAACATGGCGATTGATGGATTTTTCACCATTTGCAGATCAAATGTACAACCAGATTCCTCTTGATAACCAGAGTATGATCTGAAGTTGGTAACTTCATGGAACATACAATGTCAAAGAAAACAAAGGAAACCTACAGTACATTACAGGCCCTTCAGCCCACAACGTTGTGCTGACCATGTAACCTACTCTAGAAACTGCATAGAATTTCCCTACCGCATTTCCCTCTATTTTTCTATGCTCCAGTACCTATCTACAGGGACACAATTGAGAGCACCCTGACTGGCTGCATCACTGCCTGGTATGGGAACTGTACTTCCCTCAATCACAGGACTCAGCAGAGACTGGTGCCTGTAGAGGTGAACTTCCCACTATTCAGGTCATTTACAAAGAGAGATATGTAAATAGGGCCCGAAGGATCATTGGGGACCTGAGTCACCCCGACCACAAACTGGTCCAGCAGCTACCATCCGGGAAACGGTACCGCAGCATAACAGCCAGGACCAACAGGCTCCGGGACAGCTTTTTCCACCAGGCCGTCAAACTGATTAATTCACGCAGATACAATGGTATTTCTGTGTTATATTGACTGTGCTGTTGTACATAATATTTATTACAAATTACTATAAATTGCACATTGCACATTTAGATGGAGATGTATAGATTTTTACTTTTCATATACATGAAGGATGTAAGTAATAAAGTCAATTCAATTTCAATTCTAAGAGTCTCTTAAAACACCCTATTGTATCCTCCACTACCAGCTTCACTGGCAGTGCATTCCACACACCCACCACTCAGTGTGAAAAACTTAACTCTGACATCCCCTTTGACCTACTTCCAAGCACCATAAATTTATGCCCCTTCATGTTAGCCATTCCAGCCCTGTGAGAAAGCCTCTGGCTATCCACATGATCAGTGCCTCTCATTGTCTTGTACACCTCTATCAGGTCACCTCTCATCCTCCGTTGCTCCAAGGAGAAAAGTCAGAGTTCACTCAACCTATTCTCATAAGGCATGCTCTCCAAACCAGGCAACATCTTTGTAAATCTCCTCTGCACTCTATCTATAGTATCCACCATCCTTCCTGTAATGAGGTGACCAGAACAGTACTCCACGTAGGGTCTAACTAAGGTCTTATAATACCTTCAAGCTAACTACCAGAAGTAAAAGTAAATGGAACCAAGCTGAATTTTGTAAATACAATCATTGCAAAGCACAGTAAAATAAACAAACCGTTGTCTTCAAACCCTTGCCGCTTCACTATAAGACCATATGACAAAGAAAAAGAATTAGACTATTCAGCCCCTCAAGTCTGTTCTGACATTTCATCATAGCTGATTTATTATCCCTCTTGACCCCAGTCTCCTGCATTCATCCTGCAACTTTTGACACCCTTACTCCACTTTACATTTACCTAATGACTTGGTCTTCACGGCCATCTGTGGCAATAGCTTCCCTTAAATCGTTTTTTTATATACACAGTCACCATCCAAATGAACATCAAGCCTCAAGGGCCCATTATCCCAGTAGAGGTGTGATTTTCTTTGTCTTTTCTTTTACTTGTCTGCATGAGATATAAAAAACCTGCAGTGAGGCTGTTCTCAGCTGAAATGATGACAGAGTACAAGATGTTATCTCCTTCAGTTCTTACTGTTGCTTGTTGACTGAGAAAATAGGTTCCATCATCTCTGCCAAAAGGTTGTCCTAATGTTGTTCACCTTTTCTGGATAATATTCAGCAACTTTCAACTGGTTTGACTCCACCAGAATTAAACAAGACCACTTGATTGGCAGATCATCCATCACACTATGCCCCATCCCTCCTATATCAGTGCATAGTGGCTGCAGTATGTACCATGCACTAAATGTTACTTGCATAGGCAACCCTTGTACTCTACTACCATGAAGGATTAGGACACAGAAGCTTTGGAACATGAGAGATACCTCTGCAGGTCATGCACTAGTCTAACGTACAGGATTATCACCGTTTCTTCATCATGGCTAGATTTAAAACTTGGATCCCCTTTCTCAACATCTGAAGTGAGTATCTTCACCAGGATTGCAACCATCCAATGTGGCTCTCCACAGGCTTCCCTAAAGCAGTTAGGGATGTCAATAAATAACAGCTGATGCCCAATCCTAAAACATTAATGTGGTAAAGCATGGAGGAAAATATTCATATTAATATGGCTGAGACAGTTCTTGCTTTAGGAATCATGTCAATATTCCTCTGCAATAAATATGAAGTGGATGGATCCTCAACAATTTGACCTGCTCAGGCAGAGTGCACTTGAAGATCAAGACCTCAGACATGGGGACAAAACTTAATGGTTGACTGCATCGCAGTGACCTCTGCCATCCTAAATACTCCTGAGTCTTAGATACTTCAACTAGAACAGATACACTCAGTGGCTACTTTATTAGGTACACCTACATGTAAATGCAAATATCTAATCAGACAATTATGCGGCAACAACTCAGCGTATAAAAGCATGCAGACGTGGTCAAGAGGTTCAGCAGTTGTTCAGACCAAACATCAGAAAGGAGAAGAAATGTGATTTAAGTGACTTTGGCCGTGGAATGACTGTTGGTGCCAGATGGGGTGGTTTGAATATATCAGAAATTGTTGATCTCCTGGGATTTTCATGCACAACACTCTCTAGCATCAGAGAGTGGCATGAAAACATCCAGTGAGTGGCAGCTCTGTGGGCAAAAATGCCTTGTTAATGAGAGAGGTCAGAGGAATGGTCAGACAAGCTCAAGCTGATAGGAAGGTGACAGTAATCTAAAGTTGAAGTTCAAGTTCAAGTTTAATTATTATTCAACCATACATGAATAGAGCCAAATGAAACACCATTCCTCTCAGGCCAAGGTACAAAATATAGTACTAACAGACATACACAGCACAAGGTAAATGTAGCATAATAAGATAGCAGAAGACATACTGTCACACAAAAGTATATATAACCCAAGTTCCTGATTGACATGCTCAGTAAATTGATTGTGCATGGATGTTATTGGCACAAACAAGCAGTTTTCAGCAGTTCACAGGCGAACGTATACATGCATGCACACATGCAATCCAGCTTGTCTTTCACTGAGCGAACACCGGCGAGCAGCACCAAGAGGTGGGGCCAACCTCCAATCCAACATGGACACCATGCCACACAGCCTCTGGCGTTTCCCCTTCTGGACTGCTGTAACAGGCAAGCCTGTGGCATGAGGCCTGGTCTTCGCTACAACTGAATCAATGCAGTTCCCCCACCATCAGCCTCACCAATGAAAAAACCGGACTTGTAAAAATTTTACTTTACCAATGTCCAACAGGATTTTGTGAATCTGGGAAAAATATCCAAGACAATCACTCACTGTTAGACAGCACACCGCCTTCATGCAATTACTCCGATGTCTTTCTGTAGCAGGCAGCCTTACAGTCCACACCAAGTCCAGCTCCTCCAGCTCTTCTGCCAAAGCATCTAAGCCATCATTATAACAGTGGTATGCATTAGAGCATCTCTGAACTCACAACATTTTGATCCTTAAAGCGCATGGACTGTGGCAGCAGAGGTGCCTAATAAAGTGGCCAATGAGTGTACAATGGATACTTCTGGACTTTCTCTCCAGAAAGTCCTCCAAGTTCTTTGGTGAAATAAACGGGCTCTTCTAACTCACTATCCCCATCATCAGCTTTAATGATACATGTAAAATTAAGCATTCTAAGTCAAAGCTTTTGCATTATTAAAAATTCACCATCTGGTATGGGGGGAGGGTGGAGACAACTGCTCAGGATAGAAGCAATTTGTAAACTTTGTCAGCTCCATCATGGACACTAGCCTCTGTAGTATTCTTGACATCGTCAAGAAGTGATGCCTCAAAAAGGTGGCATCCATCATTAAGGTCACGCCTTGTTCTCATTGCTACCAGCAGAAAGGAGGTACAGGAGCCTGAAGCCACACACTCAACATTTCAGGAATAGCTTTTTCCCTATGCCATCCGATTTCTGAACCATGAACACTACCTTACCACCTTTTTCTATTTTTGCACTAGTTAGTTAATTTAACTGTTTTATATATATATATATATATATATACACACACACTTATTGAAATTCACAGTTTCCTTTTTCTTTGCAAACACAAGGAAATCTGCAGATGCTGGAAATTCAAACAACACACACAAAATGCTGGTGGAACACAGCAGGCTGGGCAGCATCTGTAGGGAAAAGCGCTGTCGACATTTCGGGCTGAGACCCTTCATCAGAACTAACTGACAGGAAAAATAGTAAGAGATTTAAAAGTAGGAGAGGGAGGGGGAAATGCGAAATGATAGAAGAAGACTGGAGGGGGTGGGGTGAAGCTGAGAGCTGGAAAGGTGATTGGCAAAAGGGATACAGAGCTGGAGAATGGAAGGTATCATGGGACGAGAGACCTAGGGAGAAAGATAGGGGGAGGGGAGCACCAGAGGGAGATGGAGAACAGGCAGAGTGATGGGCAGAAAGAGAGAAAAAAAAGGAGGGGGAAGAAAAGCTAAATATATCAGGGATGGAGTAAGAAGGGGAGGAGGGGCATTAATGGAAGTTAGAAAAGTCAATGGTCATGCCATCAGGTTGGAGGCTACCCAACCGATATATAAGTAGAATCAGAATTATCATTCCCATTCTGATATGTCTATCCATGGTCTCCTCTACTGTCAAGATGAAGCCACAGTCAGGTTGGAGGAACAACACCTCATATACTGGCTGGTTAGCCTCCAACCTGATGGCATGAACATTGACTTCTCTAACTTCCATTAATGCCCTTCCCCTTCTTACCCCATCCCTGATATATTTATTTTTTCTCTCTCTCTGCCCATCACTCTGCCTGTTCTCCATCTCCCTCTGGTGCTCCACTCCCCCTTCCTTTCTCCCTAGGCCTCCCGTCCCATGATCCCTTCCCTTCCAGCTCTGTATCCCTTTTGCCAATCACCTTTCCAGGCCTCAGCTTCATCCCACCCCCTCCGGTCTTCTCCTATCATTTCGCATTTCCCCCTCCCCCTCCTACTTTCAAATCTCTTACTATCTTTCCTGTCAGTTAGTCCTGACAAAGGGTCTCGGCCCGAAACATTGACAGCACTTCTTCCTATAGATGCTGCCTGACCTGCTGCGTTCCACCAGCACTTTGTGTGTGTTCCTTTTCCTTTTCTGTTATTATGTATTGCATTGTACTGCTGCCACAAAGTTAAAAAACTCCATTGCACACGACAGTGATATTAAACCTGCCTCCGATTTTGATAAGTCACAAGTGACCTGATGGAGCCCGGTAAGAATATGAACTAGTTATTTGAGATGCAAATAAGATATTTTCAATTGTGCAACAAAACTAGGACTCATAAACAGAAGTTAAGCACCTATAATTACTATAACAAATCTGAAGTATTTTTTTTATCTGGAGAGCTTATAAGTTGAAAGACGGTATCTCAAGGAATAGTCAAGATGGGGAGCACAGAAAAAGTTAAGAAGAATCTAGATAAATATCTGAGGAAGAAAGAAATAGTTGTTCAGGTGATGCTAGAGCAGAAATAGACCAATCAATCTCTTCAATCTACTCCAAAATCCAACAAGATCCATTCTTAGCCTCAACGCCAATTCCCTACACTTCCTCTTCAACTTGACTTTCTTGTGATTTAAATGTTTGTCAACCTCTGCCTTGATTATATTCCACATTTTTCCTTCTGCAAGTCTCTGCAGAAAGAACAGCATGCTGAAGAGTCATGCGCTTTGAGAGGAGAAATTCCTCCTCATCTTCTTAAATGGGTGATCTCTTATTTTGAAGCTATGTCCCAGTTCTATATGCCCACACCAGAGGAAACTCCCTCTCAGCATCCCCCTTCTCACGGCTCTGATCCTTTCCCCTCCCCACTCATAACCCTTGACCCAGCCCCAACCACTGATCTCCAGACTCTCACATCCCATTTTTTGCATATAAACCCAATCCAGGGACTCCTGGCTGATAGTCACTCACTCCCTCTTCTACCAATCATTGCTTGTAAGACCCAAACAGCTCTTGGTCCAACCTCCCTCCTCATTCTTCAACATATTACCCCAAACAAGACACTCTTCCTAATACTTCCTGGAATCTAGACTTGACCTTGTGTGCGCTACACTCCAGAAGAAATGGATTTGAACCTCAAGGGCTACTGATATAGGAAGCCCATGAATAAAATGGTGTATTATAGGGTGATAGATTAACATGTATCTGAAGTTGCCAATTAATTTCCAAATGACAGACTAATGTTGTTCAAGATTTGACTCAACACAAATATATAAGAAAAACAAATATGAATGAGCATTAACTGTTGACTTCACCACTAATTTTCACGCAACCTGAAAGAGTTAAAGAAACATGCGAGCAGGTTAATTTGAAACCAAAGCCAGGAGCTAATATCCCACCGCATAATCCATTTGATAACCCTTTCCATGAGCTGAGATTTGCAAAGTCCTTTTGGTATTAATTAGCATTAAAAAATCCTAGAAGTCCAAATTATCCTATGGGGCAGCAATGGTCCTTTATTTCAATATAGGAGCAAGGATTTTGATTAAGTGGACCATTGTAAAGTGGACCATTGTAATTTGTAATAACTCAATAGGAAATACATTAGTAGAAGCACGGACTGAGAAAATTATTGCTTATCAGAAGATGGGGCCTCATAGAATTGTTAAGCTCTAAAGTAGACTATTCATCCCATTGTCCATACTAGCCCTTTTTAAGGCAGACCTGTTAATCTTATTTCATTATACTGACTCTCTGGCCCTGCAAAATATTTTCCCTCATAAATATCCCATCCTCTTACCACACAAAAGGAGGCCATTTGGTATGGGGGGGGGGGGAAATGGGGACCTACTATGTCAGCTCTCAATATCCAATTAGTTCCAGTCCTCTATTTATTTTCTTGTAACCCATTCACTTTTGCATGTCCACCCCTCCATTTTTATTTTCCTGCAAACTGTGTTGAGGGTTATATATTTATATAACAACCTATTAACCCATAGGCATGTTTTTAGTATGAAGAAGGAAGCCATAAAACCATAATACACAGAAGAAGAATTAGGTCATTTGGCCCATCATGTCTGCTCTGCCATACCATCATGGCTGCCTTCTCATCCCATTTTCCTGCCTTTCCACATAACCTTTGATACTCTAACTAATCAAAAGCCATTCAAGCTCTGCTTTAAATATACCCAACGAGTTGTCTTGCACAGTCATCTGTGGTAGTGAATTCCACAGATTTATCACCACCTGGCTAAAGATATTTCTCCTCATTTCTGTTCTAAAGGGACATATTCTAATCTGAGGCAGTGCCCTCTGGTTCTAGACTTCTCCACTATAGTAAACATCCTCTCCACATCCATTCTATCTAGGCCCTTCAATATTCAATAGATTTTGATGGGATCTCTCCGCATTCTTCTAAACTCCAGTAAGTACAACCCATAGGGAGCAAACTCCACATAGACAGCATCTGGGTTCAGAATTGAATGTGGGTTGCTAGAACTGTCAGGCAACAGCATCAACTGCTGCGCCTCTATATTAAAAGCAATTTCCTCACATCATTCCATTTGAATCTGTGCCCCCTGGTCCATACACAAATAACATAGACAGCTGTCTCTGTTCACCCCATACACATATGAAATTACTTCCCTCTCAACCTTGAAAAGCTCCAAGGAGTCCATGATAGTTCAGTATTGCAGTCACCAGACATATACATGTACATTCAAATAAAATCATTATAAGAAGTTAGAGTCCTGTGCAAGAATAAAAGCTCCAAATAAATCTGTAATTGCATTAACTTCATATTGAATATTTAAAATGGAACAATTTAACAGTATGTAATCTTCCCTAAAGTAAACACCTTCATATCAATTCTTAATGCAACACTTCTCAACAAGTTCAGTTTGCAACATGCATAATGAAAAATCGACAGATGTTTAATATGTCTGATCCTGAAACGCAAACACAGATGTTACATTTAGAAACCTGTGTACATTATATATAACAAGGGATTCATAAAATAAACAGGACATGTCCAATGATGTTGCAATTTAAACAAAGATATTTGATTTTGCAATGAGCTGGAACAAAGCTGCCTTTGCCATTATTTTTACCCTGGAAGTTGTAACTGTGTTGTCCATTTATTTCAAGGGTCAATTACAAGCCACTGTATGACCATGTTAACACAGACTGAACACCTCATGTCACTGATTGCTTCCTCAGCAGAATCAAAGTTCAATGTTCAAAGTAAATTTTATTATCAAAGTACATATATGCTGCTATATACAATACTGAGATTCATTTTCTTGTGGGCATTCTCAATATATATATATAGAATAATAACAATAACAGATTCAGTGATAGACCTCCCAACTAGGGTGTTCAACAAGAGAACAGGAGACAAGAAACCTTGAAAATACAAAAATAAATTAAAAAAGAAATAATAAAAATAAATAAGCAATAAATATAGAGGACATGAGATGAAGAGTCCTTGAATGTGAGTCCATTGGTTGTGGGAACATTTCAAAGATGGGGAAAGGGAAGTTGAGTGAAATTATCCCCTTTGGTTCAAGAGCCTGATGTTTGAGGGGTAGTAACTGTTCCTGACCCTGGTGGAGAGAGTTCTGAGGCTCTTGAACCTACTTCCTGAAGGCAGCTGCAAGAAGAGAACATGTCTTGGATAGTGGGGTTCACTGATGATGGATGCTGCTTTCCTGCAATAGTATTTCATGTAGATGTGTTCAATGGTGGGGAGGGGTTTACGCATGATGGGCTGGGCTGTATCCATTACTTTTTGTAGGATTGTCCATTCAAGGGTATTGGTGTTTCCATACCAGGCTGTGATGCAGCCAGTCAATATACTCTCCACTACTTATCTATATAAGTTTGTCAATGTGTAGAGTCTTCCCTCAAATCACCCAAATTGAAATAGCAAAAGCCTTCACTGACATTGCCTGCCTTTTTAATAGATGCGCTTAATTTATATCTAAGATGGCTGAGGTAATTTTGCAGGTTCCGACCTCTGTCGGAAGCTCACTCACCAGGAGCCCAACGTCGAAGTTCAGTTACATGATTCCTAGCTAGAGAATTGAATGTACTATGTCACCTGATACTCAGCTGGTAGCATTCTTCGTTCTAAATGCTCAGGACTCCTCCCACCAAGGCGCAGTACAGTAGGGCACAATAGCTGAGCAGTTAGAGCAGCACTATTACAGTGCCAGTGCTCAGCCGATTAAGGTTCAACTCCTGTTGCTGCCTGTAAGGAATATGTAAATTTTCTCCATGACCTTGCAGTTTCTTCCAGCTTCTCTGGTTTCCTCGTACACTCCAAAGGCTTATGGATAGGATTTGTGAGCTGTGAGGGCACGCTACGTTGACACCAGAAGTGTGGTGACACTTCAGACTACCCAGCACAATTCTTGCTGATTTAATTAGATGCAAAAAATGCATTCCACTGCACGTTTCAATGTTTTGATGTACATTTGACAAATAAAGCTAATCTTTAATTCTTGAGACAACAAAGCTGACATTCCCATGCAATGCTGGCGTTATGCTGATCCTTGGGAGGAAGCAATAAATTGAGGACCTCTTCAGGCATAAGCCAAGACAAATTAAAAAAAAACCTGCAGATGCTGACAATCTGAAATAAAAATAAAAAGTGTTGGAAACATTCACAGGTGAGATAGCATCTGTAGAAAGACAAACAGATTTAACAACTCAGCTTGAAAACCCTTTGTTAGGCAAAGTTCAGAAAGGTTCTTTAAACCTGAAAACATTAACTGTTTCTCTTTCTGCTGTTGTCACCTGACTTGTGAATGCTTTCAACATGGACTGTATGTCGTTCACATTATGTTGCGATTTCACAAAGGATCCAGCAGTTCATCATCAAGAAGTTTGTCCCTCAATTTAACTGAATACATTTTTATGTTGTGGGTGATTATAAGATGGTTTTGAATCCCAGTGTTAAATGACGATATTCAGCTGCAATATATCAAGAGGGGCCATGTAGCATGGAAGAAAATCTGCAAGGGTGTTGCTGGTCTTGAAAACCTTAGCTACAGGGAAAGTTGAATGTTATACGACTTTCCCTGGAGAGCAGGAGAATGAGGGTATAAGAATTACAAGGGGGTATAGATCCCTAGACGGTTCTGGTGATATACAGAGATGTTTCATGGGCAATTTACAAACTACTGAATATACTTCTTTTGAACTGTGAATACTGCGATTCACAGCCTGTAATTTCTCTTTAAGAAATGTACTTTTTGAGTTTCAGTTTCATCCCTTCAATATCACCTAGTAAAAATAATATTGGATTATGAGGAAATTGTGTTCCTGTAATTTGTTCCAGTAAAAGTCTTAAATTTGTCCAAAAAGGTTGAATTTTAGAGCAAGACCATGTCGAATGTAAAAAAGTACCAGTTTCCTGGTTACATCGGAAACACTGATCCGATAAATTTGAATTTAATTTTTTTATTTTTTGTGGTGTAATATATAATTGATGTAGAAGATTATACTGCACTAATCTTAACCGAACATTTATGGTATTTGTCATACTATCAAGGCATAGTCTTGACCAATTTGTTTCTTCAATTTTAATATTCAAATCACTTTCCCATTTTTGTCTTGACTTATGGACCCCTTGTTTAATTACCTGTCTTTGAATCAAATTATACATAAGATCAGAAAATAAGTATCAGAAAGAATTTATAAAAATTGCACTGGCAGTAGCCAAAAAAGCTATTGCAGTTACTTGGAAATCGGATACACATTTAAGTATAGATTCTTGGAAGAAAGAAATCTATGGTTGTATTCCATTAGAAAAAATTACTTATAATTTAAGAGATAAATATGAAACATTTCTGAAAATTTGGAGCCCTTATTTACAAAAGACAGGATTAAATATATAGATGCTCTGAAGATGAAACAATTGGTTATTAGGGGAAAGAAATAAATATACATATTAAAGTTATTATGAATTCCATGGAGCATGTGGAGATCTTCCAACAACCAGGCATTCTTTCTTTCTTTCTTTCTCTTTTTTTTCTATAGGGCAGTTAGGGGGGAGGGGTTAAGGGGAGGGGGTAAGGGTTATATACATTGTTTTTTCATACTTTGTAACTATTTAAAAATGCAATAAAAAAGTTTAAAAAAAATGTACTTTTGCACCATCTAAATGAATTAGCGATCTTAAGATCTGAAAGATTTGGCAAACTTGACTCAGAAATGAAGGTATGGCACCTTGAAGCAGACAAAGACGGTCCATCGCTGGAAGAGAAGGCGCTGGTTGGACTTGGAGCCAGATTAAAGCACCGAGGCATGAAACTGGAAAACGAACCAGTGTTCAGCCCCAAAATCCCCTACCTGAGCCCTCTCATCTTCTAGAATTTAACGCATCTCCCTCTCTTCCCACTAATACTATTGGTCAGGAGATACAGGAGCCTTAAGTCCCACACCACCAGCTTCAGGAACAGTTATTACCCAACAACCATCAGGATCAGGCTGCTGAACCAGTATGGATAATTTTGCAGTCTTCAACAATGAACAGACTCCACAACCTATAGACTGTTCTTCAACTCATGTTCTAAATTTTATTCATTTATTTTTTTTTTATTATTTTGCACTATTGTCTTCTTTTACACATCAGATGTTTGTCAGTCTTTGTATGGTCTTTCATAAATTCTATTGTATTCCTTTATTTTCTCATAAATGCCTGCAAGAAAATTAATCTTAAGGTTGTAAATGGCGATAATAAACTTTACCTTGAACCTTTTACTTTGATAAAGTGAATGCATGCGGGTGTTTCTCCCTCAAGCTGGGCGAGACCAGAACTAGAGGTCATAGGATAAAGGTGAAGGGTGAAATATTTTGGGGGAATCTGAAAGGGAACTTCTTTACTCGGAAGGTGGTTCAAGTGTGGAACAAGCTGCCAGCTGAAGTGGTAGGTATAAATTCAACTGGAACATTCAAGAGAAGTTTGGACAGGTACGTGGATGAGAGAGGTGTGAAGGGCTATGGTCTGAGAGCAGGAAGATAAGAGTAGGCAGACCAAGCTGGCTCAGACTAGATGGGCTGAAAGGCCTGTGTCTGTACTATAGTGCTCTATGACTCTAATTAATATTTCCAAAAGTTATTAGCTGTTTATTTCCCATTAATTACCCTTGAAAAGGGTCACATGCTCAGTATTTCAGAGAGCAGTTAGGAATAACCATATGGTATTAGGTCTGGAATGAGATGTAGGCCAGAATATTTCCTCTCGTTAAGGACACAGATGGATTTTTAATGACAATTCAATAGTTCAGTGGTCACAATTACCATCTCTAGATTTACTGAGATTAATGCTGGATTTTTAAAAACTTCATATTATCTAATTAACATGATCTCATATCACTGGATCATTGAACTAGTCTGCTTCTGTATATTTGGATGTTTTTAACCTTCATAATCTGTAACTAACTGTTACGAATTCTGGCACATTATTTACTTGTCAATTTATGAACTAAGGTTGGCCACAAGGGCTTAGTTGCTATAAAATGACTTTAGCAACCCGGAGGCTATGAGCTTAAATGCCAGTTTAAAGTTATCAGTGTAAAATGAAAGCTGTCTTATGATTGGTGATTGTTATAACCAGTGCTGAGTCGCCCTTCAGGGTAGAGGCTTTTCAAGTCAGACAGCTCTACATATCTCCAAAGCCCATTCTGATGGACTCTCGACATTTTACAGCCAAACGTCACCATTATATACTGGGATTCAGAAACATGTTTCAATCACCCAGGACATAAATACATATTAATTTAATCCCTAACACAATGCTCTTCAACTTGGTAACTGTTGTGCTTCTTTATCTCCTTTTTTATAAACTATTTGCCATAACACCATAAGATGTACAAGCAGGTTTAGGGCTATTCAGCCCATTGAGTCATTTTACCATTCAATTATGACTGTTTTTTTCAGTTTCATTCTCCTGCTTTTTCCCCATAACCAATCATGAATCTGTCATTTTCTTTTTTTAAAAATATATTTTATTGTTTTATGTGAACAGACTTGGAAGAAACTAACAAAAAAAACTGATGTAAAAAAGAACAGCACATCCACAAAAACCACAACCAGAACAAAATCAAATTAAATATTAAGCAGCAAAAGGGAGAATAATATAAAGGCAAAAGTAAACATACACAGCAGAGGTGCACCGCACCAGAAAACCTCAGTCTTCACCCCATAAGAAAGTCCAATACAGGGCCCCACATCCTTTCAAAGATGTCCCCTCTGTCCTCATTACAGTCTCAGTCTCTCCAAATGTAAAGCGTTTGCCAGTTCTCTCAGCCACAGATTGTACGTAGGCGCTGAGTCCATTTTCCACAATTCCAGGATTAACTTCTTAGCAATCACCATTCCAAACAATACAGCCACTTCTTCATACATATTGGCTGAAGATAAGGAGCTTGTTGCACCTGTCATTTTCTGTCTTAAATACAGAAGTGACTTAGCCTCCACAGCCCTCCCTAGTAACAAATTCCATAGATTCACCACCCACTGGGCAGAGAAATTCCATCTCATCTCAGTCTCTTTATTCTGAGATTGTACCCTCAGATCCTAGAAACCCCTACCCAGGCCTTTCAGGTTTCAATGATGTCTCTTTTTATCCCTCTGAACTCCATTGAGTCTGTGCAAAGAGGCATCAAACATATGTTCAGCCTTTCATTTCTGGGATCATTCTTGTGAACTTCCTCTAGACTAAGGGCCCCCAGCCATTTTTCTGCCATGGACCCCAGGTTGGGAACCCCTGCTCTAGACCCTCTTCAGGGCCAGCACATTCTTCCTTAGATAGGAAGCACAGAATTGCTCACAATATTCCAAAAGCAACCTAACCAATGCCTTACTTAACGTCAGCTGTAATAATATCTGCTGTGTTTCATTAGGTAGTGCTCTTGAGTTGGAACATACTAAATGGAACCATACACCGTTGGAACAGGTCCTTTGGCTCACAATGTTGTGCTGAACTAATACAATGAGTTATAATTAATAATAATTTATTACTAACTAATACAATGACCCAACAAAACTAATCCCTTCTGCCAATAAAAGGTAAATTTCCTGTACATTCATGTGCCTAACTAAGAGTCTCTTTATGCCCCTGTCATACCTGCCTCCACCATTACCCCAGGCAGCACATTCCAGGCACCCACCACTCTCCATGTAAACAACCTGCTTTGTAAATCTCCTTTAAACGTACCCTCGCTCACCTGAGATGCATGCCCTCTGGGATTAAAGTTTTAGGTTCAAATCAAACTCCAGAGGTCTGTTGTAAAAGATCTAGTTTGGTTTAGTTTGATTTAGTCTTGTCATATAAACCAAGATACAGAGAAAAGCTTGACTTACTTACTGTTCATACAGAACAAATCATAACTGCACTGCCTGCACTGTTTTGTGCACTCTACGCAGTACTGGGTAGGTCTGTAGTCTCGTCTAGTTTTTTTTTCTGTGTTGTTTTTTATGTAGTTCAGTCTAGTTTTTGTACTGTGTCATGTAACACCATGGTCCTGAAAAAACATTTTCTCATTTTTACTGTGTACTGTACCAGCAGTTATGGTCGAAATGACAATAAAAAGTGACTTGACTTGACACAGTGTATTGAGCTAGAACAATGTAAAACAACAACAATGCAAAATAAAGTGTAAAAGCTACATAAAAGTACAGTGCAGGTAAACAATAAAGTGGAAAATGCAATGAGGTAGATTGTGAGGTTAAGAGTCCATCTTATCATACAAGGGGTCCATTCTTGGGTCTGATAACAGTGGGATAGAAGCAATCATTGAGAACCTTTTGTATTTTTTGCTTGACGGTCTAGGAGAGAAGAGAGAACGTCTGGGGTTGGTGGGGTCCTTGACTATGCTGGTTGCTTTACTGAGGCCACAATTATTATATACAGAGTGCATAGAGGGGAGGCTAGTTCCTGTGGTGTACTGAGATGCACAGTTTCTTGTGATCACATGCAGAGCAGTTGCCATACCAAGCTGTTACACATTCAGGTAAGATGCTTTCTATGGTGCATTGATAAAAACTGGTGTGGGTCAACGCTAGTTTCCATGTTATTGAAAATGCAGTTTAGTAAGGAAAACACTGCTGCTTTAACAGAGCTGTTGAATTTTAAAACAGAGCTTTTTCCCCACTCTCATGTGAGGGTTATAAAATTGCCATGGTGAGATTTCACTAGTACTTTATAATGATTGTCTGTTTCCAGTGGTATTGAGTGTGGGATATCCCAGATTGTTAGTTACTTCAGCCGCACTATATATTGGAGAGGCGCAGTAGCGGAACGCTATTACAGCACCAGGAACCCAGGTTCATTTCTGCCACTGTCTGTAAGGAGTTTATATGTTCTCCCCATGACTGTGTACGTTCCCTCCAGGTGCTCCACTCTCCTCCCAATAAAACGCAGACTAATCTGTGGTGTTTCATAAGGGCGACACTGTTTAAAATACATATATATATTTTTAAATACTAACCCATACTAACCTGGTTCAAAGCGCTCTGGATCCTGGGCATAAGCGTCTGAGAGGATCAATCTAAGATCAAATGAAAAGTGCTAAAGAAATCAATGTTTTTTAAATTTTTCATCAATATCAGAGTGTTCAGCTGTATCTGAAGCATGTCAGTACTGTACATCAGGTTTGGCTTTGCCACCATCTACTCTTCAGCAAATCAAAGCAACTCAGATTTGTACAGCTTACACAAGAAGGCTATTTGAGTATCCTGCCAGCATTAGGATTCTCAACAAGCTATCAGGTTAATCTCACCTTTCCTGGTCTTTCATAGAACATAGAATAGTACAGCACAGTACAGGCCCGTCAGTCCACAATGTTGTGCCGACCCTTAAACCTTCCCAAAGCCTTCTTATTCCTTCTTTCAAGTACTAATTGGATTTCCTTTCGGGGCCTATTGTCGAGACTGTTTCCATCATCCTTTTAGGCAGGTCATTCCAAAGCACATCAACTTCCTGCATAACAAATTCTTCTCCACTCCTCCCTGATGTCTCTGTTAAAACACTTCAACTGTATGTCCTCAGGTTAGCATCCTTCCTGATTATCAAAGCTTCTCAGAATTTGGCACAGCAATATGAAATTTCCCCTTGACTTTCTCTGTTTAAGGTATGGGTGAATCTGTTCTGCATGAAGAAAAGACAGCCATGAACACTTGCCCAACAAAAAGGCAGTTCAACTCTGGTTTCAGGAGTCACATTCACACTGTACTTCCAGTATTTTGTTTCAGAGTGGAGCAAACATAACCTGCGGTTTCAGGATAGAGTGCAGCCTATCTTCATTACCATAGCTTAGCATATACAGTAACATGAAAGAAGGTCATTTCAGCCAATCAACCAATGCCAATTCACCAAGCAATTCTATGCCCCAGTAATTTACCTTTGCTCTATTCACTATACATTCCCATTGACTCTCAATCAGATCCTATCCCTCACTTACATGCTAAGGACAATTGCCAGTGGCCAATTAACCCACCAACCAACATTTTGTTAGGATATGGGAGGAAACCAGAGCATCCGGAAGAAACCCACAAAGTCACAGGAAGAACGTGCAAATCCACATTGACCAGCGGCCAGGATCAAACACATTTTACTGTGGTCGTAATACAGTGGCATCTTTTCGCCACCCTGAAAGCATGTTTCCTCATTGCCTCCATTGGTTTTAATCCTTTCTTTTCAGGAAGAAGTTGTCTAATGACCATATAATGCTCTGCTCCATTGCACATGTGGTACATATGTATTAGTGTGGGCGTTTGGGGCAAGTGTCCACTATCACCTTAAAACATTGTCACATGGTTAACTACTCAACGTCTTCCATACCATGCTTCAGGTTCAATTGAGGGTGAACTGACACAAGAAAGGGATGGTTATATGGAATTCTTAGCTCGTGAGCCTATCTAGTAGTTGAAATCACCCCAATACAGTACAGTAGTCATTCATTCATATGTGAACTCAATCTGTCTGGAAATTTTCCCTTCTGCTAAAGACTCAACATTGTGGAACCAAAAATGTTGATGATGCCAAACAGAAGGAGGTTATTTGGCTCAAAGGAAATGCAATTAATACTTGAAAGAAGGAATGAAAGGGGTTTTGGAAAAACAGGGAAGATGAGACTAACTTGATAGCTTGTTCAAGGTGCTAATGCTGGCAGGATACATCAAGTGGCCTCCTAGTTAAGATTGCTTTTGATTTGCTTAAGTGCAAAGCAAAACCGGATGATCAAAAGTACAGTACTGACAACAATTTATGTGTTGCCGAACACTCTGGTTGTTGATGAAAACAGAAAATGCACGATCATTTTTCTTAAAAGCCAAGGATTTCTGTAGCACTCTTCATTTGTGGTGTCCTGGAGCACGCTAAGGACAACAAAATAGAGTTCTGTTTAAAAATATACTTTAAACTAATCCTAATTCCCAGCTCTTAGCCTTTAGTCCTGAAGGTTAATGATGCACATAGCATTGCGTGGAGAACTTCCAGAATTGATTTTTCATCTACTTTCTGACACAGAAGGAGGGAATTCAGTCCACTGAGTCTGGGCAGCTCTCAGAGCAATCATATCCATCCCATTGTCCCATTTAATTCCATGTAGCCCATTCTCTCACAAAGGTACTCCAATTTTCCCCTTGCCTCTTTAATTTTCCTGCCACCTACCAACATCAGAGGCAATTTACAGCAGTCGGTTTACATACCAGCATATAGTACTGTGCAAAAGTCTTAGGCACCCCACGACTTTTGCACAGTACTGCATTTGTCAACATCGACCAGAGAGCGAGTTTGTAAACCTAGCGGGAGCAAAGGATATTGGGAACAGGAGGGGTGTAGGACAGGTGTCAGAGAAGGAGTGCCAGGGATAGTGCACACCCAGCCCAGAGACACCAGGCAAGGTAATATGATTCCAAACAATTGGTTTACTAATCATTACAGAATGTCTCTCTGGCGCTTCTTGCTCCCTCCTCTCTCCCTTCCCCTTTTCTCATCCTATTGCATCCCTCTTCCCACTCCCTGTCCACATTAGAAACCCAAATTAAAATCAAATTTATCATCACTCACATACGTCATGAAATTTATTTTTTCATTTGCGGCAGCTGTACAGTGCAATACATAAAATTACTACAGTACGGTGCAAAATTCTCAGGCACCTCAGCTATATATATGTGCTGAAGGCTTTTGCACAGTACTGGACCTTGGGAAAAGGGAGAAAACCAGAGCACTCAAAGGAAACTTACGTAGTTCCAGGGAAAACCTACATATTCAACACAGATAGCACCAAAGGTCAGGATCGAACCGGGGCCGCTACTTGCACGGTTTCACAGATCTCTGAAGTGTGATTATGTTTCTAACTTTACAGGTGAAGGCAGCTTAAACTTAGGTTTCAAGGCAGCAAAGGTCATCATT
Organism: Hypanus sabinus; assembly: GCF_030144855.1. Classification (NCBI taxonomy): domain Eukaryota; kingdom Metazoa; phylum Chordata; class Chondrichthyes; order Myliobatiformes; family Dasyatidae; genus Hypanus; species Hypanus sabinus. Next base: position 26,641,748 of record NC_082726.1, on the reverse strand, counting down.
AAAGGAGGTCAGAGGAAATATTTCTTCCTGTCAAGTGAGCCAGTGGGTCAACAGGAAGCACAACTGAGGGTGAGGCAGGACTGACTTACGAAGCCACAGGGGTGTGATGGTGGGGTTGAGTCGCTGGAAGGATAAACTAAGTTAGAATGAAGGAGCCCTTTTATTGAATCTTAAGAGAATTGGAAGGCTTACTCTGACATGGAACTGGTACAGCCATTTCCTGTTGCAACAAAGTGAGGGAGTGGTGCTTGTGCATGCACACACCCCACGCACGCACGCATGCACACACACCACTCACAGTGCATTGTAATAGCTGAAATAGAATCAATTAGGAGTAATTTCAAGCCTCTGTAACTCAGGGCTGATGAAGTCCATTGTAAATCATCCCTTCATCAGTGAACTCAGCCACAGATTGTTGTTCTGATCGGGATCTTTCTGGTGTCAGCTACAGGACGAGAAAGGCGCTCACTTTCTGACAGAATTAGTGGCAGATTGTGTACAGTCTCTCATATAAAACAGAAATTGCTTAATTAGAATCAGATTTATTATCACTGACCTGTGACGTGAAACTTTCTATTTTGCAATAGCAGTACAGTGCAAAAACAAAATTACTGTAAATTGCAAAACATAATAAATGGTGGAAAAAGAAATAATGGGGTGATAACATGAGAAATTCTGCAGGTGCCGGAACTCCAAAGAAAAATACACAAAAAAACACAAAATCTATGGAAATGAATAAACAGTCAATGTTCTTAAGATCTGTGACCTCAGAATCTTCAACTGTTTATTCATTTCCAGATGCTGCCTGACCTGCTGAGTTCCTTCAGCATTTTGTGTGATTTGCTTAAGAATAACGAGGTAGTTGGATCATTCAGTAATCTGATGATGGAGAGGAAGACGCTGTTTATAAATCGCTGAGTGTGCATCTTCAGGCTCCTGTACCTCCTCTTCAATGGTAGTAATGAAAAATTGGTAAAATACCACTTCAAAGGTCAAAGGTCAAAATCCTCAATAATTTATGTTTGCCTAAAAACTATGTTATTCCATTTGTGATGAAAAACATTCTGGCAAAAATCTCCAAGCTCTGAAAATTCATCTGTGGCAAAATCTTCTTGATTGATCCAACATGAACTATATTTCATGTCCCCGACCAGGATTTGTAGACATTGCTTTAACTGTATTGAGTATTTATGGTATCACTTGCACATGCTGCTTTTGAATTCTGTGCTTCAAGCACTTTGATGTGACGTACATTTCAAAGGATTGTAATTCTTTTTCATTCAAGTATTTGCATGTGTTTCATGTTTGGCAGTGAGCAAGAAAGGAGACTGAATCTATGTTTAAAATAAAGCCAACAGCTGGTTGACTGAAATTATATTACTTGTTTCCTGCCTGCGACCAACCTAATTCTCTCCTGGAGTGATGCCAAGCGACGTAAAACCCAGCATAACATGACACTGGATGCCTATTGATGACCATGGAAGCCCTTTTAATATGTGGGCAAAACCAATCAAGGCAGGAGCATACCTAATATGTGCTGAAAGTAAATAGCTTCAATATGTATTTATTTACTTAGAGATACAGTGTGAAACAGGCTCTTCTGGCCCAATAAGCCAAGCCAGCCATCAACCCACCTATTTGATCCTATACTAACCAATAAGCAATTAACCTAGTAACTGGTATGTCTTTGGCCTGTGGGAGGCAGAGGAAGCCCACATGGTCACAGGAAGAACATACAAGCTTATTACAAATGCACCCAGAATTGCACCCTGAACTCTGACACCCCAAGCTATAACAGCATTGCACTAACAGCTACCATGGTGCCCCTCAGTTTAGGAGTGTATCAAAGTTCAGGAATGGGAAAGATTTTGAAAGAGATTTCTGAGAATGATTGAGGGATTGAGGGACTGAGGAATTGAAAATTGTGAGAATGCTCAATAAATTTGAATCTCCAAGGCATAGAGGCTACAGAAAAATAATGGGACTTAATGGGACTAGTATAGCTAAGTACAATGGTCGGCATGGATACAGTGGGCAGAAAAGCCTGTTTCTGTGAGAGGAGGGGTCCAAGGGATTGAAGGAGACACTTAAGACTATGGCCAAGGTTCTAGACAGAGTAAGTAGAAAGAATAGCTCCTATGGACAGAAGCTACAAAAGAATGGAAAGAAAGTAACTGACAAAAAGGTCAGGAGCGACAATGAGAATAAACTTTTTAAATCAATGTTTAGATACAGCGAAAAGTATAGTACAGGAACAGACCTTTTGGTCACAATTTTGTGCCAAGCTAATTCAATTAGTAATAAAATAGCCAACTAAACTAATCCCTTCTGCCTACTCAATGTCCATATCCTTCCATTTCCCTTTCTTTTGCTTAGCTAAACATCTCTTTTAAAAGTCCCTAATGGATCTGGCTCTACCACCCCTTTCCCCTTACATCTCCCTCAACTTAAATGCTTGTCCTCTGGTATTCACATTTCAACCCTGGGAAAAAGGTACAGTTAATCTACTCTATGTATGTCTCTCGTAATCCTATACTCAGATCTCTGCTGAGAAATAACACAATTTTGTTCAACTTCTCATTATAGCATACTGTATGCCTCCGATCCAAGCAGTGTCCTGGTAAATCTCTTCTGCACCTTCACCATGGCCTGGACATCCTTCCTATAATGGGGCAAGAAGAACTGTATGCAACATTCCAGATGCAGCCTAACTAGAGTTTTATAAAGCTGCAGCATAACCTCCTCACTTTTTAACTCAATGCCTCAACTAATAAAAGCAAGAATGCCATTTGCCTTCTCAATGATCCTATCAACCTGGGTACCACTTTCAGAGGGCTATGAATTTGGACTACCTGCTCATCAACACTGTTCAAGATCTGGGCAGTACAGTGCTGGGGAAGTACTGGAGGCAAACACATTTCTAAAGAAAGTCAGATAAATTCTTGAAAGCAATACATTTGTAGGGCGATGGACGGTGGAGTGTGAGATTATCAACTCAATGGGCTGAATGGCTTCCTTCCTGCTGTAATTTTTCTATGATCCTCTGATTTTGCACAGCCAACACATATTCCTTATTTAACTATTTTCAACCAATGTCCCAAACACCTTGCTAGGCAACAGTCCTTTAACTTCCAGAGAAACAGTCTGTTACAATCATTTTATTATTCATTGACAGGATCAGGAATTCATCAGGAAGGTGGCCATTTATTACACATCTGAGTTATCATTGAACAAAATGGCTCCCTGAGCCATTTGAAATGTAAACTGTTGGTTTATCAAAGATCAGAAAGGTGATGGGGGAGCTGGTACTGATGGACAACTGTTTTTTGGTTAGGAGACATGAGATGCTGAAATCGAGAGCAACAAGCAGCTTGCTGGAGGAACTCAGTGATTCGGGTAGCATCTCTCGGAGAAAAGGAATGGTTGACATTTTGTGTCAAATCCCTGAAACTCTTACTGGATGGCTTAATTTATAAAGGAAGACTGGATAAGCTGGGGCTATTTTCCTGGAGTGAAGGAAACCAAGAGGTGGCCATATAGAAGTTTATAAAATGATGAGTCACAGTCTTTTCCCTGTGGTAAGGGAGTCTAAACTGGAGGGCATAGATTTAAGACTTAAAGGAGCACTTTTTCCACACAAAGGGTGGTAGATACATGGAACAAGTTGCCAGGGAAAGTGAGATGAACAGGTAAAATAACAACATTTAATAAGTATTTATACGGGGTCATAGACAGGGAAACTTTAGAGGGATATGGGCCAAATACAGGCAAATTCAAAGTAAAATACATTTATTTATCAAATTATGTATCACTACAGACAGCCACGAAATGAAGAACCGTTGAACCAACCCATTCAAAGATAAACATTAAACAGCCCTCCGTCCAGCACAAAAAAGTCACACAAACGGCAACAAAACAAAAATGGAACTAGCTCAGATAAGCAACTCCATCAGCTTGGAAGAGTTGGGACGAGGGGCCAGTCTCTGTGCTGTATAATTCTCTCTAGTCAATGTCTCTCACTGAATTACTGTATTGGTAAAATAGTACACAAATGCATGAACCAGTGTGCACAGCAGTGCAGCGTGCTGTATTACCTGTGCAGTTAATACAGTAACTTTCATTTGATAAACAGGTGTTTCTCAGGGAGATCTCTCTGTGAGTCTCAAGTTGTTCTTTTGGGAGTAGAAGCACATGTCCACTTACCTGTCTCATCATGTCCAAAATCCAGTCTCTGGGTCAAAGCTTGCTGCTGTTACGTGGTAGGAATCCATGAGCAACCCCGGCAGGCCACAGACAAGGCTGAGAGCACCCCTGAAAGTTTGTGAGCTTAACACCCTCCTGGAAACTGAGCTACTGCTCCAGTGCAATACACAACTGCTTTCCTTCAGATAATGTACTAAACCATCTCCTCACATAGCTGTTGAACATTATGCAGTACTATTGGAAGATGAGCTCGTGTCCTCAGCCTCTCCATACCCAAATAAGTATTTGCTGGCCATCAACAGACTGCTTTTGTGTGGGATTTTACTCTTTACACACAAGCACTACGTTATCTACATTACCACAGAGATCACATGTTACTGTGTTCACTAGTTGGCTGTTTGGGGCAGCCGGTGACTGAGAAGACCCACTACAAATGCTTTCTCTTTCCAAATGATCCTTGGAGATGCTGTGGTTGGTAGCCCAGGCAGAGATTGGAGCTATAGCAGCCACAACTCAAGTGTGAAGCCAGCACAGCCAGTTGGAAGGAGAGAAGCATGGTGTTTGAAGATGTGGAAGAGAGCATTGGGCTACATCTTCCCAGAGATTCCTCACCCTACCCAATACCCGAGGAAGTAGCAGGATAGGGTGTGAGGAATATCCTTTGTGGGTCCCAGCACAGCTGCACTGTCAGTTGGCAAGATGAACACAGAATGGAGCAAGGTGAGATACCTATTAGGGACAATTGGTGGCCGGGAACCCCATCCAGATTTCCTAATGAAACGGCCCAACTATAAAGGTCTAACTCAGCTTAGATTTCATAACGTGTAAACACTTTTGATGGGGTCAATGTGCCTGTGGAAACAAAATACCCTGTGACCCAATGCACTTCAACCCACGGTCGGTGTTACAGGTGTAAAGTCAGTGTTCCAGAGGATGAACCCATGTGAAGCATCTGGCCTGGATAGTGTAGCTGGACATGCCTTAGGTCCTGTGCAGATGAGCTGGCAGGGCCATCTGCAGATAGTTTCAACCTTTCCCTGATTCCCACCTGCTTTAAGACTGGTCATCATTGTCATCATCGTTATGCACCATGTCGCATGGCGTAAGCGATCATAGTCTCAAGATCATGATTATTCCAGGCAAATTTTTTACACAGAAGTGGTTTGTCATTGCCTTCTTCTGGGCAATATTTATACAAGACGGGTGACCCCTGCCATTATCAATACCCTTCAGAGATTGTCTAACCAGGGTTTGTGATATGCACCAGCCTCTCATACGACCATACACCACCTGCTCCCCTGGCTTCATGTGACACTGATTGGGGTGGCTAAGCAGATGCTACACCTTGCCCAAGGGTAACTTGCAGGCTAGTGGAAGGAAGAAGCTCCTTACACCTCCTTTGGTAGAAACATATCTCCACCCTGCCACCCATCATCCTGGTACCTATGAAAAACAAAGTAATGTGCCTTAATAACTACTACTCTGTGGCTCTGACATTCACCATCGTGAAGACCTACAAGAGGATGGTAATGATATGCATTAACTTGAGCCTCCCAGACAAGTTTGACCCATTGCCATTCACCTACTGCTGAGGCAGGTCTACTGTGATGCCATCTCCCCGGTCCTACACTCAACTCTAGAGCATCAAGAGTTAAAACACTTCCACAGTATGTCACCCAGTTCAAATTATTGTTTATTGTCAATGAGATCTCTATTATATGAAGCACTGAGACTTACCTCTTCCCACTGGTGGATGTAGCGGATAAGACGGGATAACCGCAACAACCGGAGGAGGCTGAGAATCTTGGTAAACCTTACAATCCTCAGAGCCCTGGCAGTCTTATAAACCTCTGAGTCGATCCTCGTTTCTACTATTAGAAAAATATAGTCAACTGGGATGGAGGATATGAAGTCCACCACAAACCAGCTCTTCAGGTACTTCATCTTAATTTTCTGAGGGTCTAAAATAATTTCTGTGTTGTCCTCCACGACAATCCCAGTTCTAAAATTCAGTACTAGATCAACAAGAAAGAACGTGTCTGACACGACATTGAAGACAATCCATGGAGTGGTGTTCTCATCCTTGAAGAATGTAATTCCCACAGGAATGATGATCAGGTTTCCCACCATGAGAAGCAGCATAGTCAGATCCCAGTAGAATCTGCAAGGATGAAGACAGACATTTTACTTTAACTTTGGTAATCTCTCACATATATTCCCTCCATTCCTCTCCCTCTCTGCAATTTTACACACTTGCCTTTTTTATTTCTGATGAAGGGTATTGCTGTGTTTCTTTCCCCTATATATGCTGCCTGACCTGTTTTTCATCTGCCTGGATTTTTCACCAGCTGAAATATTTTATCTTCAAACTTTAACTTCTGCTTGGTTAGGACTAAAAATATGAAACAGGACCAAGAGTAGGCTAAATGTAAACAGGTTCAATAAAAGCATGGCTTATCAACTCTCGGCCACAACTCAATATCTTACCTATAAACAATTTGTTAAAGGTACTCAGCAGGCTGAGCAGCATCTGTGAAGGGAAAGAATTTGTTGATGTTTCAGGTTTCCTACTGTTTTCCATCCGCTTGTCATCCTCAGTCCACCAATCACCTACCAGAACCTGTTTCATCACTTCCTATCTTAGACCATAAGACATAGAAGCAGAATTAGGCCACACAACCCATCAAATCTGCTCCGCCATCTGATCTGCCTTTCTTCTACTTTCTCCCAATAACCATTGATACCCTTACTAATCAAGAAACTATAAACCTCCATGTTAAATATACTCAATGACATGGCTTCCATTGCCATCTGAACTTCACCCTATTGTCTGTTCTAAAAGGTCATTCTTGTATTCTGAGGTCCTAGACCCTCCCAGTATTGTAAACATCCTCTCTTTCTTTTTATGGTGACTTTGTTCATTCTCAGTTCTGATGCTAGCTTTTAAACAAAACATTCCCAGTTCATTACCCTGACAACCTCCTATGCACCTGAACCCACAGTCACAGTTGCAGATGTAAGGTCAATCTTCTGGAGAGGGTATCTGTGAAAAACATCTGGCTCAGAAGGTATTCCAGGCCATGTTCCTAGATTCTGTGCAGATCTGCTAGCAGGGGTATTTGCAGACAATTTTAATCTCTCCATGCTTCAGTCTGAGGTTCCCTCCCACCTTAAGAAGACCACTTATATCCTGGTACCTAAAAGAAGCAAAGTAATATGCCTTAATGATGATTGCCCTGTGGCTCTGACATCCCTCATCGTGAAATGTTTGAGCAGATTGTAGAGACATGCATAAGCTCCAGCCTCCCGGGCAATGTTAACCCATTGCAATTGCTTACCACTGAAAGAGGCTCACATTGGCACCATTTTCCTAGCCCTATACTCATCTCTGGAGCATCTGGGCAGTAAAGGCCATCAGTCAAACTATAGTAGACTGACATCACTCTGCCTTGAATACTATAATGTCGAGCAAGCACACCACCAATCTACCTACCATGGGAGTCAACACATTCCTCTCCATTGGATCCTTGACTTCCTAACAACAAGCTGCAATTATTAAGGTCTGGGAATAGCACCTCTGCCACAATTATTCTCATCATTGTTGCTCCTCAAGGTTGCGTCCTCAGCCCCCTGCTCTACTTCTTGTACACTCATGACTGAGCAGTCAGTTTCTGCTCAACAAGTTTGCAGATGATACCACCATAGTGGGCCATACCTCAAATTATGATAAGTCGGAGTACAGGAAGGAGATAGAGAGCTTTGTGATACAATGCCATGACAACAACCTTTCCATTAATGTCAGCAAAACCAAAAAGATGGTCATTGGCTTCAGGATGGAGGCAGTGCACATGCCTTCATCAACAGTGTTGAGGTTGAGAAGGTTGAAAGCTTCAAATTCCTAGGAGTGAACATCACCAATAGCCTGCCCTGGTCAAAACAAGTAGATGCCACTGCAAAGGATGCTCACAAAAACTTTTACTTCCTCAGGAGTCTAAAGATATTTGGCATATTCCCATCGACACTTACCAATTTTTATTGATGCACAATGGCTTGGTACGGCAACTGCATTGCCGGTGATGGCAAGAAACCGCAGAGTTGCGTACACAGCTCAGTATATTGCAAAAACCAATCTCCCCTCCATGCATTTTGTCTATACCTCTTGCTGCCTCAGTAAAGCAGCCAGCTTAATCAAGCCCCCACCCACTCTAGACATTCTCTTTTCTGCCCCTCCCATTGGGCAGAAGATACAAAAGGATGAAAACATGAATGGTTCCCAAGGACGATAAGATGGACTCTTGACTTCATGATGTACTTTGTTATTGATTACCTACACGGCACTTTCTCTGTAGCTTTTATACTCGATTCTGTATTGTTATTGTTTTACTTTGTTCCACATCAATGCGCAGTGTAATGATTTGATTTGTACGAACAGTATGCAAGACCAGCTTTCCACGTTCCTCGGTACATGTGATAATAGCAAAAACCTATACTAAAACCAACACCCTACAGTTGCTGTGTGGCTAACTTGAGATCCTCCAGCAGATTATTTATTGCTTCAGATCCCAGCATTTGCATTCCCTTGTATCTAACTTTCTTACTTATTGTTTTAATCTTACTATCCTAAAAATCTATTTCAGCATTGAATGTATTCAGTGGTTCAGTCTCCACAGCTCTCCATGGTAAAGAATTCAAAAGGTTCACAACCCCCACGAGAAGAAATGCCTTCTCATTTCCATTCTAAATGGGTGAAGAGTTGTTCTAAAACAAGCACTTGATTCCCCCAAATAGAAAAATATCCCTTCAACATCCGCCCTATCAAGACCTTCAGAATAATACATGTTTATATGATCTTTTATAGAATGGAATAAGGAGGGGCATGGAATGATGAGCACAAAACAAGACCAAGTGATCCTTATCAGGCTTTGTCCTTCCCATAAGCTTCTTCCTGCTCCCTCTTTACCCTACTTTCACCTACATGCATCATTCTCACTTCCCCTCATTTTTGCAGGTGGTAGCGTACAGCACGGAAGACGCCCTTCACCCTACCCGGAGTATCCTAAACTAATTTATACTCACAAACATGCAAAAAATATGCAGACGCTAGAAGTCTGAGGAACACACACAAAACACTGTAAGAACTCAGCAGGTCAGGCAGCATCTATTGAACAAAGTACCGTCAATGTTTTGGGCCGAGACCCTTTATCAGGACGGAAGAAGGAAAAAAAAAGATGAGAAGTCAGAGTCATGAGGTGGGGAGAGGGCTGGAAGAAACACAAGGTGATAGAAGAAACTAGGAGGGTTGAAGTAAAAAGCTGGGAATGTGGTTGGTTAAAGAGACACAGGACTGGAGAAGGAGGAGGCTGATAGGAGAGGACAGAAGGCCATAGAAGAAAGAAAAGGGGGAGGAGCACCAGAGGGAGGTGATGGGCAGGCAAGGAGATACGGTGAGAGAGGGAAAAGGGAATGGGGAATGGTGAAAGTGGGGGGCATTACCGGAAGTTCGCAAAATCTATGTTCATGCCATCAGGTTGAAAGCTACCCAGACAGAATGTAGAGTGTTGCTCCTCCAACCTGAGTGGCCTCATTGCAACAGTAGAGGAGGCTGTGAACTGACATGTTAGGACGGGAATGGGAAGTGGGATTAAAATTAGTGGCCACTGGGAGATCCTACTTTTTCTAGTGGACAGAGTATAGGTGCTCGGCGAAGTGGTCTTGCAAACTGCGCCGGGTCGCACCGATATACAGGAGGCCACACTGGGAGCACCGTATACAGTAGATGACCCCAACAGATTCACAGGTGAAGTGTCACTTGACCAGGAAGGTGAACCACCAAGCACATCTTTCCCTAACCACCCCCCCCCACCCCCGTCGACTTTCTGCTTTCCGCAGGTATCACTCCCTATGGGACTCCCTTGTCCATTTGTGCCTCCCCATTGCTCTCCCTCCTGGCACTTATTCTTGCAAGTGGAATAAGTGTTACACCTCCTCCCTCACTACCTTTCCAGGTGAGGTGACACTGCACCTGTGAGGCTGTTGGGGTAATCTACTCCTAGTGTGGCCTCCTGTATATTGGTGAAACCCAACATAGATTGGAAGACCATTTCACCAAGCACCTATGCTCTGTCTGCCAGAAAAAACAGGATCCCCTAGTGGCTCCCATTTCAATTTCACTTCCCAGGAGTAACACCTTATATTCTGTCCGGGTAGCCTCCAACCTGATGGCATGAACATAAATTTCATGAACTTCCGTTAATGTCCCCCCTTCACCATTGCCCATCTCCTTTTCCGTCTCTCTCACCTTATCTCCTTACCCACCCATCGCGTCCCTCTGGTGCTCCTCCTTTCTTCCATGGCTTTCTGTCCTCTCCTATCAGATTCCCCTTTCTCCAGCCCTGTATCTCTTCCACCAATCAACTTCTCAGCTCTTTACTTCACCCCACCCCCGTCCCAGCCCTCCCAGTTTCACCTATCACCTTGTGTTTTTTGCTCCTCCCACCCACCTTCTAACTCTGACTACTCGTATCCTTCTTCTCCGGTCCTGATAAAGGGACTCAGCCCAGAACGCCAATTGTACTCTTTTCCACAGATGCCGCCAGTCCTGCTGAGTTCCTCCATCATTTGTGTGTGCTTGCTGTTATACTTCCCATTATCCCATCATCTCCCACAGACTCAACGACTTACCTGCACTAGGGACAGTTTGCAATGAAGCATGTCTCTGAGATGTGGGAGGAAAGTGATGCATTAGAGAGAAACCAATGTGAGCACAAGGAGAGCATGCAAATTCCCACAGAGAGCACTGGAGGTCAAAATCAACCTAATTCATTGGGGCTGTGAGTCAATGGCTCTTCTAGTGGTACCACTGTCCCACCCATTTTTATTATCTATATTTCCCAATCTAACCTCTCCATACTACGCCAATGCTCAGAGCAATCCCTCCAGTGACTCTGCCTACTCTTCCTGCTACCTCAGGAAAGCAGCCAACAAAATCAAGGAACCTCCCTAGTCGCTCCCTCTTCTCCTCTCTCCCATCAAACAGAAGATACAAAAGATTGAGAACATGTACCACCAGGAGGGGTCTCGGCCCGAAACGCCGACTGTACTTCTTCCTACAGATGCTGCCTGGCCTGCTGCGTTCCACCAGCATTTTGTGTGTGTTGTTTGAATTTCCAGCATTTACAGATTTCCTCGTGTTTGTGCCACCAGGCTCAAGGATAGCTTCTATTCTGCTGTTATAAGACTTCTGCACAAACTTCTTGATTCCTCAGTCTATCTCATTGTGGCCTTTGCCGCATTTGTCTACCTACTCTGCTCTTCCTGTGTAATTGCAACACTTTATATTTTTCATTTTGTTTTCTTTTTACTATCTTGATATAATTACATATGGCATAATCTGGCTAGCTAGCATGCAAAACAAAATTTTGCAATGCATTTTAATACATGCGACAATAATAAACCAATTATGAATTACCCTGGCTAACTTCCCTATGTTAGGGAATGTAATGACATTGTCTAACACGTGCCAACTAATTTCCCAAACCATGCCCCCCCACCCCCCGCATCCCCATGTGTTTCTCAGATTCTCCTGCCACCCTCTCAGGGGTCAATTAACCAACCATTCAACAGGCAGCACATCTTTAGGAGGTGGGAAGTAACAGGCATCCACAGTCAGAGGGAGAACATGCAACCGGACAAATCCAGAGGTCAGAATTGAACCCATGCTGCTGGAGCTGCAAGACAGTAGAGCTATCTGCTGTGTCACTGCGGCAGGCAATTGCGCATTGTCATTACATCCCACTCAATATTAAACGATCTCTCTCTGCAAATTAAATACATAAATTATTTTGTATTTAAATGGGATGGCATGGTGGCGGAGTGGTTAGTGCAACGCTTTACAGTACCAGCAATCCAGGTTTATTTCCATGCTTGTGAGGAGTTTGTACGTTCTCCCCATGACCGCATGTGTTTCCTCCAAGTGCTCCAGTTTCCCCACACAGTCCAAAGACATACCGGTTAGTAGGCTAATTGGTCATTGTAAATTGTCCCGTGACTAGGCTAGGGTTAAATCAGGGGAATGCTGAGTGGCACTGCTCAAAGAGCTGGTAAGACCTACTCCACGCACTGCATTTCAAAATATAAATAAGTAAAATGGAGACTCACACCACTAGGTTCAAAAACAGCTATAGAGGTACAGTTCTTAAAGCAACTGGTATAAGCATAATCACCACAGTTCAGCAACACTACGATCACTGATTGTTTTGCACTAAAATGGAATTTGTTTTTGTTTTGGTCTAATTGTGTTCTTTCTTGTAAAAAAATTGCATAATTGATGTTTAATTGATGCACTTCCTAGTGAATGCTGCTTACATGATGCTACTTGCCGTTGCAAGTACTGCAAGTTTTTAATACACGTGGGCAGACGTGCATTTTTCACATGACAGTAAACTTGAGTTAACTTGACCTCACCCAGTGCATTGCAAGAGTTCCTCTAAATTATAGGGAGTTTAATTATGCTTGGTTCCTCATTTGTACAGGTGTCCATTTTATTATGATTATCACAGACAGGAGAAATAAAACTTCAAAGTAAAATGAATAAAGGAAATGCTTTTAGTTTAAAACACTGCCCCACTGACTGTACCACAGAGAACCTCAGAGCGTGCTCCGAGCCTAGGCAACAAACAGAGCAGCCAATCCAAATTTGGAATATATAATGTAATGAAAGTGTAAAAATGTAGAATCTTATAACCAGCCGGAGATGAGATGCCTGAGTAATTTCCCTTTTCAATCAAGCCTGCTAACAGTACTGCTGTGGCCGTCTGATTTTATTCACGTAACTTAAATGTAAGTCTTCCCCTCTCACTGCATCTTTGTGGAGAAATGATCCTACATTTATCGAGAAACGTTGTTGTAGTTTCTATTTTCTTTGCTCATCAAACTGCTTCCTGACATATCTGACTCTATCTGCTGTGTAATAGCCTACCTACCATACTCATTGACTGATACAATGTTGCCTATAACCACTCTGAATCTACAATGGGCACTGGGTCTCTTCCCCCTCACTGATAATCCCACAGCAGCTCAACATGATTTTTTTCTACATAATTTAATAAAATGCTGAGATTTGCATTTGAACTTTTGATTCACGTGGAACAGAAATTTGGGTTCAATCCAGACTCCTGGTGTTGTCAGTGCGGAGTTTGCACGTTCTCCCTGTGACCATATGGGTTTCCTCTGAGTGCTCTAGTTTCCTTCTGTGTCCCACAGATGTGCGGGTCAATTGCCCAGGTAAATCTTTAGGAACGTGGGCAGAAACTGAAGCACCATGTGGTCTCAGGGAGAATGTGCAAACTCCACACTGATTGCCATTGTATGTCAGGATCAGGATCAGAAGCAGACTTATCATCATTGTCATATGTCATGAAATTTGTGTTGTCCATTGAAAAAATCTGATGGCAGAGAGGAAGGAGCTGTTCCTAAAATGTTGTGACATTGGAGTTATGAAGCAGCAGCTCCTGTTGTGGCACTGCGTTTCCCGAAGGGGCTTGATCCATTGAAGGAGGTATGAGCAAGTACGTACTCTCCTGAAGATATTTCAGCCAGCGGGTGCTGCTTGTCTCAGAGGATCCAACACAGTGATGTGATCACAAAGAAGGCATGCCAAAGGCTCTACTTCATTAGGAGTTTGCGGTGATTTGGTAAGTCAGCCAAGACTCTTACAAATCCCTACAGATGCCTGGTGGAGAGCATCAGGGCCTTGTATGAAAGCTCCAATGCACAGGATCACAAGATGCTGCATAGGGTTGTAGACAGCCATTTCTATCATGGGTGTAGCCCTCCCTGCCATTGAGGGCATATTCAAGAAGCTGGCATCCACTATTAGGGACACTCACTGTCTGGGACATGTCCTCTTACATTACTACCATCAGGAAAGAGGTACAAGAGTCTGAAGACCTACACTCAATACTTCTTCCCGCCTGCCTTCAGATTTCTGAATGGACAATGTATCCATGAAAACTACCTCATTATTTGTCTATTGCACTCTTAATTTATTTTGTAACTTGGAGTGATTTTTATGTCTCACGATGTAATGCTGACGCCAAACAACACATTTCACAACATGTGTCAGTGATAATAAAACTGATTCTAATGGTGTGGATAGACCAACCAAACCCTATGCTTCTTTCACCACTTCTTGTTGGAAGTGTGCCACATGCTATCTCCCACTCCTTTTAATTGACCATACAGTTTTCCCCATGGCAACAATCTCAACAGCCAATGGCCACCACAGGATGTGCTATCATAGACAGCAGGAATGGTAGAGTGTGCAGCATCTCTAAGGAGATAATGCTATAAAAATACCTTTCAGCTCTTATTCCATTATCTCTCTCATCCCTGTGAAAGCACTTTGGGTATTAAATGTTGTGCTCATGCAGGATTTGCTAAAGATTATCTTGTACATAGAGTCAGTGGTATGGAAGGAAATGCAATGTTAGTATCCATTTTGAGAGGACTAGAACGTAGGATGTAATGTTGAGACTTTATAAGGCACTGGCAAGGCATCACTTGAAATACTGTGAGCAGCTTTGGGCCCCTTGTTTAAGAAAGGGTCCAGAGGTTCATGAAAATGATCCTGGGAATGAAAGAGGTAATGTATGAGGAATGATTGATGGCTCTGGTTTGTACTCACTGGAGTTCAGACAAATGAGGGGGTGGGGGAATCTCATCAACACTCATTGCATATTGAAAGGCCTAGATAGAGTGGATATGGAGAGCGGGTTTCATGTCTTGGGGGAGTCTAGGACAGAAGCTTCAGAATTGAAAGATATCCCTTTAGAACTAAGATGAGAAGAAAATTCTTTCACCAGAGGATGAAGAATTTGTGGAATTCATTGGTACTGTTGGCTAGGGAGGCCAAGTCACTGGGTATAGTTCAAGTGGAGCTTGATTAGTAAGGATGTCGAAGGTTAAGGAGGGAAAGCAAGAAATGGGGTTGAGAGAATAATAAATTAGCCATGATGGAATGGCAAAGCAGAATAACGTAATTCTTCTCTGATGTCTTATGGTCTTATTATGGTTTTACCAGCATACTGGAATCAGTATTCCCACTCCTGTTACCTAAAGGTATATTATGAGCCATTAACAGAGCAGGTCAGGCAATATCGATGGAGGGGAATAAAGAGTTGAGATTCAGGCCAAGACTCTTCATTAGGACTGGAAACAAAAATGAGCAAATGCCAGAATAAAGTGAGGAGGAGGGTAGGTGTACAAGCTGGCCACTTATTTTAATTCTACTTCCCATTCCCATTCTGACATGATGGTCCACGGCCTTCTCTACTGCCACAATGAGGCTACTCTTGGTTTGGAGGACATGCATTTATATAATGCTCTTTTTGTTGTAAAATGTTTCAAATTGTTTTTAAGGTTATATAATCAAACTAAGTTTGATTATAAGATCTGATAATGAAACCAAATTTGACAATATCTATCATAAGAAGGTACAGAAAATAAG
The DNA here is from genome assembly GCF_030144855.1 of Hypanus sabinus. NCBI lineage: Eukaryota > Metazoa > Chordata > Chondrichthyes > Myliobatiformes > Dasyatidae > Hypanus > Hypanus sabinus. The sequence goes on along the minus strand of NC_082726.1, from coordinate 26,626,039 downwards.
AATGTAAGAAGGAGAAGCAGGATGAGATAATTCTGCTCCTGTCTACTGCATGAGTTAATTCAATTATGGTTGATCTTCTACCTCAGACCTGTTTCTTGAAAGAACCCATGTCCCCTGATGTCATCAATATGTGAAAATCTATTAACCTATTAAAATGTCTATTTATTACTACGTTTGTAGAATTAACAATAATCAATTGATTGGGTGAGCAAAAGGGTAGACTGATAGAGAGAAGGAGAGTGGGAGGGGAAAAGTGGGGGCAGGGAGAGAGCAGGGGAAAGGGAAGAGAGAGAGAGAAATTGAAAGTGGGAGGAGAAAGAATAAGGAAGAGAATGAGGGAAGAATGGAAATAATAAAAAGGGAGAGGGAAGTGAGTTGAAGATAGAAGGAGGATGGAGTGTGACAGAGGAAAAGAGAGGAGAAAGAAAGAGTGAGAAAGGAAGTAAAGGAAATCAGGTACAGAGATTCAGCAAGGGAATTCTATTGGAAATTAACATCTTCTATCTTGATTGTTGGTGGAGGAGAATTGACAGATCTATTATAAGGGCAAACTAGCTAAAAGTGACACCGTAGCAAAATAATAAAAATGAACCACAACATGTTTGTGTCCCCTGTTAAAAGCCACTGTCCTGACCACTTTGCAAACTATGAATGTAGACAAAGCTCAGATGGTGGAACTAAGTTAAGGTAAATTGGTAAATTGATTTATTATTGTTACACCTACCAGGGTACAGTGAAAAAAAATGTTTTGTATGCCATCCATATAGATCATATCATCATATCTGTACATTGAAATAGTGCAAAGGAAACACAAGAACAGAATGCGAAATAAAATATTACAATTACAGAAAAAGTGCAATCTAGACAGATAATAAGGTGCAAGGTCATTATGAGGTAGAATATGAGGTCCACAAGAGTAGAAGCTGTATGGCTCTATCCACCGACCTTCATTAGAAGGGTCAGGTTTTCATATATTTTTGTTAATTTTCTTTATTTTATTATATATTTATGCTCTAAATAAGTAACAATATGTCTTAACAATTATTAAGTGATTTTATATTTGATTATTTTAAACTAATTTGCATAATTATTTCAGTCTATTTCACTCATTCACAAATAAAACAGTAACAGATGCTTTTAACATTAAGGATCTGTCAAACACTATCAAGAGTGCTGGGTGTGAAGTTTCAGGTTCCATCGCCTGTGGCCTTGTCACTGGTGATGACCTACTCACAGGAACATAAGAAAATGGGAATATAAGTAAGCTCCAGGCTCCTTGCACCTCCGTCGCTCAACACGATCATGGCTTTTCTCTCCCAGGTCCATTATCTCCCCTACCAACAGGATATTATATTTACATAAGGCACTTAATAAACACAAGAGATTCTGTGGATGCTGAAAATGCTGGAGAAAATCAGCAAGTCAGGAGGCATCTATGGCGAGGAATAAACAATCGGCTGATGAAGAATCTCAGTCCGAAACGCTGACTGTTTATTCCTCTCCATAGAAACTGCCTGACCAGCTGAGTATATTGTGTGTTTTACTCAAGACACTTAACATTGCTGAAAGATGGACGAAACAATTAGAAGCTAGGTCACTGAGAAGGGACTTAAATAAGAGGGAGACAATTCTCTTTGATTAGCTCTTAAGTTAGACAAAACCAGCATAAATAGTATTAGGTGAGGCCTAATCACCAAGGCTTTGAAAGGAAAAATTACAGAGACCCGTGAGAGATCTGATGACTTTCTGCAATAACACTTTCTGAGAATAGTTATGCAAACAAGCTGTTGAATCTATTTATATTTCAATAATTTCCACTAGTTTCACAACACAGAACCCTCACCTTTCAGCTACACTGCTAAGCCGGTAACATCGATCACATTCAACCTTCAGCATCTGACTGAAGACTGCAATTAGACAGCCTGCCTAAAACCTGCGGTCTGTTCCAAAAAACAAGAGGGCCCAAAATAAAGGTGAAACTACAAACTTAGCATAAGCTTCCACTTGGAAAGTCCGATGAAAATTTTAGCCAGCCTTAACAAAAAACGGATAAGCCTCAAAAGAGAGACAGAAAGTAACCGAAGTCAGAGCTATTAATTCCTATTAATTCCTTTGATGACCATTCATGATGAACTTCAGTTAGTGGGTTACTTGTGATGTGTAATGGTGTTGCAAATGAGTTCAAAGTTCAAAGTACATTTATTATCAAAGCATGGATGCGTTATACAACCTTGAGATTCAGCTCCTTACAGGCAGCCACAAAACAAGGAACCCAAAAGAACCCATAAAAAAGACCAACAAATGCCCAATGTGCAGAGAAAAATAAAAAATCATGCAAATAATAAAAGTAAGCAAATAGCATTTAAAATGAAAGATTGTCTTCAGGCACACCTCTTGATTGTTGGTGATCGTTCATCAGAAATGTTTTGCAGGAAAGGTGCTATTCATAAAATACATACGTAATTGTATTCCTTGCTTTGTTAACGACCAGTAAGTAGTTGCTCAACTTCAGCAGCGCTATGTTAAACCAGAATAACATTTTATACAAGCCAATTCAAACATGACCTGCTTCAAAATGAGGATTTTTTTTTGTAATATTGAGTGAGGGTCAATTATTGCACAGGATAGCCTTTCAAAATAGTACTGAACCACTAACACCCTCCAAGAAAGTTGAACGTTGCTTCTGAAATATTGAATTTCTATAAGTCCTGCACCAAACTCAGATGTCAAGCCTCTGGGGGATTTTGAAAATCACTCATTTGACAGGAGACAATAGGGCTATCCAGTGGGAATGCATGAAAGCAGTGAAGATTCTGTTCTTCAATTACTAGAAAAACAATTAAAATGGAACAGACATTCTTTAATGTAACGGGTTATTTGCACAGAGACAACTGTGTTTATTTACTCACATGGTTTTAGTATATGGACATCACAGACAAGAATTCTGAAGCCCTGACCTATATCTTTGTGTCCTCTCTAGCCAGAGGCAGGGTCCTGGAGGACTGGCAAGTAGCTTTCATTGTTTCATTATTCAAAGAGGGAAGTAGGGATAATCTTGCAAGCTATAGACCAGTGGTTCTTATGCCATTGGTAGTAGGGAAGTTACTGGATTGGATTCTTATGGATATCGTTTATGAGCATTTAGAAAATTATTGCTTCATTAGGAATAATCAACATGGCTTAGTGTGGGGCACGTCGTGTTTCAATAACGATTTAATTTTTCGAGGAGGTGACAAATGCGATTGATAAAGGCAGAGTTTAAAAGATTAAAAGAAAAAATTAGCTGTATTTGGCACATGTACATAGAAACATGCAGTGAAATGCATCATTTTGTGCCAAAAACTAACACAGTCCGAGGGATTGTGATGGGGGCAATTCGCAAAAGTCGCCATGCTTCCAGCACCATCACAGCATGCCCACAACTTACTAAGCCTAACCTGTATGTCTGAGGAATATTGGAAGAAATGGATCACCTAGAGGAAACCCATGTGATCACAGGGAGAACATACCAACTCCTTCCAGACAGCAGTGGGAATCGAACTTCAATCTAACCACTATGCTACCATGCCACCACAGTAAACAATGTTACTACATGGCTTTTAGTAAGCCATTTGATTAGATCCCTCATGGGGGGGGGGGGGGAACTCATCCAAAAGATTAATATGCGTGGGATCCATGATGATCTAGTCGTTTGGATTCAGAATTGGCTTGTTCATAGAAAAAAGATACAATGGTTATTAGGCTTTATCCAGGATGGAGCTTCATGATTGACAATGTTCCACAGGGATCCAGATGAGGACCTCTGCAGTTTGTAATAAATAGAAATAATCTGCATGAAAATGATAGATGGATGGATTAGTAAGTTTGCAAACAAATTGTATTGCATGTGTAGATCTTAAAGGACAATGATAGAGGATATAGACCAGATCATTTGCAGATATGAGCAGAGAAATGGCAGTTGGGGTTTAACCTGACAAAATGTGAAGAGTTGCACTTTGGAAGATCAAGTGTAAAGATATAGTACACTATTAATAGCAAGATGTTTAACAGTGTTAATGTGCAGAGAGATCTTGGGGCCCAAGTCCGTAGTTCCCAGATTGATATAGTGATACAGAAGGCATATGGCATGCCTGTCTTTCTTAGTTAGGGAACAGAGTTCAAGAGTTGAGAAGATATAAAATATTATAAAACTTTAGTTAGACTGTACCTGGAGTATTGTATTCAATTCTTGTCGACACATTATAGGAAGAATGTCAAGGAATTGGAGAGAATGTATAGGAGTTTTATCAGGATGTTGCTACAAGGAGAGGTTGGACAAACTTGGGTTGTTTTCTCTGGAACAGTGGAGGATAAGCAAAGATCTGATGGAGGTTTATAAGATTATAAGAGGCACAGATAGAGTAAACAGACAATATACATTTCCCAGGGTTAAAATATCTAGTGCCAGAGGGCATTTAAGGTGGGAGGCAATAAGCTCAAATGTGATTTGTGAGATCTGGAATGCAATACCTGGGGTGATGATGGAGGTAATTACGATAAAGGTATTCAAGGGGCTCTTATATGAGCACATGAATGTGCAAGAAATGGAAGGATATGGACATTGTGTAGGCAGAAGGGATTACTTTAGTTGAGCATTTGATTACAAATTTAATTAGTTTAGCATATCATTGGCAAAAATGCCTGTTCCCTGTGCTGAATGTCCTAGTCTATAAGACTGCCATTAATTGCATATTAATAATTGCTCTTGAACTGATGAGCTAACTGTTTCACTTCAGAAGCAACCATAATGGTGGGAGTGAATTCACTCAGGGCAGATGCTGGGACATGGAGCAACAAACAATCTGCTGGAGGATCTTTGCAGGTCGAGTAGCATCTTTGGAGATGGAAGGAATAATCAATGTTTCAAGACCTGATCTAGAGTTCTGATCTAAAATTTCAACAATTCTGTCTCCCACACCCGTGCCATAGTTGCTGTTTGACCTACTGAGTTCCTCCAGCAGATGGTTTGTTCCTGCAAGGGCAGGAAAGTTCTGTTTCCAATGAACAGAAGAGAGACAAGTAACAAGCTAGTAATTTCAGTTTCCCTTGTGGATGACACCTCTTTTTGGTGCACATTTAGTGTTAATACCAGCTATACTCAAAGAGGTATTGAAGTTCTGATCAACAACATTGAGGACATGTTCACAAAGGAGTCGGGACCACCAGGAGAAAAACCTGGCAGCTGATGGCTCTAGTAAATGCCACTCAATGGGGAAACAATCAATGGTAGGTCAGGGTGAGTTACAAAGCACCAACAGTTAAGAAATCCATTTCAATAATTGGATCAGAGGCTCATTTTCTGATGTCTTGTGATCACTGCTGGTAGACCTGCAGTGGGATGGATCTCTCAATGTTATCTGTGCTCTCCCATCTGATTGTGGTGTCCCTTGTTAGATGATGGCTGGGAGTATGGAGGGAATCTATAATTTCACAGACTCATTACATGAGGCAGCTCAACATCAGGAGACCCTTACAGCTGGTATGGACAATATTTCCTTCCACTCAGCTGGGAAGTGAGGCTGCTGTTGCCAAGCTGAGAATCCATTTGCTAGCCTTCTACTTCCAGTTCTCCGTCATATGGACAGCATGGTAGTGTAGTATTTAGTGCAAACCTTTACAGCACCACCTGTAAGATCAGGGTCTGATTCCTACTGCTCTCTGTAAGGAGGTTGTACATTCTCCCTGTGATCACATGGGTTTCCTCTGTGTGCTCTATTTTCCTCCCACAATCCAAAGGCATATGGTTCAGGTTAGTAAATTGTGGGCAAAGTGCGGCAACACATGAGGGCTGCCCAGCATAACCCTCACTAATTTGATTTGACACAAGCTTTTGGTTTGTTACATAATCTCTCATTCTCCTGTTTTATGAACAGAGATTCTTTGCTGCTCTTCTTTTCATTGGTGAGCACATAATAATGACATTTCTTCACATCTTGACTTTCACTATAGAATAGACCCAAATTGGGAAGTAACTTGGGAATCTCTTGAGAAGAAATAAGGTGCTTTTCTAATACAATGCATATACATATGGTAGGTCTTTTTATACCTTCACAGCTTTGAGCAATCACAGCTTCCCAGAATTTATCACGTAACAGTCTGAACTTACTCAGGATGAAGGTACAGGTATGAACTTACTGAGATCATTAACCATCAAGAACTATTTCATGTATTCCATAGTGAACTATTTGTTGAATTAGTGGAAGCCTCTCCTGTTAATGAAAAGGTCCAGGTTATTTACTACTGGGAGCTTTTCTATGGTGAACTGAGTCAGAATCAGAATCAGGTTTATAATCACCAAAATATGTCATAAACCATGTTGTTTTGCAGCAGCAGTACAATGCAAAACATAAAATTACTATAAGCTGCAAATAATGTATAAAGAGTTCATGTTAATGGGTGCATGAACCATTCAGAAATCCGATAGTAGATGGGAAAAAGCTGTTCCTAAATCATTGAATGTGGGTCTCCAGGCTCCTGTCCCTCTGCACTGATGGCAGTAATGGCCTTTAATGATGGATGCTGCATTCTTGAAGCTCCATTTCAAGAAGATGCTCTCGATGGTGGGGAGAGCTATACCCAAGATGGAGCTGGCTAAGTCTGCAACCCTCTGCAGCTTCTTGTGATCCTGTGCATTGGAGCCTGCATACCAGGCAGTGATGCAACCAGTCAGAATTCTACTCACCATGTATCTATAGAGATTTACAAGAGTCTTTGGTGACATACTACCAAATCTCCTCAAACTCCTATTAAATTAGAACTACTGACAAGCCATCTTTGTGATTGCTTCATTGGTTTGGGCCAATGATATATCCTCCAAGATATTGACACCCAGGACCTTGAAGCTGTTTACCCTTTCTGTAATGCAAGGATCTATTTCTTTTAGAGCAATGCCAACCCTGTAGCACTCTGTATTGATCTGTTGTCTGTGCATGTGCTGTTGTCTATGCATGCACATTATTCTCTCTCTCGCTGCAAAGTGAATACACCAGTTAAAGCCATCTCCTACATTCATGCTTTCATTTAATATACATATAGTTGAGCAGATACACTTCAAATTGGCAACGAGTACCAACATGTATGTCCGAAAATGTCATGAACTGCATCAACAGAGCAAGAGTTAAACAGTTCAGAGAAGGCTATGATGGATATTAACAAAGCCGTGAGTACACATGGTAATAGTGAAAGACACGCTGAATTTAAAATGAAAATAACGTGGCGATGGCTTCAGTCGGGAAAGTAGATGAATTTATAGTGTGACTGAAGGCCGGGAGTCATACATCAAGAGGGTAGAATTCTATTGTAATGCAATAATGTGGGGGAGCAAAAGAAAGCCCCAATGCTTCTTAGCTCAATTGGTGCAAAAGCACACAGATTCTTGCACAACCCAATAACCCCTGCAGAACCAGCAAGTAAGATGTTCAATGAAATTGTTATAATTCTACAAAATCCCTTGAGCCCTAAACTGCTGGTAATAGCTGAGATATTCAGATTTAACAAAAGGAAACCGTCAAAGGATGAAAGCTTTTCTGAATACACAGCAGAACTGCACAAACTTTTCCAGTACCGTGACATTAGAGATGGACTTTCTGATGCTCAAGGGACAGGCTTGCATGTGGCATGCATAGCGAAAGCACTTAAATGAGGCTACTGGCAGAAAGAGACCTAACCTTAGAATGGACATTGACCATTGCAATATCATTAGAGACCGCAGCAAAGGATGCAGCAGCACTACAGAAAAGGAGGTTAGAATGTGAAATGCACAAAATGTCCCTGAATGGCATAAAATGCCAAAAATGTTATCAATGTGGCAAACCCTCCCATGATACAATTGACTGTTAATTCAAAGAAAAAGTCTGCAGAAAGTGTCACAGTCAGGGTCACACAGAGAGAGTGTGCAAGGCTGACAAAAAGCACGACCAAGTGCAAAAATCTCAAACACAGAACTAAGCAAATGCATAAAGTTACTGAATGTAAAACAGAATCAGGCAACATAGCATCTGACAAAGGTGAACTGTCATGTCTAAACTGCATAGTGTTACTGAAGCAGATCACAATATCATATGGACCACAATAGATGTGTCTCGTGTAAAACTTAAAATAAAGCTGGATGCAGGGTCAGCTTTGTCTATAATTCCAGAGGCTGACTATAGCAGACTTTTTTCTAAGATACCATTAGAGAAGAGTTCAGTGATGTTAAAGACCTGCACAGGCAACGAAGTACCTCCCAAAGGCAAACTGACAGTGGAGGTGACATATGGAGGCCAAGCACAACAGTTACAGCTTTATGTATTGAGAAGTGAAAGGCCAACACTTTTTGAACGTGAATGGTTGAGAAAACTCCAACAAGACTGGCACTCAAACAAAGTTCTCAGTGTGGCATCAACAGACAACAGCAGCCCAGATTGTAGCACTAACCAGAGACTGGCACAATTACTTAATGCCAATGAGAAGGTGTTTGAAAAGAAGATTGGTAAACTCAAAAGGCATGAAGGCCAGAATTGATCTGGATGAAACTGCAACACCAAGATTCCATAAAGTGCATCCAATGCCTTACACTCTAGAGTGGATGCTGAACTGCAGAGCTTGGATGTATCTGGAATTCTCTGCAAGGTGGAGTGGAACAATTGGGCCATGACCATTGCCCATTGTCCTGGTGGTCAAGAAAGGAGTTGTTCTCATATGTGGGGATTTCAAAGTGAGCATCAACCCAGTGCTGCATACTGCATAGTATCCCCTGCATGAGTAGAAGACATTTTTGTATCTTTGGCAGGCAGGGAGAGGTTTTCAAAGATTGACTTGTCACAAGCCTTTCTGCAAATGGAGATTGAGGAGTCAAGGAGCAAGTTGTTCACAATCAACACTCACAAGGGACTGTTCCACTATAATCACCTCATCTGTGGTGTCACATCAGCTCCAGCAGTTTGGCAAACAGCAATGGACCAGGTGCTCCAAGGTACCCAGGAGCACAATGTTACCTTGATGACATCATCATGAACGGCAAAAATGATGAAGAGCATCTCTAGAACCTTGTTAAAATGCTTACCAGGCTGAGTGAGTATGGTCTGCATGCAAGCAGAGAGAAATGTGAGTTTTTCAAGGAAGAAATTTCATATCGTGGACATGTCATTGACAAGCATGGCTTAGATAAGTCACAAAAGAAGATTGAACCATTGCTACAGACACCCGAACTAAAAAATGTGCCACAACTCAGGTCATACTTGGACCTTATAAACTACTAATATTTCTTCCAAACATTGCTACAGTGCTGCATCCATTGAATGCACTGTTACAGACCAGAACAAAGTTGGAATGGTCAGAAAGATGTGAAAAAGCATTCAAGGAAACAAACAGACTCATAATATCTGATGAACTGCTCACCCAATATGACCCATCAGTGGAGAGCCAGTGATGTTTTGTCTTGTGGGAATCAATGGCCTGCAAACCCTGTCAGTGTGAGACCTGCACAGGCAAGCACCTCCCAGTCTCTAAACAGCTGGCAGGAGTCACATACCACTAATTTACAACTGTCACTTCTTTCCAACTCATCGCCTGCAGCTTATTTAAACCCAGCTCCTGTCCACAGTCCTTGTTCACCCATCGAACCAGCCAGCCTCAACCAGTTGCTTCTAGCCTTCAGTTATCCTGTTGCCTGTTGTGTTTAGTATCTGTTCTCTCATCACTTGTTATTTTGCAGTTTATTATTGAAGTTTTCGTTCAGTGCTGAATTGTCTTTGCAGCTCTGCGTTTCGGTCAAGCCTCAGTTACTTTTCCTGACAGCCAGAGCTGACATGCATTCAGTTCCGTCTCTATCTTCAATCATAACTGATTCTTCTTATAAACAAGAGAAAATCTACAGGTGCTGGAAATCCAAGCAACAAACACAAAATGCTGGAGGAACTCAGCAGGCCAGGCAGCATCAATGGCAAAGGGCATTGTCGACATTTCAGGCCGAGATTGTTTAGCAGGTCTGGAGAAAAAATGCTGAGGAATAGATTTAAAAGGTGTGGGGGGGGAGGGGAGAGAGAAACTCCAGGTGATAGGTGAAACCTGGAGGGGGAGGGATGAAGTAATGAGCTTGGAAGTTGGTAGGTGAAAGAGACCAAAGGCCATGGAAGAAAGAAAAGGGGGTAGGAGCACCATACTGCCCATTTGGTCAATTGAACTCCAAACATGGTTCACACTCAAATGCCCTCTGACATGTCACCGGGAAAAGAAACCCATCATTTGTTCTCCCGATCAATGCATGCTGGTTTCTTGTCAGCAAAGTCTACATTCTATAAGGAAGTTAAAACAGAACAGGTATGATGACCAGATTCTCACCAGGGTCCCATTCCTGAGTTCCTTCCGAGTGGCACACGGGTGCTGGTCCACGGTTCCAGTGACCCATGTTTGGCCTTGACCCCTGTTTGGAGTTTGAACAGTGTGGGCTTCCCACAGGTACTCAGATCCCCTCCCACATCCCATTGTTGAGTTGGGTGAGTGACTGGAGAATAGGACAGATGACTGAGAGGGAATGGATTACAGGGAAATAAGTTGGGGAATTGGACTGTTGGGATCATTCTGACAGCTGACATAAACTTTTTGGAGACAATAGTCTCCTTTGAAAAACAGGCAGGAGCCATAATAACCAATGGATTATTGCCTTGCATTTACAAGGTTTTAGTTTATGAACTCAGCTCGTAGAATCAAACCTAATAGAGTAATACAGCAGGAATACCAGGTCTTTCGGCCCATCTGGTCCATCCTAACCATGATACCCATCCAAGCTAGTCCCGTGGTTGGTCCATATCCTTCCAGACCTCTCTTATCCATGGACCTGTCCATATGTATTTTAAAAGGAATCATACCTGTCACGATCATTTCCTCTGGTAGCTCATTCTATATAATCCACTCTCAGTGTGTTTTAAAAAACAGTAGTACTTCGTCCCCTTTAAATCTTAACCCTCTCAACTTAAATTATGCCTTCTATTTCTTGATTCCTCAACCCTAGGAAAGAGAGCACATTCCAGCATTCCTCTTTCCAATCTTCCATTGTACTCTGGCCTCTTTCCCTTCCTTTTCAGTCCTAAAGAAGGGTCTCAGCCCAAAATAGCAACTACCTATTTATCTCCATAGATGTTGCCCGACCTGCCGAGTTCATCTAGTACAGTACAAACTACTTCCACCGCTTCCTCCCAAATATTGCGACAGTGCTGCATCCATTGCACTATCGGCAACTGAAGTAGAAAAGACTTCATACTCTGACCCAGCAGAAGTATTCCACACCACATTGATGGACCAGTTGCCGGTAACAAATTCTGAAATACAGAGGGAAACAAGGAATGACCTGACATTATCAAGAACACTGATGTGTGGACCTTATGTTGTGGTTTCCTCGATACGGCAAACCAGAGGGTTGGAAAATCTGCATGAAAGACACTTGGGTACAGTTAAGATGAAGAGTCTCACCCAGAGCTACATGCGGTGGCTGGGAATAGATAAGTAGATTGAAGTCTTGGCCAAAAGCTGTTTAAGATGCCAAAAAGTTCAAAATACACCCCCACAGGCATAATTACACCACTGCGAGTGGCCACCATCACCATGGCAAAGAGTACATATTGACTTTGCTGGGCCATTCATGGACTCCATGTTTCTGATTGCTATGGATGCTCATTCAAAGTGGCCAGAAGTTATACCAATGAAGTCAAGCACCTCAGCAAAGACCATCTCTGCTCTGAGGACTATCTTCGTCAGAAACGGCCTACCAGAACAAATTATGAGTGACAACGGACCATAATATTTGTCAGAAGAATTCTGACTGTTCATGAAGAAAAATGGCATCAGACATTTCAAGTCAGCTCCTCACCCCCCCCCCCCCAGTAACAAATGGGTCAGCTGAAAGATTTATGCTAATCTTAAAGATGTCCATTAAAGCGATGGACAAGGAGGACATTTCTCTACGGCACATGGTGGACAACTTTTTTTCTGTGTATCGGAACTCTGTTTTCATCTCAACAAATCAAACACCTGTTCATGAGCAGGAATCTGAGATTTTGCATAGACCTGCTGAAACTAGATCTACAAAAAGGAGTGCAGATTAAACAGTTCAGCCAGTTGCCAAGTGAAGCAGCAAGAAGCTTTAAGATTGGACAAGAAGAACTAGCATATGATTACCAAGAAGACAAGTGGACACCCAAAAGGAAAGTTACAAGATCTGGACTACTTATGTTCAAGGTTGGTGTTGGAGATCAGACATGGAAATGTCATGTGGATCAGATACCGGATGCTCGACTGTAGAACACTACTGAGTTGACTGCATCCAACAAGACAGACACAATACAGTCACCAGACTTACCTCTCAGTGATGATGTCACTAACAACAACATGACATCAGAAGCAGAGAATGTTGTCTTTGATGAGACACCTACCAAACCTAATGCCACTCTACAGGTCCAGGGGCATGATGAGAATGTTATCGTCGACACGAACCTGCCAAATCTGATGCCACTCCACAGGTCCAAATGTGCTCTCCTAAAAGAAACAGAGCACCACCCAAAAGACTGAACCTTTAGAACTGTGAAGTTAGTTATGGACTGTTATTGTGAAAGCATGTTTATTTGGAATATGGGTTCATGAAAGGAAAATTGAATGTTTGGTACATATACATTGCATTAATCTAAAAGAGGAGGAAGAGTAATGTATAGACCTATGTTTTTTAGAGCAATAACCCCCTCCTTAGCACTATGTATTGATCTGTTGTCTGCGCATGATCTGTTGTCTATGCATGCGCATTGTTCTCTCTCTCTCATTGCAATGTGAATATACCAGTTAAAGCCATCTCCCACATGCATGTTTTTCATTTAATATATATGTAGTGGTGAACAGACTCAAATCTTTCCATCATCCATTAATGAACACTGGAGTGTATTCTCCCTGAACTGTATCGGATCGATTGCAAGAATGTGCTAAATGCATATGTGATTGATTGACAGCATGGTGAATTGATTGGGCCTCCTACATGCAGAAAGCTCTCTCTTTTCGCACGGGCATTCAAATGCACGTGGTTTCGTCTTGGCAGGCCTGATTCATCTCTCCTGCCCAGTAAGTTGCCATGACTCAGTAAAAATATTTAATCCCACTGCTTCATTGTTGTTCTTACTCTGTGCATGCATAACACTCCCAGCTTCCCCTTCCAGAAGTCCACAATCAATTCCTTGTACTTGCTGACATTGCATGTGAGGTTGTTGCAACAGTACTCAACCATCCAATCTAACTCGCTCCTGTAGCACCCTCGTCACTACCGGATATTCTGCTAACAACAGTGGTGTCATCAATGAATTTATAGGTGATGTTGAGCTGTGCCCAGCCACATAATCTTGAATGCAGACAGAGTAGAGAGCAGAGTTAATGAATTCTAGCACTTGTAAGAGGTCAGGAATACTAACTGTCTTAGTGTGGGAGATTTCACTTTCTCCTCATTGAAATTAAAGCAGGTGGAATCATTTGCTCCCATGGAGAATACCTCAGTGGCCTAACTGATGCTTCAGGGTGGAATAAACTAAGGAACACCATAAAGACCTGATGGTGCTGCTTGGAATGATCCTATGGCAAGGAAACTCAGATATAACCTTGACCTCCGGGCAGTTCGGATATAAGCATGTGGCTGAAAATCTTTCTGCGCCAGTTCACATATCTCAGTTATAATAGTTTTGGCAAAGCTGAATCTATGAATACATCGATCATCAGAGAAATTCAATAGGTTGTGATGTCTCGCTGGGTGTGGCCTCTTCTTTGCCTCCTACACCAAGATCTTTGACCAATGCTGCATGGTTATTCACGAGAAAAATAAGATTTCCTGTTATAGAGTGTCACCACAGTATGATCACCAAGATAATTATATCATAAATAACTTCAGAAGACATTGCAGAATGTACTTCCTGTTACTGTAAGCAGAGCCTTTGGTCTTTGGAAGGTGTTTTGGTAGCTTGCCAACATTTCTAAGCTAGGGGTCTCATCAGTATTGTGTCTCTTCAGTTAAGAAGCAAAGCACTGACCCACTGCACTGTGCCACAAGTTCTACTGAGAATGGTCCATTAAAGTCACAGTTTGGTGCTTCTCATTCCAATTCATGCCTACACAAATGAGGATAGGAGCTGTGCCAGCAGCTACTTTATTTATGTGTCTGGAGCTGGGACTGCCAGGTGCACTGATGCAGATTGTAACTGACATGAGGCCGAGGATTGAGGCTCAGGGCTCGAATCAGAAATCTGGCAGTCGAGGCCTGTTGGACAGAATTGAGTTTGCGAATGTCTGTCGGGGAGCTTGAAGCCTGGTGTCTGTGTGCCTGAGTTCGCTTTCGCTGGAGGCTTCCCCTGAATTAAAGTTTTTGTATGTTCATGTGCAGGAGGGAGGAATAGTTTTTTTTTTTGGCTGTTGTTGTTTTGTTGTTTGTTGTATGTTATGCTGTTCTGCCAAGCATTGTGGGAAGGAACGTGTACATTTTTGGCGCCGGAATGTGCAGCAACACCTGTGAGTTTCCCCCAACACACACTCGGGTGTGTTGGTTCGTAACACAAATGACACATTTCATTGGATGTTTCGATGTTCACATGATGAAAAAACTTGAATCTTGAACTGGATGTGTCTGGTCTAATTACACAGGGAGTGATTTTACCTTGCAAAGTTTGATGATACAGGTAAAAGTAAAACTAGATCCTGTGATAGTTTCAGTTGCACTTGGTATCATTTTTATCTTTTATTTAACTATCTGGATATAAATTCTCCACCTACCATGTTGCCATGTGAACTCATCTCTGGATCTATATTATGGTCCTTTGAATTCTTAGCCAGTAGGCAAACGATTATGACAACAGCAGGCTAAAGTCAGTAGTGGTTGGGGTGAAGATAGTCTTATCTCTTAACAGCAAAATGGAGAAATGTTTGATACAGAAAAGACTTCAATGGAATGAAAGGATGACAGTAGAAATAATAGAAATAATGTTAAAAGGCTCCTACAGCTCATCCAGCAGAGAATCTGTGGACACAATGGCGTAACGATTGCCTCCCATACTGGAAATCTCAGTAGTTCTGGGTAGCCTCCGTTCTACATAACTTACAATGTGCAAATGATGAAGGAAAGACTTGCATGTATAAACATTTTTCTTCATACTCCCCACAGCCAATGAACAGGACCACAGTAATTCAACAAGTCCGGCAGCAGCTATGGAGTGGAATAAACAGTTGACATCTTGGACACTTTGGACCTTGGACTTTGTCACTAATCATACCCAGACGCTGAAACTAAGCAAGTGTACATCAACCTTCCCCAATCCTGAAAACCAATGCCACTTCTTTACCCATGCAATAAACTCAATCATTAAATTTATAGACTGTGATTTGTCTAATCACAAACAATAATGAATCTGCATACAGAGTGGAGATGCAGAAATTGTCTGATTGACCCAGGAATTAGGAATTATCATTCAACATCAAGAAGACAAAAGAAATTATGACTGACTTCAGGAAGGCAAGAGATCTCGAGCATGCCTCACCTTTCATTAATGGTGAGGTAGTGGAAAGGGTCTCCAGTTTCAAGTTTTTGGGGAAGAACACCACCAAAGAGCTCTATTGGGCCATCAACACAACCTCGATAGTAGAGAAGGCACAAGAGTGACTGTACTACCTGAGGTGGTTAAGGAGAATTAACCTGCTCCAAAAACCGATGGTCAATTTTTATTGACGTGCAATAGAGAGTACACTGATATATGGAATGAAAATAATTTTTGGAGGTATGTGTTTGGAATATTATCTAAAGCTATAGATATGGGTATTCAACCTAATCCACTTACAGCAATTTTTGGGATTATTTCAGAGGAAGCAAGCAAAGTGCCTGCTTCTGCCCAACATGTGATACCTTTTTCAACTTCACTGGCTAGGAGAGCTATTTTGCTACACTGGAAAGCATCTAACCCACCTACTGTTTTCTATTGGCTCTCCTCCATTACGTCATGTTTAAGCTTGGAGAAAATTAGAAGCCAGACATTTGATACATCCTTTAATTTTGAACAAGTCTGATGACCCTTTATTCAATATTTTCACATGATTTAATTTATTTTTATTTATTTATTTTTCTTTATTCTCTTTGGGGAAAATCTTTATCCATGAAGGTTCGGAGATGACTAGAAGGATGTGTTTTTTTCTCTCTCTTTTTTTCTAATTTTATCCTCAATTGACTGCCCAATCTTTCTTTTTCTTTCCTTTTTTTCTCTTTCTTTTTTTTGCTTCAGTTTAGTTAGTTGGTTTTTTTTCCCTTATCAATCAAATTTCCAGTCTTTTTTTTATGATTGCTATGAGGAGTTGTAGTTTTTTTTGACCATTGCATATATAACAGCATAATAGTTTACCTATTTGATTTTGACATTATACACTTTCTGTTTTTACTATTGCTTTTTATATGTCTTTTATATTATCTACTTGTTAAACTCCTCTTCTGATTTGTATATTCTTTATTTGGAAATCAATAAAAAAGATTGAACAATGAAATGATATATGGAATGATAATGTGGTACTCCAGCTGCAGCAAGACAGATCACAAAGCACTCCAAATGGTGATTAGGATTGCTCAGCATATATTTGAGATTCAACTACCAGACATGGAGACAATCTACAGCTCTCAATGCCTACATCACATTCATAACATCATTAAAGACCCATCCCACACTTATTGCATGTAAATATGGTCATTTTATTTAACTGGGTTACCACACGCATTGTAGAAATCTGTTTTGCACAGACTGGACTAGCAAAAACTATAAAATTCTATTCTATTCTATTCTATCTCAGGCCGAGACCATTCACCAGGATCGCTCTGTTCATTTCCCTCCATAGATGTTCCTCCGATATTCTGTTCAAGATTCCCAGCATCTGCAGAGTCTCATCTGTCTACTTTTGGACCATAATTATGTTTGTAATATAGAAAAACAAAATGCACATTGCAAGATTACTCTGGTAAAACTGTAAAACTGTGGTAACAGTTAAGTAATTGGTTAACTAAATGGCAAATTATGATCAGAACTTCAGGATTTTTGAATGGAAAAGAACTCCATTGTTTTCATTCAAGATAGTGCCATAGAGTCTACATTTTGAGGACAGGGAAGCACCCACAACTGAAAGGCAACACCCAAACACTGTACTAGAGTTGTCGGTCTTGATAAGGTCCTAATGATCCAGGAGTGCAAATTGAATCCAGAACCACTACACAGAATAAAAAGCATCAAGATGAGGTGAGCAATGATCTCAAATATGAACAATGCTTCTCTGAAATAAAGACTGTATGCCAGTATGATTTTCCCTTCAATCAAGTGCACTGAACAAATGACCCTTTAATTTTAGCTTAACTTTACTAATATTACATTAGTAAATAGTATTACAGATCTTGATGACAGAGAACAATGTTTCATAGCTTAAGAGTGATAGAGCTGAACAACATGAAAACAGGAACTTAGGTTCAACTCATCTATGTCGACCAAGGTGTTTACTTGAGCTAGCCCTTAGTGCCCATGATTTGTCGATATACCTCTAAACCTTTCCTAGCCATGTACCTGCCTAAATGCATTTTAAGCATAATTGTAATTGTACCCACCTCTACCACTTCCTCTGGCAGCTCCTTTGTGTGATAAAGTTGCCCCTTACATTTCTCCTCTAGCTTTAAACTCTGCTACCTTGGGAAAATAATTGTAACTATCCAATTTATCTATGTCCATTCATGATTTTATAAAACTCTAGAAGGTCACCCTTCAGCCTCCTACACTCCAGGAGAAAGAAATTCAGCCTGTCCAATCTCTTCTCATGCCCTCCAGTCCGGGTAGCATCCTCATAAATCTTTTCTTCACCATTTTCAGCTTATTTCTGTCATACTCTGTCAGATCTTGATCTATCATTGTCATTTGCATATCAAAATAAACTACAGCCAAAAATGGACCATGTCCAACCTCAGATCCTAATGTTTAAAATTCTGAAACAGTGAGGCAGTTAGTCATCCATCAGAGTTCTCATTCCCTAACACCACCTCTTGCCTGACTCCGTACAATATGTCACAGACACCAAGTTTCCTTCCCAATCTTTCATTGCAGAAGTGTTTCCCTTTGTAGACACCTGTCTAACACAAATAGTTTAAGCTCAGAAATCACCTTGTGGAAAATGCAATAAATATTGTGAGGTGCCATGTGTTACTGAACCAGCAGGTTTACCTTGTAATAACCAAGATGATTAATTTGTTGGCTTTCTTAATCCAACACTTCACCAGACTGTTGGAAAAAATTGAGCAGATGGCATTCTAGCTGTTGTCTACACAAATAAACCAACTTGTGATAGAAACAAACAGACACTAATACCACTTGGTGTGCTCCTATTGCAAGTACATCCACTCCCCATTGTTTAATTAACACTTATCTAGAACAATTCAGAACTATGTATTGAGATCTATAATATTTCCATTAGAATGCAAGTGTAATTTTGGCATACAGCTCTATTGCTGTTAGTAATATAAATATGTTCTGAGAAACATTTCAAACACCAGTATGGGCTACATTTACATTTGTTGAAGTAATATAGAAAAGCCAACTGTGGTATCTGTTCTTTAAAGAAAATTCCTTCTGTTCATCAGTTGCCTTACTACACCTCATAATATCCCATTGTAGTTCACATTTACACTTGAGAACAGAGCAGCAGTTCACAGCCAAGGATGTGCCATCAATATGACTATGAAAATATAACAACTAGGGAAATAGGAACTAAACATGCATTGCCATTTATTAAGCTCATGGCTTATCTGACTGAACTCTACCTTCTTGCCCAATCCCCAAAACTCTTCTCTCATTTGATCCAAAAAAATATTTCAACCATGAATATATTCAATGACTCAGCATCCACTGTTTCCTGGAGTAGAAAATCCTAAGACCTCATGACCCATTTGAAAAGAATCTCTTGAGGATCAGGATTAGGTTTCATATCACTGGCACAGGCTATGAAATATGTTGCTTTGTGGCAGCACCAGTACATCGCAGTATATAATAAAAACAAAGATTACAATAAATACATATATATTATGTACATTAAATATACACACACACACACACACACACACACACACACACACACACACACACACACACACACATATATATATGTGAAATTGAAAAAAAATACTGAGGTATTATACATGGGTTCATCATCCATTCAGAAATCCGATGGCAGTGGGGAAGAAGTTGTTCCTAAAATGTTGAGTGTATCCATTAGGCTTTTGTACCTCTTCCTTCATGGTAGCAATGTTCTGGTCGAAGGGGGTCCTTAATGACAGATGATACATTTTTGAGGCATTGCCTTTTGAAGATATCCTCGATAATGGAGAGTCTAGTGCCACTGATGGAGCTGGCTGAGTTTGCAACTTTATGCAGCTTTTTCAGATCCAGTGCAATGGTCCCTCCATACCAGAGGGTGGTGCAGCCAGTCAGAATGCTCTCCACAGTACATTGCTAGTGATTTGCTAGAATCTTCAGTGGTATACCAAGTCTCCTCAAACTCCTAATGAAATATACCCATGGCCCCGCCTTCTTTGTAATTACATCAATATGTTGGGCCCAGGATAGATCTTCAGAGACATTGGCACCCAGGAACTTGAATCTGGTCACTCTTTCACGGCTCATCCCTCGATGAGGACGGTGTGTATTCCTTTGACCCCTTCCTGGTCAGTAATCAATCCCTTGGTCTTACTGAAGTTGAATTCAAGCTTGTTGTATCAAGATCACTCAACCAGCTGATCTATCTCACTCCTGTACAGCTCCTCAGCACCATCTGAAATCCTGCCAGCAAGAGTTGTGGCATTGGCAAATTATTGATGTCATTTGAGCTATGCCTAGCCACACAACTGTGGGTGTAGAGAGAACAGAGCAGCAGACTAAGCACACATCCTTGAGCTTATTGAAACCTATCAAGTATTGGAAGACCCAGGTAGAGCGGACCCATAGTGGGAGAATTGAGGACCAGAGGACACAACTTCAGAATACAAGGATGTCCCTTTAGAACAGAGCTGATAAGGAATTTACTCAACCAGAGGTTAGTGAACTTGTGGAATACTTTGGCACAAACAGCTGTGCAGGCGAAATCACTGGGTATATTTAAAATGGGTTTTTGATTAGTAAGGCATCAAAGGTTACGGGGAGAAGGGATTGAAAAGAATAATAAATCAGACATATAGGAATGGTGGAGCAGACTCAAAAAGTTGAATGGCTTAATTCTACTACTATCTCTTATGCTCTACATTTTGTACTGGACATGAGGCAAGCAGAGATAATTGTAGCATTCAATCTGTACTTTGCTAAACACCATCCAAGGTAAATGAGATTTACTATCAGTTAATCTGGTAAATCCCAAAACATAATGCATTTTGTTTTTCCTCCAGTAATTGTGAATGCAATAGCAAGGCAGCTTCTTGAAAAATTATATCTGTGACAAAGACATAATTTGTCTTTTTGCTTACTCTATCCTCATGCAAACTTTCTGCAGATCATCTACAAGGTTGTAAATGGAGCACTGAATAGAAAATTCTGAGATTTTGACCCATAATCTAGGTTGTGCGATCAATCAAGTAAAGGGTGATGTTTTCCTAATTGGTTGTCATCCGGGAGTTTAAGAGTGGATTCCCTCATACCTGTGCTTGATTTTTTGTAATGTGGAAAGACTGAAACATGGGCAGCCAGCACACAATTCTTGACAGTTCGGGTCTGATGGTCCAGTCATATGGAATGCAAGACAACTGTGAACTCTTCGGTGCTGCAGCCTTCCTCTGTCCTCACTACCATGGTAATGTGTCATCATCTTCCGCCAACTCCACTGTGGAGATCCTGACCAGCATCAATGAAAAGTGATGCCACAGTTGCTTTCCCAGAACACAATTTCAGTTTAGCTTCTTGTAAAACACTGTGTAAAACATTGTGTTCAAGTCAATCCCTTCAAGACTCTGATTCAATGAGGCTGTACAGTAGCAGTCATACTGGACTCAAGTTAGTGCAGTAATGGAGAAACGTTGGCTTTTGACTAAAGCATGAAGCTAAAGCATTTCCCCACATTTGTGATGGTAATGGAGAAACTTAAATACCATTGGCTTAGAAGTGGGTGGCATAAGTACTTGAATGGAAATGGAATTCCATGGTGGACCTCTCTTGCTTTTTTCAGGGCCAAGTGGAGAGCTTTTCCTCTATTTAATATATGTATATGGAATGTATGTCTCCTAGGTTTCAAATACTATGTGCGCTGTGACAGTGCTGACTGACAGAGTCTGGTGTCGGATGTTACTTCTGCTGCGATGCAGCAACCCTGGAGCAGAGTCCAAAGTTGGAGACCCAGTGTCAACAAGTCTGAGGCTGGGGCCAAGGACTGGAGACCAGGAGATAGCCTGTCCTGGGGTTAGAGTCATGCCTGTGAGTGTGAGAGGGTGGATGGGTGGAAGGGTAGGAAAGGAGCCTGTACTACAGTTGTCCTGTTTTCCCTTGTTCTTGCAGCTGCTTGTGTTGTTCTGCTGAATATTGTGGGTATGCTACGTTGGTGCAAGAATAAGTGGTGACACATGCAGGTACCTCCCAGCACATTCTTGGGTGTCCTGATTGTTAATACAAATGATACTTTTCACTGTTTCTTTCAATGTACATGAGCATCTGTAAGTCAGGAAGGAAACTTACATGCATCATCTCCCACCATAGCAGAAGCTCTTTGAGTGAAGATTTTCCAAGAAATCATTGTTGCTAGACTTAAGGGATCTCGTGTTATAAGTAGTGAGGCAGACAGGGGACAAGGTACCCTGTTTTTGGGCATCATGGCAGAGGGGACTGAGAATCAGACTCATTAGTAACCCTCAACCTACCCCACCAACAGGGAAGCCTTACTTGCAAAATGTGCATGCATTTGGTCTATCTGCAATTGTCTTTGGCAGCACACTCCCTTTCAACAGCTCAAGATTCAAGATTTTGATTGTTTACTGTCACCCTTTAGTAGACAAGTGAAAAGGAGAACAAAATAATTGTTACTCCAGATCTGATGCAGCATAAGAAAAAAATCACAATAAGCATAAAGAACACAATAAATATAAATACATAAGATTAGCACATATACTGTACATAGATTGACCTTACGTCCATAAAATGACACTATGTACAGGAGTCTCTCCAAATAAGGTGACTGACAGGAAATGATAAGGTAGCTGTGGTGGAGTGGGTTAATGGGTAGAGGTGTTGACCAACCTGATGGCTTGTTGTGTCTGCTGGGCCTGGTATGGATGCTGTGTAATCTCCTTCCTGATGGGAAGGAGCAAACAGTCCATGAGCAGGAATCTTTCATGATACTGCTGCCCTTTCTCTGTCACCTTTCTGTACGTAAGCTAAGGACTACCATTTAAAAAAATTCTGAAACAGACTATCTTCCTACTATTGTTTTGTTGGCCTGAATGAGGATCTCACTGACTCACAGTTGCACATTTAGGTTCCAGTGCTACACAGTTTCAGCACAAAAGGACAGAAAGCTGAGTGACATTACTGTTACATATCCAGCAACAACCACACAAGGGAAACTGCAATTTATTTCCCCACTCAGAAGTACTGACCAGATTCAATGATTGATTTCCCATTTCCACTCTGTCTAATATCACATTAAAATATGCATAAGGGATTGAATTTGCAGATTATACAGATAATTTGAATCAGAATCAGAATCAGGTTTATTATCACTGATATATGTAGGCCATGAAATTTGTTGTTTTGCAGCTATATAGTATGCTATAAATTATAATAAGAAATACGTATTTTTTAAAATTAATTGAGTAGTGCAAAAAAGAGAGCGAGGTACTGTTTATGGGTTCATTGTCTATTCAGAAACCTGATGGCAGAGTGGAAGAAGCTGTCCCTAAAATGTTGAGTGTGTGTCCTGGTGCTCCTGTACCTCCTATGTGTTGGTAGTAATGAGAAGAGGGTATGTCCTGGGTGATGGACTAAGACATTTAAAAAAGATCCAATAAAACACTGCTTGTAGAAGTCACTCTCTCACTCTCTCTCTCTCTGTCCTCCCCACCCCCATCCCTCTCTCTCCCCCCACCCTCCACAGTTGCTGCTCGACTTGCTGAGTATTTGCTGCATTTTCCATTTTTAACTCTAACATGATGTCATTGCGGTATTCCGACTTCACCTCCTTCCTTCCCGCAGATAGACTTCCTCATCTCAATATTGATGAGATCAGCTGGGTGGAAAATGTCCTACTATGTCGTCTTTTAATTTAAAACAACAGTCAGAACATTTCAAAGCAATTCATTGTTTCCAAATTGCTATGGAAGTTCTGTTCAGTTGAACGAAGGATTAATTTATTTTAACATGATGTAGCTCATTGATTCTGTGTATCTTTGAATGTTAAAAATAAATTTGCAGTCAGAAATATATTGTAAAATATAAATCCCTAATATCTATGGGACTAACAGCAAGGAAAATGTAATTAAGCATCTGTTAGTAACAGTATGAAACACTATTCCTTTAAAAACAATGCTACCTCTATTACTTCATACTTATGTTCATCAAAAGCACAAAGCATAGCTTATGCAGGCACTCTGTTTTCAAGATCACTTGTTTTCACTTGGCTCAGTAGATTCTGATATAACTGCTGAGTCCTATACTCAGAGGCCACTTTATTAGGTACAGGAGGCACCTAGTAAAGTGGCCAATGAGTGTATGCTTGTGGTTTTCTGCTGCTGTAGCCCACCTACTTCAAGGTTCGACATGTTATACATTCAGAGATGATTTTCTGCACACCGCTGTTGTAATGTGAGGTCATTTGAGTTACTGTTGCCTTCCTGTCTGGTTAAAACAATCTGGCCATTCTCCTCTAACCTCTCACATGAACAAGGCATTTGCAGACACAGGACTGCGGCTCACTGGATGTTTTATTGGTTTTCACTCCGCTCTCTGTATTGGTTTTCACCATTCTCCATGTTATGCATCCAAATCCAGGAGATCAGCAGTTCCCAAGATACTCAAACCACACCATCTGGCACCAACAATCATTCCATGGTCAAAGTTACTTGGACCACATTTCTTCTTCATTCTGATGTTTAGCCTGACCAACTGAACCTCTTGACCACATCTGCATGCTCTTATGCTTGAGTTGCTTCCACGTGATTGGCCAATTAGATATTTGCATTAATGAGCAGGTAAACATAATAAAGTTGCCACTGAGTGTATGAGATCAGAAGGAGCAAGACTGGACCATGGGTAGTGGCTTCATGCACACTTAGCTCCATATTCAGAAAGACTTAATGTTCTTGCTATCTTCTCAGATGCTTCTCCCCCATCTTAAGCGGCCTCAGTTCAGAGTGTCCCATGAGCAGATGGTGCATTTGTTCAGGGATGTTTTGAGTCCTTCACATGTTTTTTTTTCCCCTCTCTCCTCTTAAAAACAGCTTGCTAAGGGAGAGCTCAGAGAAGAGTGCTTGCTTCACAAGCTTGGAGCCAGGCAGAAGATGCATTCCATGCACCAGAACTAGTTGACTATGTCCAGAGCATAAGTTCTAGGGACAGTGGCCTGCATAAGAATCTCTACACTGACTTATCTATCTGCCCATATCATGCACGATCTCTTTCTAACATAGTGTAATCTGCCCCACACTGTCTGAAAGAGCTACATAATTTTGTGATGCAAATTACATTATGAACCATAGATGCTTAATTCAAGAGTCTTCTAAAATAAATATGATGATGACAATGTGCAAATTACCATATGCACTGATTGAAACCTGGCAGGACACCATTGGGCATTAGATCTCTCAGGGTTAGGAAGTTGCTGTTTAGTAAGACATAGATAGGACTGGGCTTATACTGTCAAATGCTGAGAAAGGGGGAGGTAATCTCAATGAAACATGCATAATTATTACAGAGATTGAACAGGGGATTTACAGGAATGACATTTGTTACCCCTTAGCTGTTGTGGTAGGAGCCAGGCATCACTGTCTAAAAAAAATAAGGATCTGGGTGGAATCCGAGTGGAAAATGAATCTTTGTAATGTATTTATTTCATTTTTATTCAGCAATACAACCCTATAGCATGCCCTTCTGACCCAATGAGCCCAATTACACCTATGTGACTAAATCACCTACTGCCCTGTACGTCTTTGGAATGTGGGAGGGAATTGGAGCACTAAGAAGCAGCCCGGGTGTTCATGGCGACACCGCACAAACTCCTCACAGACAATGGTGAAATTGAATGCAGGTCACTGGCACTGTAAGTGTTACGTTAACCGCCACTCCACCATGTCATCCCAAACATCCAGTAGAAGCTTAGTCCCTTAAAACCAAAAGAATGGCTTAACGAAGAGAGATAGTGCTGAAGTGAACAATTTTGTGATAATCTTGTGAATAACACAACAGACATAAGGAGCCAAATGGCATATGCTTGCATGTACAGTCTGTGATTTTACATTATATTCATTGTACTGTCTTATTTCCATGAATCCAGCATTTCAGCTAACACCAACTGTGCTATTCACTGGCTAGATGCATCAGCAGGGAGGATAATAATTCTTAGTACTTAGCTCCATTTCAAACCCTCCTCATCTCCAAAAAGGAAGGAGTCCTACAGATGTTTACTGTCACTTCGGGAGTGAAGTCAGCCTGGGAAATGGAGAATAAGTGGCATAATGATTCCTAAAGGTTATGGATTCTCCGAGAAGCCTTGGAGGGAAAAGATTAGCTGCATTTGCCATCTGTGTATCAAAACATATCGTGGAAAAGTGCAGTTTGTGTCTGTGACCACACAATCCAAGATGAGCTGGTGGTAGTCTGCAAGTGTCGTCACATTTCCAGCGCCAACACAGCATGCACACAAGTTACTAATCCTAATCTGTACGTCTTTGGAATGTGGGAGGAAACAGGAGCAGTAGGAGGAAACCTACAAGGATTACGTACAGACTTCATGCAGAGAGCAGCAAGACTTGACCCCTGATCTTAACAGCTGGCACTGTCAAGTGTTATGCCAACTACTATGCTCCCATGCCTCCCCCAGGAATTGAGAAGTGGAAGCAATGTTGGAAGAGCTCAGGGTATATCTCTAATGATATTAATATAAAATATGTGCAAGTCACCACGTGCATGAATTGTAATTGGACAGGATATCAATGGTCATCTTTAGAGGAAGTGGGAGCAAATGGGCTGAAGGTCAGGGTTTAAATTGGAATGTATGAAGGATTGAAATGAAGAAATTACTAACTGCCCTCAAAAAGAAAATAATGTTAACTGTCAACTGAATTTACAGATTGTTTCAGATTACACTCAATGGCCACTTTAATAGGTAGAGGATGTACCAAATAAAGTGGCCATTGGGTATACTTTCATGGTCTTCTGCTGCTGCACCCATCCAATTAAAGTTTGATGTGCTGTGCTTTTAGAAATGCTCTTCTGCACATCACTCTCGTAACACATGGTTGTTTGAATTACTGTCACCTTCCTGTCAGCTTGAACCACTCTGGCTATTCTCCTCTGGCCTCTTCCATAACAAAGGAATTTTCACCCACAAAACTACCACTCATGGATGTTTTTTTTGCACCATCCTCTGTAAACTCTGGAGACTGTTGTGTGTGAAAATCCAAGAAGATCAGCAGTTTCTCAGATACTCAAATCACCCTCTGGTACCAATAACTATTCCATGGTTAAAGTCATTTGGATCATATTTCTTCCCCGTTCTGATGCTTAGTCTGAACAACAACTGAACCTCTTGACCTTGTCTGCATGCTTTTATGCATTGAGTTGCTGCCACATGATTGCCTGATTAAATATTTGCATTAACAAGCAGATGTACAGGTGTACCTAATAAAGTGGCTACCAAGTGTATTACTGACATTATTAGAGATACAGCCAGTGTTCCACAGACTCTGCATGTCGCCTGTACAGCCGGTGTTAATCCTCTGCAAACTGGATGCAGTGCTGCAAGAAGTTCAATCATTTGACATGAGTGGTCAAGGTCAGTGAACTGCCCTTTCAAATTCTGTATTTGCTGAACTGCATTAAGAGATGAGGATGGTGATCAGTCTGCTAGCCTTCTCCTATCAAAAATCTGATGACAATCAGGTATAATTATTACACCTTGTACATGCTGCCCATTGATAATTCCAAAGCTACTTGGCCAATGCAATGATGCCTGGCTTTGCAGACCAAACTCTGTTCTGAGATTGCTAATATAGCTGCAGAACTTTGCAAGTTTCACTGCAGTTCCCCTTAAGGCAATGCAGGCGTTGCAGGTATTGTTTCTCAGGGTCCTAGACAAATTCTTTGCATCATGAGCACAACTGCGCACACCTCCCACTGGGTCCTCTCCTTCCCATCTGCTCACCCTACCTTCCTAAATCTGTTCCATGATCCACTGTCCTTTCCTATCAGATTCCATCAGCTGCAGACCTTCAGAATCAGAATCAGTCATGTGACGTGAAATTTGTTAACTTAGCAGCAGCAGATCAATGCAATATATAATCTAGCAGAGAAAAAAATAATAATAATAAATAAAATATTAAAAATAATAATAAATAAGCAAGTAAATCAATTACATATATTGAATAGATGTATTAAAATGTGCAAAAACAGAAATACTGTATATTAAATAAAAAAGTGAGGTAGTGTCCAGAGATTCAATATTCATTTAGGAATTGGATGGCAGAGGGGAAGAAGCTGTTCCTGAATCGCTGAGTGTGTGCCTTCAGGCTTCTGTATCTCCTGCCTGATGGTAACAGTGAGAAAAGGGCATGCCCTGGGTGCTGGAGGTCCTTAATAATGGACGCTAGCTTTCTGAGGCTCTGCTCCCTGAAGATATCCTGGGTACTTTCTAGGCTAGTACGGATGGAGCTGACGAGATGTACAACCTTCTGCAGCTTCTGTCAGTCTTGTGCAGTAGCCCCTCCATACCAGAAAGTGATGCAGCCTGTCAGAATGCTCTCTATGGTACAACTATAGAAGTTTTTGAGTATATTTGTTCACATGTCAAATCTCTTCAAACTCCTAATGAAGTATAGTCGCTGTCTTGCCTTCTTTATAACTACATCGATATGTTGGGACCAGGTTAGATCCTCAGAGATCTTGACACCCCGGAGACTGAAGCTGCTCACTCTCTCTACTGTTGATCCCTCTATGAGGATTGGCATGTGTTCCTTCCTTACCCTTCCTGAAGTCCACAATCAGCTCTTTTGTCTTACTGACACTAAGTTGGTGCTGTGGCACCGTTGGCATATCTCACTCCTGTACACCCTTTCGTCACCACCTGAGATTCTACCAACAATGGTAGCATCGTCAGCAAATTTATAGATGGTATTTAAGCTATGCCTAGCCACACAGTCGTGTGTATATATAGAGTAGAGCAGTCGTTACCTCCACTGTCACGTCCCAGCTCTCTGTCACTATTTCCTCTCTTCCCTCCTCAGCTGGATTCGTTTATTGCTTGCTGGCTCGTGCACCAACACTTCCTATCACTTCTTAATATTGGCTATCTCCCCTCTACTCTTTCAGTCCAACCTAAGGGCCTTAACACTAAACATCAGCTGTCCATTTTCATCTAGGGATGCTGCCTGACCCACAGGGTTCTTCCAGCAGTTTGTTTCATTTTGTGGCATGACAAGGCTACCCTTGGGGGGGGGGGTGGGGGGGGGAAGCATCTCCTTATTATCAGTCTGGGTAGACTCCAACCTGATGGCATTAATATCAATTTTTCTTCCTGGTAAAAAAAGGTCCTCTCTCTTCCCCCTTTTTCTATTCCCCACTCCGGCCTCTTACCTCTCCTCACTGGACTATTACCTTGTCCTGGTCCACTCCTCCTTCCCTTTTTCTTATGGTCCACTCTTCTCTCCTATTAGCTTCCTTCCTCTCCAGCCCTTTAATGTTCCTACCACCTGACTTCACCTATAACCTTCCATCTATCCTCCTTCCCCTCCCCCCATCTTTTTATTCTGTCATCTTCCCCCTTCCTTTCCAGTCTGAAGAAGGGTCCTGGCCCAATACATTGACTGTTTATTCATTTCCATAGATGTTGCCTGACCTGCTGAGCTCCTCAGCATTTTGCGTGTTGCTTAGAATATTGTGTTTGGTTCTAGTCACCTCATTTAGCAAGGATATGGAAGTTTTAGACAGCGTGTAGTGAAGATTTACCAGGCTGCTGTCTGGACTGGAGGGCATGTCCTATGAAGATAGGTTGAGTGAACTAGGGCTTTTCTATTTGGAGCAAGGAGGATAAGAAGCAACGTGATTGAGGTGGACAAGTTAATAAAAGCCATTGACAGAATGCTTAGGCAGAGACATTTTCCAGGGTGGAAGTGTCTAATATAAGGGCAATAATTTTAAGGTGATTGGCAGAAAGTAATGATGGGATGTCTGATGTAAGTTTACTACTTGGAGATTGGTGGTTGCAGGAATCGCCCCTCTAGAGGAGTGGTGGTAGAGGCAGATACATAAGGGGCATTTAAGAAGCTCTTAGATAGGCATATGAATGATAGAAAAATGGAGGGTTATATAGGAGAGGAGGGTTAGGTTGATGGTAGAGTAGATTAAAAGGCTGGCACAACATTATGGGCCAAAGAGCCTCTACTGCACTATAATATTCTATGTTCCATTCTGTATGTTCTAATAGTAGGGTTCAACAAGAGCAGGGAGAACATGGTTGAGTTTTGGGAAACCTCACCATCTGCTTCTACTCTCCCTTCCATATTACCTTTATATGTAGCAGACCAAATTCCACCATTGTTGTTATAATCTTTTTCTCCACTCTGATTTCATTAATATTCCTCATGTTCAATCAGCTTTTTCACTGTCTCTTCAGTGAGTCTATTTTTACAATGGTCTGAGGCAGATAATTCAAGTTTGATTTTACTTGTGCTCTTTGGAATGTACTAGAATTCAACTGAATCACAATCATGTGACTGTTACCATTTTGCCGCCATTAGAACTAATCCATCATATTCTTTTGCACTGACCTTAAAGGGCTCCACCAGCCCTTCCCCTCAAAGGGAAAACTCTAGTATGGCTCTTCATAACTCTGCCATGGACAGCCCCAAGCCTGGCTGCGAGGGAGGGTTGGTCATGGGACCAGCAACCCCATCCCATAAAAACCAGTGCTACAGAAGCTCCAAAGACCCCATCTCTTGGCAGAGAAACATCTTCATCTAGAAGATGGTTTACCCCTGGGGACAGACTGGCCCAGGACAGAGGACTCTGGGGAGCTGCTGTCAGCGGCCTATGTCCAGTAGGGATGATGAGCTTAAGAAGAAGAAGCAGAATGGCTCCTCATATCTGTAACGTTTCATCCTTGATGATATTCTAGCTCACCTTCACTGCATCCACTCCTTGGTTTTTATACACCTCCTAAAACAGGATACTAAAACAAATGATACAGTATTGTCCAAGATCAAAAATCAGACTGGTATTATACACTTGCTTCTGTGTCTTCTGCCTCTGGATACAAAACCAAGAGATTCATTCAGCATGTTAATACTTATTCACTTTAGCTGCCATGTTTAATGCCCTTTGAAACTCCACACACAGCCCCTTGTGATTTCACTGAACGTCAGAGTAGTTAAGATCAATTTCCAACCTTATTTTTATTTCCAAATTGCATCTCCTTATACTTTTCCATATTGAACCACATCAGCCAGTTATTTGCTCATCTTACTAACCTATTTCAAAATCAACCCTTCAATTTTCAAAGTAATTTAGCACATTCTCATCTTACTGTCACCAGTAAATTTTTTATCACACTTCCTTCTGTATCTAAAGCTATTTTACTTGATTCAGCTTATGATATACTGCAAAATAAGCAAGTCATTCTAACTTTCTGTTGTTCTCTTACATCAATACTTCCCTTTCAGACCACTAAACATTTCCCTTTCCACACGGTTTCATCCTTTTCTCTTTCCACACTATTCCATCCCTGCAATCTGAGAGGGAGAAGCTAAAGTCAGATGTATCAATAGATAAAGGGAATTATAGTGGCATGAGAGGGGAGCTGGCAGTTGGCAAACATTGATTGGAAGGGAACACTATTAGGGACAACAGCAGAATAACAATGCTGGAGTTTCTGGGAGCAATTCGGAAGGTGCAGGAGAGATACATCCAAAGAAAAAGTATTCTAAAGGCAGGATGACACAACTGTGGCTGACAGGAGAAGTCAAAAACAACATAAAAGCAAAAGAGAGGGCATATAATAGAGCAAAAATAAGTGTTAAATTAGAGAATTAAGAAGCTTTTAACAGCCAATAGAAAGCAACTAAAAATGCTATAAGGAGGGAAAAGATGAATTATGAAGGTAGTTAGCCAATAATATCAAAGAGGATACCAAAACATTTTCAGATATATGAAGAGTAAAAGAGTGATGAGAGTGGATATTGAGCTGCTGGAAAATGTCACTGAAGAGGTAGTGATGGGGACAAGGAAATGGCGGATGAACTAAATCAGTTTTTTCATTAGTTTTTACTGTGGAAGACACCAGCAGCATGACGGAAGTTCAAGAGCATCAGGGGGCAGAAATGAATGAAGTTGCCATTACTAGGGAGAAGGTTCTTGGGAAACTGAAAGGTCTGACGGTAGGTATGTCACCTGGACCAGATGGTGCGCACCTCAGGGTTCTGAAAGAGGTAGTTGAAGAGACTGTGGAGGCATTGGTAATGATATTTCAAGAATCACTAGATTTTGGCATGGTTCCAGAGGTAGAAGAAAGGCAATTATAGGCCTGTTAGCTTTGCCTCAGTGGTTGCAAAAATATCGGAGTCCATTGTTAAGGTTGTGGTTTTGAGGTACTTGGAGGCACATGATAAAAAGGCCATACTTAGCATGGTTTCCTTGAGGGAAATCTTGCCTGACAAATCTGTTGGTATTCTTTGAGGAAATAACAAGCAGGTTACACAAAGGAGAATCAGTTGAGTTGTGTACTTGGATTTTCTGAAGGCTTTTGACAAGATGCCACACGTGAGGCTGCTTAACAAGCCATGAGCCCATGGTATTATAGGAAATATTCTAGCATGAATAAAGCAGTGGCTGATTGGCAGGAGGCAAAGAGAGGGAATAAACAGGCCCTTTACTGGTTAGTTACCAGTAACTAGTGGTGTTCTGCAGATTCAATGTTGGAACCACTTATTTTTACGTTATATGTCAATAATTTGGTTGATGGAATTGATGGATTTGTGGCCTTGTTTGCAGGTGATATGAAGATAGGTGGAGGGGCAGGTAGTGCTAAGGAAGCCGGAAGGCAGCAGAAGGACTGAGAAGTGGCAGATAGAATACAATGTCAAGAAGTGTCTGATACACATTGGTAGAAGGAATAAAGGTATGGACTATTTATTAAATGGAGAGAAAATTGAAAAATTAGAAGAGCAAAAGGTCATGGGAATCCACACGCAGGATTCGCTATGTTAATTTCCAGGCTGAGTCAGTGGTGAGGAAGGCATTGCAATGCTAGCATTCATTTTGAGAGGACTAGAATATAAAAGCAAGGGTGCATGGCTGAGGCTTTAAAAGGCACTGGCGAGGCCTTACTTGGAATATTGTGAGCAGTTTGGGGCCCCTTATCTAAGAAAGGAAGTGCTGACAGTTTAGAAGGTTCAGAGGAAGGTCACAAAAATGATTCCAGGAATGAAAGGGTTATCATATAAGGAGCATCTGCATCTGTATTCACTGGAATTTAAAAGAATGTTGGGGAGGGGGGTGTCTCATTGAAACCTATCAAATGTTGAAAGGCTTACATAGAGTGGATGTGGAGAGGATGTTTCCTATGGTGGGTGAGTTTAAGTCCAGTGGGCACAGCCTCAGAATAGAGGGATGACCAATTAGAATAGAGATGAGAAGGGATTCCTTTAGCCAGAGGATGGTGAATCTGTGGAATCTGTTGCCACTGGGGCTTGGAAACCAAGTCATTGGATGCATTTAAAAAGGAGGTTGATAGGTTTTTAATTACTCAGGGCATGAAAGTTTACAGGGCAAAAGGCAGGAGAATGGGGTTGAGTGGGAAAATGGATCAGCCATAGTGAAATGTTGAAGAAAACTCAATGGTCCAAATGACCTAATTCTGCTCTAAGTCTTAAGGCTTTATGGTCTTTCAATTTCGTCAGCTGTTACTCAATACTACTGCATGGCATATTTTAATGAGTTGTTCACCTTCCTCAAGAGATTAAGTGCACCAGCAAGCTGCCATTATCTGAACAGAGCGTGGACAATGGATTAGATGACCTTTTCTCAGCCTATGTTTTCTTCTGACATTATACAAAGATTAACCGCAGTTAGCCACAGGACGCCGAATTTGTGCAGACGTCAATGGATCTGGCCTAGGACATCGTTAATTGTATTCACACCCCTTGCCAATATCTTTGACTTTCATCCGCTTGATAGCAGTGTGTTGATTATTCTGCAAAACATAGCACATGGTGCCTTTGCAAAATATACAGAATAAATGCCCATCTTCTATTCCTGCATCGACTTTATCCTTTCCTCAAACGGACAACGAGCCTCTGCAAATAGGAAGGTCATTGCAAGGAGTCTGGAGGTCTTGAATGAGACAAAAGCTAGGGACAAACAGAGTGCATTATGAGAGGGGCTGCAGGTGCAAAGAAAGACCAAGACTGGTGGATGAAGAATCACTGATAGACTTCAGCAATTTGATCGTGCATAGGGACCAAGGTAAGTTCTCCCAAGCAACTTCATTTGGACATGATCAGATATTTGTGGGAGATCAAACATTTTGGTCTGTTTATAGAGTCATGCAGCATGGAAACAGGTCATTCAGTCCAAATAGTTATTGCCAACCAAGATTCCCATCTAAGCTAGTTCCCATTTGCCCACATATTTGTCCATATGACTTTCCTATCTATGTGTCTGTCCAAGTGTCTTCTATATTGATGATGTGAGGCTCCGAGGATTGTCACCTTTTCATGGTGGAAAGACTTGTGAGTTCCTGATATCCCAAGCGCAAAGCCATCTGGAATTTAACCATCTGGTGCTTAGCTCCATAGGGGGTTAACTATGGATTGTAGGGTCAAGGGAGCGGTTCCAGACAATAAACAATCCACCCAAGACCTTAACACACCAGCTGGCAGCAGATGATGACACATAACAGTGGCAGTGAAGATGGAGAAATGCTGCAGCAGTGAAGAGTTCCCAGTCGTCTTGCGTTCCATGCCATTGGACCCCGACCTCGATCAGTCAAGGACTGTATGATGACCACCCATGCAATAGCCTTCCCATATGAAACAAAGTCACACACAGGTGCTCATCATGAAAATCCACCCTAAGATCCTGCTTATCTGGATCTCAGATCGGCTTCTGAAGTCACTTAATAGACTACTCTTTTAGGAATACTCATACTCAGCTTGAATGATCGCAAGATGTATGTTAACAGATTTCCTAAAAATAAAACCCTGATTCTGAAGCAGCTATTAAAATTGTATAACTCCATCAAAACTACTGCCTATTCTTGAACTTGGCAATTGAACATCACACAAAATGGTGGAGGAGCTCAGCATTCATGGAGGGAAATTAACAATCAATATTTTCAGTCAAGACCTTTCCCTTTTGGGAAACAAGATGGGAACCATCTTCTTCCCCCATCCATGAGATGACTGAACTCTCTGCCACCACTAAGTCTCATCATGTATAAAGCTTCATATGAAATATTATAAATGCACCCTATTGTTTCTTAAGTTATTTTTGATGATATTACTTCATGTGTTGTGCACCTTGGTCCGGAGGAACACTGTTTCACATGGTTAAATAACAATAAACTTGAACTTGAAATTTCAGAATAAAAACCCACCAAATGTCCATTCTTCTCCACTACAGCTACTGCTGAGTTCTTCCAGTGATCTGTGTGTTGCTTCAGGTTTCAGCATCGGTACGCAGGCTCTATTGTGGTCGACTGAAGATTTCAATGGGCTGGGGGGGTGGGGGGGAGGTCTGAACTATATACAGGTATATTCTGCATCATATTTTACTGATGTTCTATATGTGCCTGTTGTCTTGTATGTGCAGGAAATGGGCCTCAAGTCGTGATGTTGCTGGGTGGTGGGGGGTGCATTGGGGCCACTGCACTCCACTGGGAGCAGTGAGGCATGGCGTCCAGTGCTGCCCCACCCCACCCCTGCAGGGTTCGATGGCCCAAGTTTTAGATTATTTTATTGCATGGTTCTGATAGAGATGTTTCTGATAGAATTTGTGCTTGCAATCTTGTGGTGTTTTGTGCTGCGTGCGACTCTTGGTACTATGTTTTTGCAGCTTGGCCCCAGAGTATCGTTGTTTTGTTTGGCTGTGTTCACACGTATTCATGTATGGTTGAAGACAATTAAAATAGAATTGAATTGAATCAAATTGAATTTGCAGTCTCTTGTGTCTACATCATCCTTACTTGGAAATAGGTTGTCATTTCTTCATCAGCACTAGGTGTAATTCATAGAGCTCCCTACAGTGGGAGCACCTCCACTGGAAGAACTGTGGCAATTCAAGAAGGTGACTCACCTTCTCAAGGGCAATTAGGAATAAATGTTAAATACTGAAGACATAAGAAACATAGATGCTGAAAATCAAAAAATTGTGGAAACACTCAGCAGATCAGACAGCAGCAGGAAGGAGAAGCAGTTAATGTTTCATGTCTGCAACATTCATCAGAACTGGGAAAGAGAGTTTTCAGCAGGGAAGAACATTAAGCTGATAAGAAGAGAGATAGAAAGTGAAGCTTATTTCACTTTTTCTCAAGGCTTTTACCTGAAACTTTATGTTTCACTTTCCACAAAGGTTACCTGATGTTTAGCTTTTCCAGAATTTTCCATTTTTTCTTTAGCCTAACTAAATGTCCATCAAGACCTACCATATAAACATAATTTTCTCTACACAGACCAAGAAGTTTAATCTGCTGATAACTGCCCCACTGAAGCCATTTTGATTCATCCTACCACAGACATTCCTCTTGTTTTTCATTCACCCTCCGTCTTCTCTGATACAGTAAACTCATTTCCATCTCTCTGATTCCTGTGATTAAATATTGCCTTGGCAAGTGAAATGAACATCCCTCAATGGAGTAAATAAGGTGATAACCTTCATAGGAGGCATACTACATGTGGTTCAGGTAATGTGGTTAGCATTGTTTCTGAAGTGGCCATT
The DNA here is from genome assembly GCF_030144855.1 of Hypanus sabinus. Taxonomy (NCBI): domain Eukaryota; kingdom Metazoa; phylum Chordata; class Chondrichthyes; order Myliobatiformes; family Dasyatidae; genus Hypanus; species Hypanus sabinus. Next base: position 26,589,827 of record NC_082726.1, on the reverse strand, counting down.
AAATTCTTATTATTCTGTTTTTCTTTTTCTGATTATGATCATCTTGTTGGGATAGTGAGGCTTGAAAGTTCCTGAGATCCTGAGAGCGATGTCATCTGGTGCTTAGCTCCTGATAGCGTCACCCATGGCAGTAAGGTCAAGTGAGAGGTTCCAGACAAAGGGCAATCCAACCAACACTTCAACTGTGGAGCTGGAGGAAAATGACAACACATCACAATGGCAGTGAAGACAGAGGAGGCTGCAGCAGTGGAGGGCAGGATTGTGAGGTCTGAAGCCCTTAGTCACCATACTGCACCAGAATATGGAGATCCCAGACTGGCCTTTGTAGCCATCTGAAGATCCACCAACATACAACTACATAGGAGAACATCATAATTGACTTGAGTGATCACACAAATGCATCTCCCAATATCCTTCATAACAGCGTTAGCAGTTTATTTATCCTTTTTTTTCTCTGTAATTGCAGCTCTATATTCTGCATCCTGTTTTTTTTTACTATCTCAATGTAATTATGTATGGCATGACCTCTCTTTATGATATACAAACCATAAAGCTTTTCACTATATATCTGTACACTGTATGTGACAATAATAAACCAATAGCAATTATGTCTTATGAGAACTAGAGAAGAGTTGTCCTTGAAACCTTTACTTAAAGATTGAAACTGTCTAAATGATTATCACAAAGCCTCTGGCAGACTCAGCTTTTCTATTTCCTTTAGAGCATTTTCAAACTCTGATGTCACACAGATAATGTTATTGAGGTTACTACTAAGCATGTTCTGATCTGAAGCAATGTTGCTTCTATAACCTTCTAGGACCCTATTATGATCTATGCAATCCTGGCATATTGACCTTTTATGATCTTGCTTCGTTTCTTTATTAGTAGTCCAAATGTAAGCTCCTAAATTCCTAGTCTCAGAAATTCACTCCATAAATCTGAGCACCTCAAAGAAAGATGTAGAGAATAAATTCTATTTCACTTTCTAGGCCTAAGCTCACATTATATAATTTGGTGTCAACTGATAACTCTCTTTTTGAATAACAGAATTGGAATGAAAGTGTGAAGGAGAGGTGAGAGTAGATATTGGACCGCTGGAAAATTATGCTAGAAAGGTAGTAATAGGAACAAGAAAATGATGGATGAAATAAATAAGTATTTTGCATCAGTCTTCACAGTGGAAGACACTAGCAGTATGCTAGAAGTTTGAGACTGTCAGGGCAGAAGTGAGTGAAGTTGCCATTAGTAGGGGAGAAGGTTCTTGGGAAATTAAAAGGTCTGAAGGCAGATAAGTCATCTGGACCAGATGGTAGACACCCCAGGGTTCTGAAAGAGGTGGCAGAAGAGATTATGGAGGCATCAGTAATGACCTTTCAAGAATCAATTGATTCTGATATGGTACCAGAGGACTGGAAAATTGCAAATGTCACTTCACTCTTCAAAAAGGGAGAGAAGCAGAAGAAAGGAAATTATAAGTTAGTTAGTCTGACCTCAGGGATTTGGCAGATGCTGGAGTCAATTGTTAGGATGTGAATTTGAGGTACTTGGATGCACATGATAAAATAGGCCTCATTCAGCAAGGTTTCCTCGAGAAAATCTTGTCCGACAAATCCGTTGGAATTCTTTGTGAATAGCTGACAAGCAGGATAGACAAAATTGAACTGGTGGATGTTATGTACTTGGATTTTCAGAAGGCCTTTAACAAGGTGCCACACATAAGGCTGCTTAACAAATTAAGACCCCGTGGTATTACAGGAAAGACACTAGAATGAATGGAACATTAGCTGCCTGGCAGGAGGCAAAGAGTGGGAATAGAGAGAGCCTTTTCTGATTGGCTGCCAGTAGCTAGTGGTGTTCCTCAGGGGTCTGTGATGGGACTGATTTTTCTTATGTTATACATCAATAAGTTGGATGACAAAATTGATAAATTTGTAGCCAGGTTTGCTAATGATACAAAAATAAGTGCAAAGGCATGTGGTTTTGAGGAAGTAGAGGAGCTACAAAAGGACTTAGGTAGATTAGGAGAATGGGCAAAGTAGAAGATGGAATACAGTGTCGGGAAGTGTACGGTCACGTACTTTAGTAGACGAAATAAAAGCATAGACTATCTTCTAAATGAAGAAAAAATTCAAAAATCTGTGCTGCAAAGGGAGCTGGCAATCCTTGTGCAGGATTCTCTAAAGGTTAATTTGTAGGTTAAGCCTGTGGTGAGGAGGACAAATGCGTTGTTAACATTCATTTCAAGGACTGAAATATAAAAGCAAGGATGTAATGTTGATGCTTTGTGAAGTACTGGTGAGGACTCACTTGGGGCATTGTGACCAGTTTTGGGCCCCCTGTCTAAGAAAGAATGTGCTGACTTTGGAGAGGGTCCAAAGGAGTTTCAGAAAAATGATTCGGGGATTGAAAGGATTGTCGCATGAGGAGTTTTTGATGGCTCTGGGCCTCTATACAACTAACATTCAGAAAATGAGCGGTGGCCTCATTGAAACCTATTGAATGTTAAACAGCCGTTGTAGAGTGAATGTGGAGAGGATATTCCCTATGGTGGGGGAGTCCAAGACCAGAGGACACAACCTCAGAATAAAGTGGTGTCCTTTTAGAATGGAGCTGAGGAGGAATTTTGTTATCCAAAGAGTGCTGAGTCTCTGGAATTCATTGCCACAGGTGGCTACAGAGGGCAAGTCATTGGATATATTTAAGGCAGAGCTTCTTGATTCATCAGGGCATGAAGGAATACTGGGAGAAGGCAAGAGATTGGGGTTGTGAGGAAAATTGATCAGCCATGAATTGTCAGAGCAGACTTGATGGGCAAAATGGCTTGATTCTGCTCCTATATCTTTTGGTCTCATGAATAGTATGAAGTAAATGCAAATTGTTGGCAATTATTACAATTTCCTCCAGCAGAAGCCCATGAAGGAATGAGCTGCAATGAATATTTCCTTGGAGGGAATTTTCTGTGGGAAGAGATTATCCATTTTAATTGATCTGATCTTCAAAGTTATTTGTGAAGGACAAGAAAGAAGACAAACCACAAATTACTGCTAAGAAAATGGCAAATATTGACCACCATATAGGAAGGAAATGATTTTATGACATCATTAATTTACTCCCAAAAATCATCTAATCCCTATTGAACATAAATGAAAGTCAAAATTAAATGGTTAAGGAAATAAAAAATCTTGATGAAATTTATCATATAATTTCTTGCCACTGATAACAATGAATTTTACCATGATCATTCCAGCCAATGACGTGATTAGGAACTAACTATTCCAGCCAATAAACCTACCTCTATTTCATAAAGCATCCTCCTCCAATTATCTTCCTTTTTACCAAATAGTCCAATGCATTCGCTCTCTAAGAATATGTCATTGAACTTCAACACTATTATTAACATTGACTTGTTTTATTTTAACATCTTCACTCTGAATAAACAAATTTAGTCAAGGTCCACGTGTGGAGTTCAAAATCATTACAATGTGGTGACCCACTTTCTGCACAGGCGAACCGACTCACAAATAGCCAGCGCGCGGGGAGAGACTTTGGTAATGCACCTCTGACGTCATTTCTGCCCGGAGAGGGCGGGCGCTAGGGATTAAATGCCAGCGCTGTGAAGTTTGAATAAACTAGTCTCAAAACGACTTACCAACTGCGTGTTGTCTCTAGCTCTGTGTGTAGTACATCGCTACTTTGGTGACCCCAACGGTCCAAACGGGATTTAGACCAAAGATGACCAACTCTTCATCTGTTCACGCAGTTTCACTGAAACTGCCGACTTTCTGGATGCTGCGACCACACGTGTGGTTTAGCCAAGCAGAAGCCCAGTTCCAGATTCGGCAGATATCTTCTGATTCCACGCATTACTACCACGTGGTGAGCAGCCTTGACCAGGAGATGGCCGCCCAGGTTGTGGATTACATACAGTCGCCCCCGGAAGAAGGCAAATATGAAGCATTCAAAGCACTGCTCATTGGGACCTTTGGCCGGAGGCAGACTGCCATCAGCATCGATGAACGAGATGCTGGCCCTGGCTGACAGACACAAGCCCTGCCTTATGTTTGAGCAGGCATTCCTAGAGCAGCTGCCCGAGGACATACATCTGCCGCTGGCTGACAGCCCATGGGCCTCCCCCCTGCACATGGTGCCCAAAGCAGCTGGGGGTTGGAGACCATGCGGCGACTACCACAGACTGAATGAGGCTACAACTCCAGACCGCTACCCCATGCCGCACATACAGGACTTTGCAGCAAACCTGCATGGGGCAAGAATATTTTCCAAAGTAGACCTTGTCTGGGGATACCATCAAATCCCAGTGCACCCTGAAGACATCCCCAAAACAGCACTCATTACCCCGTTCGGCCTGTTCGAGTTCCTTCGAATGCCATTCGGCCTGAAGAATGCCGCACAGACGTTCCAGTCGCTAATGGATGCAGTGGGATGCAACCTGGACTTTGCGTTCATCTATTTGGATGACATCATTATAGCCAGCAGTAGTAGCCAGGAGCATCTATCCCACCTCCACCAGCTCTACTCCCACCTGAGTGATTTCGGCTTCACGATCAACCTGGCCAAATGCCAGTTCGGTCTCGATACCATCGACTTCCTGGGCCACAGGATTACCAAAGACGGGGCAACACCTCTGCCCGCCAAGGTAGGTGCAATGCACCACTTTGCCCGGCCCAACACGGTTAAATACCTGCAGGAGTTCGTTGGTATGGTGAACTTCTACCACCTTTTCCTCCCCTCAGCAGCCCGTATCATGCGCCCTTTGTACACCCTGATGTCAGGTAAGGCAAGGACATTGCTTGGGACGAGGAGGCCACGGCCACTTTCGTTAAAGCCAAGGAAGCCTTGGCAGATGCCGCGGTGCTGGTGCACCCCAGAATGGATGTTCCGACCGCACTCACGGTGGATGCATCCGACACAGCAGTCAGTGGGGTGCTGGAGCAGCTCATCGAGGGGCGCCGGCAACCCCTGGCGTTCTTCAGCAAACACCTACGACCACCCAAACTCAAGTACAGTGCTTTCGACCGGGAGCTGTTGGCACTATATCTGGCAATCCGGCATTTCAGGTACTTCTTAGAAGGCAGGCCGTTCACTGCGTTCACGGACCACAAACCATTGACCTTCACGTTCTTGAAGGTGTCCGATCCCTGGTCGGCTCGCCAGCAGCGACATCTGTCCTAAATATCCAAGTACACGACGGACATCCAGCATGTCTCGGGAAAGGACAACGTCATGACGGACGTACTCTCCAGACCAGCTGTCCAGGCCCTGTCCCTGGGGGTGGACTATGCAGCACTGGCGGAGGCGCAGCAGGCAGACGACGAGATGCCCAGTTACAGGACCGCAGTCTCGGGTTTGCGGCTGCAGGACTTTCTCGTAGGCCCAGGTGAGAGGACCCTCCTGTGCGACGTGGCTACCGGCCAACCTCGCCCCATCGTCCCGGCAGCCTGGAGGCGGCGTGTTTTCGACTCCATACATGGTTTGGCGCACCCATCTATCAGGACAACCGTCCAGCTGGTCTCCAGCAAGTTCGCGTGGCACGGACTTCGCAAGCAGGTCAGCGAATGGGTCAGAACATGCGCGCAGTGCCAAACAGCCAAGGTGCAGTGGCACACTAAAGCCCCGCCACAGCAGTTCGAACCCACCCACTGAAGGTTCGACCACATTCATGTGGATATCGTGGGCCCCCTACCAGTGTCCCGAGGAGAGCGGTACCTCCTAACTATGGTAGACTGGTTCACGAGGTGGCCAGAGGCGGTCCCGCTCACCGACACATCTGCCGATTCCTGCGCCCAAGCACTGATTGCAACCTGGGTAGCACATTTTGGGGTACCAGCCCACATTACCTCCGACAGAGGCGCCCAGTTCACCTCCAGCCTGTGGTCAGCTGTGGCCAGCCTGTTGGGAACACAGCTACACCACACTACTGGCTACCACCCACAGTCGAACGGACTAGTGGAACGCTTCCACCATCACTTAAAGTCGGCTCTCATGGCCCACCTGAGAGGACCTAACTGGGTGGATGACCTGGGTCCTGCTTGGAATTTGCACAGCGCCCAAAGGGGATCTGCACACCTCGCCGGCCGAGTTGGTGTATGGCACACCCCTGCCCGTCCCAGGAGAGTTCAAACCAGCCCCAAGGGGGCAAGAGGAAGAACCCGCAGCAGTCCTGGACAGACTACGTGAAAGGCTCGTCCTCCAACAAATCTGCATAACAAGGAAAGAAGTTCATGGGAATGGATCAGTATGGGACAGTAGATTAAAATATGAAAACAGAGCCCCAGAGACTTTGACCTATCCTCCTTTAAATACCCTGTACAAAAGTATACAGGAACTATATTTTCCCCACTTCAGTGATTTGGATCAGCTCCTCTCTGACAGTAACTTTCCGCAATATTCTGATTGCTCCTTTGGATCAATTTGAACAACTTCACACTTAACTAAACTGAAATTTGTTTGATTCTATACCTCTCCATCACTGTTTCCTTGTAATTTTCAGCTTCCTTTGAGGTTATTTACTTCACCATGAACCTTTGTGCTGAATGACTTTCCTCCTCCTCCTCACATATCCCATAATCAGCGAGGGCAATTAAGCCGACCCAGGAGTTGTTACTTAAAGGGGAACTGCCTCAGCAGGTCCCATCAGAATGAGAATGGTTCTGGGAAGCAATCTCAAATAGACTTTCTATAAGTTAAATACTTAACTCTTCCTGACATATGGCAGCCACAAACCCACCTCCAGCTGCAGCCCCTGCTCTTCCAGAACAAAATGGCTATCGCAGCAAATAAATGTAACCCTTTCATGTTGCCCTGACCTATCTGCTTTCTGTGATCCATTCCATCATTAAAGTCATAGTCCTAAAAAGAAAAAGCACAGAAACACACCCCTAGGTCCACCAATCCATGCTGACCATCATATACCCACTTACATTAATCCTATATCAATGTGCCATCTAGAGGTTGTGAAGGGAAGACGTATATCATACTAAGTCAATTCCACAGTGCTATATACCTTGAAGAAAAAGCAGCAGCTGCAAATGGAGAGACTGAACAACAAAAATATCTGACCACTAACCAGGAACAGCAGTTACGCTTGCCCGCACTGCACTAGAATATGTGGATATGATCAGCCTCTGCAGCCCCACCAATATAAAATCCCTTAGGAGAACATCATACTCAACTCCAGTGATTGCACTACTAAAACAGAACTTGGACATTGTGCTACAGAATTTTGCAGTGGCAAGATCTTGAGGAAACATTAATTGGCCTACTGTCACTGCTTGTTTTAGACATCTTTGTGGTGCCAGAAGACCCTCAGGCAATGATATTTAGCTTCCAGCTTGCTTACTAAATGTAAATTGAAGAAAAGCTTGTTACATCCAGGGGGACATCAATTAATTCCATTTCCCCAATCATTCCCTCAGATGTTAAAAATCTACCCTGGTTTCCTTTGATAGTGGCAGGAGCTGAGAATAGAAGTTCTTATTTTTATTACCAACTGCAAAAGCAAAGATACAACCAAGGAAATTTCATTTAGAACCTTGTCAATTCTTGCCATTTGTTTACTAGGGTAATTTCATGGATTAGGTTCTACAGCAGCAATTTGCATTTATATAACATCCTTTATGTAAAAAGACATCCTAAAGCCCTGTAATGTGTTGGGTTAAAGGAAGAATTAAGTTCTATTTGTCACAGTTCAGCTTCAAAGTGAGATCTCATGGATTCATCAAGGTGCCTACATTTTAACATTGGAAGAAGAATTGACCAGTCTGCTACTCAAGCCACTTTTACTGTATTGCATCTCAGCTGATTTCTTTCTTAACTTGACTCTTCCACACCATTTCTGTTTCCCTGGCCTTATAAATATCTTATAAATATAAATATCGTATAATATATTGTATAATAATATTGCATAATATAAATATTATAAATATTGTGTCCTGACGAAGGGTCTCAGCCCGAAACGTCAACAGTGCTTCTCCCTATAGATGCTGCCTGGCCTGCTGCGTTCCACCAGCATTTTGTGTGCGTTGCCTTATAAATATCTACCCACTTTTGAAAATTTCCTTTAATCTTGAGCCTTGAGTTCCAGATAGACACTGCCTTCTTTGTGAGGAATTCCTCCCTGACACCATTCCAACCAGCCCTAGTTCCAATTTAAAGGCTTTACCTCCTTACTTTATTCTCTTCCCTGGAGTCCAACAAACCCCCTCAAACACTCCAGGATATAAATTTTTTCATGTAATTTTATTCAGAACTTTAAAATTACCACCTGACCACTGGTTTTATTTGAACTGTGGTGGATCAAAAGAAACAATCTGCTGGAGGAATTCACTGTGTAAAGCAGCATCTGTGGGTGGAATTGTTGACACCTTAGGTCAAATTGGATTCACTTTCAAGGACTCTTCATCTCATGTTCTCTATTTATTACTTATTATTACTATTATGATGATGATTATTATTATTTCATAATTTTTCTTGTACTTACAGTTTGATATTTTTTGCACATTGGTTATTTGTCCATCCTGGTGGGTACAGTCTTTCATTCATTCTAATGTGTTCCTTGTATTTACAAAGATTGTATGAATGAAAATCCAGGAATAATTTTCATAATCCTCTTTTGACTGTCTCCAATGCCAGCACATCCTTCCTTATTTAAGGGGCCCAAAACTGCTCTCAATACTCCAAGTGAGGCCTCATCAGGGCTTTATGAAGGCTCAATATTATATCCTTCCCATTATATCTGGTATATTATTTCCATACGACACAGAAATTTGGCCCTTCAACCCAACTCATCATGCTGCCTCTGCTGCCCGTGTTTGGCCTATATCCCTGTCTGCACTCTACAAAGGAAACATAAAGAGGGTTTTCAATTTGGCCCTCACGTACCTGCTATGTTTCTAACCTGGTCTAAAATCCAGTTTTGGGTTTCTTAGTTCAGCTTTAAATGGCAATTAATATAATTTCTGTAAGATGGTGGGGCGCTTGGACACAGCGGCTTCTATGGGGTCAACCGAATGTGTTAATGTCTTCTTTAAACATTTTTGACAATTGCAAGACTCTGCTGGACAGTAAGAACTTAAAGTACCGCAGGTCTACCCCGCCAGCGAGTTGCTCAGTGGTGAGGAAACTGCAGGAGCTGGACTTGATGCTGACTGTGATGCTGCATGCAATGGAGAGACATCAGTGCACCAAGGCAGCGTGCAGTCTAACAGCAAGTGATTGTCTTAGTCGCTTCTCTTGTGATCGCAAGACCTTCCCGGACATTGGTGGTATGGAATGCTGCAAGTTCAATTCATTAGTTTATTGGCAAGCAGCAGGGGTGCTACGTGGCCTTGGTTATAGCGAAGACTGGATCTCAAGCTGCAGTGTCGCCTATTTGCAGCCACCCAGGAGGAGGCATCAGAGTTGGGCGCTCCACCGGAGGGCTGCAGGGAGTGTGGTGTAGTGTCCATGCTGGAGCTGGAGGCAGCAATAGTAACTGGCCTAAATGATTACTGCCCAGTGGCACTGACTTCAACAATCATGAAGTGCTTCGAGAAGCTACATTCAGACTACATTGGACCCTTTCCGGTGTGTGTAATGCTCAATCCAGTCCATTGATGATGCCATTGACTTGGCCTTCCACATTTTCCTGTTCTACCTAGAAAACAGTGCCTCATATGCCAGGATGGGTTCATCGACTTCAGTTTGCATTTAACTCTATCATCCCTCAGGTAGGCAAATTGTTCTTGTAGGCACTCAGTACTGCTCTCTGTAACTAGATCTTGGACTTCTTGACAGAAAGACCCCAGTCCAAGTCAGCAACAACATCTCAAGCTCCATCACGCTGAGCACTGGGTTGTGTCCCCAGTCCACAACTGTTCGTTGTACTGACTCACGGCTGCACTGCCTCATCCATTTCAAACTGCATCACTATTTGCTGATGTTACAACAATGATGAATTGGCATAGAGAGGAAGGAGAGAAGCTTGTCAAATGGTGTAGGAACAACAACCTGAGATTCAACATGGACGAGACAAAAGAGTTGTAGGTTACATGGTCGGCACAATATTGTGGGCTGAAGAGTCTGTAAGGAGCTGTAAATTTCTGTGTTCAATGTTCTAGATGACTGTGGACTTCAGGAAAATTCAGTTTGACCAACCTCCATTGCACATCAATGGTTCTACTGTGGAGAGAGTGAAGGGGACAAAGATCCTTGGCATGCATATAATAGGCAATCTTACCTGGGCCCACAAGACCACCTCATTTGTCAAAAAGGTACAGCAGCATCTACAGTTACTGAGGAGATCAAGGCATGCAAACCTTCCCACTCCCATTCTGACAACTTTCTACAGGAGCACCATCAAGGGCGTCCTATTGCTTCGTATAAAAGCTGCAATGCTTCATATCGCAAAACTCTGCAGAGGATAGTTAAAACTGCTGAGAGGATCACCAAGGGTCTCCCTCTCCCCTAATTGTGACATATACCGGAAGTGTTGTATCTGAAAGGGCCAAGGTATTGTTCAGGATCCCCATCATCCATCCCACAAACTCTTTGACCCACTACTGTCAGGAAGGAGGTACAGGAGCATCAGGACCAGGACTGCTTGATTGTGTAACAGCTTCCTCACTCAGGCTGTGAGACTAATGAATACCCTGCCACCACCGAGGTCTCATCACAAGGATAGCAAACTGTTTACTGTTTATCTGTGCACGTCATGATTTTTGAATTATACAGTAGTTTAACTTATTTATGGTAATATTTTTATGTACTGTGTGTGATACATGTTTTGTTGACACTGTGATCTAGAGGAGCATTGGTTTGTTTTGTTCTATTTATGTATAGTCAGACAACTACAAACTTGAACTTTGACTTGAATTGCCTGGAGATTCATCCTGGTAAGCTGTTTCCACTTGTTGCAGACATTGAACAAAGGGACATAACAGGATGACACACAGAAGAATTTCTTTTAACATAGGATATTAAATTTCTCTACCCCAGAGTGTTGGTTAGATCACTTAAGGTATTCAGAAAGGAGGTAGACTAATTTTTGAAAGATCAGTAAATTTAAGAATGTGCTTGGAACTATTTGGAAGAGCTGAGGCCTGAGGTAGAAACATCATGAATATATTGAACGGAGGAACAATGAACTTGTGGGATCAGGTGATTTACTGCTGCTCCGTGTGTGTGTGTGTGTGTGTGTGTGTGTGTGTGTGTGTGTGTGTGTGTGTGTGTGTGTGTGTGTGTGTGTGTGTGTGTGTGTGTGTGTGTGTGTGTGTGTGTGTGTGTGTGTGTGTGTGTTAGACATTCAGGTAGACATGTCACTATGTGTTCATTTCCATGTGTGTGTACTGTATGTCTGCAGAGATGTATACAGGTGCATGTACCAATGTACATATGCATGCGTGTGCATTGTGACCTACTTCTGAAATTGAAATCAAGTGAATGACATTTGGAGGCAGAGTAAAGCTTTTTAACACTACATTGTTGTGCATGTAATGCTCTTCAGCAGGAATGAATTTCCAGACTGTCCGCTTTATTTTCTTGCTGGGTTTGATTTAAATGTTTAACGGTGTATGAAGTTGTCCAGTAGTTTACAGTATGCAGTGACAGCTTCATGGAAGGATTATTAATTTTCACTTTTGAAGTTGAAGACTCATGTACAGGCACGTGTTCCACTTCATGTGCAAAAATGCATTGACAAGGGTTGAGTTGTAGACAGAGACAAAGCCATTCCCTCTGTGTGTCAGTCAGAGGTCAAATATTTAAAATCATTAGGATCATGTCTAGAATCAATTTGAGGAGAATTATATTCAAGCTTCTGCACACACAACAAAGAAATGCTGGAAGTTGCTTTGGCATATAATTGAAAAGGGGATTTGACAGGTCCTCAAGGATGAGAAGTTTACGGGATAACAAAAGCAGGAATGTGGGATTGAGTTTAGCAGTCCTTTCAAAGGCAAAAAAATACAAGGCTGGTGTAGGTCACAGCACATTACAGAGCTGGCTGGCATGCCACATAAAAATCCTTGGCATGAATATCAATTTCTCCTATTGGTTTAAAAAAAATTCCCTCCCCCTCCCCCTTCTTCTATTCCCCACTCTAGCCTCATACCTCTTCCCACCTGCTTATCACCTCCCCTTGGGTCCCCTCCTCCCTTTCTCCTATGATCCACTCTCCTCTCTGATTAAATTCCTTCTTCTCTAGCCCTTTACCTTTCCTACCCACCTGGCTTCACCTCTCACCTCTAATTATCCTCCTTCTTCTCCCTCCCTTCCGCTTCATTTCCAGTCCTGAAGAAAGGTATCGGCCCAAAGCTTCGACTGTTTAATCATTTCCTTAGATGCTGTCTGACCTGCTGAGTTCCTCCAGCTTCATTGTCAAATGCACATCGAGACATCTACGTACACAGTGAAATGCTTTGATTACATCAACAAATATCACAGTCTGAGGATGTGCCGGGGGCAGCCCACAAATGTCACAATGCTTTCAGCAACAACATAAGCATGCCACGATCGGTACGGCTTTGGAATTTAGGAGGAAACTGGAGCACCCAGAGGAAACCCACACAGCCACAGGACGATTATACAAACTGCGGTATGAATGGAACCCCGATAGCTGGCGCTGTAAAGTGCTATGATAACCTCTATGCTACCATGCGTTCATAAACAAAACACTACCCCATAACCTCAGTATATCCTTCATACACAGGCCTGAAACTCTGAAAATAAGGCGTCCCTGTCAATGCAGCACAGCCTATGAATAAATGGGACAGAAATGCTCCTGTAATCACAAAATAGCCTCTGCAAATACAATAAACTCCCTTTAATTACAGCTCCAGTAAGTAGGGCATATCATTAGAAGTGTAGCCCACCCTTACAAATGTAGCGCAATCTGTGAACACACAGAACAAGATAGTTCCCGTAATCACGACCTACTCCCTGAAAGTACAGTGAGCTCCCTTTAATTACAGCACAGCCCCATAAATGAAACAGGGGCTTGTAAATACAGCACACCCATGCCTGTGAATAACGGAACAACGCTGCCACTAATATCACAACACACTCCCTCTAAGTATAGGGAAATCTCTTTAATTACAGTGCAACCCCAATAACTAGAGCACACCCCCTGCTAATGCAGTACATGTAAAACATAGAAACAATTTTCAACATTGCAAAATTAAACTGAAAAATAAGATAGGACTGGAATACAACTGAGCACTGAAGACATTAATTAGGAATCATGAATTCATTTGGAAGCATCAGTCATTTTACATAAAGAAATTCTCAATATTTATGCAGATGGCCCTATAATAGAGAGATCTGTGAATCTGCAGAATTAGACAAGGAGGTTCCTGAGACAGAGGAACTCCCCTGGGATTAGTGACTATCAACTGATCTTTATTCATATAACTCGAGATCGTATTTAACTCCACTCAAATTAAAGAGGCCAAGCAGAACATTTAATCAGTGCTTTTGTCCTAGTTTATCCGTCTAAGGTCTATTCTGATGAATGTTTCTATTCAGACATCGTTAACCTTCCTACCCTTTTTGTTATTAGCTAATCTGCCATGTACTGTCAAAATTGCCTTTTGATTTCCAAAGTTTAAAAATTACCATCTTTTTTTTATTTCATTGTCTCAGCTTGAAAACCTATAATTGGATTGGTATGGTGATGGGTTGCATTTAAATGAAAGCCATTAGGGCTTCCCCCTTACCAGGCCTACCTTTTCCACGTGCACAAAGCCAGACAGGTTGTAACCCCACACCTGATAGGTAGAAAAAGCTAAGCAACAAACAGACCAGGTATCGTACAACTAGGCCCCATCTCCAGTTGTAAAATACATTTTAACAATTTCTAAATGTCTTAGTAAAGATCATTTGAAAATTATGTTAATGTTGATAATTGAGAATTAAAAAAATATTTAAATAGTTTTAACATTGCAGTTAAATGTCTTTGAAGTGTACAGCATTTTTAAGGAGCTTGACAGAGTAATAATGGAGCTGATGTTTTATAAGGCTGAGGTGTCCAGAATCAAAGTCTCAAAATAAGGGTTGGCTATTCCGGACAGAGGAAAATGTTCACCCAGGAAAGTTCTTGCCCCCAGAGGAAAAGGCTGAGGGGACTTGGAGTATATGCAAGACAGCGATTGATAGGCTTCTAAATATGAAGTATTTTACGTAATTGAAGTAATAGGCTCTTGCCAATCCTTCATGTGCACTTCCCTCCCCATCAGTAGTACCCACAAGAGGCATTACCTCATGAAGGCAACATTCATCAGCGTACGCAAAATTCTGGAGGAACTCAGCAGGTCAAGCAGAATCTATGGAAATGAATAACCAGTCGACATTTTGGGACGAGAGCCTTTTTTGGGACCTCCAAAATGGCTTGAATCAATAGTGACATCATTATAGTTCTCCACCATCCAGCTCATGCCACCTTCTTGCAACTACCAACAGGCAGAAGGTACAGAAGATTGAAATCTCCCCACCAGGTTCAAGAACAGCTACTTCCTTTCAATCATCTTTTTTTTCTTGAACCAAACAGCACAACTCTTATCCATACAGTTTAGGAACTCTGACCATTTTGTACTGAAATGACCATTGTTCTTTTGTCGTTCTACTTGTGTTCTTTCTTGTAAAATTTGTGTATAATTTACAGGCGTATTTGTTTTCCTTGCGAGTAGTGTTTATGCATCTGTGATGCTTCTGGAGTACGTTTTTCTGAAGACAATAAATTTGGCTTTGACTTTGAGGGATTTCAGACTAAAATAGGAAAGCAGCCCTAAGTTAACTAAATCTGATGTTGAATGTCACTGTAAGCACAATAGGCTGAATGGCCTACTTCTGTTTCTATTGCTCACATTCTTTCAAAATAAAGCACAAACAAATGATTAAAAACACTTACACAAAATAATACAAAAGCACTACCTTACACCTCCCAAATGGTTAGCAACCCCATTCAAATAAATGGGATGACCATTCATATTTAGTGCCAAGCTGAGGGGCCAGGTGCGAAGTGCATTTGGATTCTCAGTGCTCTGTCTTTGAGCTCAGTGATGGGATGAGCAGCCATTCATGCTAGCATTTAACTTCCAGGTCACCGTCAGTTTCCATCTTTCTCTACCTGAGCACTCATGGACACACCTGAGTCCAAGAGCCTCTGAGATTTGAATGGCTGATGGTTATCATGTCTATTTTGAAACCACCTTTTATCAATCAGTGCATTTTGGGCCAATAACAACCAAAAAGTAAGAAACAATGAATGAAAATATGATATGATGCATTCAAATAATTAAATAACTTAATAAAAATGAACATATAATTTAAACATAGAGCAGTGCAGCACTGTATGGGCCCTTCGTCCTTTCAAATTACTCAGTTCAGTTCAGTTCAGTTTCAGTTTATTGTCATTTAGAAACCACAAATGCAATGCAGTTAAAAAATGTGACAACATTCCTCCAGAATGATATCACAAAAGCACACGACAAAACAGACTACACCAGAACATCCACATAATGTTTGGTAATCCCCAAATCCGGAGTTTGAGGTGGGTGCTGCTTATTAATATCGCACTACCATCTTAGCGCATTCCCCGGGAAGGAGCTCCAAACCCAACAGACAAAACAAGACTACCCAGACACACCAAGTCAGGAGACCAACTCTACCACCCAACAAACCAAAAACTAAAGCTACAGGACCTACACAAAACCACATAGTTACATATAGTTACAGTTAACATATAGTTACAACAGTGCAGACAATACCACAATTGATTAAAAAAAACAGACCATGGGCACAGTAAAAATAGTCCAAAGATGTTAGAAGACTATAAGTTCGAAAGAAAGCACCACACAGTTTCCACAAGTCCTCAGGGTCCTCCACCATTAATATAACCTTTCCATCCTATGAACCCCATAACCCTCCACTTTTCTTCCATCCCTGTCCCTACTAAAGAGTCTCTTAAATGTCCCTAGTGTTTCAGCCTCAACCATCACCCCCAGCTGTGCATTCTAAGCACTTACCCCTCACTGTGTTGAAAAAAACACCCAACATCTCCCCTAGTTCAAGATTCCCTTAAGCTTAACCTACAAGTTGAGTCAAATGCAAAGTCATCATTCATTTTGAGACGTCTACAATGTAAGAGCAAGGATGCTTTGCTAAGGCTTTGTAAGACATTGGTTAGACTACATTTGGAATACTGTGAGCAAATTTGGGCCCCAATATCTAAGGAAGGATGTGTTGGCCCCAGAGAGGGTCCAGAGGAGGTTCACAACCTCCTCTGGACTCTTGAATGAAAGTTTTAATCTATGAACACTACTTGATGTACCTGGCCCTGTACTTGATGAAGTTCAGGAGGATGAGGATGGATCTCATTGAAACCTGCCAGATACAGTTAGAGTGAACATGGAGAGGAAGTTTCCAATAGTAGGAAAGTCTCAAATTTGAGAACACAGTCTCAGAATAAAGGAAGTCCCTTTTGAACCAATATGAGAAGAAATTTCTTCAGCCAGAGGGTGGAACTAGTTGCCATGGTGGGCTGTGGAAGCCATGCCATCTGATGTATTTAAGGCAGAGCTTGATAGGTTCTTGATTGGTAAGGGGGTTAAGGGTTACAGAGAGAAGGTGGCTGTCTGCACATTCTGTGGTAATTTAGACTTGCCAGACACTCCACCCCCATACTAACAGCTTTCTGTAAGAGCACCATTGAGAGTGTCCTGACCGGCTGCATCATCATGTGGTTCGGCAGGGGAAAGGCGTTAGGCCTCAAGACCCTACAGAGGAAAATAAAAATAGCCAAAAGGATCACTGGGAACTCTCTCCCCCCTTATATGTGACATTCACCAAGTCCTTTGGATAGAACAGCCCAAAGCAATTTTGAGGGATCTCTATCACCCATCCTAAAATCTCTTACTCCCACTACCACCAGGAAGAAAGTACAGAAGCATCAGGATTAGAACAGCTGGACTGGGCAACTGCTTCTTCCCTCAGGCTGTGAGACTAATGAATACCCTGCCACTGCTGAGATCTTGTCACTAGGACAGCAAGCAGTTTTACTGTATAGGTACAGTCAAGTGACAGTAAATTTGAATTTGAATGACCAGCCATGATTAAATGGCAGACAACGGTAATGGATGAATTACCTAATTTTGTTCCTCTATCCTATAGTCTTCTATACTATAGCGTATGCTGTAACATTAGGAAAGACCCCCTAACTTCATACTCAAGGAGAAGAAACCACCCTTTAGACCATAAGAAAAGCAGTCGTAATCATTTGTTTGTATTGTAGGGTTCCCGCATCCAGACGATATAGTCACGCAATTCACAATTTTTTTTTAGAAAGGTACAGCTAAGAAAGCAGTAAATGAGAAAAAGAGATGGAACATTAAATAGAAAAAAAACTAACACTTTCTTGATTACGAGGAGGAATTTTTTTAACCAGAGGATGACGTATCTGTGGAATTCATTGCTACACAGAGCTGTGGAGGCCAAATCATTGGGTATATTTAAAGCAGAGACTGATAGTTTCTTGATTAGTAAAGGCATCAAAGGTTACGGGGAGAAGTAGGAGAATGGGGTTGAAGGGGATAATAAAGCAGGCATGATGGAATGGTGTTTTCTGATCCTATGTCTTATGGTCTTATAAACATTCAAAGGAAAGAATTACATTTATGTAGCATTCTTTCTGACATGTTAATCAATTTTGCAGCCAATTAAGTATGTTTGAAGTTGGTCACTTGTCATACAGCAGATTTCACTAAAACACAGTATAAACTTTTTTTATTACTATTAGCAGCACGGTGGCATATTGGGCAGCCTGGTAGTACTGCTCAGCAGCATTGTAGCATAGTGATTAGTGTAATACTTCACAGTGCCAGAGATCCAAATTCACTGCTGTCTGTAAGGAATTTTTATGTTCTCCCCATGACCGTGTGGGTTTCCTCCACGCATTCAGGTTTCCTCCCATATTCCAAAGACGCATGAGTTATTAGGGGTATGAGTGTTGTAAGCATGCTCTGTTGGCGCCAGAGGCATGGTGACATTTGCGAGCTGCTCCCCCAGCTATGTTGGTTGTTGACACAGGCAGTACGTTTCCCTGTATGTTTCAATGCCAATCATTAAAAATTTTGAGTGAGGAGTAAATATTAATCAAGTGAATGGCAATAACTTTCCTTATTTTTCTAAATGGCGTCATGAAATCTTTTATATCCATCTGAAAGAGCAGGCAACAGTTCCAAAAGGAAGCACCATCAGCAATGCAGCACTCTCTCAGTGCTGCAGTGGAATATGCCATCTCAGGGGCCTGTGTTCCAGTCAAGCTGGGTCTGCCTCAGAAAGACAAGACTTTCCAAGCCATAACCAACACTTCATAAGCATCAATTCCATCAAATTATTTAGAGAAAAAACATACTTAGGTAAAGAAAACCTAAAAGCACATTGATCAGTTCTTAAACGCAAGAGATTCTGCAAATGATGGGAATCCAGAGTAACACACAAAATACTGGAGGAACTCAGCAGGTCTGGCAGCATCTATGGAAAGAAATGAGGAGTTGGTGTTCAGGACTACTGAAAGGTCTCAGCACAAAACATTAACTCTTTAAACCCTTCCATAGATGCTGCTTCACCTGCTGAGCTTCTCCAGCATTTTGTGTGCGTTGATCTGTAGTTGTAATTGCAACAAGCAATAGAAGTGACAACAAGAAATGATCAAAATACTTTGCTTATATTTCAGGCCGATTTGTAATTATTAATTTTGGCAATACACAAATACTATTACAGAAATAAATCTGTTTTATTTTTGCATAGATTTTGCCTTGTATGATTAATATAATTTGGAGTCCAGAATGTGTGAAATAAAAGATAGTTTATACAGAGAGAATGAAAATAATTTAAGAGTTAACACCTTTTTCTTCCCATTACCTGGAAAGACCAACCCACAGATCAAATTTTGTACTCTGCAATAATAATACTTTATTATAAGATGACAGATTGGTTGAGAATAAGTCTAAAGATCAAACTATAGCTCAATTATTGTTTTTCATCTTAACAGGAATCATTGAATGACTTGGCAGTTTGTGAGTGAATAAATACTTTATATGTAAAATCTAAAGACTTCCTTTTTCCAGAAAAATTGATGGGTACACAGGGGTAAAAACAGGAGTATACAACTAATAAAGCAATTATAATAATGTCCCTGTAAATTCCTTTCTTTCACATTAGTAGTCATTATTAGTGTTATGTCAAACATGCCTCAGCATACATACTCACCTGCGAGTCAGAAGGATTTAAGTCCAAGCCCAAGAGTTTTGAATGTTAAACTTCTAACACTAAGGGCTGTTGCTTTGTCATGGGTATCACTAATGGGAAACTGTTCACCAAAGGTCTTATACAAGGCTCTAGCAAAGTAAAAGGTTCCATGGTACTGTAGCGGTGTGCTACACGCAGCGCTAAAATTACGACACAGAGTCGGTAACTGCAGTCGAAGGAAAAAACTTTATTCGAAAACTTCAGCCTCACTTTTAAGCCTCCCTCAACCGGCCCCCCATGGCGCAGAGGCTCCAAAGCTCTGTGCTCGCAAACCCCCGTAGGCTATCTAATTGTGAGTCGGTTCGGATGCGCCAAGAAATGGGTCGCCACAGTACCATATTAAAAAACACAGGGAGTTACCCCTTTGTGTGCTTGCTACTACCTGTCACCTCAAACAATATTATAAAGTATACTGACATGCTACTGAGATCATTCTGTGCATATATTGACTTCTACTTTTCTCACACTATGATACTTGCACAAATTCAATCACAGCTAGACTATTCATTAGTTAATTGGCAAGACCAATGGCGGGGGAGCTAAGTAGCCTGGGTTGTCACATTGACCAGGCATTAGTGCCTCGGGGTTGCATGTTGCAGCAGCCAGGGAAGGAGCTGTCAGAGATGGCTTTGTGCAACTGGATTCCGTGCTGGGCTGAGCGCTGGCCCTTCCCATTAGTGCTGCCCTCTGGCGTTTGCTTGGTGGAAGACCAGCTGGAAGGTGTTCATCTGTGGCTGCACTTGAGCGAGGTGAGGAACTGCTGTGGGCTTGTTCTTGCAGAAACATGGCTCCAGGTCAACATCCCTGCCCCATCAATTTACAGGCCAAGGCACTGAGGGACATGGGCTATATTATTATTTTTTTATATAATTTTTGTAACTGTAAGTTTTTCTGTTATTGTAACTATATGTCAGGGCTGCAATGATGTAGTTAAAATGGATGTTATTCTAGCTGCAGTTATTCTCTCTTGAATAGACAATTTCAAGGGAACTATAACAGGAATGTAAAATCATGAAAGGTCTAAGGAGGGTGAACAGAGAGCAGCCATTTATCTTAGCAAGAAAGACGTAAAATGAATTAGTTGGCGGAAGGATTTGTGGGACAGCACAGTAGTGCACCTGGTAAAGCTGCTATTTCACAGCTCCAAAGACCTGTGCTCAATTCTGACCTCTGGAGCTGTCCATGTGGAGTTTGTACATTCTCTAGTTAACTGTGTTCGCTTCCTTAAAGGGCTTTGGTTTCCTCCCATATCTAAAAGTAGGTTAACTAGCAACTGCCCCAAGTGTATATACTTCAGTATGGGGTGAGGGGTAAAGGAGCTGATATGATTGAGGGAAACAAAATGGAATTAATGTAGGATTGGGCTAAGTGAGTCCATGAGAGCTGCACAATTCTGATGATGGGACCTGAGGGAACACACTCAGTGGCCACTTTATCAGGAACCTCCTGTACCTAACAAAGTGGCCACTGAGCATATATCTGTGAGCTTCAGGCTGCTATGCCCATCTAGTTCCTTGTGTTTGTAGTTCGAAGTTCGGCATGTTATGCTTCGGAGATGCTCTTTTGCCTGGTCTATTGAGCTATTGTCACTTTTCTGTCAGCTTGAAGCAGTCTAACCATTCTCCTCTGTCCTCTCCTATCAACAAGGTGTTTTGCCAACAGAACTGCCACTTACTGGATTTTTTTAAACTCTACGGTGTGATGTGCATGAAAATCAGAGGGAATCAATAGTTTCTGAAATACTCAAACCACCCATGGTCAAAGTCGCTTCCCCTATTCTGATTTTTGGTCTAAACAACAAATGAACCTCTTGACCATGTCTGTATGCTTTTATGCATTGAGTAGCTGCCACGTGATTGATAACATATTTGCATTAATGAGCAGGTATACAGGTGTACATAATAAAGTGGCCACTGAATGTATATTTTTCAACTGATCAATTTTGAAATACAAGGATTAACAGCTTGAAATTTTGGTGGGGGGGGGGCAGAAGTTCTCATTTAAAGAAGTAAAAACGACCAGAAGGAACAGTGATGTGCAGGGTGATGGACTGAGAACAATGAGATTAATCTAAGGCCCATTTCTGGCCAGCATGAAATCATTAAAATATTGGCTTCCTTCTGCATCATAAACATCTAATATTCTGTGGCAGAAATATTTCACTGACTGTTAAACAGTTTGGATTGTCCTAAGGGCCTGAAAGTTACTTTTCATCAGCTATCACATTAAGAATTCACATTAATTATGTAGGAGATAAAGTCAACTCATTAGTAGCAAGTAAAATATTAATTGTCTCATAGTTAGACTTCTGTAAACAAGAATTTGCACAACATGTCTATCCAATCCTCTGTGTGTAAATTAGAAGACTTTAGATGGGAATGCTTAACTGGTGCAGCAGAATTGTAGGAGAAAGGACTGGTCCATTTATTTTTTCTGTTCTCACTACGTAGTAGTTAAAAAGGTAATTGATTCATGGTGTAGTGTTCTTCCAATTAACTTGTACCCTGAGAGAGGTGCAAGATGGAAGTTGAGTCCTCCTCAATTGCAAAGATTCTGTAGAGTTATAAAGTTATTTTGTACTACAGCACGGTCCATCTAGTACACGCCGAACTATTATTCTGCCTGGACCCATCGAGGAATAGCCTTCCATAACCCTCCCATTCATGTACTATCCACATTTCTCTTATAAGTTGAAATCAAAACCGTGCCCAGCACTTCCACTGGCAGTTCATTCCACACCCTCACCACCCTAGATATCCTGTTGAAGCTCCTCCTCAGGTTCTCCTTAAGTATTTCACCTTTCATCCTTGCCTATGGACTAAATTTCTAGTGTCACCCAACCTCAGTAGAAAAAGCCTTTTTGCAATTACCCTATCACTACCCCTTATAAGTATATAGTATTTTATACCATTTTTATGCTTTTGCAGCTCAAGCTGGTAAAACCTGAGGCATGGGCATAGCCTAGCACACTCATTTCCCAATTGCAAGCAACTTTTGTGCTATTTTAGTGGTGTTTAGTATTGTAGCTTTCTGGACATTTACATAAAAATACTGTGTAGGACTAATTATTTAATGCTATTGTGTAGTAATTTTGGGATGACATGAGTTGTGGACAATACGACTGGGACGTATTCCATAGTCTTTCAATTTCCTCTTTTAATTCTGCATATTTCTGGTGTTTTGCAATGATTGATTTCTGTATATTGTGTGTGTTTGGAACGGCTATATCTATTAGGTAAGCTGTTCTTGATTGTTTATCCTGTAATATATTATTTTGGATTGTCCTATCTGTAACAATGGATCAGTCATAGTATAATTTATAGGACTCTGACTCTGAAACAGGATCAGCCTTGTATTTAAGGTAAGGTATGGCGTCTTTTATGTGTTTGCATTTTAAAACAATATTTTGGTGAATTGATTGTGCCTGTGTAATTAATCAGATTGAGTTAAACTGCTGCAATATGCTGTAATCCTTCTCTCAACTCCTCCGTCCCTGCTGCATCTGCTCTCAGGATGACGCTCCATTCCCTAACTAAGGAGATGTCATCCTCCTTAGGGAAAGTGGTTTCCCTTCCTCCACCATGAACGCTGCCCTCAAATACATCTCTTCCACTTCACACATATCTGCCCTCACCCCATCCTCCCACAACCCACCAACAATAGGGTTCCTCTTGTCCTCACCTACCACCCCACCGACCTCTGCCTCCAGCACATAATTCTCCATAATTTCCATCATCTTCAAAGGGATCCCACCACCAAGTATATCTTTCCTTCCCTACCCCATCCCCAAATTTCTGCTTTCCGCAGGGATCAGTCCCTACATGACACCCTTGTCTATTCATCCCTCCCCACTGTTCTCCTTCCTGGCACTTAGCCTTGTAAATAGAACAAGTTCTACACCTCCTCAGTCACTACCATTCAGGACCCCAATCACTCCTTCCAGATGAGATGACACTTCACCTGTGAGTCTGTTGGGGTCATCTACTGGACCTGGTGCTCCCAGTGTGGCTTCATGTATATTAGTGAAGCCTAACATAGATTGGGAGACCTCTTTGCTGAGCAACTCTGTCCTGTCCGCCAGAAAAAGTGGAATCACCCAGTGGCTTCCCATTCCTATTTCGACATCTACTGCTGTGCTGAGGCCGTACTCAAGTTGAAGGAGTAATATATTCCATCTGGGTAGCCTCTGACCTACTGGTATGAACATCGCTTTCTCAAACTTCTGGCAATGTCCCCCTTCACCCATTCCCTTTTCCCATGTCCCTCTCTCATCTTATCTTCTTACCAGCCCATCACCTTCCCCTGGTGTTCCTCCCCCTTCCTTTCTTCCACGGCCTTCTGTTCTCTCCCATCAGGTTCTCCCTTCTCCAGCCCTTTATCTCTTTCACCAATCAACTTCCCAGCTCTTTACTTCACCCCCTCTGCTCTCTCGATTTCGCCTATCCTCTAAGATTTATTCCTCCCCTCCCCCCCCACCTTTTTATTCCAACTTCTAATCTTTTTTCTCCAGTCCTGATGAAAGGTCTCAGCCCTAAGTGTTGGCTGTTTACTCTTTTCCATAGTCTGGTCTGCTGAGGTCCTCCAGCATTTTGTGTGTGTTCCAGTATCTGCAGATTTTCTTTTGTCTGTAATGTGTTAAATTATTTCTTGTTTCTCTCGACATTTTCTGTATTTATGATCTTGAAGTTGCTGGTCTATTATTATGCAATTTTGATCATTTTTTTGTATTTACCAACTGGTCCTCGCTTGCCACAAGGAACCTCTCTGTTTCTGAGAAGAGGTCTCGAATTCTGAACCAGGCATTTAGTGCTTCCTTGTCAACATCTAGTCTTCTCAGATCATGGGGATGTCTGCCACGGAGGGTCATGCTCTTTCATTGGTTAACTTTTTTTCTTCTATAGCGATAATTTCATTTTTCTGGATTATGCTTTTATTTAAGTTTAGTGGTGTGTACTTCTTATCAGAATTGCATGCACTCACATAGAGTGCTGAATCCTGTTTTCATTGATGAAAATATACCCTTAAAAGTTTTATCTGACTGTTGCATAATTTTTTAATGTCGGTTATTCCTCTTACTTCTTCTCTCCTAGGTAGTGTTAATCTAAATGTGCTTGAGTGTACATCGTGATTTCTAAAATTTGTCCTTTCAGTTGTTATTTTTCTTTGAAAATTTTCCAGGCCAGCTTTGCAGTAAGATATTATGTGAATAAATAGTGTTTATTGCCTTTGTTATACTTTTACCATTGAGGTCTGTTTGGCAGATTTTCTTAAATCTTGAAGTAAGTTCTTCAAATGTCTGCCCTTTATCTATTTTCTTTGCTTGCTGATATCCCAGATACTTACATATATGTTTCATATTCATCCATCAGTTGTATTGTGTCCTGCAGCTCTGTTTTGTATTCCATGAGATCTATTGCTCCTTTCTTTTTGTTTAATGTTCTGCACTTACCTAGTCCAAAGTTTATATTCATATCTTTAGAGAAAAGTTCTAGTATGTGAATAATTGCTTTAGCTTTACTGATGAAGGAGTATATAATTTGAAATCATCCGTGTTTGGAAGGTGTGTCAAGGTGTAATTCATCTGATTATCTCTGATTTGATATCCTATTTTCATCCAATTCAGTAAATTAGAGGGTGGGTTTAAAGCAAGACAAAACCATAGTGAGCTTAGAGAGTGTCCCTGAAAATGCCTCTGTTTATTTTGATAATGGTGTTTGTTCTTATGTGGTTGCTAACAAATGATAGCATGCCAATACTTCATCAGATGTTGCAGGAATTTCACAAATATTGGGTGCAGTTTATATATAATAAGAACCTCTATTGACCATGAGTGCAGGACAGAATCAAATGCTTTTTGGTAGTCAATACAACATAAAAGATTTCTACTCTTCCACTGGGCTTGATTTAGGATTACAGAATCCATTATCAGTTGTTCCTTACAGCCCCTTATGGCATCCTTTCTGCTCCTCTGTAAGTATAATCCAAGTGAGCAGTGATTAGTTGTGAGAAACGTGATTATACAATTTTATATATAGTTTGTAAACAAGTAATAGGATGATATTTTGATGGGTCATTTGTGATATCTCCTTTAGGTAAGAGATATGTTTCAACTTCCCTCAAAAATTCGTTCATTTTTTTCAGGATTTTAAGAAAATTGTTGATATATATTAACAGGTACAGATGAAGGCAATTAGTTGAAATACCAATAATTACAAATATTATTACTACTAGTACTTCTCCAGTTGTGGGTATTTTTATAAGCACTTTGAGCATATCCATTGTAACATCAGGTGTCTGCATGTCTTCAATTGTGTGAGTGCATTCTTTTTCCTCCCTAATCCAGCTTGCTTCATAATTGTGCATCACCCTTCTGACCAGATATTAGACCAAGAGTGCATTATCTCTGTTTTTGTTGGTGACATTTTAGTGCATCATATTCAGTTTCAATGTCCTGTATAAACCCTCTTCATTGTTCCTGAACTGATAGCTTGGTTTTCTTCGTCTGGCACAGTTCACATATCTATTTAGTCTGGCTTTGTATGCACCAAGCTTTCGTTTTAGTGTATCGATAAATTCTGCAATGCTTTTATTAGGATGAT
Source organism: Hypanus sabinus (assembly GCF_030144855.1). Lineage (NCBI taxonomy): Eukaryota > Metazoa > Chordata > Chondrichthyes > Myliobatiformes > Dasyatidae > Hypanus > Hypanus sabinus. Next base: position 26,563,929 of record NC_082726.1, on the reverse strand, counting down.
CATTTCTTGTACTTTATACTTTCTTAGTATTTCGTTAGCTTTTCTCTTAATTGCTGTTATTATTATTATTATTATTATTATTATTATTATTATTATTATGACTACTACTACTGTAGATACTTGTAAGTGATTCCCAACTGCTAGCAGGAAACCTGAATACCGTGATCCGATCTTGGGAATGAAGTGACACACAGAGAACATTTGGGAGGTGGGTAGGAATGCACAGAAAATAAGCTGTGCATTGCAAGCAAGTATTCTGATCTGGAGACTTCTGCAAAAGACACCCAGCTTTATGCTTCCCTATTAGCTCTCTCTTTCAAACTTACAACCTCAAAAGGTTTTTTTCTGTTGGAAACTCTGGATCTGGGGGGAGGGGAGGCGTAGTCTCAGAACACTGGGTCAACCATTTAAATTGGGGAGATTGTAGAATTTTATACCACAGTTTTTGGAACTGTCTACCGAAAAGTGCTGTAAGAATGTGTTCAGCCAGTAAGACAGAGGTGAGGAGAATATTTTTTACATGGAAGGCTGCAAATCTCCTGAGGATAATGGGTTCTCAGTTTACTGTCAATAAAGGAATAACAGGTCAGGTAACCAAGAGAACATAACAATGACAATGAGAAGGCCAGGGTGAGGGGGAAGGGCGAGGGCATGAAGCATAAACACGAGAGGTTCTGCAGGTGCTGGAAATCTTTAGCAACATACACAAAATGCTGGAAGAACGTGGCAAGTCAGGCAGCATCTATGGAGGGTCTTGCTTGAACTATTTATCACCCTCTATTGGTGCTGCCTGTCCTGCAGAATTCCTCCAGCGCTTTGTGCTTGTTGTTGGGCTTGAAGAATCTAGCTTCAAATCGCCGTTTTAAAACTTCAATTTAATGAAGTTAATGTTGTCCCAAATTTTCAGTCGCCGTTTCAGATATTGATCTATAACTCCAGAGAGTAATATTGTGGTTAGGTTTTAGACTTGTAATGATGTGGAATCAGACTTTCAAATCTCACCATAGTAGATGGAGATTTGGTGTTCAGCTAATTGAATACATTTTGGGATTCATAATAAGGATGATGTGACTATTTTAAAAAAACACTTGGTTTATTAATACCTTCAGGGTTTAGTAAGGAAATCAGTTCTCAGTCTACGCCTACCTGCAAAGTGTAAGTCTCTTATCTGACATGTTACATGGCCAAATAGTCAGGGATGGACGGGCTTAGACAGCAAAGCACACATCTTGAAACAGAATAAGAAAAAGAGTGACATTTCTGTTAGATACAGGGAAATATAACAACTTATACACAAAATCCATCAATCTAAATTTCCACATCAACAAAAGCATCCATTAGATATGTTATCAATCATGATATGTTATTTGTTTAGTGTCACAAGTTATACCCCAAGGTCTACCTTCTCTGTTGCTTTACTTTCACACATTATGGACTACAAATGGGCTAAAATGCCATCATAATGCATCTGTTCCAACCATTTCACAGTTCCGCAAATGATATTTATCTCAGTCAGTGCTGCTACTGCTGGGGATTGAAATAAACAAGTGGAAAGAATTCATACTGTTTATAACCATTTCAATGTCCTCTAAATAAACACCAGCGGATACCTATCCACCAATTTAAAACACAGAGCACAGCAATAAACAGGTAAAATGTGATAAGTATAACGACAGAGAGCAACCTCTTGTTGCCAGCCAATGGAAGTTTATGGGTCTTTCTTTAAGTACAAATGCACCAAGTGCTCTCTGTGTGTCAGTAATATGAGATGATCTTGATGATAATAACACACACAAAATGCTGAAGGAACTCAGCAGGTCCGTCAGCATCTATGGAGAGGAATAAACAGTCAACGTTCCAGGCAGAGACCCTCAGATCAAAATGTCAACTGTTTATTCCTCTCCATAGATGCTGTCTGACCTGCTGATTTTCTCCAGGGGGGTGTGTGTGTGTGTGTGTGTGTGTGTGTGTGTGTGTGTGTGTGTGTGTGTGTGTGTGTGTGTGTGTGTGTGTGTGTGTGTGTGTGTGGGTGTGTGGGTGTGTGTGTGTGTGTGTGTGTGTGTGTGTGCGTGTATTGCTGTGGATTTTGAGCATCTGCAGAATGTGTGTGTGTGTGTGTGTGTGTGTGTATTGCTGTGGATTTTGAGCATCTGCAGAATCTCTTGCATCTTGCTGATAACAACTTGCAAATATGTACCAGCTTAAAATGTTGAATTATTGAAATGCTTCTCAGAAGCATTATCAAACAAAGACTCACATTGAGAATCGATAGGTCTGATAATCTTGATCAAACATTATCTTGATCTAAAGAAAGTTCTAGAACTAAAGGGATTGGGGTCAGGATGTAGGGAAAAGTTCTGATCAGTTTGGAAAATAAGAAAATAATCTTAAAAATCATCATCCTGCCCAATGTACATCAATGAGCGGAGGTGGAACTGGTGACACAATATGACTTAGACAGTGGGATGACCTCATGTTAACAGAAAGTGAAAAGAGGGAGATTTATTGACAAACATAACAAAAGCATAATGAAGTTTCACCGGCAGACATGACCAGCCGGGTCAGTCAGATGATATTACAAAAGAGGAAATAAGCAGTTTTAGTGGTGGCACTAATGTGTGCTTGAATGGTCAGTCAGTTTTAAATTTGACAGATATAGACACATTATCAGGTGGACTATATTTACAATTTCTCAGCAAAGGAGTTCTCCATCTTCAAATGTACATCTGCACAGGGAGACAGAACATACAAAATACTTGGAAGCCCTCTTTATTGATCAGGTTCAGCTGACACAAGGTCAAATGTTGGCCTGTGTTTCTTCACTGCTTATAAAACTACGTAATGCAAGGAAGCCAAAAGCAAAGACACCTTGATACGAATGCAGATATCTCACCTCCTAAACTTGATTACTTTTTTGTATTATTGCATTGGTGATATAAATTTTCAAGAATGACAAAGGAAAGGAAGCCTTATGGAAAAAATCTACTGCACTTCACAGTTCTTACAATTAGAACAAGTACAGTCTGCATTGAATAACTTTCTGTGAAGGTGTGGTTCCAGACTTATTCTTCCTTGTAGGTATACTAGTGCTGAAAAATGAGGACAATTATTGTTACCCATGTTACAATGTTCTAAGAAAAATATTGTACCGGAACCTACTTAAAACTTAAGAATGAACTGTTAAAATTAATTATAAACTGTGGGTCATTGTCATATTGTGAAATAGTCCTAAACTGCCTTATAAGGTATCATTAAAACTTTAAAAATTAAGTGGTATTTTGTGAGGTTTCTCTGTTTAAATAGAGATAAGACATCCCTGATTCATTGTGTGCTGATCTCATCCAGAGTAGGAGTTGTCCTGCTTTCCTTACCAATGCTTCTTGGCTCACAAGGGGAAAAATGACCAATATTCCCACTTGTCCAGAAGTTTTGCAGATGCTGGGCAAGGAGAAGGTGAAGTGACAGACAAGAAGCCAGAGGAACTCAGCAGATCAGACAGCATCTGTGGAGGTAAATGGACAGCTTGAGACCCTTCATCTGAACTAATCTTTTATTAGTCGAGGCATTGAGTTCAAAAGTCAAGAAGTTACAATGCAGCTTTATAAAACTCTAGCTGTGCTGCATCTGCGGTATTATATACAGTTCTGGTCACGCAATAATATGAAGGATGTCAAGAGTTTGGCAAAGATGCAGGAGAGAGATACCAGGAAGCTGCCTGGATTAGAGAGCATATTCTGCAATGAAAGTCAAACTTGGGATGTTTTCTCTGGAGCGGCAAAAGTTAAGGGGAAATCTGATAGAGGTTTGTAAGATTTTGAGAGGCATAGATGGAGTAGACAGTCAGTATCTTTTCCCTAGGTTTGAAATGTCTAATGCCAAAGGGCATGCTTTTGAGGTGAGTGGGGTTAAGTTCAAAGGAGATGTGATGGGAATGTTTTTTACACAGAGAGTAATGGGTTTCTGGAATGTATTGGCTGGGATGGTGGTTGGCAGTTACATTAGGGACTTCTAAGAGACATTTAGATACACACATGAATGGGAGAAAAATGGAAGGATATGGATGTTGTGCTGTCAGAAGGGATAGTTTAGTTGGGCATTTGATCATTTATTTAGTTTGGCTCAATATTGTGGGCTGAAGGGCCTGTTCCTGTGTTGTACTGCTCTATGTTCTATGGTCATCACCATGCTGAGTTCCTCCAGCATCTTGCTTGTTTCTTCAGATTCCAGCATCTGCCATCTCCAAAGATAGGGTGGACTTCTGTATCTCTAAAAGAACTCCCTTCATCTTCTTTACAGGGCTGATTTTTATTTTCACCTGAGAGGGCTGGTAACATCTCCAAAAGCACAGCACTCTCTCAATACCACAATGAACTGAGAACAAACACTCAATGGCAAGTTTATTAGGAACACCTGAACCTGCTCATTAATACAAATATCCAATCAGCCAATCATGTGGCAGCAACTCAATGCATAAAACCATGGATATGGTGCTTAAGAGGTTCTGCTGTTGTTTAGACCAAACATCAAAATGTGATCTTCGAGACTTTGACCATGGAATGATTGTTGGTGCCATATGGGGTAGTTTGATTATCTCAGGTACTGCAAACCTCCTGGGATTTTTGCACACAACAGTCTTTAGAGTTTACAGAGAATGGTGCAAAAAAAAAACAAACAAAAGCGTCCAGTGAGTGAAGGTTCTGTGAGCAAAAATGCCTTGTTAATGAAGGAGGTCAGAAGAGACTAGCTAGACTGCTTCATACTAACAGGAAGACAATGGTAACTCAATAAACCATGCATTGCATCAGTGGTATGTAGAAGAGGATCTCTGAATGCACTACATTCTACTGAAGACCATCCATTCACATGTTCAAAATAAGTGAACTAAAAGTGCTTCTCACTTACATCAATGAAACCACGGTGCTTCCCACATACTATACCCTGTGGTTTGTTAAACATGAAGAGGAGGTGATGCATTGTACCACATTGAAATTGTCTGTGACTCATTAAACACAGACTAGCTCTACAATCAATGTGATTCAGGTTTAATCAGCCCGGTTGAAAAAAAAATGATACACTCTTACACCAAGAGCTGTCACAACACATTTCTAAACTGCTTGCACTTGTTGACATACAGCAGGATGGTTTAAACTTTAAGAACCCACAACAGCATTTGCAGTAACTTGTAAACAGATTGAAATTGTTACAACTCAGTACTGAGTTATGTATAAACAATAAGGTAAAACATGAATTAGACAGCAGAAACAGAAACAGATTTTGAGACTTTGCTGATTATAGTTCCAAATTATATTTCATTATTTCAGGTCAAATTCCTTAATTGAAATCCTGAAGAAACAATTATTTAATTGTTACTCCTTAACACTGCATTAACTACAGACTCTTTTATAGAATCACTCAGAATATACCTTGACTACATGATACAGTATATTTACCTAACACCGGAGTGAAAAACAAAAGTATGTTCTATCCAGTCTTAAAACAACACAGTTCAAGGTATTCTCTAATTGCATTGGAACTTTTTCAAAGAAAAGTTATTTGACATTAGTCCAGAGATGATGGAAAGTATTGAGGGGCGATGGGTGGTGTAAATACAAGAAGAACCAGCTTCCACTCAGCCTTGTGCTGGCATGGACTTATGCCCTCCTGTTAGCCCAGCCTTCCATTCCTTATATTGATCCTCACTTATCTGCTAGGGTCTACTTTTTATCTCCTTCCTCCCACAGTTCATGGTGTTGCCAAGGCCCTTCTGGTGAAGCTACTGAAACAACTGCCTTTTCCGTGGTTCACGTCCAACCACAACGATTCACAGATGCATTGTGTAAATTTTAGCAACTAGTAGACTGGTCTATTCTTCACTGTCTTCCAGGAACTTAGCGGGTCAAACGGCATCATGAAGACGAAGGGATGGTCGACGTCTCGGGATGAGGCCCTGCATCTGGACTAGTTGCCCCCCCCCCCACTTGGGCCGATGAGCCCTTCCAGCTGTTTGCCTTTTGCTCCAGATTCCAGCATGTGCAGTCTGTTGTGTCCCGTCCCGCCTTCTAAAGTTTATTTCAAATGCCTCACTCACGACTGAAATGTTGACAATTGTTTTATTCCATTGCATTACCAGACCAATGTCATTTCGTTAAGAAGTGTGACATGATAAGCCTAACGCATTGCGTAGGGTGTTAGACATCGCCAATTTATAAACTCGACTCTTACCAAATAGTTATGTATTTAAAATATAAGGAAACAGAGATAATTAATAAATGGATTAAAACGTCTGCTAAAACAGTAGATATTAATTTCACCTGGAAGTATTGAGCTTATGTGTCGATATGCGGCAGTGTTATTTCGGGACTGTACACAATAAAGGTGATGGTGAAGATGGAATCTCATCTCAGGGTTCAGGTGACAGCCTATAAATTATTGACACATTGCCATCGCAGTTTATCATATCATCTGAACACATGCACAAGGTTAAAGTCCTGTAATTGCTGTTATAAACCCATCAGTACTAATGACGACGAAATCAGATTAATTATAAGTTACAGCGTCGGGCAAAACCCTCTTTCGCAGCCGTCTGTGGGGAAGAAACAAGCAAGGTTTGTTTTCGCGAGAACTTTACGAAGAGATCATCAACGAGAAATTAAGCTATCCTACAATACGGCAAGTGAGGGGGTCGGATTTCCCTTGTTAAAATCCGATTGTGGCGTTAGAGAATTTATATTCTACAAAACAGTACAGATCTTTACATGTTTAGTCTGCGATTTCCCCCATGTCAGATAATTTGTACTTTGCACATCAAGCATCATTACTATATCCATTGATGGAGAGCAACTTTCCTCGCTCTGTTCTGCGGGGAACTTTGTTACTGAACGCTGGTCTGGCAATGTGCTGCGAGCAACGTGTTAACTTTCCTTTGCAAGATACAGTCCCAACAACCAAATGTGGTTTTCAGAACCAAGGATAACAGCTTCTTGTCAACAGAACTTAAAGAGATCGTAATAGGCTGTCAACCTGCGAAGTCCTGTTTCTCTGGCTTATAACTCGTCCTTCACGCTCTCCCTCACTCCTCCACACCTTATTTTAGCTTTAGTTGCGCGTTAGAAGAAGGTGCTATCGGCAATGAAGAGCCTGTTCATACTCACACAGAGGCTCACTGACAACAGTTCGGAATGGAGCTGCTCCCGAAGACCGCTTCTCCCTCTTATCTTTCGCCCCATATGCTTTTCCTTCTAATTCAATGGAAGGATGTCATAACGAAGTGTGTAAATATTAAACTATATTTTGCAACGAGACATGGCGTTAGAGCTACCAGCGTAGGGTTCGGAAACAGTCACAGAGAGTTTTAAAACAGACTATTAAAACACTTGCAACTCATCCGGTGGTAAACTAACATATTTTAAAAGTTTGACCATAAATGATCCAAATTGCCCTATATACAAACAGCAAAAGATTTGCCGATGCAGTAAGGAGGGAAAGAAACATCGTTTTTAAGATCTGATATGAAGAACGAGGTGTATATTTCTCTAGGAGACAATTACGTGTGGAATTCGCTGCAAACGCCGATCTAAATGTTGCTTAATTTTGCAATGAAAACCTAGTTTTGAGTTCCTAGTCTGGGTTAACAAAAAGGTTTTGGAAATTAATACTACATTAACTAATCAAGCTCCCCAAATTTATATTCCTGCGCTGCTAGGCAAGGTTTGTTTTAGTACTACAGCACCAACCCGCTTACCTCAAACTTTACTGGAGTTCGGTGTTTTCCACCGAGAAGCCGTGAACGCGCAGAGAACTGCGGGGGAGGGGGGTGCTTTTTGGCGTAAATTTACGGTAAGTATTTTAAGTGATTTTAAGTCGTTGGTGTGGCAGTGCAGTAGGCATATAGGGAAACAATAATCGGTACCTGAAATCGCTGTAAGGATGAACAATCCAAAACCCAGCCGATTTGACGCGCTCCTGCTCTCTCTCCACAGCCTTCTGGCTCCCAAACATTCTCAGGGAAAACTTGTTAACTCCGGGCTGTAGCATTGCTCCGAACTGTCTTTGCATGAAGCCGGTTTGGCTGGCCCGCAAGTCGTCTTCCAGGAAGATCTGGTCGGTGCCGTCCGCTTTAAACAACGCCGACCTCTCCTCCTGCTCGGTCGCCGCCGCCGTCGGCTGCTTGCCACCCGGTCGCCCGCTCTGTACCGAAGCTGACCCCGAGCTCGAGCCGTCCTCGCTGCCCGGGTTGGTGCCCTCGCTCGGAGTGGACTCCCCTTCACCGATCAGGAGCTTGCCCTCAGCCACATCGTCTTCGTGCAGTTGCCTGCTGCCGACGGAGGAGAGGCTTCCACGGAAACGCCGACAGTCCCCGTTGGAGCTGGTCTTGCCGAGCTTACTGACATCTGTTTCCACGGTCTTGCCTTCCCCTCCCTTGGCGTCCCCAGCCCACCTTGCGCCTCCCCCAGTAGGTGAGGGAAGTGGCTTCATCTTAATGCTCCTTCGGTTGGGATCACGGTCTCCGTCGCACTCCATCATGTTGTCTTTGGTTCCTATCTGCTGGGGGAGACTGTACAGCCTCTTCCGCATGGCAGGAGGCAACCTCTCCATCTCCCCTCCGGCGGGAACACCGAGCCTGCCCCTCTCCTCCAGCATCCCGAGTGCGTCTGCGGCCGGCGAGTCACGGGCATTTCCTCCAAGGTATCTGAATTACACGGCGCATTTCACCCCAGACACCGTGATGCACAGAGAGCAAATACAAACATCACCCCTCCTCCTCCTCCTCCTCCTCCTTTCCCTTTATGGCAGAATTATTGCCGCTTCTCTTCTTTAAACTTTTAAGAAGGCCGGTGGGGGGGGGGGGGCGAGGAAGCGTCTCTCGTTCTCGAACCACTAGCGGACGGGCCCCCGAAGAGAAATTATATTTTTGCTAAGACATTAATAACACAGGGAAATAAAATCAAGGGACGTTTACCCTTTGGAGTTACATAGCAGACACAAAGCAGGTCACCAGTAGTCTAGGCACGGCTGCGCGCCGCTGTACCGCAATGATTAAACAGAGGAGAACGTTTCTTACAATCGAGACCGGTTTGCATCTTTTTTCTTAACGTCGCCTTTACTGAGCAAGAAAACATGATCCATGGGGTTGCTATAGGAGATACCCTCCCAATGTGTTAACCCGAGCAGGCATCTTTCCATCGGAGCTACGTAATTGCACGGTTAGAAAACCAGTTCTAACGCAGCTGAGAACACACTTCTCAGGAATGAGAACCATCCTCCGAGGTACACAACTGTTGCTAACTTGAAGCGCAACTGTGGGCAGTGAAAACATTATTTTTCCACCTAGTGCCTGGAATTCGCTCTTCCTGTCATTGCTTCCCTTGCGATCGTCCAGGGGTCATTCTCCTTCGTTTTGAGCTCTGAGTACATTTTTTAGAAGGATGAGGTGGCCGAACGAGGATCTGAACAGCGGCCACGCCGCGTTCCGCATCGAACATGAAACGACCTCAATTCAGGAAGTCTGTTCAATCTTAAATGACATTTCACAGGGGAGATTCGCTTTCTCTCTCTCTCTTCAGGAGTCTTCCAATCAATCGCTTCGAGGGCGGACGGTGGCCATTTTACACACAGTAAGATTCCATGAATCCCGAATCGCGGAGTTAAATAAAAAGAGGCAAAGATGCTGGAAATGCTCAGCAGGCGGGTGGCATCTACTTTTCAACAGAAAATAACCACTTCTACCGTTCAACAGAAGAGAAACAAGTTATGTTGTGCAACTTTTGTTTTCCAAATTTAGTCCAGCCTTATATTTAATTTAAAACCTTTATTTATATGTTTACTCCTGCGAAGTTTTTTTTAAATTCGGATTTGCAGCATCTGCGGTATTTTATTTTTGACTCTGGGCTTTAAATTCCTTCTGGTCGAGGAGCAGTATCTGAGGCACTTGTTATTTTGACATCCCGCTGCATCTCACTCTTTCTATAGAGACTGCCCGAACTGCTGTATTTTCTGCGTTTTTTTAAATTTCGGATTTCCAGCATCTGCAGTTTTTTTCATGCATCATTTAATATTTATGTAAAGGACCTGTGACACTGAAGCATTCTGCTGCAGTAATGTACTGACATTCAAGACCAGTTGAAAATGGGCCATCAAATTTCCAAAGGTGGAATTCTCATGATCAATCACATCTACTATGTTTAGAAGCCCATCGGTGAGTTCGGGTCTCAAAAGACTATGTCTCTATCAGTTTGCGTATTTTCAACAACTTTGTCCTTAAGTATGGTGCTTCTTATAGATTTTAGGCGCAGTCCTTTGCTATGACAACAAATGTCATTTCTGTACAATATTAGCCATCTGAAAACATCAATTGGTTCTTTTGTCCTAAGTACAAAATTAGGTTTGAAGATGGATGACAGTGTAAGGAAATACACAGCAGACAAGCAAAATGGCTTATCTCAGTAATATCAGTGTTTCTCAACTGAACACAGTTGCCATGAATTCATCCAGCTTCCCCTTGCAATTCCTTGTGAACTTGTGCTGACACATTACAAGCACACGTTCTGGGTAAAAAGCTTTACTATTGAGTGGCTTTCTTTAAACTTTACTTTGAAACTTATTTTGAGCTTTTGGCATGCATGAAGACCCTCTGAGATGGTCACAGTGGGTATCGATCAGAAACAGACATGAGAGACTGCAGATGCTGGAATGTAGAGCAGTAAGGTTGATGCAGGAGGAAAACAGTGGGTCAGACTCATTCAATTGAAGGATAAACGGTTCAGATGAAGTATCACGACTCAGCATGTTGACTGTCCATTTCCTTCCGCAGCTTCAGCTTGACTTGCTGAGTTCCTCCAGCATATTCTTTATTTATTGATCGATATCATTAGATAAGGTCAAAACTTGGTAAAGGATCTATAGCGTGTGCTCAGGATTTCCTCCTGGTTGCTTGTTAATCATAAGATGTCTTTTAAAGTTCCTGCTAGCAAATATTAAGAAAAAGACTTTGTGGACATTTGGGGTGACTGTGAATTTGAAAAGTAACCAATTATTAGGGAGTGTGACTTTGACGTAAGCACTATCTAAAACCGCATTCAATGTATCTGATTCATTTTCATAGAAGATAGAACAGCATAATACTTTGTAGGCCCTTTGGCCCACAGTGTTGTGTTGACCTATGAAACTATTCCAAGAGCAATCTAACTCTTCCCTCCCACATAGCCCTCCAATTTTCTTTCATCCATTCATATGTGAGAAAGATTTGTCTTTCTCAATACTTCACCAGTGTTTTTCCAATAAAGAGTCCTAAGAATTGTTGAGAATGTTGGCTAACACGGTATGGTATGTGCAAACCTAAGCTACTTTTAGATCTTGAATGTGGATATCACCCCGTTGTGTGGATGATAAGTGGAAGGAAGTTATGAAACTAGATGGAGTAACATTAGCAGCAGGAGAGGGGAAGATCAGGTAAGGGTGGGAAGAATAAAAAGAGAAGAAAGAGGCCACAGATCACTACACACTTAGCCTGTTGTGGGCTTCATCAATATCTTACCTTTGGTCCCCAATTTCCTATGAAACTCAGAACTCCAAAAATCTATCAACCCTGTTCTTGAATATAATTAATGACTCTGATTGTTGACGGGTTTCTGAGGCAGGGAGTTTCAGTACCGGAAGAAAAAGCTCCTCCTTTCTTGATTATTATGCATTAATAGGAATCTTGAGTGAGAACCAGCTCATTATCCTTTGGCCCCCTAATCCTAGACAGTCTATGAGGGGAACCACCCTTTCTGCATGTACATTGTTATCACTCCACTCTCACAGCATCTTGACAGTTTCAAAGACATCACCTCATTTTTATGAAACTCCAAAGGGCAAGACCCAATCTGGTCAATCTTTCTTTATGAGGCAAGGCTCTCATGCCAGGAATCAACCCTGTAAACATTCTCTGTACCACTTTATGATGAAAGTACACCAAAGCAGTACACAGTCCTCCAGATGTGATCACGTAAAAAAACCTGCACAGTTGCAGCTCGGGACTTCCTTGCTGTTGTACTGCGTTCTTGCAAATCAAGACAATAACCCCCCATGGGTGTACAACACTTTCTTCTTAGGTTCTTTCTGGGTGTTATGCTTTGTTAGACATGTAATGAAAATGCAAGTTATCTTCCAACCAAAATAGTCTATAAGCAATGAGAAGATAATGAGTCAGGTGATATCGCAATTAAGCTATTGGACTAGTGTCCAAATGGCTAGACTATAGACGTGGAGGCCAGCAGTTTACACCCTACCATAATGGTGATTACATAACTACAAATTGTAAGAACATCTAGTTCACTAATGCCCTTTGAGGAAGAAAATGTGCTATCCTTACCTGACCAGAACTATATATGACACTATTCTCATCAATGTGGTTAAATTTTAACTGCCTTCTGGTATGGTGGAACAATGCACCCCATTCAGGGAGCACTTAGAGTGGGCAATAAATTCTGAATACAGTGAAGGAATAATTAAAACAATAGAAACAGAATCTTTGCCTGTAATAATGATGCAAGGTTTTGCCCAGCATTCCCATGAATAATTTTCCTCACAGGTACAAAACCTGTTGGCTCTAATCTAGTCTTTGCAGTTTTAAATTGTGTCATTGGGTAAATTCAACATCTCACAGCATGCATCCTTTAGTGACTGCTTTGTTAGTTTAATGCTGTTACTTAAGACTAATTATATATTGGAGGTTGTTCTTTATTTGTCTTAATATGTTGTCTGAAAGAGGATTCCGTGTTTTATTGTACAAAGTACAAGCAGAGTTCTTTGTTATTTTTATGAGTATTAATGGGGAACTATTTTGTAATCCTATTTACTTTGGATATTAAATGTGTGACAGCTCCAAGGAATTTCCTTTAAGCTGATAGGTTTTATTTTTAGTTTGCTCTCTGATGACCAATATGAAAATAATAAATTTACTCAATTATCGGGAATACTTTGGGTAATTCTGTGCAATAAAGGTTATATATGAATTGGCATTGTAATTTTTAACTAGAAACGTTTAAAAAAATAAATGAAACAATTTTCAAGCATGCTCTAAACAATGTTCTTTTCTGTGGAGTTACCTGCATTAATTTTATTTTATTATCTAGTCACCCCTGCCCACCACTGAGTATATTAAAATGTATTATATACATGGTTTTCAGCTTACATACTTTGACTGCAAACAAATGTATATTTTTTTCGCTCTGCCCTTGATAGAAACAGTGGAATGTTTTGTCCTCATAGATTTTCATGGCACTGTCAATATGGTGAATAGGTGTCATTTTGCTGTGGCTCATTTTATACAACACAAATTAGGTAGCAGAAACAATGGAAAATCAGCCAAGCATGACAGAATGATAATAACACTGTTTCACACTTCAATTAGCTATCTACTCGGTATAAATAAAACAAATTGTTGATCCTGCTTTTGAATGTAAAAACTCCAGAATGAAAAACACATTGAAAATCCAACCCTTTGTAACAGGGATCTGGAGATGTCTGAGAACCAACAGGGCAGCCCACATATTTGTGAGAACACTTGACTTGTTCAGTTAAGTCGCCTAATTCTCCTTCTAACAGAGCAGCAGCTGTATTCCATGAGACCACAAGATATAGGAGCATCTGGCCCATCGATTCTGCTCCATCATGGCTGATTTATTATCCTTCTATATATCAACTTTTAAGGTTTCTAACTTTGTTCTCTTGTGATAGACTCACACACATATATGTTTAGCAGACTCACTGCAATTTGATCTTTCTTTCCTCTATCTTAGGTCAGCCACTGTGGAAAACTTTATCTCTACCATTGATACAGTTAGCGTTAATCATTCCCTTAGAACTCATAATTTTACCATTTTCCTTATAACTGGTTTTCTCACCCCGGCCATATCTTTGTAAATCTTTGAGGCATCCTCTGGGACTATATAATTCTCGATGCCCATAACTTTACATGGTGACCATCCGTGCCCTAACTAACGATAAGTAGTTTAGAATCACCTCCCTAATCTTACACTCTACAATTTGAATGTCAAAGAAAACGATTATGTATACCTTTTTAATAGCCCTACCCATCTGACCTACTACATCAGGATTTTAAAAAAATATATTTTATTGTTTTACGTGAACAGGCTTGGAAAAAACTATCAAAAAAAAACTAGCGAAATAAAAGGAAAAAAAAATACAGCACAATCACAAAAACCACAACCATAGCAAAATCAAATTAAATATCGAGCCGCAAAAAAGAAAAAAATATAAAGGTAAATATACACAGCAGAGGTGCACTGCAGCAAAAAACTTCAGTCCTCACCCCATAAGAAAGTCCAATACAGGGCCCCACATCCTTTCAAAGATGTCCCCTCTGTCCTCATTACAGTCTCAGTCTCTCCAAATGTAAAGTGTTTGCCAGTTCTCTTAGCCACAGATCGTACGTAGGCACAGAGTCCATTTTCTACATTTGCCAGATTAACTTCTTAGCAATCACCATTCCAAACAATACAGCCACTTTTTTATACATATTGGCTGAAGATAAGGAGCTTGTTGCTCCAAGGATGGCTATGAGCCGATGTGGTTTCCCACTGCTTCCCAAATATCAGGATTTTATGTATGTGCAAACCCAAGATCCCTCATTATCTTATATTTTGGTGTGTATTTCCATGTTTGCTGTCCCCAGCTGTATACTTCCATTTCTCCAGATGACCTCTATTATGGTACTTTGATGCCGTCCCCACCGGTCTATTGATTTTATATGATCAGGTGACCATAAGACTGAGACGCACAATTAGGCCATTTGGCTCATTGTGTCTGCTCCACCATTCAATCCTAATTTATTTCAACACTATTCAACCCGAATTTTAAAGGGATATCTCTTTATTCTGAGGCTGTACCTTCAGATTCTAGACTCTCATATGAATGGAAATATCTTCTCCACATCCAGACTATCCAGGCCTTTCAGTGTCTGATAGGTTTCAATGAGATACCCCTTCAGAAAAGATTCATGTGTAGAGCAGTCTACAACACTCTTGCTCATTAAAAATTCCACGGCTCATTTTGGCTCTGTCTGCAAACTTACTAATCATACCACCTACTATGAAGTCTAGAGGACTGATATTTTCTGTGAAAGCAAGGTTGCAATGCTGAAGCTTTATAAGGCATTGGTCAGACCACTTTTGGAAAAAAGTGAGCAGTTTTACGACCCTTATCTAAAAAAGGATGTGCTAGCATTGGAGAGGGTCCAGAGGAGGTTCATGAGAATGATTCAGAGAATGAAAGGGTTAACATATGAGAAGCAGTTAATGGTTCTGGACTTGTATTCGGTGGAGTTTAGACGAATAAGGGGAGGATCTCCTTGAAACCTATCAAATATTAGAATGCCTAGACAGAGGACATGGAGAACAACACACACAAAATGCTAGAGGAACTCAGCAGGCCAGGCAGCATCTGGGAAAAAAGTACAGTTGACATTTTAGGCAAAACCCCATGTCCTCGTTGCCAACTTGTACCACACGGTTTTTCTGGGGACATGGAGAGGATGTTTCCTATAGTGGGGGTCTGGGACCAGAGGGCACAGCCTCAGAATACAAGAGCATACCTTTAAAAAAGAGATGAGAAGGACTTTCTTTAGCCACAGGGTGGAGAATCTGTGGAAATCATTGCCACAGATGGCTTTGGAGGCCAAGTGATTAGGCATATTTAAATTGGAGATTGATAGTTTCTTAATTAGTAAGGGTGTCAAAGGTTACTGGCAGAAAGCAAAATAATGGGGTTGAGAGGGATAATAAATCAGCCATGATAGAATGGCAAAGTAGGCTTGATGTGCCAAATGGCCTAAATCTGCTCCTATGTCTTATGGAAAGCCACACACCTGCAGAAGTCCACTAAAAGCAGCCTTACAGTCTGCAGGATGTCTGTGAACTACTTTTACCTTTTCTTCCCACTATGCTATTCATGCCACTTTTCCTTGGATCCTCCGAGCTGTTATACTTCTGACAATCCTTCAACACATAAGCACACCTCATAGAGATGCTGCTTCACGGTACTGGAAACCCAGGTTCGATCCTGACCTCAGATGCTGCCTATGTGGAGTTTGCATACCCTCTTCGTAACCGTGTTTATTCCCTCTGACTGCGCCACTTTCCTCTCACATTCAAAAATCTGTGGATCAGGAGCTTAAATAGCCCCCAATATTGCCATTGTATAGGAGAGGAGTAGAATCTGGAAAGGTGAAGGAGATGATCAAATTTCAAAGTAAAATTTATTATCAATGTATGTATATGAGGCCATATACTACCATAAGATTCAATTTCTTGTGGGTATTCACAGTAGATGCAAAGAAATGTAACATAATGAATGAAAAACTACACACAAACAACCAATGTCCAAAACAAGACAAACAGTGCAACTATAACATTTTTAAAAAACCTAATAATAAGAAGAACAACAAGTACTGTTATCAAAATAAACTGAGGTACTTTCCAAGGTGACTAAACCCACTATGGTTTCGTCTACCTTTAAACCCACTCTTTAATTTACTGAATCAGATGAAGATAGAATATCAAATCAGAGACAATCAAACATATTATACCTTGACACAGCTTCTATACTTGGACGATTTGAAATTATATGCTCCTTCATCAGCAAAGCTAAAGCGAATAATTCAAATAGTAGAGCTATTTTCTAAAGATATAAACATGAAATTTGGACTAGATAAGTCCAACCATAAGGAAAGGTGCTACGGAGCTAGTGAAATATAAAACAGAGTAGCAGGATACTATACAACTGAAAATATGCAATTCAGATCGTTCTGAAAAAGTTAACCAATGGGTGAGCATGAAGATAGCCCCATGACCTGAGCAGACTAGATATCAACAAGGAAGTGTTGAACACCTGGCTCAGAGTTGATGACATCTTCCCAGAAACAGAGGGGTTCCTTGTGGAAATACAGAACACAGAACATGATAAAAAAAATACTTAATAAAAGACCAGTAATTTCAAGGTGGTGAATGCAGAAAATGCCAAGAGAAACCATAAATAATTCAACACATTACAAGATCCTATAGCAGTTTTAACTCAATCTGATCATTTACACAGGCCCAATCAACTGGCAAACATCATTCACCAAAATCTTGCTTTAAAAATAGAAACTTATAAAAGACACTACAGTTTACTGTATATACAAGCCTGATCCTACAGATTATATTATGACCAATCCATTGTAACAGATAGCACAATCCATAATAATATAATATTACAGGATAGACAGGCAGGAACAACTTACGAAATAGATATGGCCATTCCAAACACGCATAACATACAGAAATCAATGTGAAAAAACACCAGAAAAATGCTGATTTAAAAGAGGAAATTGAAAGACTATGGAACAAGAACATGGTATACTTAGTACCAATAGTAATATCTACAACTCGTATTATCCCAAAGTTACTACACAACAGCATTACAGGTCTACACAGCAATATTTATGTAAATCTCCAGAAAGCCACAATATCAGACACCACTAAAATAGTCCAAAAGTTTCTAGCAATTGAGAAATGTGCTTGGGTATGCCTGTGCTTCAGGTTTTACCAGCTTGGGCTGAGATAAATAAAAATACAACAATGATAATAATAATAATAATTAAGTAATAAATAATACTGAGAATGTGAGTTATAGAGTCCTTCAAAGTGAGTCCATATGTTGTGGATTCAGTTCAGTGTTGAAGTGAGTGAAGTTATCCATGCTAGTTCAGGAACCAGGTAGTTGAAGTGTATTAACAATTCCTGACCTGGTGTTGTGGGACGGAAGGTACTTTGATGAAGCGTATTGTAAGAACATAGGATTAATATTAGGTAAATGGGTGGTGAACAGTCAGTGGTCCAAGGGGTCTGTTTCCATGTCATATGTCTCTCTCACTCTGTGTTTGCCATTTGAAACTTAGTCAGGCAATTTGCTCAAATGCATGCAGAGTGCATCAAATACACAACCCTCATTAGCACTCC
Source organism: Hypanus sabinus (assembly GCF_030144855.1). Classification (NCBI taxonomy): domain Eukaryota; kingdom Metazoa; phylum Chordata; class Chondrichthyes; order Myliobatiformes; family Dasyatidae; genus Hypanus; species Hypanus sabinus. The sequence goes on along the minus strand of NC_082726.1, from coordinate 26,545,930 downwards.
ATGTTACCTTCTCAAACATTGGTCAAGTTAGACAAACATTCTGTTTCTTTAATTGATGTGTGCTTTCCTAAGTGATGACTTGCATGGTCTCAAGAATCTCTCTAATAACTTTTCCACCATTGACATTAGGCAAACTGTCCTGTATTAGCTTAATTAATTTAATAATCCCCCTTTAAATAGAAGGAGCAGTACAACATTGAGAAAACTAGCAATACACACACTGCTGGAGATTCACTGCAAATGCATTGTTGGTTAAGAGACATGACTGACCTCCATCAGTCCTGATGAAGGGTCTTGGCCCAAAATTTCGACCACTTATTAGATGCCGTCTGACTTGTTGAGTTCCTCCAGCAATTTGTGTGTGTTTCTCTGGATTTCCAGCATTTGCAGAATCCCTTGTGTTGGTTGAGAGAAGTGTGGACTTGGAATAATACATCACTAACAGATCCCTCCCCACTATCAGCTATATCTACAGGTGGTGGTGCATGAAAAAGGCAATATCCATTATCAAATATCCCCACCATCCAGGCCATGCTATATTTTTGCAGCTGCCATTGGGCAGAATTCACAAAAGCCTGAAGTACCACACCTATGGTCTTATGGTCTTTGGGTTCAGGAACAGCTACTGCCCGTTAACCATTCAGTTCTTGAACCAACAGGCACAATCCAATCTCTACAATTTAGAAACACTATTGATCATTTTGGACTAAAATGTACTCTGTTTTTTAATGAGTTCTCCCTTGTAAGAATCTCGTACAATTTGGGTTTACATTATGTTTGTTTTTGTGATGCTACTTATATGAAGCTATTTGCATGTGATGCTGCTGCAAGTAGGTTTTTCATTGCACCTGTACATAAATGTACTTGTGCATATGATAATAAACTTCATTTTCACTTTGATCTCTGGATACTGGGATTTGCTGTAATGCCACTCCCACTCTTTCTGATCTCTGTAAAAATAGTGGCATCCATTGTGATCTTGATTTTTTTATACTGATGGAGATTACAAAAAGATACTTTCATCACTCACTATAATTATTATATTGCCCATGTGGGTTTGCTACAATAACAACCAGATTTACCGTACTGCTTGTATTACTCATGGGAACTCTTTGTAATTCATCATATACTATACATACACATGCACATAATTTACTGGTAACTCAAAGGAATTCATCAAGTATCCACTTCCTCTAAAGATCTGACTGTGATTCAGAAATATTTATTAATTGATCAAACATGCACCATTAATAATATTTTTCAAGTCATTAAATTGATGTAATACTGCATTCTCAACCAGTCTTTGTGTAACAGGACCTGGAAGTAGATATCATATCAATATTTTTAAGTATTATGGTAATATTTTAGCTTAGAAACTGTCAGTAGTATTAAAACACTAGATGACATTCTTCCACTGTCTAAGTTAAAAGAAACAAGTAGACTTTTTGTAAAATGGTGGACAAGAAAATTATCAGTTGAACTTAACAGGCATGGAGAAGTTCTTTGTAGAACAGTATAGAAACAGGTCACTTGGCTCAGTATACAGGCCATTTTGTCTGCATTAACTATCATTGGAATGTCTTTCCCTTAACACAGTCCATACTTTATCAGGGATTTTTGAGGATAGGACTAGCTTTGTGGTATTACAATTGACTTGTTGTCCTTAATTCCCTAGCGAAGAGTCAGCTTTAGTCCCAGGCGTTGGTTCTTTTTCAGCTCATGCCTTACTATACTAGTCTTTTGTCAATTTGATAAACAGTTGTCTTAAGTCCAGAAGTGGGGTGATGTTCCCTGGCATTATGAAAGGTGAAATGTGCTGTGATCATGCCAATGCCAGGTTGTCTTGTAAAGGTTTCCTCAAGTCAGGCACAATGCTGCAACTAGTGCTACCTCACAGCTCCCGTGACCACGGTTCAATCCTGACCTCTGGTGCTGCCCGTGTGGAGTTTCCTCCGGTGCCCTGGCTTCCTCCCACATCCCAAAGACATGCATCTCGGTAGGTTAATTGGCCTCTGTAAATTTACCCCATTTGTAGATGAGTGGGGAGGTCTGGGGGGACATGATGGGAATGTGTGTGTGTTTGTGTGTGGGGGGGGGAAGAGAATAAAATAGAATTTGTATAGATGGGTGCTTGTTATTGATGTGCCAAAGAGCCTGCTTCCATGCTGTATGACTTGATGACAACCTTTAATTAAGTTGAAATGTGCAAAACTCACTCGATAATTATGTCAATAATCTTTTCATATTTTTTCATGTTACGGCATCATTTTTTTGAAGCAATTCACCAATCTAAAGAAAAAATGTTAGTATCATATTTCATAAGCATGATAACATTTTGAGACTCACAGAAAGAAATAATATGTACTTGTTATTTGCCATAAAATGTACATATTTTCCACAGGTTGTGGGATGTTATTTTTATTTTATGTTTTATACTGTTTTTTTATTTTGCTATTTTATTAATTTAATTTTCATATTTATGCAAAAACATTGTGCTGTTGTGATTTACTATTTTGGTTTCTGTTAACATCATTGTGTGTTTGTGAAATATCTAACAGAGAGTATAATTAACAGAATCATTCTTTGATTCAGTTTATTGCCTGCAATGAAATTTCTTTTGCAGTCTCTCAAAGTAATCAATGTGCCTTTCTATTCAATCTGAAGAGAAGGGAGGATTAGTGAAAACTGAAATGTAAAGACAGTTTGGTAGGGGGACTAATTTATAGGAAATGTCGGACTTCAAAAGCCAGGAATTCTTTTGGACCACAAGTAATTGGAAAAAGAAATGTTAGAAGGTTTGAGAATATTTAAAAACAAAAGTCGAGGGAGATTTTAAGGCTGCATTAACAAGGTAAGCTTTCAAGTGCTTACAAAATTACAGAATGTCAACGAAGAAAGCTTTAGAATGTGCTAGGTTACATAAGCTTCTGTGTGTGAAGAGAGCTCTTGAATGAAGAAGGTGACCTCAGAGTGTGCCAGTGCAGAGCAGAATTACCTGATATTACAGTTCAAGGAGAGCATATTATTTTACATTGTCAACAAGAGCATCACTTAACACAAGTATAACCATGTTATAATGGCACTGTGGAAACCAACTAATCACCTACACTTAACCTTGTCATGGAGTTGTCTATAATATAGAAGGATACTTAAATAAGATAGTAATATGTCAAAGTGTCAGCTCCTGTCTTTGATATTGGTGGCAGGTAACAATTATATTTGTTTCCTCAGGGCTTTAGTTTATGGTCCTACTGCTGATACATTGAACTTCAGTTAGAAAGCAGAAAAACTCACCCATGTGAGGCAGTCATAAAGAAAAACTAATGTAAGGATCATGTTGCAGGCATAAAATTGATTTTAATTCTGAGATTGATCCTATTAGGTGAAGAAATATATAGTTGAGGGTTTGTGTGTGGTGTGAGTTGGAGGAAATATTTCTATGTTTTGGGATTTTGCAGTGGTTGCCATTGAACTATCTACATTTTGGAGTTTATGAATATGTTAAATATGCTGCATACTCACCGGGCCAACCCTTGATTTTCTCCAATTCCCTTGCAGTCTTGATTGATTGTTTTGTTTGTTTGCTTATGTATTTATTCATTTATTGAGATCCAGTGCTTAGGCCTTTTGAGCCAGGCCCTTAGCAACCCATGATTTAATTCTAGCCTAATCAAGGGACAATTTACACTGACCAATTAATCTAGCAACTGGTAGGTCTTTGGACTGAGGGGGGAAACCCACACAGTCATGGGGGGAATGTACAAACTCCTTAAAGACGACAGTGGGAATTGAACCTGTGTCACTGTTACGGTAAAGTGTTGTGCTAACCGTTATGCTACCATGCTGCCCTTGTTTATTTATTCATGTTTCTGGATTTGGAGGTTGCCAGAGAGACCAACATTTAACGCCCATGCTTTTGAAAAGGTGGTGGCAAGCTGCTTGCTTAAATGCTGTGGTTCTTCTGGTGAAGGTACTGCCGTAATGCTGTTGGGAAGAGAGTTCCAAGACTTATACGTAAAGACAATGAAGGGATAGTAATAACAATGCAAGATGGTGCTCTGATGGGAATGAAACATATAGGTGATTGTGTTATCATGCGCCTGAAGTATTTGTTTTTCTTGATTGTAGTCTTGGTGGAGTAACTCTGATGGTTCACCCAATGTAATTGAGCCAAAGCTTATTGATAATGGTGAATAGGTTACCAGGTCTGCTTTGTCAGGCTTCCTGAGTATCACTGGAGCTGCATGCACTCAAGCAAGCAGAGGGTGTCAGCCAGAATCTAGACAGCAGAAAGGATTGCGGGTATCAGAAAATGGAACCATTCATAACACAGGCTTCTCTAGCAATCAGTGAATTTTATGTGGATGGGTTAATTGAGATTCTGATCAATGATGACCTCCCCAGGATATTGATGGTGATGACAATTGCGTTGAAACTCACAGGTAGTGTGAGACTGTTGTAGCATGAACATTCATTCTGGACCTCAGGTGCTAACGGTATGAAGTTCTCACTGCGACCATGTGGCCTTGCTCAGGTATATTAGTTTTCTCCGACAACACCCCCCTCTCCCCACTCCACACGTCCCTCACGTAAGACATAGTACAGCATTGGAAAAGGCTTTGAAGCCCAGGGCATTGTGCCAAGCTAGTTAAACAAGTAATTAAATGCCTAACTAAATTAATTCTCTTTGCTTACACAATGTCCATAACCTTTCATTCTCTGCCCATCCAAGAGCCTCTTAAACACCTCTGTCATATTTGCCTCCACTACCACTCTTGGCAGCTCATTCCAGACATCCATCACTCTCTGCATACAGGACTAAGCCCTTGTACCTACTTTGAAAGTAACTTAAATGCATGCCTTCTGGTACAGTATTAGATACTTCAATCGTAGGAATAATATACCAACTGTCTACTCTGCGCCTCTCACAATACTATAAACCTTTTTTCAGGTCTCCCTTAGCTTCCAGTGCTCCAGAGGAAATAACCCAAGTTTATCTAAGCTCTCCTTGTAGCACATAGCCTCCAATACAAGCACCATCACACAATATGCTGGATGAACTCAGCAGGCCAGGCTGCATCTAGGGAAAAGATGAAACAGTCAGCATTTTGGGCCAGGACCCTTCATTGGGACTGGAAAGGAAGTCAGAGTAAGAAGGAAGAGAGGAAGAAGTACAAGTTGGCCTGTGATAGGGGAAACCAGGAGAGGAGGAGGGGATGAAATAAAGAGATGAGAAGATAGCTGATGAAACAGATAAAGGGCTGGAGAAGGGGGAATCTGGTTTACCTTGTAGCACATTTTTTCTTCCATTCTCTCCACATCCCTCCTATTATGGGGCTACCAGAATTGAATGTAATACTCCAGATGTGGCCTAACTTGTGTTTTATAAAGCAGTAGCATAACTTCCTGACTCTAGAACTCATTACTTCAGCTAATAAGGGCAAGGGTGCTATAACCTGGATGTGCAGGTTGGTATACCATTGTTAATTACCCCTAGTATGTAGATGTGGGATAGAACCTGAGGCAGTAGATGAGAATGTGGGGAAAGCTTAGCAAATGGGATTACTACAGGGCTGAGCATACAGAGTGGGCCGAAGTGCCTGTTTTCATGCCATATCTCTCTATGACTCTATTGCCACTTATCAGCCTATGCCTGAGTGTTGGTTAAGTCATGAATGCGCGCATTTGTCAGCGAATTGTGAGTGCAAATGACCAGGTTTAAAATAATTAACAGAAACAATAAGTAGGAACTATAATTGAAAGTGAAGAGTGTATTGCCTTGTGTAATAAGGCAAAGCAGCTGAAGTGAAAGGTAGGAAAACACAGATCTCAAAGTCTAATTCACCTGGTTGTTTACCAGCAGTATCTCACTCCATGTGGCACAATAGAGCAGAATTCCTTGGAATGAGGTGAAATATAAATCCAGTAGTGAATGAAATAGACTAGAATACAATGCATTCTTAGGCAGAACAATGAAAATAAACAAAAGTCATAGATGGATTACTTAAGCATGTGGAATTGTTGTAATTTGAAGAACAAAATTGCTCTTTGTGGTTGTTGGTGGCCACTCAGCCCTGCCCCAGGACATTGCTGCGGGAGTTCCTCAGGGCTGTGACCCAGCTCCGAACATCTTCATCACAAATATTCCCTCAGCATAGGGTCATAAGGATGCCTGGTCTCTTATGCAATTTCATTTTAATTCAGCTGCTTTGCCTCATTTCTATCTTCTCAGTCCTATTTATTTCATTCCATTTTGTTAATCTTTTAAGCCCTGGTCATTTCTTTCTCTCCATTTGAAAACTAAGTGTGCTTGGGATTTACAATGATTTTAGCCTATGAAATACAGCTCACTACCACATTTGATATGATTTGATTTTTTAAATTTTTTTAAGGTTTTCCTTAAAAATGTATGTGATTTATTTTGTGGGAAGCTCTGAAAATGCCTATATCTTTTTTTCTCTCAGTGTATCTTGCCTGAAGACACTAAGCGGCATCTTACCTGAATGTTAATTCCCCATTTATGAGATTACACAAGTGCCCAAATTAGAACTGGAAAGTACAATCTATGGAAATCTGAAAAAAAAAGAGAAAATGCTGGGGGTCAGGCAGGCTAGATAACATCTACGGAGAGAGAAAAAAATAACTCTTTCAGATCCATGACCTTAGTCAGTGTTCTTAGAACTGGCATAGATAAGAGAGGAACCAAAACAAATGACATATTTGTATTCTAAGAAGACTTTTCTTATAGACCTGCACAAGAGATGAGTCAGCAAAGTTAGAACTCATCGAATTGGGAATAATGTACTAGTACAGCTTGAGAACTTTTTAACAGACGTAAAGCAAAGAATAGGAATTAAAAGGTCTTTGTAATCACCGCAGGCTACATCTAGTGGGGTACCAGAGAGATTAGTGCATGCTGGTGTATTAAATGCCATGTTTGTAAGATTGCAAGTGATAATGAACTAGACAGAGTAATGAGGAGTATAGAAGATTATTTCAAACATGAGAAATCTCACCCCAAAGTCAACTGTCTACTTTTTTCCATAGATGCTGCCTGGCCTACTGAGTTCCTCCAACGTTTTGTGTGTGCTACAAAGAAGATTATTTATTTAGTTAGTTATTGAGCTCCTGAGTGGAATAGGACCTTCTGGTCCTTTGAGCCACACCACCCAATAATCCTCCGAGTTATTCCTAGCCTAATCACAGAATAGTTTACAATGACCAATTAACCTACCAACTGGTAGTCTTTGGACTGTGTGAGGAAAGCAGTGGCCCCAGAGGAAACCCTCGTGGTCGCAGGGAGAGTGTACAAACTCTTTACAGGCAGCAGCAGGTATTGAACCCAATTTGCAGGTACGGTAAAGCTACTGTGCCTCCCCAATTATGTAAACAAATTCACAACCATTCTGTAAACAAGCTCAGTGAGAACATGGTTATTTGGACATAATGATGAAAAATGTGAGTTTGTGAACTTTGGCACTTACAGCAGAAAGTACTATTCTTTTAATGATGAGAGATTTAATGTATTTTCAAAAATTTTAATAGTGCAAGTGACGTTAGCCAGAAGCAGGTGAATCTGTAGAATTCATTGCCACAGAAAGCTGTGGAGGTCAAGTCACTGGGGGTATTTAAAGTGGAGGTTGATAGATTGGTGATTAGTAAAGGCATCAAAGATTACTGGGAGAAGGCAGGAGAATGGGGTTGAGAGGAGCAGACTCAATGGGCTGAATGGCCTAATTCTTCTCCAATGTCTTATGGCATTATGGAGAAGTTTGGAAATATTGTTCAGACGGACCTGGATGTCCCTGCACACAAGTCACGGAAAGTGAACAATCAGGTTTAGCAAACAATTCGGAGGACAAATGGGTACATTGGCTTTTATTAAAAGAGGAGATGAGTGCAGGACCAAAGAAATTTTACTGCAATTACACAGGCCCTTGATGAGATATTGTCTGGAATATAGTAATTTTGGTCAATTACTAATAAAGAATATACTTGTTATTGAGTAAGTGTGTCCAAGACTCATTAAACTGCTTCCTGACAAGGCAGGATTGTTGTATCAGGGTAGATTGAGTCAACTAAGCCTGTATTCTCCGGAGTTTAGAAGAATGTGAAGTGATCTAATTGTTAATTAAAAGAAATTCCTACAGGGCTTGACAGACAAGATGCAGCAAGGATTTTTCTCCTGACTGAGGATATCAGAATTTCGGGACCACTGTGTTAAATTAAAGAGTAGGCCATTTAGGACTGAGATGAGGAGAGGTTTATTCATTCAGAGGGTGGCAAATATTTGGAATTCTCCACCACAGGGTGGTGTGGGGGAAGGTTATTGAAGCCATCATTGCATTCTTTCAAACTAAAGATCGATAGAATTCAGGATATAAAGAGAGAGAAGGCATGTAGCCTGAGAGGCAGAAAAATATATGCAGACAGAAGATCAATCATAATCTTGCTGAAGGGGCGCAGCAGGCTCAAAGTGCTAGATGGTAGCATGTTTGCTGTTTCCAAGGATGAAGGTTCAATCCTGACCTTGGGTTCTGTCTGTGTGGAGTTTGCACATTCTCCCTGAGAGGATGCTCAGAACTGGTGTACACCTAAGGGCCAAATAGTCCCATTCTGAGTCCTCTGCTTCTAATTCTTTTGTCCGTAGTAAAGCCAGCAGACAACTTTCTCGGAGCATTAAAAGAATAATCTTGAGTTCTGGAAATGTTCCCCATCTACTTATGTTTGCTCTTCAGTAGAAAGCTGAGAGAGATGAAAAATACTGCTCTGACAAATTGATACATATCTAAAGAGCAACAACTTACACACTCCACCCCTCTGTACAAATCTGTATGAGATATTAGATCATAAGAGGAACAGCCGCCTCAAGGCCATTCCCTCAAGCCCAAAAGGATATCCAAGGAATTAGTGGCAGTTGGAGTTTCGTAAACTGATTGGTCTAAAGTGATCCACAAAAATCAGACCTTCCAGCAACAGAGCTCGTTGTAATTGGTCACTGGTGCTACTACTTCAATTTAATTGGTGATTTCCCCCACTGCTCATGGTTGATTGGTTCTTTTCTGAGCCTGTGCGTTGCTTTCCCTCTTGGCGCGGGCTAATGGCGGCGCTTCGTTCGACGACTGGAGCGGCCGGTGGTGGGGAGGCGCTGCCGAGCACCCAGTGGTCGTTGAAGCGGTACGCGCGTTTCCTGGCATCGGGTGGAGCGCCGAACTCCTGGGAGGTGAGAGAGGATCGAAGGAGAAAGTAGCGCAGACACTGTGGGGGGTGGGGGGTTGGTGGTGCTGGGTGACGGAGGTCGGGAACGGCTGGCTGACCGGGGGCTGCTGAGTGACGGACGTTGGGAGAGAGCAGCTCGGGTGGCCCGCTGATTGACGAGGTGTTGGGGAGGATGGACGGCCTCTCCCTTCGTGAATAGCGGCGAGGAGATTGGGGCAGTATGCGGGCGACGGGGGGCGGGAATGGGCGTCGATGGTGTGGGGTAGGGATGGCCTGGTGATGGTGATGGGCGACATTGGCTTGGTGCATAGGGTGTACGGGTGACGGTGATGATGGCTTGAGAACAGCGGCCGGGGTACGGTGACGGGCAGCGATGGCCTGATGTATAGGGTGATTGGCTGACGGGCAGGTGAGGTTGAAGATGTGTTGCCCAGATGACTTGGGTGGTGGGGGGGGGGGGGAGAGAAGGGAGCGATGGACTGGTGTGGTTTAGAGGGTTTCGTTAATAGTAGGATTGGAGTGTATTCACGGGTGGTAGGTAGTTCGTGGCTGGTTATTAGGAAAAAAACACACCGAGGGAATCATCGGGCTCTCCCCCTTTTTTGTGATACTGGGAGATTTACAGATGAAGGGCCCAAAGTATTGTTGAGGACCCCTCTCTACTATTGCTTTGACTCACTGCCATCTGAAAGGAGGTATAGAAGCATTTGGACTAGGACTGCCAGACTGGGTAACAGCTTCTTCCCTGAGGCTGTGAGACTGATGGATACGCTGTCATCACCGGGGTCTCATCATTACGACAACGAGCTAATTACTATATTGTTAACTGTTTACCTGTGCTGCACTTTACTACGTGTATTTCGAATTATTTTAGAAACATAGAAAACCTACCTCACAATACAGGACCTTCGGCCCACATAGTTGCGCCGAACATGTCCCTACCTTAGAAATTACTAGGCTCACCTATAGCCCTCTATTTTTCTAAGCTTTTTATTAATATTTAATATTTTATTAACTTATAATATTTTTGCTTATGTGCTGTGTGTGATGTACCATGGTCTGGAAGAATGTTTTGCTTGATCATATACTGTATATGTGAAGTCGGATGACAGTGAACTGAAACTTGTTTTAGATTATGATATGGGACTGGGAAGGTGGGTGGCTCTGAACTTTGCCAATTTATATTCGTTTGTCCCCAGTTTCTGCTTCCAGTTTTATTTTAAGTGGAAGTGATTGTGGCAGAGGTAATCCAGAATTTTTGCAGAGATTTTGTGTTCTTGTTCCATTAAAATCTCCCATTTGCCTTAATTTGCAGTGTACACCAGCCAGTTAAAAATACTCAGCTCATTAATGTTATAAGCATTTCAGTGTGCTGTAATGAGGACAGATGGCAAGTGTGCTTCTGACTGGTTTGAAAGTTCTGGGGAAATTTCAGGAAGTGGTTGTGAGATTTTTCTGGCATTATCTGATTGTTGTGAGTTGGTATGTATTGCAGTGGGCAACTGATGGTGGAATTTGAAGGAATGTGATGTAGCAGGAAGCAGCAAGGTTTTCTCAGAAACAAGGTGGAACATTTCCAGTCTCAGTTGGTTTTGGAGTATTCTAATGCAGGCACTGGCAACATGTATGAAGCTACTGAAATGTTAGAGGATAGGTCTTTAATGGTTATATAAATATTTTAATATTAATACAAGTAATTAGATTTTGTTTTACTGTCAGGTTTTTGAATCCAGTCCAGAAAAGGGGTTTCTGTCCTTGAATATTGTGCAGTCGGGGCATTTCCTTATCTCTCAAGGTGGGACAACCTTGCTGGTAAGTATGGTTAAACAACTTTCAGATTTATTTTCACTTCTAGATGTCATTGATAAATTGTGTTTAAGATTCGATCAACTGCGTCTGCACGAAGAATGGATAATTAAGTGGGCAATGGAAATTTATAACCTATGAAATAAAAATCTTGTTCACTTTTATAAATGTAACATGATTGGGAGAAGTGTAGTTGAGAATTCAGAATGAAGTTGCTTAGATGCTCATTTTGTGTTCAGGACTGTACTTTGTAAATATTTATTTCTAACCTGAAAATATACCAAAATATGAGACAGGAGAGGATCTATTGTGATCTCCTAATATGTGGAACAAGCTTAGAAGAATGAAGAAACTAGCAAATGATAGTTTTACTCTTTTCCAGCCCTTTGCCATTTCCATCTATCACCTCAGTTTCTTGTATCTTTCAGAATTAATTTATTATTACTGTCTTATATATTATGAATTTTGTTTGCAGCAGTGGTGTAGTGCAAAGGTGGAAAATCACTATAATTACAAGATACATACAAAAGAGGAATGATGAAGTAGTCTTCATGGACTGTTCAAAAATCTGATGGCTATAAAGAATGTTTCTGAATCATTGAGTGTGGGCCTTCAGGTTCCTTTATCTCCTACCTGATGGTGGTAATGAGAAGAGGGCATGTCCAGGCCAGTCAGTTTCCTTGGTAATAGATGCTGCTGCCTTAAGGCACCACTGCTTGAATACGTCGTTGATGGTGGGAAGGGTTGTTCCTATGATGGCGCTGGCTGAGTACAACTGTCTAGAGGTGCTAACCATCCTGAGCATTGGAGGCACAATACCAGTCTTCGGTGCAACCAGTGGGAATGCTGTCTACTATACATCTGCCAAAAGCCTTTGACGTATGAAATCTCAAACTCTTAATGAAGTAGAGTCACTGGCATTTTTTTCTTGGTGATTGCATCAATGTGTTGGGCCAAGGATAGATCCTCAGATGTTGACTTCCAGCAATTAAAGTTGCTCACTCTTTCCTCTCTGACCCCTTCCCTCACCACAGGATGACTGAAGTCCACAGTTAATTCTCACTGTCCCTCCTCACCTGCCAATCACACCACCTCAGCTGGATACAAACACCACATCCCTGCACTTGCTCCTCCCCTTCCCACCACATTTTTATACTGGTCATCTACCCTCTTTCTTCCCAGTTCTGATGAAGGGCCTTCACCCAAAACATTAACTGTCCATTTCCTTCCTTAGATACTGACTGACCAGAGGAATTCCTCCACCATTTTGTTTGTTGCTGTGGATTTCTAGCATCAGCAGTCTATTGTTTCCAATCATTTTGATGGGGATATGTGGACTAGTCTATGTCTACATTATATTTGATCCTTACAGAAAATGAAGAACTATCCTAGAAAGGAAAGAGTTATAAATTATGAAGAAGAAAAGGGTACGTTTGCTATATTTCATTGCAAGTAATTATGAATATTTGCAAAACAAATGAACATCACTCATCCAGTATAAAACAATACAACAAACAAGTATAAAAACTTTGAGTATAAGACAATATTAATACATTTGAAAACTATTTAAAACAATTACTTCACTTCCAAGAGTTTTTCTTTAATTGTTTTTACATATGTAACATGGCTGGTATTTAAGGACTTTTTTGTATGTATAGATGTTTGAAATGGTATTTCAACAGGCTACAGAGAATCTTGAAGAGCAATCTAGGTCAACAGTACAGATTCTAAAGTATTTGATGCTGCCTTACAAAGCAGTCATGACTAAATTACACTAGTCTGTCAGTTGTAGTTTGAATTCTTACTGCCTAATTTGCTTTATCAGTGCCTGGTTGGAGTTTTTGCCAGCCTGTTTAGGAGAGTACTCCCAAGTTCTTCTGTTCATATTTGTAAGTTTCCAACTTGGGTCTATATATTTTTAAGCAGAAACAAATACATACGTCAGATTCATAAACCCCTTGAACAAGATTTGGCACTACTTAAGATATTCAGTCAATTGCACTTCAAGCAGTCCCTGTACTTCTCAGAAATCAGGTTTTAGATTTGTGTTGCCAGCTTAACATCATTGCATGAAGAAATTACAGAAATTGTATTGGGAAGGGTTATTGCATCCAAATACAGTTGATGAGTTCTCACTTGGGTGTTGAATACGTTCGGTGCACGGTGCTATTTTGTATAAAGTGCACTATTGTGCTGAGTGGCAGTTGTTGCCAGAGAGCCCTATTCCATGCAGCACTTTTTCATGCTGCATTTTCTCCAATACGCTTTCAGCAATTTTCTCAACCTGCTTGCACATGGCCATTTTGTTTCACCAGGACTAGTCGCAATTAGGTCTCCAATAGCCTTGGTCTATCTTGGACCAGTGTACTGAGTTCTAGGGGATAAGATGAAAACCTTTGACAAGAAAGCAGCATTTGGCTTTGAGAATGTATCAGGGCACTCTGGTAAAACAGGTCATTAAGTTTATACTTTGCACAAAGGAAGATATCTCTGACTGTAGAAGGTTAATCATCTCAGCCCCAGTCTTGGGATATCACTGTTAGAATTCACTGGGGCATTGACCTTCATTGATGCCCTTTCTTCCATCATAGACTCACAAATGAGAAGTTTCACTGATTAAAAAATTTCAGTTCCATTTGCAATTCCTCAGCAACCCCAATATCCTATGTTCTACACAAATAGGCATAGATATCAGTCAGACATAAGTAGAAAAGTGGTAAGTAATATATCTGGCAATTTTGGTAGTTGGGTAATCTGCTGTGGATTTGTCATCAATCGGTAGCATTACATCATTAATATTGTAAGGGATGGCAAGTACTTGACTCCTGACATGTGTAAGACATTTCTACCATCTTCAAAGCACAAATAAGCAGTGATCTGAAATGCCCTCCACTTGCATGGAGGAGTGTTTGTCCACTAATTCCATCCAGGACAAAGCAAACTGTTCGACTTGCAGCCTATCAACCATCATACGTCTACGGTACCTCCACTGCATACTGGCCACAGTGTGCACTATGTTCAAAATTTTCTACAGTTATGCATCTAGGCTCCTTAAAATGCACATCATAAATGTGCAGCTTTTCTCTAAAAAGGACGTAGCAATTGCTTTGGAATGTCACCACCTACAGGTATCCCTCCCAAGTTGTGCATCATTCTGACTTGGAACTGCATATTGCCTTTTATTAAGTATTACTGGACTTGAATGCTGCAAAGGTCACTCCAATAATGTTCTTGATGTGCCTTCAAAAAGACTACAAATGTTCAAGAAGGTAACCCACCAGAACCTTTTCAAAGACAACTGGGATGAGGGGAGCAATAAATACTGGCCTTGCTGGTATTGTCCAGATCCTAGAAATTAATGTTTTAAAAAGTGTGAAGGTTCATGTTTCAAGTGTGAAGACCGACTTCAATTGATAATAGAGCTTAAGCCTTAAACTGTCAAGTATTCAGATATCATAATTTGCAGTCCACACACTAATCTCCAAGAGTAGTTAGTGATTAGAATGCACAGAATTTCCACCAACGATTGTGGATTTAACATCATTGACAATAAAGTTAATTCAGCTGCTCTAAATAATCCAAAAATGAAGTATGTGAGAAATAAATTGTTTGTTTTAAATCTTCACTCACTCAGTTCCTGAAACTAAAGAGTAGGGGTTCCCAACCTGGGATCCATGGATCCCCAAAGTAAATGGTAAGGCTCCATGGTATACAAAAAGGTTGCTATAAAAGATGATTAAGTATATTCAAGGACGGACAAATCTTTAGATTTTAGCTAGGGGTTAGGAAAATGGAGTTAAGACATGGTCAGTTCAACCACAAATTATTGAATGGTTAGAAGGGCCATAAAACGTGTTTTTATTGTTCCTGGTTACTGGATCTATGATTTGCGTGCACATAAGTTGGAAATTTATCACTTCGGGATCAGTTTTTTTCCCCCATGTGGTCTGAAAACTCTTTGTTTTTGAATATACGTGTATGTACTGGGGGAAAATAGTCATTATCAGAATGAGCTGTAGTCTGATTTAAAATGCATTTATTCCTTATTTTTAATCAAAATAAGAATTGCCACAGCCTCATGGGCAATTTGAACTGGTTTCTGAAGCAGAATGCTTTTATATGTACTCGAGGTCTGTACTTGCTACTACAACAGACTGATTCTTAAGCACTGCTAATAATAATGGTAATAATGGAAATTTATTATTTCTGAAGTTTAAACCAGGGTATAACGTATGACACGAAGGCAGAGAATGCTTGGAACAATCAGTAAGTCAAATAATTGACATTATAGATCAAGGCCTCTTCATCAGAGCTGAAAAAGTGAGAAGATGGCCATGTTTCAAGTTGCAGAGAGACACTAAAGAAACAGAAAAAAATGGTCTTTCACTTTTCAGTTCTGATGAAGGGTCCTTGACCCAAACACTAACTCTGTTTCTCTAGTTGCTGTTGCTGCTTTGCCTGATGAATGCTCACAGCAGGTTTTGCTTTTTGATTTGTATTTCCAGCACCTGTGGTAGTTTGCTCCAATCACCACAAATGGAAATACCTCATAGCATAATAAATGTTGCTTTTAAATGGTAAACTGGGGCACTATTTTCTGTATTCTGAATGATAACCTAGCTGAAGGGTTTATTCTCGTTATCATTCACAACTAATTAAGGTTAATTATTAATTTTGCAAAGGCTAACTATTACTTGCTGGTGAATAAAAGTACTGCCTGTGGTGCACAAGAGACTGGCTGCTAATGAAAACTAGGCTATCCTTGAAGAGATGAAAATGGTGGGAAAATTGGAGCTAAAACATTAATTTTATTTGATCTATAATGCTACATGAGCTGTAACAAATAAGGTATGTTAAAATGTGCATTACATTGTAGCATATGCAATGTGTGCACCAGGTTGATTATTCAGGGTAAGTGCATCTTCTGATTTAGTTCAGGTGCCTGTCAAACAGATAATGTTCTTGCTAAAAACATGAAGTCCCAGCTTCAACTTCAGATGCTGTTCTGTGTTGAGAAATCCATGATCTGTCATGGCTAATAGCTTTTAAAGTAACTCCTAGGCACTTCCATTTTACTTTAAGTGTCAATATTAATGATTGTGTGTGATCTCATTGGTCAGTTTTCCAAATCAATTTCTAATATATAATAAAACTTCCAACTGACCATAATAAATTACCTGTGCTTGTGTCCTCAAAAATATTTGGGGAAAAAATCATGCATATGATTTCTGTGGGAATTGTTCAGGAAGTTAGGAATCTTAGATAATACAGTGAATGAATGTTGTCAATGAAAATTCCTTCAAAACTTTGGAATGCAGGTTATTTCCTGGGGATTTAGCGCCTTTCAAACTTGTTTTCTGAAGTATTAATTACTTTTGTTTAGAGACAGCATGATAATATGCCAATAAATCCACGCCATCCAGTTACAAGCATATGACCAATTAACCCACTAACCCATAAGTCTTTAATATGTGGAGGGAAGCTACAGACACAAAACCCACAGTCATGGAGAATGTGCAAACTCCTTACAGATAGTGGCAGAATTAAACCAGGGTCACTGGCTCTATAATGGTGTCAGCTAACAGCCATGCTACTGTGCCACATTAATTACTAATGCTAACTTTTTGAGCACCTTGTCTACTTGAGGCCTTTACTTCTCGACTATTTCTAGGAGGTCTTCTGAATTTTCCATAAAGAGTGATACAAAATATCTACATATAACTTTTCTGTCACCTTATTCTCAATATACCCTTACCTGTCTGTTTTTCAGGGATCCACATTAACTTATAACAGTCTTTACCTTTCTATCTACCTATGGAAGCATTTACAGTTTGTTATGATTCTTGCTAGCCTCAGTCCATTGCTGAGTTTCAATTTTTTTTTCTAATCCTCTAGCTTACTTTCTCCAAAATCATATGCCATTGTCATTGGTTTAATGCCTTCTTTAAATTAATTTGCTGAATACTTCATGATGGATTGTTTTTGCCCTAAAAGATGCATATTGATTGTAAGCTCTATCCATTGCATGTTTATTGGCATACTTTTTAATGTTCTTAAATTTACCTACTTGTGCCTCATGGTTTCATAGTTTGAGCCCCAAATTTCCCAATGAGCCAAATTGGTCTTAATTTTTATTTGTAATTCCTCCAATGACCAGTGTTCCCTAAAGGCCACTTGGCAACTAAATCATCAATTAACCCTTTCTCACGTAACCAATACTAGACTTAAATTAAGTTCTTCCTTGTTGGATACTTCACACACTAATGTAGATAACCATTCCTTATGTACTTCACAAATTCATCTTCAACACATTTGGTTTGACAAGTCGATGTGTAGATTAAATCCCCCCCCCGGTTATTGTATTACTCTTATTACATGTGCCTCTAATTCGCTGGTTTGTGCAATACCCTTCTTTCCCAGTACTGCTTGGGGGCCTACTTGCAACCTCCACCACTGTCTACCATGAGCTTTGCAAACTACAACTGCTTGATTTTTCTGAGCTATATCTCTTGTTGACTTTTATATCATTCTATAATGTCAGACCACTGACTGTCTTTTCCATTTTGCCTGTTTCTACTGTTGGATGAGTTGACTGGAATATTTAAATCTTGGACATTTTGTTATAGCCACTAGATACTGCTTTTAAACAATCTATCTAGTCATGAATGTTGCATGCAATTCAGATAAGCTTTTGGTATTTTTTTTACCATTGTGTCCAATTCAAAGTGTCAGCCTTTGACTATTGTTTCCAAATTTGCAGACCTACTTAATGGATTTGTTGTTTCCCTTTAACTTACTAAGTTCACCTCTCTTGGTTCATTTCCCCCATCTCCAATTTTTAGACTGGTGACATATTTAGTATTTAAATTCAATGATTTTGTAACCAGAGTTGTTTGAGTAAGATTGGTCCCAATGGAAGATGTACTGTCTCTAATGCTGGTACTCTCTGAATTGTAGCTGTTCTCTCACCCCCACAATCTTCTGAGTCATATTCAGTTCTTGGATATTTCCTCTGTCAATATGCATGTGACTCTGGTAGTAATCCAGTGGTTATTACTGTTGTAGGTTTACTTTATAATTTGGACTGTAATTCATATTTCTTCAGCAGAGACTTCTACTTTGTTTAATCTATGTCATTGGTCTCCATATGGGCCTTAACAATGGATCTTGCCCTTGCTTCAAGTTCAAATGAAGATCTTAGTTTGCCCTACTGACAAACTGAATGTGGCTACACAGCAACTTTAAAATTTGATCCTGCTGGTTTTGCAGTTTGGTATATTTCTGCTACATTTATAGATGCGTAAATCAGGTTTGGCAATATCGTTGAATAACAGTTCCACTTTTTCCATCAAATCCTCTAAGGGAACGAATTTTGCCACATTCATGAGAAGGTATCTATTTTCAAGTGTTTTTATATTAATGGAGGATTGTGAGAAAATCATTAGCTCAGTTTAAAAGATGGAACTTCTTAAAAACCTATGGCTTTGTGTTCATGTGATAATTTAACATGCAAATACTCAGTCTTAAAACTCTTAAAAGCTCATCTCTGACAATGTTTGCAAATGATATTTGCATCCTTAGCTGGTTCAATGCTGCTAACTAAGGGGAGTGGGAGGAAAAAGGGGTGGATAGGCAAGGGTAGTGGAGACGCAGTTGTCTTTCCAATTCTGTTGGTAATTCATATTGAATGCCACAGAAAAAAAATTGAGTTAAGTTGTGTTCCATGGTAAAAGCCTGGTGGTGGTTACTTATCTAAATAACATTTTATCTAGTTGTTTTATAACCGGAAAATGATCTAAGGTGCAACAGAGACATTATTGAAAAGAATTTGATGACAGGTCACACGTAGGGATCTTCTAGGACAGAAGACTGAAGGTTTGTTCTAAGAAAGTTTTGAAACTATTCTTAATGAAAAGAGGCAACATTTATGGAAGAGATTTGAGAGCATGACTTCAAAGCCTTTGCCAGCAATGTTGAGTACTTAAATTGTGGGGTGATCATGACATTAAAGTTTGTAGAGGGTTGTAGGCAGTTAGAAGTTTTAGAAACAAAGATCATGGAGGGAATAATATGAATGGTTTGCTGACACTGGTGATATAACACAACATAAGAATTTGTTGCATGAAAGTGCCATCTGAGCCTGCTCTGTCGTCTATCAAGATTTTGACTGATTTAGTTTAGCCTTACTTGTTTGCACATTTTCCCTATATCCCATGGCTCTTGTAATATCCAGAAATCTTATCAGTCTCTTGTTTTGATTGAACTTCCATATCCTCTTGGATAGTAGATTCCAAAGATTCAGCATGCTGTGATAGAAGAAATATCTACTTATACTCAATGGTTTGCTCCAAAATCTGAGATTCTGATGGCAGGGGAAACATCTTCCACGCTTTTATGACATAAGTCTTCATCTAAATTTTTGTACATTTCTACAAGATAACTCCTCATTCTTCAGAACTCCAAACAAGTCTGCTCAATCTTTCTTTATATGGCAAAGGCCATCCAAGAAAACAGACTGAATAATTTTTGATGCACCTCTTAACCAAAATTGTAATTAATACTTGAGATGTAGGTCTTGCAAAGTTCCAGTACAATAATGGTAAGGCTACTTAAGAACTTTAGGCTCCCATGTGCCGCCTTTGCCACTGTTAACTTTTAGCAAGATCTCCTGTTTCTCATGCAGTCAAGGGCAGTGTTCCTTTGGCTTTTCTAATCACTTGATATGGTAAAATCAGTGTTTCTAGAATAAAGAAAGATGTTATCCCTGGGTAGGGTTTGCTCTCCTTTCTGGATCATCAGTCCAGGTTTACCAATCAATTGCTACGTCATAATTAATTGTATGATCAATTGCTACTTTGTCATATTTCTTTATGACATGGGAGGAATCAGTTCAACCCATTGAGTCTATGCCAATGTCCAGAGTAACATTGTCAGTTCCATTCTTTCACTTAATGTCCTATTGCATATTCTCTCATCTTGCTTAATATCCTGCCCATTACAGTGGTCAATTAATCTGCTACCCTGGATGTCTTTGGAATGTGGGAAGAAAGCAGAGCACCTGGGGGAAATAAATGCAAGTACAAGGACAAAACTGCAAGCTCACATAGGAAGTGTGAGGATGTCTACGGGAAAAAGAATCTCAGGGTTGTATGTGGCAAAATGTAATAAGTCTGATGTATTTTACTTTGAACTTCGGGTCAGAATAAAAACCAGGTCACTGGAAATGAGAGACAGCTATACTGCTATAAATAACACTTGGCAACACATATTTTTAACCCATCATTGGAACTAATTGCTATTACTGATCACTGATTGGAATATCACTGGGTGACAGCAATTTCTCTGACTAAATATTCCAAATTCACATGAATTATACCAATATACTCAGACAAGGCTGCATTTACTTATGTGGAATAAAATTTTGGAAATGGAATTCAAAACCCACGTACCCTCCATTGGACTTCTAACATAAGAATTAGCTTCCCTTCCATTGACCGCTTACACTTCCTACTTACTGCCTCAGGAAAGCAGCCAGCATATTGAAGACTTCTTCCATGCTGTCATTCTCTTTTCTTCACCCCCCTCCCCTATTTCCGTCAGGCAGAAGATAAAAAATCTTCAAAACATTCACCAACAGGTTCAAGAAGAGCTTCTATTCCACTGTTAAAAGGCTCTTGAATGGACCTTTTGTATAAAAAAAAATGAGCTCCTGATCTCTCAATGTACGTTGTCATGGCCTTTGCACTTGTATTTGTCTTTGCACTACACTTTTTTAGTAAATAACAATATATTCTACATTCTCTTACCGCTTTTCATTTTGTACTATCACTATGTATTTGTGTTTGAAGGGATCTGTCTGGATGGCATGTAAAACAAAGTTTTTTTTTGCTAAATCTCAGTACAGTGAATTATATTTAATTGCATCATTTTGGCTCAATTAAGTGGCTGCCCCAATTAGTCAAAGTTTCATGGAAATGGTTTAAGTTATTTTTTAAAAAAAAGACAAACTGAGTAATAAATTATGTATTTAAACGAAAATTCCAACACTACCATTAGTTCTACAGTACTATAAAACTGCATTAGTTCCTAATAGTTACCAACAGAGGAATTCATCCAGTATATGCAATGAGCAGAATCGGAGCACATACCTAATGCAGATAATGGACTGCCTTCATACAATGCTATCAACGATTGCACCCTCCAAATCTTCATGTTCATTGCAATATTCAAGGTGGCTGATGTGTTCAAAATTTTGGTTGTGCCTTACTTGTTCAGAAATAGCTTCATTTTCAGTCTTGACTGTTTCTTGCATCTCCAGGCCTGAATGCCTGAAACTTAAGTGAGCAAAATAGTTTGGAATTGTCTTGCTACTTATTTTTGAGTCAACTATCAGTGACAAAAATTGCTGCTTTCTGAATACAAAACACACATAACTGTAGCTATTTAAAAACTTAATCCTAAGGATGGTGTAGTGTCTAAAGGCCACATAGATGCGTGCAACTGATGATAGTTAAAACGTGTTTGGCAGCAGTCTCCTGCCCCTATTAAGCAGCATAGTGATCCAAATAAACAAAGGGAATCCCAAAAATGTTCTTAATGTCCCAATAAGCAGCTGCCCGGATTAACTGATGAACTATGTAACTGAGATCGACTGTATATACAGGATTAAACAGGTATTGAATGGATAAGTAATGGAGGGATATGGACCATGTGCAGACAATGTGATCAGTTTAAATTGACATCATGGTCAGCACAAATATTGTTCCTATGCTGACAGTTTATTTTCATGCAGTAAAGTGTCAGTCAAAGGGGAGATGGTGGATATTTGAGAGAGAATAAAACAAGGCTGCAGGAAAATAAGAGAAGGGTTAATAGACTCGTAAGAATGCACTGCTGAATGGATCTGGTGGGCTAGGGTGGCTTTCAGTATTATGAATAATAAAAGGTCCTGATTAACGGAAATAGCCTAATCAATCTTCCTGCTTTGGTGTAGATCAGTATTGCAAGAAAGGATAATAAATGTGCCAGTAATATCCACATCTGTGGGTAAATAAAATGTCAGATCACACTGCAAGCAGGTTTGGTTGCACAAACTGACTACCCTGCAGACTACCTTACATTTGAAGAACGGCTATTGTGAAATTGACATTGTTATTCCTACCAACGTGTTAATATTTTTGTACAACATGGAAAAAGTTAGTTGTAGAAAATATGTAAATGTTGGATTTTAAAGGTATCATTTTATCCTCATTAAAGTAATACTTTTCTCTTGAGTAGTCTCTGCTCTGTGAAAGATGATTGTCAACTGTTTCTTAAAAGTATAGATTTGTAATTAGAGCAGGGGTAATTATTTCCTCTATCACTTATGATTTCTTTAAACTGCCTCTGTTACGTATGATCTAGATGGCAGTTAGATCGTTAAATAAATATTACTCAATTACTTTCACAGATAAATTAGTCTTTTGCTATCACACTCTGCTCTTTATAATGTGCTGTCTTTGAAAACAAGCTGCAGTAACAAAGCTGTACATTTAATATAGCAAGAGGAGGAGTGTAGTGATGAAGACTTGTGTGTCCATCTAATGCCCTCTGCTGTGTAGTGATGTAATGACATCAATAGCTTTTCACCAAGGGCAAAACCTGAACAAGTCAGGGGAAGACTTGTACTTTCACACTTCAAGCATTTTCAAGTTATTAATCATCTTGGGCATGCCTAATTATTCAATTGTTTGCCTCAAATGTTGAGATGCTAAAAATAAGAGGCAATTGATAAGAAGAATAGGTACAAGCTGTTCCTATTGGTGGAATAATTCAGTATAAAACAAGAGCAAAACCTTAACTTTTGAATTGGACAATTTGAGAAAATATGTGCAAACAGTAGTGTAATCTAGGGCTTTCTTCCATAAGATGTGGATACATAAAATTTCCATTAAATCTGGTTGAGTATGGTTATGGTGCAGATATGAGGAACTGATGTATAGATCAGCCAAGATGTAATTCAGTCCCATTCTTTCAACCAGTGATTAAAAGCTGTCTATTTCATTTTCTCCTTGACAACCCGTGAAGTACCCATCACATTTTGTAACAGAAAGAGTGGAATGTCATGTATGCTCAGCAATTTCCCAGAGACTGCACTCTTACAATGACTAGATAATGGCTGTAGTAATATTGATAGAAGAGCAAGTATTGACTAGAACACCAGTGACAGTATTCCTAGTCTTATAATTATGCCTAGGATCTTTTATATCCACTTGAGGAAAGATAATTTAGCGATTCAGCTGAAAGATAACACTTCCCTCAATGTTAGAATTTAAACTCCCACTCTTACTAATTCAAAGATGTATTATCTGCTGTAGGACTTACTAAAAGAAAGTTCACAACATTACATCAAAATATGAGAAACTAAAGAACAATAATAAAGTAATAGTATACTAACAGCTGCTGCTGCATTCAGAAATGGACACCTGGAATGGGTTACCAGCTGGAATGTTACCAGCAAAGCCCTGGAAGAGGTAAGTATAGACAGCAATGGGTAACACTCGGCTTTTTGCAGCTGGATGAACTGAAATGGGTCAGTTGGTCTTCCTCAACTATAATTATCTTGTCATCTTTGATAAATTACAGTGGTGGATAATTATTCTGCTACCATTGGTTGAAACTGCAAATGTAACAGGAAAAAGGGGTAACAAACTCAAATGTAAATTAATGTGACTTGATATTCTGAGTAGAAGTGAGAGACAAGTGAAACAGCACTTGGAAATAAATCTATAGATGGGATCTTTCATGTCTGTATGATGATGAAAAGAAACTTTTTCATACTATCTTGAAAGTTTCTTCCCACGGCAGTTAATCTGACCAGCCATTTAGTTAATAACCCTCCTCTGCCATCTATCAATTAACCTCGTTACTGCACTGTTTGTAAAGACTTAAAACTGCTTTTTATAATCCTATTTACCTTGTAAGTCACGCTGGTATTTATGCATACAGTATTTTATTCCATAACCATATTTTAACCTCTAACTTTATTTTTTGTAATTTTTTTGCATGCTGTTCCATGACTAATACACCTCAGCATATGCCTAATATGTGTAAATGTATATTGCAAATAATGTTGATACTTGGTTATTTTATTGAAGTACAATAGTTTGTAAGGATTGAGATGTTAATTTTAAGTATGCTATTTATGTAGGAGCCAGAGTTCTACACCTTGCAAAACTTTTTTCAGATTTCTTATGTCCTGAAAAATTGCATGGCTATGAAACCATGTTACTAATAAAGTATAAATTTAAAAGAATTAATTAAAGATCTGAAATGGATGCAACCAGTGAGTGGCATGGTAGTGTAGAGAACAGCTTAATGCCGTTACAGTAGTGTTTTAACATAGTCTGTGCCGTGCACAGAAACTTTTTCCAGAATTATATTCTCAGATATGCACATGAGAAGCAAAATGAGGATCCAGTTGAGTTATGCGGTGGGAAATCTGAGCTACTTTGCGAAGCCTACCTGTTAGAGGATCCTCTGTAGGTCACCTCAGTGCAAGCTAGAACACCTCAAATAAATGATCATTCTACTGACTGCAGCTGACTCTTGTATCCAGAGTGCAGTGGAGAAGTCCATTTATCTGCTTTATCAGTCCTTTCAAAATGATAGATGTATTGTGCAACCTGGTAGCACATTGATGTACAATACACGTGACAGAATTCACAATTGCATCTTGAATGGTTGAAAACTTTCTTCACCCTTCTACTTTTGGAACTACAGTCATTCAAGTGACATTTGAGTGTTTCAGAAAAGATCCAGACAGGGATCTATGGCACCAATAAGTTTTTTTTGCATCTGCTATTGTCCATGTATTGAGGCAGTCAGTGGTTCAATTGATATCTGTTAAAATGAAATGGCAAAAAGGCACCATCATGCTAAATGGTGGCCCTGTGATTTATTTTAATATATTGATTTAGAAGTTCAGTAGATTCCAGTTCATTCATCCATCAGTTAATCTAGGCAGCCACTTATTTAGGACAACTCTTAAAGAACAAAAACTTAATTGAGAAATAACTGGGATGTCCTTTGTTTATTTGGGGTACTATGCTGCTCAATTTGGCCAGGAGACTGTTGCTGAATGGTTTCTAACTAACGTCAGAACAGTTTTTAAATAGTGACCATTGTGTGTGCTTGTGCTCAAAAAGAGTGTGACTTTTCTCACTGGAAGTTGGTGAGAAATAAGCAGTAAGACAATTTGGAACTGATTTGTGCACTGTGGTTTCAAGGATCCAGGCTTGGAGATGCCAGAAACGACCAGGAATGAAAATGAAATGACTTCAGTACTTCAAGTTGGGAACTGTGAAAAATTTGAAGATATCAACAATAATCTTAAATGTTGCAATAAAAATGAAGATTTGGAGGATGCAATGACTTCAGTACTTCAAGTTGGGAACTGTGAAAAATTTGAAGATATCAACAATAATCTTAAATGTTGCAATAAAAATGAAGATTTGGAGGATGCAATTGTAAAATTGTATGAAGGTAGTCCAACATCTGCACTAAGTGTCTGTGCTAATTTTGTTAGCTTGCAGTCAATCTAAAGAACACTGCAGCATGTTAGTTACCCATCGTATCCACCGATGACAGTAAAACTTCTATGGAAGTGTTTTTAAAATGGAAAATGTGTTGCACTGAAACAGTTCCTATTCTCTCAACCTTGTACACCTGGGTCCAGTGGTACAAATGGTCATCACAAACTAGGATCTGTGCCTTACCATGCATTTCATTCTCCACGAAGTTTTGCAGAATCTCCTTCATGGCTGCTAGATCTCACTATTGATTTCATCCATCCTCTCTACTGGAGCTGACTTCACATGCTAGGACAGGCATGTCCCTATTTCAACAGGGTATGAGGTCACCAGCTACCCTCACCTGGTTTAATTTGCATGGCAAAACAGTCAACTGGGGTGTGGCTGCTGTTTCATGCAAACAGCTACTTGGAGCCACAGGTGGGAGCTGGATGTATGGTGGGGACCAAAGGTGATTGAGCTGTCCTAGGATAGACACTCAGACCCCTTCATGAGTGGTGCCACCTTCCCTTGACACCCCATACATGGCAGTATATGCTGGATAAATTCCTCCATCGATAACTTAAAAATGCCACTGTTCCTTCAATGTTATCTTGTTACTCTTTTAATGTCCCTTTTGTATATTCACTCACTCTTGTAATTTATAACAAAAATCCTTTCAAAAATAACAGCAAAACTCCCATTAATGATTAAACCAATGTCACATGCAATCTGTTAGCATTTATTTCTTTATTTAGAAATCATGTGGATGAGTTTGCAATTTCTGTTGGTCTAAGGACTTATAGCTAAAGTGTCACCTTTTCAAAGGTATGCACATTTACTAAGAGATCTCCACCCTTTCTAAATTGCACACTCTGGAATAAATCACTAGTCTCAGCAGGAATAGTATGCTTAATAAAGGATTGGTAAACCTTTTGTGCTCTTGTTGCTTCTGTTTGTAAATGGGAATCTTGAAAGCTTTTATGAATAAATTCACTATGGCACTACTGCATATTTATTAAAGTGAACTCTATAGTACTTGGTGTATTTGAATTCTGTTCTCTGGCTTTGCATTGCAGTATATTTCTGCAAATGAGTGTTAATCCTTGCTGGGCTGAGTGTATTTAAACTTGCTTCATATACTATACATTGGTTGAGAACAGGAGACTTGTATTCCTGGCCAGGATTGCATTCAAAGAAAGAGTTGAAATGTAATTCTGATTTACCATGTTACATGGCCCACCTGATGAGGCCTGTTTTTTTTCCAGGAAGGATTTTCTCTAATTGAAGCTCACAAGTGGTGGAAGGCAGTACGTAGAGCAGATTGTGTGCTCTTTGGATCTAAAGTGAAGGTAAGAAGTTGTAACTTTTTTAGGACTAGAATATGTTCTACTTGTTAATTTTGGTTAATATCTCTCTGTAGATATCACCTTTTGGTGGAAAGCCTTGTGAGATCCTGAGGTCCAGAGAATGATGCACCCTGGAGCTCAGCTCCTGCTAGGGTCACCCATAGTGGTAAAATCAAGGGGGAGGTTCCAGACAAAGACCGATCCAACCAGTACCTCAACAGTGAAGCTGATGGAAGATGGTGACAGATCATGATGGCAGTGAAGGTGGAAGAAGACTGCAGCAGTGAAGGGTTTCCAGTTGTCTTACATTCCATGCTACTGGAACCTACCCAATCTGTCGAGCCATGTGGTGACTGCACATACATCAGACTACCCACATTAAACAAAGTCATGCACAAGCATTCCCCATTAAGGGAATAACCCCTTTAGAGAACATCATACTCAGCTCGAGGGATCATACCACTATTTTGCTTAATTACTATAATTTTCACTCACTGGTAAGATACTAAATTGACTTCAGTGTAATGATCATCAGAAGTGAGGCAGAGATTGTTTACACTTTGTGTATTCGTAATTACTTTAATGTTGTCACCCGTACTGAGATGCAGTGAAAATTTTGTTTTGCATGCTGTCCAGACGAATCAATCCAAATGTAAGTACACTGAGGTATTACAAAAGCAAAAAACATAACAATGGAGAGCATAGTTAAGATTACAGAGAAAATGCAATACAGGTTAACAAATATGGTGTATGGATCTTGAGGTAAATTATGAGATCAAGAATTCAAATTTGTTGTTGAAGAGTCTTGTAATAGCAGGATTAAAAACTGCCCTTGAGCTTGGTGGTATGAATTTTTAAGCTTTTGTATTTTCTGCCCATGGAAAGGGCGAGAAGAGAGAATGACTAGGTTGGGAGGTGGCATTGATTATATTAACTGCCTTCCCAAGGTGCAGGAGAAGCTGGTTTTCGTGATTGTTTAAACTACATTCACAGCTCTCTGTAATTTCTTGTAGTCTCGGGCAGAACAGTTGTCATACCAAGTTTGTGATATATTAGGACAGGATGCTTTCCGTGTTGCATTGATAATAATTGGTGAGGGTCATCAGGGACACGCCAAATTTCCTATGCTTTAAGGAAGTAGAAGTGCTTGTTTGCTTCTTTGACCATGGCATTTGCATAATTGGATAGGTGATATTTATGATTTCGAACTTGAAAGTTATAAACCACCTACATCCCAGCACCATTGGTACAGACAGGAATATGTATTACTTCCCATTTCCCGAAGTCGGCGACCAACTCTTTTGGTTTTCTGCCATTGAGTGAAGGTTGTTATCATTACACAATACCACTAGGCTCTCGCGAATAAATTACAATCCACTTTTCTTTTCCTTCAATGGAAACATCCCAGTTTTTGACATTCTCCCTCATAATCAACTTTCCCTTCCCAGTATAAGTTTATCAAAAATAACTGTTTGCAACATCTTTGTGCAGCTGACAAATAATACGAGCTTTCATTTACATGGTGGAGAAACTAAAATCTTAATGAGGAATTAAAGCTACTTGAGAGTTCGTGCTGTGATATCTATGAATAGAAGTTTACAAAAGATTGTCTTTCAGTCTATAAACCTTACAGATTCTAAATACATTTTGATTCTAAGAAGTTTTGACAGTTCATGTAGAGCAATTCAGAATTACTCTATTCAGCAAATTTGAAAATTTGAGAAAGCACATTTGTAGTCTGTTTCCTTTTCTCCTCATATAGAATGAAAGCCGGATGTTTCGAGTGCAGTTCAGTGGTGATTCACTTGAACAAGCAATGGAGCACTGCTCTAACTGTATGCAAAAACTGCTTCTCCATATACATGTACAAAATCCTGAGGGAAATGATGTGAATCGAGGTCTATTGTTGAGCCAGCCAGCTAGCAACCAGTCTGAAAGTCTGGAGTTAGAGGTAAGATAACAGGGATAAAGTGACACCTATTACCCAGTTTGTTTTGATTTTATTGTAAAGTCCTAATCTGAGACCTGTTTAACAGTGTAATGTTGATATGCTATCAAAATATTCCCCATCTTTCCTCTCAATAATATGAATGCCTTGTACCTGTGAAATCTCATGCAGCACTGACAAGCAGCTTATCTGCAAGTGGTGTTACAGAATAGGCTGCATTAAAAGCTGCACAATGTGAGAAACATCACTATTTGTGGTGGTGTTAGTGAGCAAGCCCAGCTGTCATGTTGTTAAGCCTCTTAAACTGCACCTCAGCAGAAGTATGCCATTGCTGGATATCCTCTACAAGTATTTCTCATGAAAAGTGTACAACAGTGATGATGAAACCTAGAGATTATTTCCACATATAGGCATTTTTTCAGTGTATTTGTGGCTGAAATAATTAGTTATCTGCAAAACTGAAATCGGGGGACATGTGGAGACCTCTTCAATGACTAGAGTGAGATATGCCATAAAGGAAATTAGTTGTTATCGGAAACCAGCCATCATAACACCGGTACATCATTGCAGGAGTTCCTCGGAGATCAATAGCTGCTTCATTAAAGGCCCCCTGTCATAAAGTTAATTTTGGTCTGTTTGTTGACACTTTAACAGTTCTTGGCTCCATTTATCTGCCTTTGATAATGAAGCAACCCATGTCACTGTACTTCAGGGTCTGGTTAATATCCAGATTTTGGGTGAAAAGTAACAGGTATTTTTTCCAACACGCAAGGGGCAAATAATGGTTAGCTTGAATTGACTAATTATGCCCTAATATCACCTTGACAGATTAAATGTTAAATTGTATCTGATGCTTTTACTATTAATTTTTTTAATCAATTTTGCCATGTTAAGGATGCCAGAGAAATTGCTGCTGTTTGTGGTTCAATCAAAGGAAGAAAATGCGGCTAGGTCTTTTTCCTTCAACTGTCTGCCAGCAGCAACAATTCAAACATGAGTAGAGTTTGGGGCAGCACAGTTTAGCAACAATATTCAAATTTTCTTTGAGCAATGTTGAGAAAATCTAGATAGAGGATACCAATTTAACACATTAAATGACAGAAGTGATTCAGAGAGTAAATGGTCTGTTGCTACTTCCATGGACCTCTGTGCTTTATCCCTTTTCCTCCAATTTTTTCCTCCAGATTGGATTGGAAGATTTGTTTTTGATATATTGGAAGGCTGTGGGTTTTAAACATGGCCCAGACTGCCACAAAATCTACCCTGCAATTCTTGCCAAACTGTGCCACATTTCAGGTGGTGCTATCTTTAAGCTGAATTAGACTAAAGCTTTGCCTTCACTTTTATGTGGATACAAATAACCCATGGTGCTATTTTGAAGAAAAGTTCTGTGGTTCTTTCCAATATCCTGGTCAGTGAATTTGCAATAAATGTCAAGCTTCAACCACTTTTATTTACTCCGTATGAGATCAAGAAATAGCCGAGACAGCAAAGGCAGTGGCAAAGGGTGACATTGTGTAGTACTAAATGCCTTGTTCCAGAATAAGCTGTACCTAAGCCAGGATGTTCCAGTGCAGTTACAATGCAAGTATCAACCGAACAACATGGAAGATTGCGCTGCTGTGCCTTGACAAAAAGTAAGACATTTCCATTCAGATTAAGTACCACCCAGTGAGTCTACATCAGTCATAAGCAAAATGAAGGGAGACATCCTTGGCAGAGCTATCTGTTGACATTGCTATCAATAGACAATAGGTGCAGGGGTAAGCCAGCACCGCCATTCAGTATGATCATGGATGATCATCCACAGTCAGTACCCCCTTCCTGCCTTCTTCCCATATCCCTTGACTCTGCTCTCTTTAAGAGTTCTATCTAACTCTTTCTTGAAAGCATCCAGAGATTTGGCCTCCACTGTCTTCTGAGGCAGAGCATTCCATAGATCCACAACTCTCTGGGTGAAAAGGTTTTTTCTGAACTCTGTTCTAAATGGTCTACCCCTTATTCTTAAACTGTGGCCTCTGGTTCTGGACTTCCCCAACATCGGGAACATGTTTCCTGCCTCTAGCTTGTCCAATCCCTTCATAATCTTATGTTTCAATCTGATCCCCTCTCATCCTGCACTCACTCAATAGCAAGAATGTCCTTCCTCAAATTTGGAGACCAAAACTGAACACACCACTCCAGGTGTGGTCTCACCAGGGCCCTGTACAACTGCAGAAGGACATATTTGCTCCTATACTCAACTCTCCTTGTAATAAAGGCCAACATGCCATTAGCTTTCTTCACTGCCTGCTGTACCTGCATGCTTACTTTCAGTGACTGATGTACAAGAACACCTCGATCTTGTTGTACTTCTGCTTTTCCTAACTTGACACCATTCAGATAGTAATCTACCTTCCTGTTCTTGCCACCAAAGTAGATAACCTCACATTTATCCACATTAAACTGCATTCTCCATGCACCTGCCCACTCACCCAGCCTGTCCAAGTCACCCTGCATTCTCCTAACATCCTCCTCATATTTCACACTGCCACCCAGCTTTGTGTCATCTGCAAATTTGCTAATGTTACTTTTAATCCATTCATCTAAATCGTTAATGTATATTGTAAATAGCTGTGGTCCCAGCACCGAGCCTTGTGGTATCAAATGTCCATTTTACATTTTGTCTAGACTGTTTTGGCTCCAAACAGCACAGATATGATCCAAACTTGGACTAAACTGAATTTCTACCTTCAACTTCAAGGCAGTATTTGATTAGGGCATCAAGCTCTGATACAAGTAATGTCAATAGGCATGAAGGGGAGATAGACCTTCTTCATAAAATGGAGAATGACTATGGTCACAGTCACAGTTCACATGCCAATTCCAGGATGTCACTAGAGGAGTGGCCTAGGCTTAACCATCTTCCTGATCTATCAATGATCTTCCTCTATTATACTGCCTGAAGTGAAGATGTTTGCTGAAGGTTCTACAACACTCAGTTCCAGTCAGTAAATAAAGCAGTTCATGCTTGCAGGTAACAAGATATAGACAAAATTTAGATATTTGTAGGCAAATAGTAGGTGAAGTTCATGCCACAACTTTTAGGAAATGTCTGTATTCAATAAAGGAATCTAACCCAAGGCATTCAGTAGCATTACTGTCAACCTCCTGGAGAGTTGAGCAGAAACTAAACTGTGACTTTGGATCAGATAAGTAAGTTGTGATCCTGCGGTGATTGATTTACTGCCATTCCTATTTACAAGATACTAATCATTCTCCACCTGGATCAGTATACAGTCGGCCCTCCTTATCTGCAGGGGATTGGCTCCTGGACACCCGTGGGTGCTCAAGTCGGTGGACTTTAGGACCCGGTGGGACACCGGACCTTATTTAACCTGTGTCAGTGTGGTGGACTTTAGCTCCTGGCAGAGCTTGGAACCCACCACCCACAGTGTTTCTGTTCCGGAAAACGATCACAATTGAAAATAAAGTGGAAATAATAAAGCAATCAGAAAGAAATGAAATTCCATCGGTCATTGGAAAAGCATTGGGCTACAGTCGGTCAATGATTGGAACAATTTTAAAGGATAACGTGAGAATAATGGAACATGAGAAGGCCCAGCCCTGGTGAAAGCTACAATTAATACTAAGCAACGCAGAGGTTTAATTATTGAAATACATATGTTTCCTAAGTGTTTTGTATGTATAGAAAGGTAAAAATATACTATATACTGAGACAAACATTTGACTAACTGACGCTAAATAATACCGGATGTACCTGTTCTGACTTGGAGAACTTCTGTTTTTTTTTTGATTTCCAGTCTGCGGTAACCTATGCACATCTTCCCATATACTTTTCTATCATCTCTAGGTTACTTAAAATACCTAATACAATGTAAATGCTATGTAAATAGTTGCTATACTGTGTTGTTTAGGGAATAATGACAAGAAAAAAAGTCTACATTCTCGAACAACAAGTGCAGGAGAGAGAACTTCCGGGTTTTCCTGATCCATGGTTGGTTGAATCCGTGCATGCAGAACCCACAGATAAGGAGGGCTGACTGTAATTCCAATACTCGAAGCTTGACACAATCCAAATACAGAAGCTTGCTTAATTGGCACCCCGTTAACTACAGCCAAATATTTATTCCCTTCACTTCCATCAAACAGTGTGTAGCATGTATAAAATTCACCCTGGTTACTCTCAAAGGCAATTCTGACAACACCTCCCAAAGCAAAAAAAGGCAAAGATGGATGTGTGCGCCCTTGCTCATTTCCTCTGAATTGCACACCATCACGACTTGGAAATATATTGCTATTCCGTCATAATTACTTAATCCTTTGTAGCAATGTGGAAGTAGCTTCATCACAGATTAGTAGTTCTAGAAGGGGACCAAGCAGTAACTCTTACCAGTCCCATTCATATTGTCAAAAATTAAATGAATAAAAATTTTAGATCATCTGCTAACTACTTCATAGATGTTTATGGGACCCATGTGTAAGTTGATCATGATTTATATTTTATTGACAGGCTCAGGATACAGAGAAAGGGCAATCACAAATGCAAAGCATCCTTTCTGACCATAGGATGTCAATAAAACAAGTAGCAAAGGTAGGTGAAAATAATCGTGTTTCTGTCTATTGCCTTTTAGTTTTAGTCAGGGTAAGGTTATTTTAGAGAGCCAACCTTGCTACTTCTGATTCTTAAATAGATATTTTTGACAACTTTCACATGTGAAAGTTGGCCTATAATTGGCTGATCAAAAGCTTTTACAGCTGAATATGTGTGCCTGTCAACTGTCTGCAGAGCAATACTGATTTCACTTTAACACATTGACCTAGAAGTTCATTGATAGAGAAAAAAATCACTAGAACTTTTTGTTGTCAAACAATTGTTTGTTGACAATAGTCTGCCATCTCTGTTGAATGGACACTAGAATTTCTAGCTTAGCATAGCAGTTAGCATAATGCTATTACGGCTCGGGGCACTGGAATTTGGTGTTCAATTCCAGCATCATTTGTAAGGAGTCTCTGTAACTCCTCCCTGTAGAATGCTGGGTTTTCTCTGGGTCCTCCAGCATCCTCCCACTGTTCAAAGACATAGGGGTGGGTTAATTGATTATTGTATATTGTCCCGTGATTAGAATAGGGTTAAATCAGGGTTGTTGGTTGCTGGGCAGAGCTGCATCTCTAAATACTGTTTTGGGTTTCTGCTGAATTGCATAGTTTCCATAGGCTTTCAGTGCAACCAACTGGGTATTTGAAAATGTCTTACCTGGTAGTCTGTTCTTTGTCCAAGACATGGTTTCAGTGTGGGATGGAGTGAAAAGATGTGGTTGTCAGATTAACTTGCCTGCATAGGTATCTGCTGTGACTGGAATGTGTGAAGATTGAAAGGAGAGGGCAGGGTGGTCCAGTATTGATGAATCTTCAGTAGAAGACAAGACCTGGGTTTTTTTTTAATGGATCCGCTGTTGATGTTGAGGAGAGGGTCCAAGTGGTGGAAGCTTGAGGAAAGTGGAGGTAAATAGGACTGGTGTGGGAGGGTGGGATAGTAAATTAGAGTAAGGAAATCTGTGCAGTGCCATAAGTGTGTGTATGAAGGTGCAAAAGAATTCACTGACTGACTGGAATTAACACCCAGTGTACTGTTGCATTTTCTGAGTGTTTTTAGTGGTGGTTGTAAAGGGAGCATGATCCAAGTTTCCTGTCAAAACTCCAAAAGGAGCTTTCCCAAGAAAAATCTGTTGACTTTCTTCATTTATGTAGAAGTTGGACAGATACACAACTGAACTTGTCAGATGTGATCCCATTGAGTCCTGATGAAAGGTCTCAGCCTGAAACATTGATTGTTTATTCTTTTCCATAGATGCTGCCTGGCGTCCTGAATTTCTCCAGCATTTTGTGTGTTGCTGGCTTTCCAGCATCTGCAGATTTTCTCATGTTTGTATGTAAAGCTGTTTGCTTTCTTTAGTTACAGCTTAATTTCACAATCTATTATTTCATATTTTCCTCCTTTGAAATCTTTTAAATATTGTAATACAGTTTTAAAGTGTGCCTAAAATTAGGAAAGCATAGATTGAGTAACTGTGAAGGATATTAAAATATGTGCAGATGCTGGAAACCTGAAATAAAAGTAGAAGCCAGGAGAGATTAAATGCTGGGGAAAATCTGCAGGTGAGGAAGCATCTGAGGAAAGAGAAACAGTTCACATTTGATGTCGAAGAACTGCCTGATCCTACTGAGGTTTTCCAGCGTTTGCTTTTATATCAAATAGGAAGGACTACCTCCTGACAATAGGGGTAATGAACAGTGAGCATAGTTCTTGGGTAATACTCACGAGGTAAGTCAAAAAATATGAAATCATCCAGTGTGTGTGATATTTTGAATTCACTGACTGAAACTATCATCTAATTTTAAAGTGGATAAACTTAAGAAAAGCTATAACCTACAATGAGACCTGGAAAATGGTTTCATCATAATGATTGTTATTTGGAGCAGCAGGCAAACAAAAAGGCCAAAGAACCATAATTCCACCAGTGTTATTTTGTTTATGATCCATGTCTGTCCTAAATTTACTAATGAAAAGATGGCCAGTAATTAAGAAAATTAGAAGCAAAGACATTAACAGCACTGATTAATAATGAAAGGCATTATTTCTGCTTGTATTTTGTTTCATGCAGACACAAATCTAATTCTGTAGTACCATTACTTATTGTCTGTATCTTGTGATTTTATCAATATTTGAGATATGACAACTCACATAAGAAATGTTGAAGTTTCTTTTAATATTAATAACATCTGTGAGATCTTGCATAAACCATACCAAAGCAATGTCTTTCATTGAAATAGCATTAGAATTGCATGACAATAGCCCAGCAGGCACACTCAAACGGTTCAATTAATATCAGAGAATATAGAGTATACAATCTGAAATTCTTACTCTTTGCAGAGTCATCCATGAAACAAGAAAGCCCAAAGAATGAATAATAATATATCAGAACTCCAAAGCTCCTCTCTTGCACAAGCAGAAGCATTAAACCCCCCCCCCCACAACTTCACCAGCAGAAGCACCACCCCCACCTACCATGCAATCAATAGCAAAAGACCCCAAAGAAATGCTGATCTAGAGTTCATCAAAAACTACAGCCCATCCTAACACACTGGTATCTTATACAGGCTCTCTCACCAGTGAGGGAGACAGAGGTCACTCCTGCAACAACAAGGTCAGCAGCTCGCTGTTCCAATGTTACAATCTTCTGTGTTGCCTCTCCAAGCCCCCTGAATCTGGGACCAACAGGCTCTCGCCCTCCGTGAGAGAGAGGTAATGCTTGAGTACAAGAGTCGTCTTCCGACAGCAGTGCACACCACTTGCTGTCAATATCAGTCTCCCACAACGCTTCAGTCGATGAAATCGGTGAGGAATCTGGTCATCCACAGGGCCACTCCTAAAAGCACACATCTTCCAGGCTGCACAGCCAGTGTGAAAACACACTGCTTTCAGAGAACCATAGTTTGAACTGTAGATCATGAGCTCCGACAGAATCTCAGCCACCTTGTAAAGAAAAGACACAAGAAAGGAAGAACAAGCTGCTTCATGAGCGATCTGGAAGAAGTCGCCTGGATCTACAAAAACCACTGGTACCATCTTTCCTAGCTCCTCCCCTAACTAATTTGGGAGATGGGTAAAAGAAACATCTCATTCCTGATGGGACAGATTACCTCATGAAGACAGATTACTTTTTCAGTTTAACCCTCCAGGAGAAGATGGAGTCAGTGCTTTGTTTGTTAAGCTAGGTGTCTGTTGCCAGTCATGTCTCACTCAGGACAGTATTTTCAATGTCAAAGCACAAAGATCCTCAAGCTATTGTAGCAGAGTTGTTTGGAGTTGTTGCAGCTGGGGCTGTTCTAGAGGGCTCTGATGTTCAAGGTTGTGTGTTCTGCGCATGACTTCTTACAGCACATGATCATTTGCATCTTTTCTCCTGTGTGAACTTGACAGAGTGAGGCCTTGTTCCGTTGGCAAGGGTTCCAAGACAACTGGAAACCAGCCTTTGGTGCAGGGAAATGATTGCTCAAACATTTGTAACATCCCTTGTCTCTCAGCATGCGCTCACTCATTCTCAAGAAAACACGTATACACAAATGGGACCGACACATCATTGTTCATTACCTTTCCTCACTCCCCTCCATTGCCTGCTCTTACCTGACCATTCCCACCCTTACTCTTCCCTGTTTGTTGGTTCTTTGTTTGACTGTCACCCAGCCACACTTTGGCTGCCCTAAATTCTGAGCCCTCCTATCCTGGTTGTTCTCCAACCTCACTGCTTCTTATGACAAACTTGCCAACATCAATTTTGCCATTTACTGAGAGCAGATAGTGTTGTTCTTGCAGAAGTTTATCAGAAGTGGATTATGCCTCTGGTAATTTCTTGATATTGGAATTAGCGTATTATTTTCACATGCATTGAGATACAGTGAAAACTTAGTTTTACAAGCCATCCATTCAGATGATTTCAAAACACAAGTTCATGAAACAGTACAAAGAGAAAAGCAATAATAGAAAGCAGAATGTAGTGTTACAGTGACAAAGAGAATGCAATGCAAATAGACAATAGCTTGCAAGGGCCACAGTGAGGTAGATTGTGAGCAAGAGTTCATCTTTAAGGTACAAGAGGTTTGTTCAGGAGACTTAACACAGGGATAGAACCTGTCCTTGAGCCTGGTAGTACAGGTTTTCAAGCTTTTGTATCTTTTACTATAAGGGGAAAGAGGAGAGAATGACCAGAGTAAGTGTGATCTTTGATTATGCTGGCTGCTTTTCCGAGGCAGCAAGTTGTTGACAAGAGTCCGTGGAGGGGAGGTAGCTTAGTGATGGACTGAGCTGCATCCATAAATCCATGCAATTTCTTGCAGTCTTGGTCAGAGCAGTTGCCGTGCCATGCGTCTGGATGGGAAATATCCATCTATAAAAATTATTGAGGGTCATTGGGGATATGTTGAATTTGCTTTGTCTTTAGAGGATGACAGGATGTTGCATGTTTTCTTGACTATAACATCTGCATAGTTGGATCCCAAGCATAAAGCTAAGTCTTCACAGGAATGGCTTAAAGTCACCAAAGTTAATACATAGAACATAGAAGTCCACAGCACATTACAGGTCCTTCAGCCCACAATGTTGTGATGACCAGGAAACCCTACTCTAGAGACTGCCTAGAATTTCCCTTGCTCATAGCCCTCTTTTTTTTTCTAAGTTCTATGTACCTGTCTAAGAAGCTCTTAAATGACCCTATTGTATCTGCTTCCACCACCACTGCTGACAGTGCATTCCATGCACCCACCACTCTGTAGAAAAATTTACCCTGACATCCCCTCAATATCTACTTCCAAGCACTTTAAAACTATGCCCCCTCATGTTAGCCATTTCAGCCCTGGGAAAAAGCCTCTGGCTATCCACATGATTAATGTCGCTCGTCATCTTGTACACCTCGATCAGGTCACCTCTCATCCTCTGTTGCTTCAAGGAGAAATGGCCAAGTTCACTCAACCATCTAGGCAACATCCTTGTAGTCTCCTCTGCACTCTCTATAGTATCCACATCCTTCCTGTAGTGAGGTGACCAGAACTGAACACAGTACTCCAAGTGGGATCTGACCAGGGTCTTGTATAGCTGTAACATTACTTCACGGCTCTTGAGCTCAATCCCACTGTGCGGTTCTTTGTGGAAATGGGACCTGCTCTCAGGGCCTCATGACTGGCTGCTTTTCGATATGCCAAAGATGCGGCCTGGTGACTAGTGCGCCTTCAGGGTGCCAGATTTTTGTGGCTCTGGAGGCAGGTGGATTCAAGGCCGGTGCCCCCACCAGATGTGTTGTGGGAGTACTTGGAAGATTGAAAGTAGTGAGCTGGCTGAGTGCACAGAGCTCAGAAAAAGCAATGCAACAGACTTTTAATGCCATAAATCAGCAAGTTGTTTTGTTATCTCCCCTATCACTGTGAAACAGGGACAAATTTTTCCATTACTGGGGAGTGAGAGTCTGTGGTTTGTTGAATTACCAGGTGAACGAGTAGTCTTTGGGGTACTGCAAGCCTGTGTCTTCATTGATGTTTTGCTGCACACTTGAGTGCTCAGTGGGGGCTGCCAATGCTTTTTGCTGGTGGGGAGGGGGGTGTCGTTGCTTCCCTGAAGAACACCACTGGTCACTGATCTTCATGCAGAATGCAAACCATCTACAACCACCCTTTGCCTTCTGTGGGCAAGCCAATTCTGAATCCACAAAGCAATGTCTCCTTGGATCCCATGCCTTACTTTCTGAAGGAGCCTTGCATGGGGAACCTTACCAAATGCCTTACTGAAATCCATATACACTACATCCACTGCTCTACCTTCATCGGTGTGTTTTGTTACATCCTCAGAATTCATTCAGGCTCGTAAGGCACGGCCAGCCCTTGACAAAGCCATGCTGACTATCCCTTATCAGATCGTCTCTCCAAATGCTAATAAATCCTGCCTTTCAGGATCTTCAACAATTTGCCCATCACTGAAGTCACACTCACTGGCTTGCAGCTACTATTTTCATCCCTGTTGATGACGCAAAGATCATTGTAAGAGGCTCAGCAATCTCCTCCCTCGCTTCCCACAGTAGCCTGGGGTACATCTCATCCAGTCCCGGTGACTTATCTAACTTAATGCTTTTGGAAAGCTCCAGCACATCCTCTGAATGTCTACTTGCTCAAGCATTTCAGTCCACTATAAGACATCCCCACAATTGCCAAGGTCTTTTTCCCTGGTGAATACTGAAGCAAAGTATTCATTGGATACCTCCACTACCTACTACGACTCTATGCACATGTTTCCACTATTGCACCTGATTGGTCCTATTCTCACATGGCTCATCCTCTTGCTTTTCATGTACTTGTAGAATGCCTTAAGAGTTTTTCTTAATCCTGCTCACCAAGGTCTTCTCATGGCCCCCTCTGTCTCTCCTAATTCCATTCTTAAGCTCCTTCCTAGCAACCTTGTCATTTTCTGGAGCTCTAATGGAACTTAGTTTCTTGAACTAAGCTTTTATTCTTAACTAGATTTTCTACATCCTTTGTACACCATGGTTCCTTCACCCTACCATCCTTTCCCTGCCTCAGCAGAACTTGCTAATGCAGAACTCTATGCAAAAGTTCCCTGAATATTTGCCACATTTCTGCTGTGCATTTCCCTGAGAATATCTGTGCCCAATTTATGCTCAAATTTCCTGCCTAATAGCATCATATTTCCCCCTAGCCCAATTAACTGTTTTTGCAAATAGTCTACTCCTATTCCTGTCCAACGCTGTGGTGAAGGAGATAGAGTTGTGATCACCACCTCCAAAATGCTCTCTCACTGAGAAATCTGATACCTGACCAGTTTCATTTCCCAATGCTAGATTAAGTGCAGCCTCTCCTCTAGTTGGCTTATCTACATATTGCATCAGGAAACCTTCCTGTACCCCATGCGCTAAAGAGATGCCAATCAATAGTAAAGTTTAAAATCTCCTATCACAACAATTCTATTATTATTGCACTGTTCCACAATCTGCCTCCCTATCTGCTCCTTGATATCCCTGTTACTATTGGGGGCGGGGGGTGGGTTCCATATTAAAAAAACACCCAGTAGTTATTGCCCATTTCCTGTTTCTGACTTCCACCCACCCTGACTCAGTAGACCATCCCTCCATGACTTCCTCTTTTTCTGTAGCTGTGACATCATCCTTAATTAGCAATGCCACACACCCAGCTCTTTTGCCCCCCCCCCCCCCGATCTTTTTGAAACATCTAAAGCCTGGCACACTCAGCAGCCATTCCTGTTCCTGAGACATCCAAGTCTCTATAATAGCCACAACGTCATAGTTCCATGTATTGATCCACATACTAATGTCCTGGGGTGACCAAGTCAGGGTCCAGACCTCTAATTGAGAATTTGTGACTGGACTTGAAAAGGGCTATTTACTCACAATCCCCATGCAATCTGACAGAGCTTGAGCAGTTTAATAGAGACCTAGCTACACAGGCTGTAATTGTACTAAATACTGCCTTGAAGGGGATGAATACTTGTGCAATCAATTATTTTGTGTTTTATACTTGTAATTGATTAGATCACTTTGTAGGCATCTGTTTTCACTTTGGCAGAAAAGTCTTTTCCTGTTGATCAGTGTCAGAAAAAGCCAAGTTAAATCCACAGTGATTCAATGTTGTAAAACAATAAAAGATGAACATTTCCGGTGGGAGGTGGGTGGTTGCTGAATACTTTTTATATGCACTGTAACTCATTCACAACACACAAAATAATATTAGCACAAATAGCACCTTATTTGTTAATTTATGACAAGTTAAAAAGTAAGCAGTATAATGCTGCTGGTGCTTCATATGTGATGAGGCATTAGTGGAACTAATACATGGTCAGTTTTTAAACAGACCATAAGAATTCAGGCTTGTAGTGGAAATAAACATTGTGCTGTGTCTTAAATTTTCCAGTCCAGTGTCCAAGTGTGGAGAATGCCCTCTTGGGCATTCTATATGACATTAGATTCTGTTAACCATTGTACATGGCACCAGCAAACTTTCGAACTAATATTCCAACAATATACCGTATTTGTTCTAACACCAAGTTATGAGTCTGAAGGATCTGCAACCTGAAGTGTTAACTCTTTTCTCCTCTATAGATGTTGCTTGACTAAGTGCTTCCAGAATTCATGTTTTTGAAATCTGTTTAAATTGACATTTTAATAACTGACATCACAACTGCATTAATGTTGAATAATGCTATTCAATATTAATAACTTCGGCATAATGTCACAGCTATATTTATGAAATAAATAAATCCACAATCAAAAATGAGAGAACTTGCTTCTGACTGTAGTGCTGATGAAAATGGAATATTCAAAGGCAAAAATGCGGTCAAGTTAACAATGATTAAATTTGTTAACTTTTGCTGTAAACCACCTTGGTCAAAACAGCCTCAAAGGACATTTGTATATTGATGATCGAATGATTTTTTTTTACCAGTGTGCACAGTAGGTGGTGTTGGTCTTCAGCTTTGCACTGCTGGATTTGTAAATCAGTCCTTTTGAGATGCAAATTCAGCCAGAACATTTTTTTTGCTAGTAATGATAAATCATAACTGATGCAACAGCAGAGAAAATTTACCAACTTAACATACGGTAGTTCAGCACTGGAGGAAATCTACCCAGGTTTAATGTTTTTATTGAATATATTGAACTTTTATTATTGTACATTTCTGGAGTAAAAATAATGAGATTATTATTTTTGGCCACATTGTCAATACATATTTAAACAGGTATCCTTAAGTTATCTTTACATTTTAATCAATATAGTATTCTGGCAGGCTGGCATAAGAAATTATTAAATTTGGTACTTTGTTCAGAACAGGCACTGTCTAGCATCTGCAATGTGTCTGGCACAAACTGTGGGTCAAAGGGCCTGTTTCCATGTTGCTCTGTATGTTCTATATCAAAAAAAACTCTACATTAAAGCTCTAGAAAACAACTCATGTTCAGGTATTTATGTTAAATTAGGATTAGATTTGTAACCTGGATCTTTGTTTCCCCACAGTCTATGCTGGGAGATAAATCTTTTAATCTGCCATTGGCCTATCAGCATTCAGCATTGAACACTGAAGAGTTGGGTCCTTTCTTAAAACTCTGTCTTATGGATCAGAGCTTTCCAGCATTTGTGGAACAAGTGGAGCAGGAACTTAAAAAGCTCATAGAAGAATGACTATGGCTTGACTTCTCTTGGTTCTGCAGAAGAGAATTGTTAGAAGTTGCATTAACTTTTCCTGTTGGAGTTCTTCAAGTTATATTAATGAATCTCTCTATTTTGGCCTTTCCATTCTAGATTATTAACTTAATTGTGTTTTCATTAGTAAATGAGATTTGAATAATTATTAGTTCATATCTAATGACTTTGTTGGAATTAAAACTGTGAAAAATTTCTTAAGGAGCGTGTGTCTTATGTTAATTAATGGATTATATGAAATGTTCTGTTGAGAATTGGCCTAAGCTGAGAGATAAATATCTAAACTGGTGCAGCTTGAAGCTATAGGGACCAGAAGGTCATGGGTTCTTGTCAGTTGCATATTGCAATACATTAGATCATTGCTTGGGTATTGATATACTAGGCCAGGATTTCCCAAATTTTTAATGCCATGGACCCCTACCATTAATCAAAGGGTGCAT
The DNA here is from genome assembly GCF_030144855.1 of Hypanus sabinus. Lineage (NCBI taxonomy): Eukaryota > Metazoa > Chordata > Chondrichthyes > Myliobatiformes > Dasyatidae > Hypanus > Hypanus sabinus. The sequence goes on along the minus strand of NC_082726.1, from coordinate 26,502,846 downwards.
GGTCTCCAGGTTGAGAACACCTGAATCTAAGCTGAGATTTTCTTTAAAATGTATTTTTGATTCTGTCAAAAATATTGTCAGAAGTGTCAGAAGCATTATGTCAGAAGTGGAGAGGGGCACACAACTGGAGAAAAAAATCTAGCAGCACTTAAAAACAGCACTGCATATGAACACACCCTTTAGGCCAAGATGACCCTGCTGGCCAAGACGATACATCAAAATGAAGTCCCATCTCCTCATACATAATCTATATCCCTCCATCCCCTGCCTGTCCTTGTGCAGTCTAAATCCCTCCAACAGTTGCTATCTGCTTCTGCCACCTCCCCAGGCAACTCATTTTAGACAGCTACCATTTTATGGGGGGGGGGGGGGTGGGAAACACACTTGCCACACAGATCACCTTTAAACTTTCCCACTTTTGCTTTAAGCTTGTGCCTTCTAGTTTTTGACATTTGACTTTGACTGCCCTATCTGAGCCCCTCACAATTTTACAAACTTCTATCAGGATACCCCTCAGTTCTTCTAGAGAAAACAATCCCAGGTTTGTCCAACCTTATTGCTAATTCTAATGTGGGCAAAAACCTGGTAAACCACTCCTGCACACTCTCAAAACCATCTGCATCCTTTCTGTAATTCTCTAATGTGGTTCATTGTTCCTTTCTGTGCCCTGTGGTGTATCAGGCAGCAACCTTCCCATTTCTTTATCATTTTTGTCTGTCTTATGAGGCAGAGTTCATAGCTCAGTGCTCAACCCAGCACAGATGGGAGGCATGCAAGCAGCTGGCTGGATTGGAATCCAGGACCACTCGCCTCGAAGTCTAGTGCAGATGGCACTGTACTCCAGCCGGCATCCAAATGTGGCCTTACCAAGTGTCGATAGACTCCTTCTCAGAGTAATGTATTTAAATATAAAGTAAAATAACCCAATTATATTGAAATACAGTTATCAAAATATTTAAAAAAGCAAATTTGTGATATAGTAATTATGTGCTTTATTAATACATTAAATAACAAGTAGTGATAAGTGCTGTAAATGATATTTTGAGATACTTGTAACAAATGTAATGTGATATGAAAATATCTGTGATTTCTATTGGTGACAAAGTCACAAGTACTGCAAAAATACTAGTGTGGATTGGTGCCAACATTCATAATTGAAGAAAAAGCGACACTTCAGTAAGAGAATAGTGAAAATAAAGATGTAGATTTTTACTAACTTCATGAACCCCCCAGGTTAAGAACCCTTGCTTTACACCCTGTCTAATGAAAGCAGATATACCATACATCTTGTCTACTACCCTATCTACTTCCTGTACTAGAATTAGAAGCATTTGCACCTCTGGAAAAATTTATTGTAACAGATTTGGACCAATCTATTTAAAAAGTAGAAGAGGGAGACTACTGCAACTCTCATAGTAAAAAGAGGGTAATTTTTACTGAAAGAAATAATGAGTAGTGAAATATTTGTAATGTTAGCTTTATTTGTCACATAGACATCAAAACGTACAATGAAATGTGTCAGTGTTCGCAATGTGCTGAGGGCAGCATGCAAGTGGCATCAGGATTCAGTGTCTACACAGCGTGTCCACAACTTGTTAACCATAACGAGTATGCCTTTTTGGAATGTGGGAGGAAACTCATGCAATCATAGGGAGAAAGTACAAACTCCTTATAGACAGCAGCAGGAAATTAAACCTGATCTTTTGATTGCTAATGCTGTAAAGATTTACACTAACTGCTACAGTACCATGTCACTCACATGTAAATTGATATTTAAAGTTTTCTCAGGAACATTGCTATTGAAATTGATCTAGTTCTTCTTGTTGATTCAAAGTTATCGTAAGCAAACTGAAAAAAGTTAGTTGCCTTTCCCAACCCTGGAATTGTATCTGAATGGATAAAAGATGAGAGCTAGAAATAGAAGTGCCATCTTCTAATAGGTTGAAGCTGCTTTGTAAGTCACCTTGCATCGGTTTGTGAGAGTAGCAAAAAGAATGAGATCTTCAGTTGTGAGGTTTGCAGAACAGCATTTGCTTTCCTTCTGTGATACTGTACTGTTCTGTTACCAATTCTTGCATATCCACACTTAGTCCAATGAATGTGCTGTAACATCAACACAAATTTAAGTAGCTTTCTTCCACCCATTGTGAAAGTATTGCTACTGGATGAATATAGGCAATAGTATAATCATACAGGACAGAAATCGGCACTTAGGCACATCCCCACCCCCATGCTGACATTCAAGAAATTTGTCTATGCTTATCACCATCATTTGATCCATGACTTAATATGTTTTGTCAATTCAAGTGCTTACCTAGATACTCGTTGAGTGAATCTGTCCCCAGTACCCTCTCAGGCCTTGCATTCCATCTCCAAATGGCTTGTGAGTCAAAAGGATTCTTCCTTTTATCTCTTCTAAACCTCTTACTCCTTACCTTAAACCTATGCCCTCTAGTTATAGATATCTCTACTACAACAATTTTACTACTGTTCACGCTATGGTTTTTAAAATTCTGTGCATCTCATCATTTTCCGCCTCAGTCTCTCTGCTCCCATGCAATAAAACCCATCAAATAAGGTCTCTGCTCACAACTGAAATGCTCCATGTCAGGCTACATCCCAGTGAATCTCCTCTTCACGCTACCGAGAACAACTGCATCCTTTCTATAATAGGGACTTAAACTTGATCCAAAATTCCATTAGTGACCCTGCAACTGTTTTATAACTGTACTATGAATTCTCTGCTCTTATACTCTGTGCCCAAATATTGAAGTCTAGAATCCTGTATAGTGCCTTCAGCACCCTATGTGACTGCACTGTCACCTTCAGAGATCTTTGAACTTGTTCTCCGGTACTGGGTTCCTCAATACTCCTTATGGCCCATTCATTATGTATGTACTCCCTTATTTAACCTCCCAAAGTATATCATTTCACATTCAACAAGATTAAATTCCAACTGTCAATGCTCTGCCCAATTTATAGCTGATTAATATCTGAAAACAATGACGGGGGTGGGAAAGTGTCAGAAGAACCTGGATAGATTACTGAACAATGACTGCTGGAAATATATTCTCTGTGTACGAGAGATTGGGGAAAAAACAGGAATGCAGCAAATAGCTCCCAGCAGATGTTGCAGTTGAATACTCATGCCCACCCTGCCTCCTCCCATGTGCTAATAAAAATATTGAAGTCGTCTTTACTAACGGAATGCTGTTTTCTGAGTGCTAGGAACACAATGAATGCTGTGTAGGATGAAGTGGAACTGCAGACCAGGACAATTAAGATAGTAAATCCGTGCTGTTGAGAGTCAGAAGGCTGATGGAAATTCATCAGATTGAAATGTTAACTCTTTCTCTATCCATGTATACTCACTGATCTGTCAAAGTTGAGTTTAATGTCATATGCACAAGTATATGAATGCATAAGTGCAATGAAAAGCATACTTCCAGCAGCATCACTGACAAGTAGCTTCAGATGCACTACATTCACAAGGAATACTTAACAATCTGAATTATGCAAGGAGTAACACAACTAAAATTTTAAAATTCCGAAGTCCATTGTGGTGTGAAGTTTTGCTGTAATTTAAGTAGTGATTAGGGTTGTGTAAGTTATTTCGTGAACCAAATGGTTGAGGGAAAGTAATTGTTGATGAACTTTGTGGGACTTTGAGCTTCTGGACCTCCTGCTTGAAGGTAGCTACAAGAAGATGGTATGGCTGTGGATCTTTGATGATAGATGTTGTCTTCTTGAGGTGAAGAGCCTTCTGTCTGCAATGTACTGGTTTCTGATGAAGATTCTGGTGTTTCAAGCACCTGCTGGCTTTACCCTTCTTGGTGGTAGATAAAAATGCTTCCAGTGGATGAAATTCGACGAGTGGATGTGGAGAGGATGTTTCCTATGGTGGAAGTGTCTAAGACCAGACAACAGCCTCAGAAAAGAGGGGTATCCTTTTAGAACAGAAGTAAGGAACTTCTTTAGCCAGAAAGTAGGTGAGAATCTGGAATTTGTTGCCACAGGCAACTGTGGAGCCCAAGTCTTCACATACATTTAAGGCAGAGGTTGATAGATTCTTGACTGGTCAGGGCATGAAGGGATACGGGAGAAGGTAGGAAATTGGGACTGAGAGGAAAAATTGATCAGCCATGATGAAATGACAGATCAAACTCAATGGGCCAAATGGCCTAATTCTGCTCCTATAATTTTACGATCTGAACCAGGCACATATTTTAGGTAAATTTAAAAAAAGATAAGTTTATGTAGGAAAAACTTTAGAACAATGTGCTAGAAATGTGAATTTAACAATTTGGGTAGTTGGTATAATACTGACCTTCAGATATGAGTTATATTGGCAGGGATATGGGGTAATTGAAAAGGGTTATCAGAGATATGATGTTCTAGAGGGTCAATACAACATTTGGTGTCTGTGTATTGTGTGGTTCATGAATATTAATTGTTACTTTGTTGGTGAGTCACTACTATTAAGGAAACTTATCTCATTCACATTGTGTGTACCATGAAGTTGAGAGTTTTCTGTCACAATAAATGCATTTGTTTCCAAAAAATGCTGGAGGAGTTCACCATATCACACAATGACTTTGGAAAAAAATATACAAACAATCTTCTGAGCTGAGACCTAATTAGTATTCATTCACCAGGAATTGAAAATGAGTCTTAGCCCAAAATGTTGAATGTTGATTTCTTTCCACAGATGCTCTCTGACACACTGATTTTCTCCAGCATTTTGTAAGTGATGGTCAAGATTTCCACCTTCTGCAGAATCTCTTGTGTTCTCAGTGTCTTGGAGTCATTTGGGAGTTTGAACCACAGGAAATCAATGAACAGGAGTGCAAGTAGAAGAGGCGTCTTCACATGAGGATACGATTGAAAATTTGAAAAGCAGCACTTCTTGGCAATTTTTGGAGTTTGAACTGCAGCCAATCAGTGAAGAGGATTCATTAGTAAGGTCAATAAAATCAAGACAGGCAAGCAGAATGGCTATTGTTGGAGTGGGATAGTGTTAGAGTGGGGAGTCTTTGGCTTTGGTTCATCAGGCTACGGCAAGGTAAGCATCTGGTAATTTCCTTTATCTTTCATTGCTCATCTGTTAGAACATAGCTAGTGCAGTAAGAATGTCTGTGTGTGCTGTGTTGTTTTTGTGAGATGTAGGAATTCTGAGAGACCTCCAGCTTCCCAGATAACCAAATCTGCACCAGATGCACAAAGCTGCAGCTTGATGACCTTCCGCTCAAACAGGAGATTGAGGGTGTGATAGGAGCTACAAGGAGGTAATCATCCCTAGGTTGCAGGATACAGGTAACTGGGTGACTGTCAGGAGAAGGAGGGAAAATGGACAGCAAGTGCAGAATAGCCCTGTGGCCATTCCCTTCAATAATAAGTATACCTTTGTGGATACTGTTAAAGGGTACCACCTACTGGGGGGAGCTCTGGCACTGAGTCTGGGTGCTGAGGCTCAGAATAGAAGATAGGTGAAGAGGTCTGCAGCAGTGATGGGAGATTCCATAGAGGAATAGAGATGAGATTCTGTCAAGCTGATAGAGACACCCAGATGGGGCCAGGGTCAGAGTCATCTCGGATCAGGGCCATGACATTCTAAAGGAAGATGGTGAGAAGTCAGAATCTTGGTACATATTGGTACCAATGACATGAGTAGGAAAGGAGAGGAGGTCCTGAAGAGAGATTTCAGGGGGCTAGGTAGAAAGCTGAAAATCAGGACTCCAGGGTAGTAATCTCTGGATTGCTCTCTGTGCTGTGCACCAGCGAGGGTAAAAATAGAAGCATTTGACAGATAAATGTGTGGCTAAGGAACTGGTGTAGGGGCAGGGGATTTGGTTTTTGCATCATTGGGATCTCTTCCAGGGAAGGTGCAACCTGTACAAAAGGAACAGGTTACGCCTGAACCTGAGGGGGACCAACATCCTTGCGGGCAAGTTTGCTAGAGCTGTTTGAGAGGGTTTAATCTAACTTGGCGGGGGGTGGTGGTGGGAACTGGAGAGTTAGGACTGAGGATAAGGTAGTTGGTTTACAAACAGGTATTCTCCAGCAAGGGCAGGCTGATTATAGGACAAAAATGCAGTCAACGGGATGAGTTGCAATGTAAGCAAACAAAAATAAAGTAGATTTTATTATCAAGGTACATATATGAGATTTATTTTGCTGTAGGTATACATGACAAATCTATAGAATAGTAACTAACAGAGGCAGAAGGATGAGCCAGAGGACAGAAGTCAACAAGCTCTGCAAATGCAAATATAAATAAATAGCCATAAATAATGATAACATGTAATAATGAGATAAAGAAGCCTTAAAGTGAGTTCATTGGTTGAGGGAATATCTCAATGATGGGACTCTTGATTTGGCCCACAACAGCAGTGTCATCAGCAAGCTTGAATATGGTACGGGAGCTGTGTCATGAAGACATGGGTGTAAAGCAAGTAGAACAGGGGGCTAAGCACACAACCTTGTAGTGCACCTGCGCTGATGGAAGTTGTGGAGGAGATGTTGCCAAAGCTACTGCAAGTGAGGAAATAATGAGCCTGATGGCTGAGTGTTAGTAACTGTTCTTGAACCTGGTCGTGCGAGTCCTGAGACACCTGTACCTTCTACCTGATGGCCGAAAAGACCATTGTCTGGGCAGTGAGGATCTTTGATGATGGATGCTGCTTTTCTACAACAACATTTCATGTAGATGTGCTCAATGGTTGGGAGGATTTTACAAGTGAAGTACTGAGCCAAATCCACGACCTTTTGTAGGATTTTTTGCTCAAAGGTATTGGTGTTCCCATATCAGACTGTAATGCAGCCAGTCAGCACACTTTCCACCACACATCTATAGATGTTTACCAAGGATTTCGATGACATGCCAAACCTCCACAGGCTCCTGATGAAGTAAAAGCACTGTAGTGCTTTCTTCACAATAATATTTACATGATGGGTGCAATGTAGATCATCTAAGATGGTGACACCCAGGAATTTAAAGTTACTGACCCTCTCCACCTCTGATCTTCTGATGATTACTGGCTCGTGGACCTCTGGTTTCCGTCCCTGAAGTTACAATTGGTTCCTTGGTTTACTGACACTGAACGAGACGTTGTTGATAATACACCATTCAGCCACATTTTCAGTCTCCCTCCTGTATGCTGATTCATCATCCCCTTTGATACAGCCCACAACAGTGGTGTCATCTGCAGACCTGTTTATGGTGTTAGAGCTGAACTTAGCCACACAGTCATAGGTGTAAAGTGAGTAGAGCAGGAGACTAAGTACAGATTCCTGTGGTGCTCGTGTGCTGATGGAGATTGCAGAGGGGATGTTTTTGCCAATCTGAACTGATTGGATCCATCTACACAAAGTTGTATTGAGGCCAAAGTCTTGGAGTTTACTGATTAGTTTTGAGGATATGATGGTGTTAAATGCTGATCTGTAATAGATAACGAGTGCTCTGATATATGCATCTTTCCTGTCCAGATGTTCCAGTATTGTGCAACGAGCCAACAAGATAGTACCTGCTGTAAACCTGTTTCTTTGGTAGGCAAATTGGAGCAGATCCAAGCCACCATTCAGAAAGGAGCTGATATGCTTCAACATCAGCCTTTCAAAACACTTCATTGTAGATGTAAGTCCCACTGGGTGATAGTCAGTCAGATAGCTTATCACAGTTTTCTTGGATCATTGGGAGACATCAAGGTGTGCAATGGTTCTTCCCTGTTCTAGAGGTCAAGGCAAGCATAGGTAACATTGAGGTCATCTGGAAGCCAAGCTCTGCTGTCCCCGATGTTGCAAGATTTAACTTTGTTGGATGTTAGGACATTCAAACCTTGCCACACCTGTTGAGCATCCCTCATTGATTTCAGTCTAATCTGGAATCTCCACTTAGCCCGAACGATGGCTTTCTGGAGATCTACCTGCACCTCTTGTAGCATTCTTGATTTCCAGACTGAAATGCCAATGATTTAGCTCTCTGATCTGAAGATGAAAGGTCTGAGGGTAAATTACCTGGACCAGATGCTCTATGCCCCAGAGTTCTGAAAGAGGTGGCTGAAGAGATTGTGGAGGCATTATTAATGATCTTCAAGAATCAACAGATTCTGGCATAGTTTGGGAGGACTGGAAAATTGCAGATGTCACTCCACTCTTCAAGAAAGGAGAGAGAAAGAAGAAAGTGAAATATAGTCAATAGACAATAGGTGCAGAAGTAGACCATTTGGCCCTTCGAGCCTGCACCACCATTCTGAGATCATGGCTAATCATCTACTATCAATACCCGGTTCCTGCCTTGTCCCCATATCCCTTGATTCCCCTATCCATAAGATACCTATCTAGCTCCTTCTTGAAAGCATCCAGAGAATTGGCCTCCACTGCCTTCCGAGGCAGTGCATTCCACACCCTCGCAACTCTCTTGGAGAATAAATTTTTCCTCGACTCTGTCCTAAATGACCTACCTTTTATTCTTAAGCCATGCCCTCTGGTACTGGACTCTCCCAGCATCTGGAACATATTTCCTGCCTCTATCTTGTCCAATCCCTTAATAATCTTATATGTTGCAATCAGATCCCCTCTCAATCTCCTTAATTCCAGTGTGTACAAGCCCAGTCTCTCTAACCTCTCTGAGTGAGACAGTCCGGATATCCCAGGAATTAACCTCGTGAATCTACGCTGCACTTCCTCTACAGTCAGGATGTCCTTCCTTAACCCTGGAGACCAAAACAGTACACAATACTCCAGGTGTGGTCTCACCAGGGCCCTGTACAAATGCAAAAGGATTTCCTTGCTCTTGTACTCAATCCCCTTTGTAATAAAGGCCAATATTCCATTAGCCTTCTTCACTGCCTGCTGCACTTGCTCATTCACCTTCAGTGACTGATGAACAAGGACTCCTAGATCTCTTTGTATTTCTCCCTTACCTAACTCTACACCGTTCAGATAATAATCTGCCTTCCTGTTCTAAGTCCCAAAGTGGATAACCTCACACATATTCACATTAAACGTCATCTGCCAAATATCTGCCCACTCACCCAGCCTATCCAAGTCACCCTGAATTCTCTAACATCCTCATCACATTACACTGCCACCCAGCTTAGTATCATCAGCAAACTTGCTGATGTTATTCTCAATACCTTCATCTAAATCGTTGATGTAAATCGTAAACAGCTGTGGTCCCAATACTGAGCCCTGTGGCACCCCACTAGTCACCACTTGCCATTCCGAGAAACACCCATTCACCGCTACCCTTTGCTTTCTATCTGCCAACAAGTTTTCTATCCATGTCAATATCTTCCCCCCAATACCATGAGCTCTGATTTTACCCACCAATCTCCTATTTGGGACCTTATCAAATGCCTTATGAAAATCAAGGTACACTACGTCCGCTGGATCTCCCTTGTCTAACTTCCTGGTTACATCCTCGAAAAACTCCAATAGATTAGTCAAGCATGGTTTGCCCTTGGTAAATCCATGCTGGCTCAGCCCAATCCTATCACTGCTATCTAGATATGCCACTATTTCATCTTTAATAATGAACTCTAACATCTTCCCCACTACTGATGTTAGGCTGACAGGACGATAGTTCTCTGTTTTCTCCCTCCCTCCTTTCTTAAAAAGTGGGATAACATTAGCCATTCTCCAATCCTCAGGAACTGATCCTGAATCTAAGGAACATTGGAAAATGATTACCAATGCATCTGCAATTTCCAGAGCCACCTCCTTTAGTACCCTAGGATGCAGACCATCTGGACCTGGGGATTTGTTGGCCTTCAGTCCCATCAGTCTACTCATCACCGTTTCCTTCCTAATGTCAATCTGTTTCATTTCCTCTATTACCCTATGTCCTTGGCCCATCCATACATCTGGGAGATTGTCTGTGTCTTCCCTAGTGAAGACAGAACTAAAGTACTCATTAAATTCTTCTGCCATTTCTCTGTTTCCCATAACAATTTCACCCAATTCATTATTCAAGGGCCCAACATTGTTCTTAACTATCTTCTTTCTCTTCACATCCCTAAAAAAGCTTTTGCTATCCTCCTTTATATTACTGGCTAGCTTGCGTTCGTACCACATTTCTTCTCCCCGTATTGCCTTTTTAGTTAAGTTCTGTTGTTCCTTAAAAATTTCCCAATCATCTGTCTTCCCACTCACCTTAGCTTTGTCATACTTTTTTTTAAATGCTATGCAATCTGACTTCCTTTGTCAACCACTGTGGTCCCTTTCCCCTTTGAATCCTTCCTTCTCCGGGGGAGAACTTATTTTGCACCTTGTGTATTATTCCCAAGAATACCTGCCATTGCTGTTCCACTGTATTTTCTGCAAGGATATCCATCCATTTAACTTTGGCCAGCTCCTCCCTCATGGCTCCATAGTCTTCTTTGTTCAACTGCAACACTGACACCTCCGATCTGCCCTTATCCTCAAATTGCAGTTAAAAACTTATCATATTATGGTTACTACCTCCTAATGGCTCCTTTACTTCAAGATTGCTTATGAAATCCTGTTCATCACACAACACTAAATCCAGAATAGCCTTGTCCCTTGACTCTCACAGCTACCTGGACTATTCCTCTTCCCACCCTGTCTCTTGCAAAAAGGCTATCCCCTTCTCACAATTCCTCCGTCTCCACCTCATCTGCTCTCAAGATGAGGCTTTTCATTCCAGGACGAAGGATATGTCTTCGTTTTTTAAACAAAGGGGCTTCCCTTCGTCCACCATCAACTCTGCTCTCAAATGCATCTCTCCCATTTCCTGCACATCTGCCCTCACCCCATCCACCCGCCATCCCACTCAGGATAGGGTTCCCCTTGTCCTTACCTACCACCTCACCAGCCTCCAGGTCCAATGTATAATTCTCTGTAACGTCCGCCACCTCCAACGGGATCCCACTACCAAACATATTTTTCCCTCCCCCCCTCTTTCTGCTTTTCGCAGGGATCACTCCCTACGCGACTCCCTTGTCCACTTGTCCCCCCCCATCCCTTCCCACCGCCCTCCCTCCTGGCACTTATCCTTGTAAATGGAACAAGTGCTACACCTGCCCTTACACTTCCTCCCTCACCACCATTCAGGGCCCAGACAGTCCTTCCAGGTGAGGCGACACTTCATCTGTGAGTTGGCTGGTGTGGTATACTGAGTCCGGTGCTCTCGGAGTGGCCTTTTATATATTAGTGAGACCCGATGCAGACTGGGAGACCGTTTTGCTGAGCACCTACGCTCGGTCCGCCAGAAAAAGCAGGATCTCTCAGTGGCCACACATTTTAATTCCACGTTCCATTCCCATTCTGATATGTCTATCCATGGCCTCCTGTACTGTCAAAATGAATCCAAACTCAGGTTGGAGGAACAACATCTTATATACCAGCTGGGTAGCCTCCAACCTGGTGGCATGAACATTGACTTCTCTAACTTCTGTTAGTGCCCCTCCTCCCCTTCTTACCCCATCCCTGACATATTTAGTTGTTTGCCTGTTCTCTATGTCCCTCTGGTGCTTCCCCCCTTACCCCTTTCTTTCTCCTGAGGCCTCCCGTCCCATGATCCTTTCCCTTCTCCAGCTCTGTATCACTTTCACCAATCACCTTTCCAGCTCTTAGCTTCATTCCACCCCCTCCGGTCTTCTCCTATCATTTCACATTTCCCCCTCCCCCCAGTACTTTCAAATCTCTTACTATCTTTCCTTTCGGTTAGTCCTGACGAAGGGTCTTGGCCCGAAACGTCAACAGCGCTTCTCACTATAGATGCAGCCTGGCCTGCTGTGTTCCACCAGCATTTTGTGTGTGTTGTTGTTTGAATTTCCAGCATCTGCAGATTTCCTCATGTTAGCCTTGTCCCTGGTTGGCTCTCGTACAAGCTGTTCCAAGAATGCATCCCGTAGGCACTTTACAAACTCCCTATCTTGGGGTCCAGCACCAACCTGATTCTCCCAGTTCACCTGAATGTTGAAATCCCCTATAACTACTGCGACATTACCTTTGCCACATGCCAATGTTAACTCCCTGTTCAACTTGCACCCAATATCCATGCTACTGTTTGGGGGCTTGTAGACAACACCCATTAGGGTCTTTTTGCCCTTACTGTTCCTCAGTTCTATCCACACAGACTCTACTTCTCCTAATCCTAAGTCCCCCCTTGCAAAGGACAGAATCTCATTCCTCACCAACAGGGCCACCCCACCCCCTCTGCCCACATTTCTGTCCCTACGATAACATTCATTTCCCAGGTTTGATCTCCCTGCAGCCATGTCTCCGTTATCCCAACATCATAGTTACCCATTCGCACCTGAGCTTCAAGCTCATCCGCCTTATTTCAGACACTTCGTGCATTCAGATATAGAATTTTTAGCCCATTTGTCCTCTCTCTGTTTAAATCGCTGCCTATTGTACTTAACCCAGCTCCCCAAACTCCCATCGGGCTATACGCCCCTTGAATTTTGTTGTCCTTCCTAAATTTACTTATTCTTTCTGCACATTTAACTCCATGTTCCGTCAGACCATCCCTCTGTACGTGTCCTCCTTATCACTTGTCCGCCTCACCTTTCTCTACTACACACTTAATATTCCGGAACCGTGTAGTCCCCACCTGTCCTTTATTCTTCATCTCGCTATCCTCTCTCACATTCTGGATCCCTGCCCCCTGCAAATTTAGTTTAACCCCCCCCCCCCCCCCCCCCCGAGCAGCACTAGCAAACTTTCTTGCAAGAATGTTAGTACCGCTCCAGTTCAGGTGTAAACCGTCCAGTTAGTCAGCCTTAGTGGGAAGATGTTGGAGTCAAAGATGTGGTGCTCAACTCGGCCCGTTTGTCCTTGTTTGGTGATCTTTCATGATAGATGTTGTCCTTTTGAGGAAGTGACTCATGGTGAAGAGGAATGTGACAATGATGTATTAGGTTGAGTCTAATACTCTGCAATTTCTTTATGCTCCTGAGTATATATTGTAGCTCTAAGAAGAAAGTGAGCAAAAATAATTAAATGGGCACTAACAAAAGACGATATGCTTTTCAAATTGTTAATGATGAAAATCTTGGAATTAGGCACTGGGCGGCAGTGTTGTGCATAGCTGAGCCTAACATTGGAGCAGCCATAGATGTCAGCTGAAAAGGAAATGCTTTCCACAGTTTATCAGCAGTAAAACATACTCTTTTCAATAAAAGCAAGAAAACCAGTTTTGCTGGATAGGCGGAAGAATGAGGAAGTTAAATCAATGTGGAATGGAATACTGTTTCTTTCAAATTCATCAATGCAAAACCACTTAAGTTGCCAACCAGCTTTTGCACCATTCATTGCCCAAGGCCCTTGTTCATTGTTGATCCAGAAATTCCACCAAAGGGGGGGCTTAGAAAACAATGTTACCTTTATGTCAGTCATGACTCATGGTTATACTTACGATGGTAGGGAAATCCATGATTTAAACAAAGCCTTCTAGGAGGACAGGAGGATGAATACAGGGCCCTGATAGAGGACTTTGTCAAATGGGTCAGCTAATCATCTGCAGATCAACATTAGTTAGACAAAGGAGACTTTAGGAAGACTAAGCCTGCACTGCTCCCTGTTACTATTGATGGTAAGGACATGGATGTGGTGAGGACCTACAAGTACCTGGGGGTGCACCTGGATGACAGACTTGAGTGGAGCACTAACACAGAGACTGTGTACCAGAAGGTAAGAGTCGTCCCTACTTCCTGTGGATACTGAGGTCCTTTTCGAGTATGCCAGCCTCTCCTTTACATGTTCTACCAATCTATTGTCGCCAGAACAATCTTCTACACGGTGGTGTGTTGGGGCAATGACATCAACACGGGTGATGCCAAAGGGCTCAATAAACCGATTAGAAAGGCTGGCTTTGTTATAGGAGTCACACTGGACACTGGAGGCTGTGGTAGAACAAAGGACCCTATGGAAAATCCTGGCAATTCTAGACAATCTTTCTCACCCTCTTCATGCCACCTTGGCTGAACAGAAGAGCACTTTTAGTAATAGACTAAGATAACTACCCTGCTCCAAAGAGTGCTATATGAGGCCATTCTTCCCCTCGGCCAATAGGCTCTATAATAAGTCCACCTCTAATCGGAGTAGTGATGACCCCCTCCTGTTAGACTGTTTATGATAACTTACTTTTTATTCTTTCTACCTCTCGTAATATTTTTATCTGTGCTCTTGTAATGCTACTGTGACACTGTAATTTTCTTTGGAACCAATAAAGAATAGATTATCTATTTATTATGTTCATGCAGATCATCAGGCACACAATTTTTCCTTAATCCTACCCTCATCCATTTTATTCTTGCCATGTTAACATCAACTTTCCCCCAGACTCTACCACTTACCTACACATTTAAGGGCAGCACCATAGCAAAGTGATTGGTATGTCGCTTTGCAGTACAGGCAACCCGAATTCAATTCCTGCCGCTGCCTCTGAGGAGTTTTTACGTTCTTCCCATTACCATGTGGGTTTCCATCAGGTGTTCCGGATTCCTCCCATGGTCCAAAGACATACCGGTTGGTAGGTTAATTGGTCATTGTAAGTTATCCCATGATTAGACTGGGATTAAATTTGGGACTTGTTGGGCAGTGTAGCTCGAGGGGCAAGAAGGGCTACTCTGCGCTGTACCTTGATAAAAATCAAATTTAAAATACAGAGGCAAGATAGATTGGCTGGTCAGGTGATGTCACAACAACAACCTTGGAGAGCAAGGAACTGATTGTGGATTTCAAAAAAGGGAAGTCAGGAGAACACATTGTCTGCACTGGAAAGCTGAGCTGTTTCAAATTCCTGGGTGTCAACATCTCAGGGGATCTATCCTGGGCACAACACATTGATGCAGTCACTAAGACAGCATTCCAGAGGGTCTAATGTACAGTATTGTAAGAGGCTGCAGAAGGTTGTAGACTCAGCCATTTCCATCATGGGCACAAGCTTTCCTACTATTGTGGACACCTTGAAAAATTGATGCCTCAAGAAAGTGGCATCCATCATTAAGGACCCTCACCACTTTGGATGTGCCCTCTTCTCATTACTACCATCATGGAGGAAATACAGGAGCCTGAAGACCGAGACTCAACAGTGTAAGGCTGCTTCTTCTCCTCTGCCATCAGATTTCTAAATGGTCCACGAAGACTACCTCCCTATTCCCTATTCTCACTATTTATTTAGTTAGTTCATTAGTTTTCCTGTATCCCACGGTAATTTTTATGTCTTCCTCTTTACTGCTGCCACAAAACAACAAATTTCATGACATATGACATTGATAATAAACCTGATTCTGATTTATAGTGGACATTTAGCCTACCAAAATTTAGCAACTGGAGCATTGGTAGGAAGACACCACAGTCAAAGGAAAAATGTGCAAACTTCACATAATGGTATCAGAGGTTCTAGAGTTCAAAGTCTGGAGTTCGGTCTCATCAGCAAGTCCTGGGGTCAAAGGTTGATTGGAAATCCAGAAAGTGAGGCATAATAGTGGAGGCCCTTGGTCTATGAGTCTGCAAGTTGATTGAGAAGTTGGGGGCTTGATGTCTGTGAGTTTACTGAAAACCCAGAGACTGCCTATACCGGGGGTCGGCAACCTGCGGCTCCCGAGCCATTTGTGGCTCTTTCACCTCTGTGCTGCGGCTCCCTGTGGCTTTGGGAAATAATTGGTCAGTATTTAATTAAAATGTATTTTATGTTAGTTTGTTAGCTTTTGAAATGTAATTCTAAATTTGAAGATTATGGTGATCTTGTACAATCTAAGTGTGGCGACACATTTCCTGGCACATCCGAAACGGCTCACAATTAGCCAGCATTCCGGCTAAGGGAGATAGCCTACGGGGGTTTGTGAGTACGCGTCTTTTGCAGCATCTGCGTCCATGGGGGCTGGGTTGAGGGAGGCTTAAAAGCAAGGCTGTTTAGTTCAAATAAAGTTATTCGACTGCAGTTTACTGACTGCGTGAGCACACCGCTACAACGTGTTTTTATCGCTATTAATATACGTCACCACTGCCAATACCTGACACCCGCCAGTGCGCGATTTCTTTAATTTTTCGATCCAAGGTAAGCCAACTATGGAGAATTCTAAAAAAAGAAAAGTGACTGAAGAAAACAGAACGTTTAATGATACGTGGACAGATTCATTTGCTTTCACTGTTGACGAGACTGGTTTACCGGTATGCTTAATATGCAATGAGAAACTAGCAAACAACAAAAAGTCAAATGTCGCAAGGCATTTCCAGAGTAAACACGCAGCCTTTGCTCAAAAATATCCGGATGGAGATGAGAGAAAAAAAGCCGTTTCGGAACTGATGCGGAAGGTTGATCTGAGCAAAAATCATTTCCAGAAATGGATGAAGTCTGGAAAATCAACGACATACGCCAGTTATATTGCTGCTCAGGAAATAGTCAGGCACGGGAAGCAGTTTACAGATGGTGAATATATAAAAGAATCTTTCATTAAGATTTCAGAACATCTATTCACGGACTTTAAAAACAAGAGTGAAATTGTGCAGAAAATCAGGGATGTGCCCCTCTCTGCAAAGACTGTCAAAGACAGAACCATAAAAATGGCAGAAGACATCACAAGACAGCAAATTAAAGACATCAATTCAGCTGTGGCCTACTCGATTGCCTGTGACGAGTCTAAAGACAAAGGTGATATTGAACAAATAGCGTTGTTCTGCCGGTATGTAAACTCTGCCGGGCCACAGGAAGAACTGATTGAGTTGATACCTCTAAAAGACCAAACACGGGGGGAGGACATCTGTGAGGCTGTCTTGAATTGTTTAAGAGCCAAAGGAATAAAGACCACCCATCTGGTGTCAGTAGCTACTGATGGGGCTCCGAATATGACGGGAAAGCACAAGGGATTTGTGGCTTTACTGCAGAAGTCGCTGGACAGAAAGCTGCTGACTTTTCACTGCATCTTGCACCAAGAGGCACTGTGCGCTCAAACATTTCCTCCGGAATGCACAGAAGTAATGGATGTTGTCATTCAGATTGTCAATAAAATAATGGCAAAAAGTTTAAATCACCGTCAATTCCGTTTGTTACTGGACGAGATGGAAAGCGCATATTCTGATCTCCTGCTGCACAACAAAGTCCGGTGGCTGTCCAAAGGGGAGGTGCTGAAACGCTTTGTCGCGTGTCTGGAAGAAGTGAAAACTTTCCTGGGCAGCAAAGGGCTCACCTTTCCTGAGCTGGAACAGCCAGAGTGGCTGGAAAAGCTACACTTCATGGTAGACATGACAGCGCACCTGAACACGCTGAACACAGCTCTTCAGGGGAAAGGACGCACAGCCCTGCACATGTTGGAGGATGTTTTGGCATTCGAGCGCAAGTTGACAGTGCTTGCCAGAGATTTACAGAAAGGCACTTTGTCTCACTTCCCCAATTTGAGAGAGTTCAAACAAGGTCACGACATGATAATTTCGGAGTATTTACATTCTGCAATCATCGCAATGCAAACGTCGTTTGGGAAACGCTTCTGTGAGTTCAGAGAGGAAAAAAACACATTATCCTTCCCGGTCACTCCCTTAAGCATCGATCCTTCCCTACTGAATACGACTGCATTGGCAGGTGTGAGTCAACCTGATCTTGAGATGGAACTGGCCGACATAGCCGACAAAGACATATGGGTGTCCAAGTTTAGACGCTTGACAGCAGACCTTGAAGATGTTGCCCGTCAGAAGGCCGTTCTTGCTCAGAATCACAAATGGAGTGATATTGAAAACCTTCCAAAACCGGACAAACTTGTGTTCGAAACATGGAATGCTATGCCCGACATTTATGTAAACATGAAAAAGTATGCGCTTGGAGTCCTGTCGATCTTTGGATCCACATATGTATGTGAGCAGGTGTTCTCCAACATGAACTTTATTAAAAACAAACATCGCGCACGCCTCACAGATGACAGCTTGCGATCCTGTGTAAAGATGAAGGTGACGTCATACAGCCCTGATGTGCAGACGCTGTGTGCTGAGGTCCAGGAGCAGAAATCCCATTAACCAAGTATGATAAATATTTTAATTGCCTATTATTTTATGTATATTCATATTTTTTCATTGTTCAGTGAAATAGTCCTTTTATTTTTCAGGCTGACAGCTGGCTGATGTTATTTTTGGTTTGCTGCTGGCGGCAAATTTAAGTTTGGCGTTTTTCATAAATACAAGAAGGACTCAAATAGATGTTGAGTATTTTACTTAAAAGTAACCTTCAACCCAACGTCTTTTTTTCGGAGTTCAAAATGTTTTTGTTGCATGCAGAAATGTAATTTTGTTTTATCTGCAGGAGTTCATCAATTTCATAAATGCAACACATTATAGTTTGTTTATACATAGCATAAAGGCAAAAAAAACGTTGTATGCAGTGTTATTTCATTTTAAATGTCAAACGGGTTTTGCGGCTCCCAGTGTTTTCTTTTCTGTGGGAAACGGGTCCAAGTGGCTCTTTCAGTGGTAAAGGTTGCTGACCCCTGGCCTATACTGAGGTTGGAGGGCTGCTGGTGTGTATGTGTGGGTAGGTGGGAGCGAGGAAAGGAGCTTGTTTTGCAGTTTTCTTGTTGCTGCTCCTTGTGTTGTTCAGCTGAACATGGTTAGCATGCTATGTTGACACCATGGACAATTGTGGACTGTCCCAGAACATCCATAGGTCATGGTGTTTGTTAACACAAATGACACATATCTCTATATTTCAATGTACATACAATAAATAAAAGGATGTGACTCTGAAATTGGGTCACTGGAGAGTTGAGGCAATGGTTCTACTAGCTGCACCACTGGGCTCCCCTGAGCCGGATGACTGTAGCTCCTAATTCCGTTCTGGAAACCTGAGCACAAAGAGCTGCACCATCAGAGTTCATAACTCCTTGCCCATCCTTTACAGGGAAGCAAAAGAGGAAGTGAAATTTCTCTAAAATTCTTTCTGATATTTGTCTGTAAATTACTGACGCTGACCTGTATTGTTATTGTTAGTGCTGCTTACAGGGTTTATGACAAGTTGCACGTCTTAAAGGTGAATACATATATATATATATATATATATATACAGTTGGAAATAACTACTCATTTGGTTGTAATGCTCTGACGTGTACTGAGGTTTTGAAAGGGTGCTGAAAGCTGTCATTTCTAACTGGGGTTCTCATTCCATCTTTGATGCTGGCTTCACACTGTAATATTTTTTACATAGAACATAGAATAGTACAGCACAGTATAGGCCCTTTGGCCCACAATATTGTGCTGACCCTTAAACCCTGCCTCCCATATAACCCCCCCCCCACCTTAAATTCCTCCATATACCTGTCTAGTAGTCTCTTAGATTTTATTAGTGTATCTGCCTCCACCACTGATTCAGGCAGTGCATTCCATGCACTAACCACTCTCTAGGTAAAAAACCTTCCTCTCATATCCCCCTTGAACTTCCCACCCCTTAACTTAAAGCTATGCCCTCTTGTATTGAGCAGTGGTGCCCTGGGGAAGAGGCGCTGGCTGTCCACTCTATCTATTCCCCTTAATATTTTATTTAAAGATCCAGGCAATCCCAGCCCATTGAGCCCACACTGCACAATTACACCCATCTGACTGCTTAACCTACTAACCCAAATATGTCTTTGGGATGTGGGAGGAAACTGGAGCCCCTGGAGGAGATCCATGGGATTATAGTGAAAACGTACAATCTGCTTAAAGACAGTGGCAGAACTGAATCTAGATCACTGGTGCTGTATTAGTATTATGTTAACTGCTACACAACCATACTGCCCTAGGACACAGGAAAAATGATATACTAACTGCACAGTAATGCTGGTGAACCAAAAATTACTGTAGTGACATTTCTTGTAGCATTGTACATTGCTGTATTAACTTTCAGCAAATCATTGCAATGTTACTTCAGTGTTAGGCTACTTATCTCCCAACCAACATGGTAAAAATGATCCCATGTAGTAGCAAAAACATTAGTGTGTGATTTAGAATCCTGCTACCCTACTCATGAAAACTGGGATTGGGTAAATCCAGTTCAGCTCATTCAGATGCGGCTGGGTAAAATAAGATAGATCATTGCAGTTGAGTCAAATTGTCCTGGGTGGGTATTTTCCCATCTTTAGCAAACAAGTGTGCTCAAGTGCAAGAAATAAGGACCAAGTTATATAAGTTAAACAGAAAGATAGGGTCTGGGCCCATTAATGCAGATTTTCTGCATGGTAAAAGTTCAAAAGAAATTTATTGTCAAAGTATCTATGTGTCACCATGTACTACCCTGAGACTTATTTTTGCAGGCATTCACAGTAGAACAAAAACGTACAGTACAATCAGTGAAAAACTACACACAATTACTGTCGAGCAGCCATGATAAAAAATACAACAAACTGCACATACAAAAAATATATAAATATATAATACTGAGAACATGAGTTGTAGTCCTTGAAGATGAGTCCATAAGTTGTATTCAGTGATCAGTTTTGAGATGAATGAAGTTACCCACGCAGGTTCAGGAGCCTGGTTGTTGACGGGTAATGACCGTTCATAAACCAGTTGGTGTGATACCTAAAGCTCTTGTACCTAATTCCCAGTGGCAGCAGCGAGAAGTGAGCATGGCCAGAATGTTGGGGATCCTGATGGTGTAAACTGTGTTCTTGTGCCAGTGCTCCTTATAGATGTGGTCATGGTGCGAAGGGCTTTAGTTGTGATGGACTGGGATGTATCTACAACTTTTTGGAGGCTTTTCTGTCCTTGGGTACTGGCTTTTCTGTAACAGGCCCTGATATAACCAGTTAGGATACTCTCCATGGGCACACATGTTGAAGGCTGAATCAGATAATCAACCCTGTTGCAGGGTTTCAACCTGAAACATTGAGATTTCCTTTCTCTCTACGGATGGGCTTGACCTACTGAGGTCCTCCAGCAGATTCCAGCAACAAACAGTCTCTTGTATCTCTCTCGAAGTTCATGAGCTTGGACTGGAGTTTGGCTGGACAGGCATTGGCTTGACCTTGGTGAGCAAGCTTGCCCAACTGCAAGAGGTAAGGGACCTGGTTTTATAAATTGAACACGGATATAGGGTCTCGGGTTTTCAGTGCAGGTTTAAGCAGGGATTTGCTGCATTTACGTGCTTGGCTAGCATTCTTAGTGAGAATTGGCTGGGCTAATCAGTCCTAATCCCTCCCTAGGTGCTGCTTGATCTCTCGAGTTCTTCCACTAGATTGCGAATGATATGTTGCCTCCCTGGTGCCACCGGGTGGTATTTTGCCTCCCTGGTGAGAGGATCAGGTCCATTGCATTCTCAAGGGCGAGGGTAAGCATCCAGAAGTCTTGGATGCTTACATAGTTAGACAAAGGTGAAGAGTTCCTGAAGATCTCTGTTCCTGTAGAAAGCTGAGAAACAGCTCCTCCAGAGCAGTAATTTCTAGATTGCTGCTTGTGCCATGTGCCAGTAAGGGTAGGAATAGGATGATTTGGCAGGTGATTGCATGGCTGAGGAACTGGTGCAGGGGGCAGGCTTTCAGAGTTATGGATCAAGAGGATCTCTTCTGGGGAAGGTACGACCTGTACAAAAGGGACAGGTTACACCTGAACCAGAAGGGGTCCAATATCCTTGTGGGTGGATTGGCTAGAGTAGTTTGAGAGGGCTTAAACTAATTTAGCTGGGGATGGGAACTGGAGTGATAGTGCAGAAGATGGTGTAGCTAGGTTACAAACAGAGGCAATGTTTAGTGAGGAGATGCTGTTGATAGGGCAAAATTGTAGTCAACAGGATGAGCTGCAACATAAAAGGTGAACAAAATTGAGAAGGGTGAATACAGGACTAAAGTTATCATATATGAATGTTCGCAGTATATGGAATAAGATAAAGAAATTCATTACAGATGGGCATGTATGATGTTGTAGGCATCATCAAATCATGGGTGGGTGATGAATATCCAGCGATACACATTGTATCAAAAGGACAGGCAGTAAGGCAGAGTGGGCGGCATTGCTCTGTTGGTCGGCAGGAGACTTGTGTGTCATCGGGGAGGCTGGAAAATCTTTTGCTGTGGGCCTGAAGACCAGAGATCTTTGTGATCTTTAGGCACAGAGCTTGTAAAAAGTGACGAAACGGACTTTTTAACATTGTAAACCTGCGGGTTGTTGTGATGTCTCCTGCTCACTTTTAAAATGGGGGACACCTCTCTCTTCCTTATTAGGGAGAGAGAGAGAGAACCTGTGGGTTGCTGAATGCCAGATGAATTGTGATAGTCTTTGGGGTAACTGCAAGGTCTGTGTCTCTGCTATCGCTTAGCTCATGCTTGTGCTCGGTACACTTTTTGTTTTCCCGGTGGGGGACGGGGGGAATTGTTGCTCGCCGCCAGTTACACGCAGGAGGGGGGAGCTGGGGGAGGGACTTTGGGGTTCTCCCATTTAATTGTTGTTCATTCTTTCGGGCACTTCCCTGTTTTCATGGATGTTTGGTGAAGAAAAAGCATTTCAGGATGTATATTGTATACATTTCTCTGACATTAAATTGAAACTTTGAATCCTTAGGGGAAAGTGATCATAATATGATCGAGTTCATCCTGTAATTTGAGAAGGAGAAGCTAAAGTCAGATATCAGTATTATAGTGGATCAAAGGGAATTACAAAGGCACGAGACAGGAGCTGGTCAGAATTGATGGTAAAAGAATACTGGCAGTAGTGACGGCAGAGAAGCAATGCCTGGAATTTCTGGAAACAATTCAGCCGCACAGGGTTATATACATCGCAAAGAGAAAGAAATATTCTAAAGGCAAGATAACACAACCATGGCTACCAGGAGAATTCAAAGTTGACATAAAAGCCAAAGAGAGGGCAAAAATCTGTGGGAATTAAGAGGATTGGGAAGCTTTTAAAAACCAACAAAAGACAACGAAAAAGTCATTAGGAAGGTACAGAAAACAAAAGTAAGCTAGCCAATAATATTAAAAAGGATATGAGAAGTTTATTCAGATACGTAAAATTGAAAAGAGAGGCGAGAGTGGAGATATCAGACTACTGGAAAATGATGCCGGAGAGGTAGTAATTGGGGACAAGGAAATGGCAGACAAACTGAATAAGTACTTTTGCATCATTCTTCACTGTGGAAGGTACTAGCAGTGTGGTAGAAATTCTATAGGTCTTGAAATGTAGGAAGTTACGATTACTAGAGAGAAGATTCTTTGGAAACTGTAAGGTCTAAAGGTACTTAAGTCACCTGGACCAAACGGTGTACATCCTAGGGTTCTGAAAGAGTTGGTTGAAGAGATTGGGGAGGCATTACTAATGATCTTTCAAGAATCAGTAGCTTCTGCAATGGTTTCAGAAGAGTGGAAAATTGCAAATGTCACTCCATTCTTCAAGAAGTGAGAGAGGCAGAAGAAAGGAAATTATAGGCCAGTTAGCATTTGGAAAGATGTTGGAATCGATTATTAAGGATGAGGTATTAGGGTACTTGTAGGCACATGATAAAGTAGGTCATAGTCATCATGGTTTCTTCAAGGAAAAACCTTGCCTGTCAAATCTGTTGGAATAGCTTGAAAAAAATAACAAGCAGGATAGACAAAGGAGAATTGATTCATGTTGTGTAACTGGATTTTCAGAAGGCCTTTGACAAGGTGCCACACATGAGGCTGCTTAACAAGCTACGAGCCCATGGTATTACAAGAAAGATTCTAGCATGGATAAAACAGTGGCTGATTGGCAGGAGACAAAGACTGGGAATAATAAGAGCCTTTTCTGGTTTGCTGCCAGTGACTAATGGTGTTCTGCAGGGGTCAGTGTTGGGACCAATTCTTTTTACGTTATATGTCAGTGATTTGCATGATGGAATTGATGGTTTTCTTGCAAAGTTTGCAGATGATATGAAGGTAGATGGAAAGACAGGTAGTTTTATGGAAATAGAAGCTACTGAAGAATTTAGCAGATTAGGAGAATGGACAAAGAAGTGGCAGATGGAATACAGTGTTGTGAAATGTATGGTCATGTCCTTTGGTAGAACAAATAAAAGGATTTACTATTTTCTAAATGGAGAGAAAATAGAAAAAAACTGAGTTGCAAATGGACTTGGGAATCTTTGTGACAAACGAGAAAATCCACAGATGCTGGAAATCGAAGCAACACACACACACACACACAACGCTGGAGAAACTCAGCCGGTCAGGCATCCTTTATAGAAAAGAGCACAGTTGATGTTACGGGCTGAGACCCTTCATCAGGACTGGGAACTTCTGACTGCAGCAGTGAGAGATTGAAGATGTCCTCGAACACTCCTGCCAGTCGGTTGGTACAGGTTTTCAGAGCCCCACCAGGCTCTCCATCAGGGTCTGATGCTTCGCAAGGATTCACTCTTTCGGAAGGTGCTCTAACATCAGCCTCCGAGTGTCATGGTGTGTGCTGGTATTGACTTGGAGGAATGGCAGACTCCCATGTAGCAAAGGAAACAAAAGGCTATACATAGGAATACCAACAGAGAATTGGTGGCATGACCAAGTGACATTGTGAGACAAATCATTATAAACACAAGAACTCCATAAAGCACTAAACCAGAGTCCACTTTAAATAATCATAGAATGTGGAAAACCTGTGCCAGTCACAATTAACTTAAGATTAAACAGAAAGCACAAGGGCTTAACAACTCTGGTTAAGACAACAATTAGTAAATGCAGGTACTCGAGAAACCTGGAATCTCAATGCTCTATGGCAAGCTGCAGAGCTCATGACACCAAGGCAGAGATTACAGGATCACCAGGTGCTGCAGGAATTTGCGCAGGTGTAGTTTTACTCGCCCTTAAAAGCATGCACAAAAAGCATTGAATTCCTCTTGGAGTGAAGCATTACAGCCATTCATGATGTTAGGTTTTGCTTTGTAGGAAGTAATAACCTACAAACCCTGCCAGAGCTGATGTGCATGTGATCGTGTCTCTAACCTCAATTGGAATTGATTTTTTTTTTGCCCTTGAAGTAGCCTTCTGTACCTGGAATTCTTGTATATTTCTGGATCACCAGTCAGGAATGCCACAGATTCAGCCAACAGCACACTACAAGTCCCCCTGGTTTTTCCACAGATTTTGGTTTGGGTATGTCAGGTATGTTCTCGAAGATACACGCTCATTCATACAGGCTTTGAAGAAGTTGGTGACATCTGTGCCATATTCATTCAGACTTGAAAATGAATCCCAGAATATTGTCTAGTCCACTGACTCAAAGCTGTCCTGTAAGCACTCCTGCACCTGCCTTGACCCTGCTTTCTTGGTCCTCATTACTGATGCTGTGGTGTTCAGTCTTTGCCCATATGCTGGGAGTAGATATACAGCCAGATGCTCACACTTACAAAAGTGTGAGCTTGGGATGGCACAGTAAGTGTTCTTGATAGTGGTATAGCAGTAGTCAAGTGTGTTGGCTGCTCTGGTTTAACAGGTAATATGTTGGTGGTAATTGTTCAGAGGCTTCTTCAAGCTGGCCTAGGTTGAAATCACCTGCATCATATCAGCATACAAGACACATTATCTGAACAAAAGGTGACAGATGGGAAATGATAAAGTGATAGAGTGACTGTTGGAAGAGAAAGTTTTCTAGATAGCAGGAAGTAATTGAAAAGACAGAGGTCAGTGACTATCAGAGTTGGTATGAGGTGTGGAGTGTAAGCATAAGGTGGCAGTGCATTGGCAGAATGAAGAATGCTGGGGGGCTGTGGAGAGGAGTAGTTGATTTTCCTATGTTTGTTTCAAAGGAGAAAATAGGGTAACATATGTACAATGGAATCTAGTCAGCTGTTGTAGCCAGTCCCTTAGGATTCTAGATAACACACTTTCACTCAGGCAACACACAAAATGCTCAAGGAACTCAGCAAACCATTGAGTCCTGATGAAGGGTCTCGGCCTGAAATGTCGCCTGTTTACTCTTTTCTACAGATGCTGCCTGGCCTACTGAGTTCCTCCAGCATTTTGTATGTGTTGTTTTGGATTTTCAGCATCTGCAGATTTTCTTGAGTTTGTGACATTTCCACTCGGGTTCTTTGGTTTGTAGGTGTGATGTGATTGGTTGTCTCTGCCATAGGTGAGGTGGAGATGCCTGAGATGGGGTGGGGGTGTAGTGAGTGCAGATTGGTAGGTGTTGTACTCCAACCATTTACACTGATCTCTCTTATACTCCCCATGAGCTTGAAGTTCTCTGAGCCATGTGGATTGAGGAACACATGGCGATCACAACACTGAGTTCCTGTGGTAGGATTTCAACCTGATGCATCAACAGTTCCTTTACTTCCACAGATGCTACTTGTCCCTCTGAGTTCCTCTGGCAGTTTCCACTTTTCCAGTTACTTCTGTCTCCAACTGGGGGATCTCCTTTGCTTGCATATTATCACTGAATCTTTTGCTTCTGGGCTTGCAAGTGATGATCTCAGTTTAATGTCTCAGAGGTGACAGCTTCCATAGTACAATCCATTTTCAAACATTTCCCTGGAGCATCACTGCATAATATTTGCAATCCCAGTTTATATTGTATATCTCTTTATGATATAGAAGGAGGTGATTTCACTCAATGAGTCGATCCCAGCTTTCAGAACAATCCCACCAATTTTTATTTTCCCGCATAATCATCATACATTCTTACTGACATGCTCATCAGCTTGGAGACAGTAGACTGCAGATACTGGAATCCGACCATCCAGCATCTTGTGTGATGCCCATTAAATTGTCTTGATTCATCTATATATGCTAGGCAAATATTACACTACATTGGGGGTATTTAAAGACAGCCAGGCAACCTCCCAAGCAGTGTGAATGTGGAATGTGGGAGGAAGCCAGAGCACTAGAGAGTGGTCTCAGGATATGTGTTAAAACCGGATTGAACTCCGGTTACTGGAACTGTCAACTCCGCTGGCATCTCATTCTTGGATCTACAGTCCATATTGTAAAAGTACTGATTACCCAACAGTGATGGTGTGAGCTGATTCTGCAAGGTTATAAACAAAAAATAAGGTAACTTACGCTAAATTTAAGAAAAAAAAAGGCTGATTTTCATCTGTGGGACAGAAGTAACCAGATTTTCTCCTGTTTTCCTCTTCAGAATGTTTCACTGTCATTATTTTCAGATATCGGGCAGGTTGGACAGCAGCCTGCCTAGGAGAAGGAAATCTCTGATTTTAAACCTCTGCTGTCTCGCGACCATACCCACCTTTGGAAAGGCTTTGGGAGTAAATCCCAAGGAAAAAATCTGGAGCCAGGGTCCTTAAGGAAGTTTGATGTTGTTTACAACTTCTGTCTGGCAACATCTGCGATGACACTGGTGCCAAGCTGCATCGGCACTTGGACTACATCAGTGACGTGGAGAGGGGGAACCCACCGCATGGGCAACAGCCAGTTCTTCAAATCTTCCTGCCCAGGCTTGTGCCCTGGAGAGGACGCAGTCCACCAGAGGCGCAAACCCATGATTCCCTGGGATCGATGGCTGCCTACTACATTTTCAGATATTAATCAGCTATAAATTTGACAGAGCATTGATAAAGTGTTCCACAAACATGCCTGGGATGATAGGGTGACCTTCTGCAATTGTCCTTTACTTTTTGCAGCCCCTCAACGTGAATCACGTTTTCTTTTTCCTTTCTCAGAGGTTCTGCTTGTCACTTTACACTTAAAACAAAAATAAACATGAAGAATCTTGTAGCAGAAAGTTTATGGAACTAGAAGGTATATCACAGCTGTGTTGCAGTAAAACATTCAGGATATTTAATTAGAAAATATGGATATGAACAATAGACTTTACCCAAAATTTACTCCAAAATGACTACCAAATTTAAGTTGCATTCATCTTAAAGCTAAAATCAGGAAGATGAAAAAAAAACACTGAAGGATCTTAACAGGTCAGGCAGCATCTATGGAGGAAAATGGATAATCAGTGTTCTGGGTGGAGATACTTCTTCTTAACTAAAAGATAGAGGGGAGGCAGCCATCATAGAGAGGTGATAGGTGGATTTAGGTGGGGAGGGGTAATAGGTGGAGGATGAAGAGAGTTAATAGTGACAGAAGCTGTGAGGTGATGGGTAGAGGTGAAAAAGTGTTGCAGATGATGGAATCTGACGAGAGAAGGTGGAGCTTGGAGCAAATGGGAGTGCATAGGTGAAGATGTGCGTGAAGGAGTAGAAAGAAACAAGTTGATAGGGACTAGGCTGGGTGTCAGAAAAACTGGGTAGATTGGGAAGAGAGAGAAAGGAGACAGATGGGCTACAGGCAACCCTGATACTGGAGAACTCAGTGTTCGTGGGGTCAGGGTACAGATTGCCTAGGTAGAATACCAGGAGATGTTCTTGAATTTAAGTTTGGCCTTATTCTAGTAGTGGAAGAGACCAAGGATGGATAAGTTAGTGTAACCTAGATTCCAGCGTCTGCAGTTTCTAGTGTTTCCTAGAAATCTGATGTTTTCTTTGCATTCACTGAAGATTAAACAGTTTTGAGTAAAGTTCATAGACTTAAAACATTAACTCAGTTAACCATAACACAAGAGGTTCTGCAGATGCTGGAAATCCAGTGGAAAACTCTCAAAATTTTGGATGAACTCAGTAGTTCATGCAGCATCTATGGAAGGGAATAAGTAGTTGACATTTTGGGCCAAGACCCTTCATCGGGATTGGAAAGAAAGGGGTAAGAAGCCAGAATAGAAATTGGGGTAGGGGAAGGTCCTGCCTCCACATATGCTGAGTATTTCCAATCCATTCTATTTCTATACCAGGGTACATTCACTTTCTTTCTTGGGTCATTGTAACATTTTGTACTAAGCTGAAAGGTTTTGCTTCAGTGCAAGTATAAAACGCAACTGTGGTATTTATAGTTCACAATGTTGCATTTGTATAACCTCACCCAGACGGTCATTGAAATCATTATAGTTTTTCAAGGTTAAAGTAGAACACAATCAATAGAAAGGAGCGACAATGCTGATAAGGAATAGCAATTGAGTTCACACCATTGCATTTTCTCCCTTCAGCACATTAATCCTCCAAATTTATTAGGTTTAACAAAAATAGTAAATTGTTTTGCATTAATACATGGATATTTATACTAAGGAGCCATCTTGTAATTTGCACGGATAGGAGAGGGAGAAGGACTTAACTATTTTCAAATTCTTATGCCAAAAGGGCAACTTATTGTCAAAGAGACCTTGTGAGTTTTCATGAACTACAGCATACAAATGTAACCAGGTGACCATCGGATGCTATTCATTATCGTTAAAAAGTGTACTCAGGCATCCATCTGGGTAATGCTAGAATAGTTGTCTGTGCCTTTAAGTGGAGATGGTGACACCATTACACATGCGCGGGATAGTGGGGAGACCATTTTGTTTTCTGCTGAAGAAGCTGTTGGGGCGTTGGAATTGAGTTCCTCCCAGAGGTGCTGGGCTTGGTGAGGAAAGGTGAGCATTAATTTACAATATCCATGTGAATTCATTTGTGCTTGTTGGCGAATCGAGAATATCAGTAATTTGACATGTTTTACATGTGGATGCTTTAGATTTTCATGAGTAAAGGGCTTGGTGCTGGATAGCGAGGCTTGTGCAAACTTCCTTACCAGCCAAGTAGGTCAGTCTTCCTGTAATTTAACTACCAGGCAATATCTTGTAAAAGTTGTGCCAAAGTGTACCTTTTGTCTAACTTTATTGTATCATGACTGATTGTGCACGTAACAGCGTAATGTGAATGTTCAGTCACCGTTCAGGAGTTCAGCACATGTGTACTAAAAAGTAATAGATGCCTTAGATGAGATGTATTCGCTTACATTTTTCGCTGCGATGTATAAGATACAGGATTGGGGGGGATTCTAATGTTGTTTGTATTGCATTCCTTCAGAATTGCCACTATCAGACTAGTACTGTGTTAGTTTGGTGTGGTTTTCTTTTATGTATTTTTATACTGTATATGCAATCCATTGATACACAAGTGTGTGGATCGAAGGTTAAATGGAGATTGTAACAGCAGGACCTGATTGTAAAGACGTTTGTTTTGCTTTAAGACCCTCTTCTGGCACTTAAATATCTAAAACAGATAAAGGAATTAAAACCTGAAAAAGTATTTGTTGTCCTGAGTGTGTACATTTTCCAAGGCTACAAAACAAAGTACAAATCTACTTATGCAACTCAGAATAAAAACAAGGTTGTTTATGTAACAATTTAGTAAATTGGTTTAATATTATCACGTGCTGATTGCAGTGAGAAACTGTTTTGCAAACCATCCATACAGATTATGACATCAGTGCATTGAGGTTGGAAATTAAAAGATCATGTGACTTGAATGATTGTCAAGTTAATTAAGATATCTTTATCAAGAACTATCAGTTTCAGGGTGTTCACCAAATAGTACATGAAATTCAGATAATTTTGATTTGCTTTGGCTGAAAAAACTTGTGGTTTAAGTGTGATGCAGGGCTGAAGGAGAATTGAGTACATCTACCCATTGTATAAAAGGCTGCTGATTCTAACCATGAGCATAGGACTCAAGGTGCCATGTTCCACAACTTGATAAACAGGACTTGCAGTGAAGAATCTTTAAATAACCTGCAGTGTACCAGGGCACTGTACAGATAATAGTGCTTTGAAATGTTGCATCTGTTTTATAATAATAAATTACATAGTTTGCTGACATGCCCGGGGGCAAGTAGAAAGGTAGGTTTATTGTTCGGGGCTTGGACTCCAGTATTGAACAAGTCTTGTTGACATAAGTACAGGGCCTTGGTGAGGTAACCTTTGTGGTGGTAAATGCATCCAGGAACAAAATGTTCTTGCACAGGACTGATTTTGAAATGAGTGTTTTATGAAGGGTGATTAGAATATAGAACATAGAATAGTACAGCACAGGATCACATTAAATTAGAAATCAAATGGTCAACTAAACTAATCTTGTCTACCTGAACTGTGTCCATATCATTCCATATTCCTCACGTTCACGTGCCTCTCTAAACATCTAATAAAAGTCCTGCCAGAAGGGTCTCAGCCCAAAATATTAATTGTACTCTTTTCCATAGCTGAGTTCCTTCAGCATTTTGTGTATATTTCTTAAAAGTTCCTAATATATCTGACTCTCCCACCACCCCAGACAGCCATTCCAGGAACCCACCACTCTCTGTGTAAAAAAAAAACTTGTCCCTCATACCTCCTTTGAAATGATCCCCTCTCACCTTAAATGCATGCCCTCTGGTATTAGACATTTCAACCCTGAGGAAAAGATGCACTATCTATGCCTCACATAATCTGATACACCTCCATCAATCATTCCCTCAGATTGAAGTGGATACTGAAGAATGATCTCATTTAAGAGCTACAGGGTTCTGAGAGGAATTGACAAGTGTAGTTACCAACAGGTTTATTCCTGTTGGTAGAGATTCCAGAATTAAAGGCTATATTTTCCATATAAGCACCATTCATTTAAGCTCCTGGTGAAGTATATATTATTCCTTCCTCTATGAATGTTCAGTCCTTGAGTATTTATTTCAAGGCTGAGATCAGTAAATTTTTGGACATTTGTGGGTCAAGAGATGCAGTAATTTAATGGGTAAATTGACAAAGCACTGGATGAGATAAGATCTTACTGAACAGCATGACAGACTCACAGGGCATTATGGCCTTTGCCTGATTCAGTTTATTGTGTTCATAATGAGGTTGCAAAAAATCCATGTAAGAAATGACTACATAATCTTTTTCTTGAATCATTTCTTAGAGCTATGCAGCAGGAAAGCAGGCCTTTCAGTCTGATTTTATTATCACTGACATAACATTTGTTATTTTGTGGCAGCAGTATAGTGCAAGACATAAAAAATTACTATAAGTCAGAAGAATAAATAAATAAATGGTGGGAAAGAAGAAAAGCACAGTAGTGTTCATGGGCCATTCAGAAATCTAATGGAGGAGGGGAAGAAGCTGTTCCGAAAACACTGAGTGTGAGTCTTCAGACTCCTGTACCTTCTCCCCAGTGATTGTATTGAGAAGGGGGCATGTCCCGGATGGTGAGAGTCTTTAATGCTGGATGCCATCCTCCGTGATGGCAGGAGGCTTGCTCCTGTGATGGAGCTGGCTGAGCCTACAACTCTGCACAGCCTCTTTTGAGCAGGTGGTGATGCTCTCCACCTGATGCACTATCAATAACTCTCTCTGAGACGTAAAGGCGAGATATCGGCTTTCATTGACTGGAAGAAAGAACAAGCAGTGGTTGACCACCATACTACATCCTGGAGACAGAGAGGCCGGGCTCAGGCCTCAATCGCCTTTATACCGGAGTCTGTGGGAGGAGCCACAGGAGCAGTCAGCAGGGGGGGGTGTCCAGACAGGTATATGTAGTTCACCACATTCACCCCCCCTTTGTTTTAAAAGAGAGTCCCCATGTGGCGAAGTTTCTTACAAGTATATTTACAGGTTAAGTCTATCAGGTGGTCGAATCTGTCGTTGCGATCTACGTAGCACTGGCTGTGATTGCACAGGAGCCGGTGGTGATTGCACCGGAGACGGTGGTTGTGCTGGTTCCGGCCTAACTGGAGGTGTCAGCCCACTAGGCGTCAGTAATCCCTCATGCGTGTGTGAGGTACCTGGTATATACGTGTACGAGACGCCCGGTATAGGAGTGTCGTGAGGAGTCTGTGTAGGGCCTGGTGTGTGCGGTGTCACCTCGGGTACAGGGTTCATAGTTACCGTGGAGTGTTCGGGGTAGTGGTCTGCTGCTCCTGCAGGGGCCAGGTTGCAGACGGAGACCGATTCCTCCCGCCCATCAGGTAAGACCATGTAGGCATACTGGGGGTTTGCATGTAGAAGGTGAACCCTCTCGACCAGCAGGGAGTATTTATTACTCCTCACATGTTTCCGGAGCAGCACTGGCCCTGGGGACGTCAGCCAAGCTGGTAGGGTGGTCCCAGTGGCAGACCTCCTGGGAAAAGAGAATAGGCGTTCGTGAGGGGTGGCATTGGTGGACGTACATAACAGGGAGTGGATAGAGTGGAGTGCCTCAGGGAGGACCTCCTGCCATCGAGAGACCGGCAACCCTTTTGACTTAAGGGCTAAAAGTGTGGCCTTCCACACGATGGCATTCTCCCTCTCCACCTATCCATTTCCCCGGGGATTATAACTCGTGGTCCGACTAGTAGCAATGCCCCTAGCTAGCAGGTACCGGTGCAGCTCGTCACTCATAAAGGAGGACCCTCTATCCCTGTGGATATAGCAGGGATACCCGAACAGAGTGAAGAGCTGGCGCAGGGCTTTTATGACGGACGTGGTAGTGGTGTCGGGGCAGGGGATGGCAAAGGGGAACCGCATGTACTCGTCGATAATATTGAGAAAATAGACATTGCGGTCGGTGGAGGGAAGGGGGCCCTTGAAGTCAACACTCAGTCGCTCAAAGGGGCAAGTGGTCTTGATAAGTTGCGCCTTTTCAGGACGGTAGAAGTGTGGTTTGCACTCAGCGCAGACTTGGCAGTCCCTGGTCATCGTCCTGATGTCCTCAAGGGAGTACGGCAGGTTCCGGGCTTTCACGAAATGGTAAAATCGGGTGACCCCTGGATGGCAAAGATGTGCATGGAGGGCGTATAGCTGGTCGAGCTGCGCGCTGGCACACGCTCCACGGGATAGGGCATCAGGGGACTCATTGAGCCTTCCATGCCGGTACAGGATATCATAGGTGGAGAGTTCTATTCCCCACTGCAAAATTTTATCATTTTTGATTTTGCCCCGCCGTTGGTTGCTGAACATGAACGCAACCGAGTGCTGGTTGGGCAGCAAGGTGAACCTTTTGCCGGTGAGATAGTGCCTCCAGTGCCTAATAGCTTCCACTATGGCCTGGGCTTCTTTCTCCACTGTGGAGTGCCGAATTTCAGAGCCTTGAAGGGTACGAGAAAAGAATGCTACTGGCCTGCCTTCCAGATTGAGGGTAGCAGCCAGTGCGCAATCGGAGGCGTCACTCTCTACTTGGAAGGGAATGGTCTCATCCACCGCATGCATCTTTGCTTTGGCAATGTCCCCTTTAATGCAGCTGAAGGCCATGCAGGCCTCGGCAGAGGAGAAAAGTGGTAGACTTGACCAGGGGGCGGGCCTTGTCTGCATAACGGGAGACCCATTGGGCGTAGTAGGAAAAGAAGCCCAGGCACCGTCTGAGGGCTTTGAGAGTGGTGGGAAGAGGGAGTTCTAACAGGGGGCGCATACGGTCGGGATCAGGGCCAATGACCTAGTTTTCCACAACATACCCAAGGATAGCGTGTTGGGTGGTTCCGAACACACACTTGTCCCTATTATAAGTAAGTTTCAGGGCTTTGGCCACTTGGAAAAATCATTGGAGGTTGGCGTTGTGATCCAGCCAGTCGTGACCACAGATGGTGATGTTATCCAGATAGGGAAATGTGACCTTCAGTTGGCACTGGTCCACCATAAGGTCCATTTCCCTCTGGAAAACCGAGACACCATTTGTGACACCAAATGGGACACACAGGAAGTGATAGAGCCTACTGCCCGCCTCGAAGGCGGTGTAGGGGCGGTCCTCTGGGCAGATGGGGAGTTGGTGATAGGCGGATTTCAGATCTATTGTCGAGTATACCTTGTACTGAGCTATCTGGTTGACCATATCCGCGATGCGGGGTAGGGGGTACGCATCAAGCTGCGTGAACCTATTGATGGTTTGACTATAGTCCACGACCATCCTATTTTTCTGCCCGGTCCGAACAACAACCACCTGGGCCCTCCAAGGGCTTGTGCTTGGCTCAATGATTCCCTCCCTGAGCAGCCGCTGCACCTCTGACTGAATGAAGGCCCTGGCCCCCGCGCTGTACCTCCTGCTTTTAGTTGCCACAGGTTTACAGTCGGGGGCCAGGTTGGCGAACAGTGGTGGGGTGGGATCTTGAGGGTGGAGAGGCTGCAAGTGGTGTCAGTAGCACAGCTGTCGGCATGGTGCTGGGTGGTATGTGTGTTTCGGTTTGTGTTTGTGGTCAGTAGCGGGGTATATGGCGAAGTCCCACCAAACTGAGGATTCCTGACAGTGAGTGGTGGGAGGGGTCCGTCATATGCCATAGTCACACTTTCGAGGTGGCTCTGGAAGTCCAGCCTCAATAGCACAGGTGCACACAGTTGAGGCATGACCAGTAGTTCCGATATTCTGTGCCCTGCACCACCAATGTCGCTACACAACCCACCCGGATGTCTGTGGAATACGACCCAGAAGCTATGGCGACCCTCTGGCTTACCGGCCATGTCACGAGTCCGCAGCGTTGCACCATGTCCGGGTGAATAAAACTCTCAGTGCTGCCCATGTCTCAGGCAGCTAGTCCTGTGCCCCTCCACCAGGATGTCCATCATTGACCTTGCATGCTGCTGTGGGGCGCTTTGGTCAAGGGTTACGGTGGCCAGAGTTGAACTGCCGTCTTGGTGCTTGGTAAGCACAGGTGGGTAGGGGGTGGGGAATGTTGGCGCCGACAAAGATGGCCGCCCCCATCCGGGCATGCAAGATGGCGGCCCCCATGCCTCGCACGAGGCGGGCAGGCAAGATGGCGGCCCCCATACCTCACACGCAGCGCTGCCCGACCCCACTCGTGGTTTAGACTTACAGACCTTGGCGAAATGGCCCTTCTTTTCGCAGCTGGAGCAGGTCGCTTCTCAGGCCGGGCAGCGTTTTAACTTTCAGGGTGACCCTTGAGAG
Source organism: Hypanus sabinus (assembly GCF_030144855.1). Taxonomy (NCBI): domain Eukaryota; kingdom Metazoa; phylum Chordata; class Chondrichthyes; order Myliobatiformes; family Dasyatidae; genus Hypanus; species Hypanus sabinus. The sequence goes on along the minus strand of NC_082726.1, from coordinate 26,467,247 downwards.
GAGAATTCGGTGCAGAACAGCGGGTTCAGTTGCACTAACCTCCTCCAAATATGATTGGAACCATGCAAGCCAGATTTCAAAGGCAAGAGCTGCTTCAGGGTCTTGGGGGTCCAAATCCAATCTTTCCGGACGTAAAACGCTTTCCATGTTTTAAAACTTCCAGTCAATAAAATTGATGCACCATCAATAACGCTCTCTGAGACGTAAAAGCGAGATATCGGCTTTTATTGACTGGAAGAAAGAACAAGCAGTGGTTGACCACCATACTACATGCTGGAGACAGAGAGGCCGGGCTCAGACCTCAATTGCCTTTATACCGGGGTCTGTGGGAGGAGCCACAGGAGCAGTCAGCAGGGGGCGCGTCCAGACAGGTATATGTAGTTCACCACACCACCATACCTCTGTAGAAACTTCCTAGAGCTTTTGGTGACATATCAAACCTTCTCAAACTCCTAATGAAGTATAGCTGCCAGTGTGCCTTCTTTGTAATTGCATCAATGTGTTGGGCCCAGGATAGATTTTCTTGCTCCATAGATGGTGGGAGAAAAATCAGTTGATCTTGCCAAGGAGGTATTGGACGGGAATTCGAAACAGAATATTTTGCAGGGAAATGGAACTAGTGTCTTGGGAGGAGTGCCAACTGTTCATGGGTACAATGGGAGTTTCTTGGAACGGTGAGCCCTTGAGGAGTTCAGGTGTGTTGAAGCTGCAATAGCCATATTTTAATTTGAAACTATAAATTATGTGTTTTATTAAGTTCTTACTTTTGCATAATAGTGCATTGTTGTGATATTTAAGTCTTTTGAATGAATCTTTATATCTTAAAAAAAATGAGAATGGGACTGACCAGATTGGTTGACTACTGGCTGTCTGCATAGACTCAAAATTTCAAAGTAAATTTATTATCAAAGTACATATATGTCACTATGTTCTACCCCGAGATTCATTTTGTATTTAGAAAGGCCAAATGGTTTCTTTCTGTGCCATAATAATTCTTGGATGCCAAGAACTTTACATAACTCAGTCGATCACTAAAATGTTCAGCCCCTTCACCACTGGTACACCAAGAAGCAATGCAATCACTTGAAGGTGCAGTTGTGAATCTTGCTAAATCTCAGCATCTGTAAGCTGGATCAAGAGTGACAGCACCTGTGTATAAGACCTTAAGACCATAAAATATAGGAGAATTAGGTGATGTGGCTTCCCATTGTGTCTGCTCTGCCATTTCATCATGGCTGATCCAAATTTTCCTCTCTGCTCCAATCTCCTGCCTTCTCCCCTTATCCTTTCATGTCCTGACCAGTCAAGAACCTATCAACCTCTGCTTTAAATAATCATAAAGACTTGGCCTCCACAGCTGCCTGTAGTAAAAAATTCCACAGATTCACCACCCACTAATTAAAGAAATTCCTCCTCATTTCCACTCTAAAAGGACGCCCCTCTCTTCCAAAGCTGTGTCCTCTGGTCTTAGACTCTCCCACCATAGGAAACATCCTCTCCACATCCAATCTATCAAGACCTTACACCATTCAATAGGTTTCAATGAGGTCACCCCTCATTCTTCTGAATTCTAGTGAATACAGGCCCAGAGCCATCAGATGCTCCTCATGTGACAAGCCATTCAATCCTGAAATCATTTTCGTAAAGCTGCTTTAAACCTTCTTCAGTTACAGCACATCCTTTTTAAGATAAGGGGCCCAGACCTTCTCTCAATACTCTGTGAGGCCTCACCAGTGCTTTATAAAGTTTCAACATTAAATCCTTGCTATTATATTCTAGTCCTCTTGAAATGAATGCTAACATTGCATTTGCCTTCCTCACCACAGACACAACCTGTAAATTAACCTTCAGGGAATTCTGCACAAGGACTCTCAAGTCCCTTTGCATCTCAGTTTTTTTTTTGCATTTTCTTTCCATTTATAAAATAGTCAACACTTTATTTTTCTTCTATCAAAGCGCATTAATTTCCTGACAACTCTTTGCCCATTCTTTTAATCTGTTTATGTCCTGTAGTTTCTCTACTTCCTCAAAACTACTTGCCCCTCCATTTACTTCATATCATCTGCAAACTTTATAATAAAGCCATCAATTCCAGTATCCCGATCATTGACATCTAACGTAAAAAGAATCGGTTTCAACACAGATGCCTGTGAAACACCACTAGTCACTAACAGCCAGTCAGAAAAGCTCTCTTTGTTCCCTCTCTTTTCCTCCTGCCAATCAGCCACTGCTTTATCCATGCTAGAATCTTTCCTGTAATAACCATGACTCGTAGCTGTTAAGCAGCCTCATGTGTGCACCTTGTCAAACTGCTTCTGAAAATCCAAGTACACAGCATCAATCAATCCTCCTTTGTCTATCCTGCTTGTTATTTTTTCAAAGAATTTCAACAGATTAGTCAGGCAAGATTCTTTCTTGAGGAAACCATTCTGTCTACGGCCTATTTTATCATGTGCCTCCAAGTACCCTGAGACCTCATTCTTAATATTTGACTCCAACACTTTCCCAACCTCTGAGGTCAGACTACCGGGCCTATAGTTTCCTTCTTCTGCTTCTCTCACTTCTTGAAGAGTAGAGTGACATTTACAATTTTCCAGTCTTCCGGAACCATTCCAGAATCTAGTGATTCTTGAAAGATCATAAAACCCTCCAAGTCGGACACTTGCATGGAAGTATGGATCTAAATTCTAAACCTCCCAACCCATGAATGAACATTATTTACAATGGCAAAAAAATCTACAACTTTAAGGCTAAAGTTTTAGGTTTAGTTTAAGCTTCAAAGTAAGTTTATTCTCGAAATAGGAATACCATATACAGCCTTGAGATTCATCTTCTTGCAGGTTCCCACAAAATAAAGAAACACAATAGAATCCACAAAAAAACCACACCCAACAAAAACAACAAACATCCAGTAATTAAAAAAGTAAACAAATAACACATCGAACATGAGCTGCAGCATCCCCAAAGTTGAAATCAAAAGCAACAAACTGACTTCTATGGATGGAGAAAAGAACAAGTGTACCACACACTTGGCAGCTCAATTTGCAGACTGTCTCATTTTCTGCTGTGGGGTGAATACGAGTTACACGTTTTAAATAGTATGTCTGGTTTTTAAAAATACCTTTAAAGGGCTTTGCCATGCAAGAAATATTTGAACATGTTATTTTTGTGCCGCCTCTAAGGTGTGTTCCTTTAGAGATATGATACAATTGGCAGATAATTAAGTTTTGCATTTCCTCCTAGCCTAAAAGGAGTACTTAAATCAGCTCAGACAAAATCCCGTCTTACATTGTAGACTTAGAACAAGTTTCTGCCATCAAAACAGCTTAAGCGAACTGCCTCTCCTTTTGTGAATATTTCCTGAGACTAAATAATAAAGTTTGCACAAGGTATGTTCTTGTTCCTTTTCTAGTTTTTATTTTTTATTTATTAATTTTGAATCACTTTTTAAAATGTTTCATGTTGGTACACAGCTGATAAAACCATTATGGTAGATGATATTCAATATGTTACATCCATTAAATAATTTCTGTATGTTTTATCATTTTCTTTCTACTTAGAAAATATAAAATAATTTATTTGATTATTTCAGATTGTTTTAGATTAGAGACCCACAATTTTCATTTCTTTTGAAATGCTTTCATAAGCTTAAAAGATCTGCAAAATGCCATTCTATAGTTTTCTGTGTTTTCAAGAGGGGATTTCTGTTCAGTTTTCTGCTGACAATCATGAGCTCTCAACTCTGGGTGCGTTTTCTGTTTTCTTGCCAGTACTCAGCCTTATGTAATTGTGGAGACCAATACTCTTTCTGTTTCCAACATTTACACTGGTGTTGGGTTTAATTTATGGCACTTAGAAGAGCGTTAGCAAGTTTGGAGTGTGTTACACATTAAAACATTCTATTTCATGTCTATTTCTTTGCTATTGTTGACAGATCAATGTGGATGTTAGAATTCAAAGCTGGAAGATGATGACAGCGAGGAATAACCGTAAAGCATTGGTATTTTTCTGGACTCTGATTCTGTGTTGTCCTTCATTTACCTGTAAGTAATGCAGCAAACATATGAAGCTTCTTGAAAATCTAATAGTACAGTTTATCGTGAGATTATTTTTAAATAAGGAGGTGCCAAAGAATAGAGTATTTAAACTGTGGACCTGGCATATGCAAGAGCGATTGACTCAGTGAAGTTGACTTATGGCATTATAAATTAGATTGTCAGAAACACATGAAAGCAACTAGCTAAAAGAGCAGTATGTGAACAGTACACAATTTTGCAGAACTTTAAATATTACAAATACCATACTCCTTCAGAAGTTAAAACTCAGTCACACAGTGGCATCTGTGAAAAGTGGAAGAGGTAACAGAGGCAATAGTGGTTATAATGATGGGGGGGGCGAAAGCAAGTGTAGTTACGTTGCATCACTTTCAAATACCTCTTCTCAAATCTATCAAAAGTTCTGTGCACAGGCCCTTTGCCAAAATAAGGTATCTGGTCCTTTTGTGTATGAATGAGGTAGAATGTGGATACAGAGCACACCTGAGCAGGAATTACTTACCTGCCATTTCTTCTCTTGTCGTCCTTCTCCAACACATTCACATTTTGGGGTATTTCCACTGAGAAATACAACTAATGGGAAAAAGTGGTGTTGGTGAAAGGGTGGCACAGCTAGCTGAGCTGCAGCTTCATGGTTCCAGCGACATGAGTTCTATTTTCACCTATGATACTATTGGAATAGATTCTCCTTATGTCCTTCCAGTTTTGCTCTGGGTTCTTATTTTCCCTCAACGTCTTGACCTCTGATGCTGTCTGTCTAAAACTGAGGCCATACGGGTTTCCTCTGGGTGCTTTACTCTCCCAAAATGCATACTGAATGTTTAATCAGCCACTGTAAATTACTCCCACTGTGTAAGTGATTGGCAGGATCTGGGTAAGTTGAACAAAACATATTAAGAAGAAAATTGGTAGTACTTACTTACTGCCCGTTTTGCCGTTGGTGCTTATGGCAGCAAGGAAGGTCCACTTTCTCTGGCGGAGTTCAGGGCTTCCTTCATCATGTCAGTAGCTTCTTCTTGGTTTTTACTACAGTCAGTCATGTATGCCCTGGTTGGAGATTCAGGAATACCATTACTTGGATGTAGGTTTCTTCATTGCTGTTTCCATCACAATTTTATTTTACCAGTCAGGGTTGTTAGCCCTGAGCTAAACCGACAATCCTGGAGAACTAGTGGACCACTCTTAGTGTGGCTTGTTTGGCATGGGTGACCGTACCAAGAGCAAAGTCCTGATTCCAGCCAACATAGCTCTCTGGGTCAACAAGGTTATGGTCCTCTTGAAGGGAAAATTAGTAGGGAATGGGATTACTCTGCGAGTTGGCAAAGACTTGATGTGCTAAGATATTATCAGGAAAACATGGAATAAATTATCACAATGGCTGATGATAGAAATTAAACACCAAAAAAAAGGAATTCCTGTGAAACTGGTGTCAGAATTTTCTTATCCTCCATTAAGACACGATTGACGCAATTCCTTAGCAGCTGTGAGTGAATCTGACATACAAACAACTGTTGGAAGTTAGCTTCAAAATGAAAACTGCTTCTTCCAAAACTGTGATTCAAATCCCATCCCAGGGCATTAGTGCAAACATTTTGACAAACATTTTGTACTATATGGTGTGTTGCTAAAACAAAATGCCCATTTATTTATGTAAAAGATTCTATGCCATTTGATTTCTCAATTTACAAATATTTATGAATTTTTGCTTTGCTGTTAGTTCTTTATTTTGGATGGCGGGGTGGAAAAAATGCCAAAGGAGGTGTGAGGCGTTCCTTCCCTTCGCTTGCCTATAGGTCCCCTTGGGCAAGGTGTAGCACCTGCCTAATAACCCCCCCCACCCCACTGATCAGGGTTACGTGAAGCAGTGGGAGCAGGTAGTGGGTGGTCGTAAGAGCAGCTGGTTCATATCACAAGTCCTGGTTATGCGACCACTGACGACAGGCAAACAATCTCTGAAAAGTATTGACAATTGCTGTGGTCACCTGTCTTGTAAAGACGCAGCCCTGAAGAAGGCAATAACAAGCCATATCAATGGAAAAACTTGCCAAGAACAGTCACGGGCAAGGTCAAACCATGATCTCCTATGTCTACGACAGGGCACATAATGAACGAATGAATGTTTAGTTCTCTGGGTTACACGTATTCGATTTACAAATTTGTTTATTGTCACAAGGAATAGTACAGCAATAGCACTTTCTATAGGAAGACAAAGTACCAAAGTAGCTGCAATTCATTTTGTGCAAACTTTCCAGTTTATGAAATTTTGCTTAATATTTTCCATGAATGCATCTCTTGTTTTGTAAATAAGAAAATGGTTGTATTTTAAAAGGGTGAATGAGGAGTGTTTGATGGTGCTGAGCCTGTACTCAGTGGAGTTTGGAAGAAGGACATGAATGGTCCATTTTCTCATTGCAACAAGGGCAGCACAGTGGAGCATCTAGCAGAACTGCTGTCTCACAACAGTTCCAGAGTTCCTAGTTTGGTCCTGATTTCCTGTATTGTCAATGTTGTGTTTGCATGTTCTTTCCATGGCCGCATGGATTTTTCCAGTGTGTTCTGATTTCTTCCCACAGTCCACAAATGTGTACTCTGGTAGGTTAATTGGCCACTGTAAATTGCCCCTAGTGTGCAGATGAGTGGTAGAATCTGGTGTAGTCGATGGGTATGGGTGAGATAATAAAATGAGATTAGTATAAATGCATGCTGGACAGTTAGTGTAGCTTCACACTGTTTCTCTGCAGTGTGACTCGATGACAACTGGAAAGAATAAAGCACTATGTTGTAAAGCTCTTTCTAATAGATGATAGTCAGGAAATGTACTGTACAAATGAAAATCTTTTAAAATGCCCCTGTTGTTGTGGTTCACTTCACTTTGTGTGTGTTTGTATGGGTGATGGATATAAATTAGGATCATCAGGGCCAAATGATCAATGAATTAAATGCCTTGTACTGTCCTTTAATTGCATTTTATCAAGTGTTTATTCTTTTACTTTTGGACCATTGAAATTAGAATTCAATGGAATTCCAAATTGGAATTGGAACACTTTCCCAATTTAAGTAATTTACTATAATAATTTCCCAATTTATCATACTTTCTGGTATTTAGATATTATACATATTTTATTTCATATCTGTACTTGTAATAAAATTTTTACATTATTATTTATCATTGTTGAATCATTTTCTTTTGCTTGTCATGCCAACACACCAGAGCAAATTCCTAATACATGTAAATGTACATGGCAAATAAAGTTGATCATTGATCCTTAAATATTGTACTCACAAGTATAATATTGCATGCACAGGATTAATTGTCCCTTTAGAGAAGTTCTATTTTTAAATCCTTGAACATTTTCGAAGCGTTCTAGACATGCTGATTAGAATGAGAGGGGGGTTGGCATTGAGGAACGGAGAGTCTTGTATTTGTTTCTATGCATTCAGAACAGCAGTGATGGAATTTGGAACCTAGAAATGTTGTAACTAGGGGAACAGCTGGAAACAAATACATTTCTGCACCAGTAAGCTTTCTGGCAGCTTTAAGGAATCTTTTGATTTTGGTAACTTGGCAATTACACTTGCCTAGAATTGCAAAACATTACAGTCTCTGCTGAAGTCAAATAGTAAATAAGCTTCTTCTAAATATTCAGTACAGTTTGGGAAAATGAAAAGAAGAATAAAATAGCATATCTCATATTTAATCAAATCAGCGATTTGAGGTAGGTATAAATCTCATACAAAAAGTAAATGATACAGTACATGTTACCCATTACTGATTTTGTTCTTGATTTGTTTCATCTTCCACTGATGATAGATTATTATTGAGAGCTGGGAAAGGTTGATCCCATAACTCAGTATACACCCAGTGGCCAGCTTATTAAGTATACCTGTACACCTGCTCAAGAATGAAATTATCTAATCAGGCAATCGTGGCAGCAATTCAATGCATAAAAGCATGCAAGCATGGTTAAGAGGTTCAAATGTCATTCAGACCAAATATCAGAACAGGAAAGAAATATGATCTAAGTGTCTTTGACTGTGGAATGATTGTTGGTGCCAGAAGGGGTGGTTTGGATATCTCAGTAACTGCTGATCTCCTGGGATTTTCACACACAACAGTCTCTAGAGAATGGTGTGAGAAACAAAACCAACAAAAAATCCAGTGAGTGTGAATTCTGTGGGCAAAATCAGTTGGATAAAGATGGGGGCTCAGAGGATATTGGTCAAGCTGACGGGAAGGCAATGGTAATTCTAATAGCCACACATTGCAACAGTAGTGTACAGAAGAGCATCTTTGAATGCACAACACATCAAACCATGTAGTGGTTGGGCTACAGCAGCAGAAGACCATGAACATACAGAAAAACACTTAGTGGTCACTTTATGAGTTACCTCTGAAATCCGATAAAGTGGTCACTGAGTTATGTTTTACAAACTCATTGTTTACACTCATTAATGGAATGTTGGTATCACAGACGAATTTGGCAGTTATTGCCCCTTCACTATCTTTCTGTACCTAGTTGTTCAGCAGGCCATTTCAGAGAATAGTTTAGAGCATTCACTTATAATCCAAACTGAATAATGATTTCAGATTTCAGTTCATGAAGAATGTTAGTAAACAGAAAAGTTCATGGATAAAGTGTAATTTTTAGGTGTCTTGCTTTATTTGCCTCCAGTTTAATTAATTGAATTGAAAAACAGAAAATAAAAGCAGGAATAGACATTTTGACCCTTCATGCCTATTCTGTCATTCAATATGATCTTGGCTGTTCACCCTTATTCAGTTCCAGTACTCTCACCATGTCCCTTGGTCTTCCTAGGCTTGTGTGAATATTTCTAATGATTTGGTTTCAAATGAAGTATTCTGCAGATTCACCAAATTCTGGTAGAAGAACTTTCTCCTGGTACAGTATAGAAACAGGTCCTTCAACCCAACTAAGATTTCCAGCTAGGCTAATCCCATTTGCCTGCATTCGGTCCATATTCTTCCAAATCTTTTCATCCATAGACCTGTCCAAGTGTTTAAATGTTGTTGTTGTATTCAACTCAACCACTTCTTCTGATAGCTCACTGTCTACTCTATGGGTGAAAATGTTTTCCCATAGCTTCCCTTTAAATCTTACCTCTCTCAGTTAAAGCCTATTCACCCTTAAAGAGTGTGCTTTCACCCTGTCTATGCCTTTATGATTTTGTGAACCTGTTTAAGATCACCACTAATTTTCCACAATCCAATGAATAAAGTTCTGGTCTACTCAACCTCTCTCTGTAATCAATGCCAGAAGTCCTCATGATTATTTTCTATACACTTCTCACTAATGTCATGTTTCCTATAGAAGGGGGACCAAAATTGAACACAGTATTCTAAACGTGGCTCCGCCAACATCTTGTACATCTGCCACAGAACTTTTATATCTTCATCTTAAATAGCTTTCCCTTGATCACTTTGTGACCCCTAGTTCTCAGCTTGCTGGTCATCTGGGGCATCCTTCCAGTATCAAACCTGTCCATTCCCATAAACATTTTGCAGCTGTCCGTGAGATCCCCCTTTACTCTTCTAAACTCTAGTAAATGCAAGTCTCATTGACCCAATCTCTATTCATATTCAATCTCTATTCTGTTCTTGCACAGAAAGTGTGGAGCACCCTGTCAGGGTGGTAGTGGAGGCAGGTGCCTTTTGGATATTTTAGAAACTTTAGATAGGCACAAGGATGGAGAGGTATGTAGTAAGGAAAGTTGAAATTGATGTTAGAGAAGGTTAAATGGTCGTCACAATATTGTGAGTCAAAGGGCCTGTACTGTGCTGTACTGTTCTATTTTTTGTATATCAATACTATAATTGCCAGGATTAGCTTGTTGAACTTTACTGAACTTCCTGTAGAGCAAGAACATCCTTCCTCTGATAAAAAGATCAACACTGTACAGAATACTCAAAATGTGGTCTCACTAAGGCCATGCACACTTCCAGAAAGACATCCTTGCCCAATTTCTCTTGCTATAAAGGCCAGAGAACAATCTTCTGCACTGTTTATTTACCTACAGCAGTTGGCGGACAAGGACACCCAAGTCTCGCTGCACCTCCCCCTTCAATTCATTGTTGTTGCCACCAAAGTGAATGACCTCACATTTATCCACATTATTCTATCCTGCCTTGTGTATCTGCCCACTCTCTTAGTCTGTCCTATCTAACCCAACCTGGAGCTTCTCGACGTCATCTTCCAGGCTCACCTTGCCATCCAGTCCCATCTCATTCATTTGACAAAAGCATATTAAATCATTAATGTTTATTGTTAATAGCAATTATTTGGATGATGGAATTGATGATTTTGTAGCCAAGTTTGGAGATTATTCCAAGATAGATGTGAGGGGGACAGGTAGCGTTGAGGAAGCAGGGCGTCTGCAGAAGGACTTAGACACATTAGGAGAATGGACAGTGAAGTGGCCATGAATATTATGTAGGGAAGTGCATGGTCATGCACTTTGGTGGAAAGAATAAAATTGAGTGGACTGTTTTCTATACAGTGACCAAATTCATAAATCAAAGTTGCAACTATGTTTGGGAGTCCTTGTGCAGGATTCCCTAAAGGTTAACTTGCAGGTTGAGTTGGCAGCAAGGAATGTTAGCGTTCATTTTGAGAAGACGAGAATTTAAAAATGAGGATATAATACTGAGGCTTTTTAAGGCGTTTTGTGAGCAGTTTTGTGCCCCTTATCTAAGAAAGAATGTGCTGCCTTTAGAGATGTTCCAGAAGCAGTTCACAAGATTTTCAAGGGTTTAATTGTCACAGATGCCCATGGAAGCCAAGTCATTCGGTATGTTTACAGCCGAGGTTGAGAGGTTCTTGATTAGTGAGGGTGTCAAAGGTTATGGGGAGAACGTAGGAGATTGGAGCTGAGAGGAATAATAAATCAGCCATGAGAGTAGACCTGATGGTAAAATGGCCTATCTTTGCTCTTTTGTGTTATAATCTTGTTTTGTGGTTGATTATTGTCAATCGATTCCCCCTCTATCCATATAAGCACCTCCTCCTCAGTCCTATGTGCTTTAATTTTGCATATAATTCCCTAATCTGGGATATTATTTAAAGCTTTCTGAAAAGATAAGTGCACCATTTCACTGGTTCTCATTATTCTGTATGTTATGATCCTCAAAAGAATTTTGGTCAAATTACTAAATGTGATTTCCCTTTGAAAATACCACACTGACTTTTTCTGACCCTATCACTGTCTTCTTTGTGCTCTGCTTCTGCATTTTTTTTTATAATGGACAACAAGACTTCCTCATCATGGATATCAGGTACACCAGTCTATTGACTCGTCACCTCCCTTCTTAATATCATTCTTACACAAGCTAAACTCCAAACCATTAGAACTCCACAGATCAAAGAATGTTGCAAACTGATCACCAAGGTAGCCATTGTTTCTAGGTTTACTTCCTTGAGTACTCTAGGATGCAGGCTAGCAGGCTATGTCTCTGATCCCTTCAATTTCCCCGCTAATACGTATTTATTTATTCTCTCTGTTTCAATAGACCTTCTGTTGCCCAACATTTCTGGGAAGTTAGTTATTTCCTCCCTTGTGAAGAGAGAATCAAAGAATGAATGTAATTGGACTGCTTTTTCTTTGTTCCCTATTATAAATATCCTTGACTCTCTTTGCAGAAATATCGAATCTTTTACAGTCAGTTCGGAACCTCTGTACAAGATTACTCATACTCTATTTTCTCTTTCCTAATCAATCTTTGTCCTTCTTTGCTAAATTCTGAACTACTCCCAATTGTCAAGTTGTTACTACTTTTGACTTTTCCCCTTTTGAATCTAATAGTGTCATTAATTTCTTTTAAAAACCGTGGTTGAGCTACCTTTCCTGCTTCATTTTTGCACGTTTCAGAAATTAATATTGTAATTGATACATTTACTCTTTCAGATATTTGTTTTGTCTGTCCACCATCAACCCTTTAAGTAACATTTCCTAATCTATTATTGCTATCTTGTACTTTACACTTTAGTTTCGTGGAACATAGTACAGAACAGCAGCATGCTCTTTGATCCACAATGTCTGCTCCAAACACAATGCTGAATTTAACTAACCTCTTCTGCCTTTTTTTGATTCATATCCCTTCACTCCCTACCTATTCACATGTCTGTCTGAATACCACTCCTGGCAGTGTGTCTCGGGCACCCACCACTCTCCGTGTAAAAATGACTGACCCTTGCCACGGAGCTGCCTGATCTAGAGGACATGTCTTATGAAGATAGGTTGAACAACCTGAGGCTTTTCTCTTTGGAGCAAAAGAGAATGAGAGATGACTTGATAGAGGTGTACAAGATGATGAGAGGCATAGATCGAATGGATAGCCAAAGACTTTTCCCCAGGGTGGAAATGGCTAATACATGGGGGCATAATTCTAAGGTAATTTCAGGAAAGTACAGGGGGGGGGGCATGTCAGAAGTATGTTTTACACAGAAAATGGTGGGTGCATAGAATGCCCTGCTCGGAGTGGTGGTAGAGGCAGATACTTTAGGGGCATGTATGAAACTCCTAGAGAGGCATATGATGGTAGAAGAATGGAGGGCTACGTGGGAGGGGGAAGTTAGTTTGATCTTAGAGTAGGTTAAAAAGTCAGCACAATTTTGTGAACTGAAGGCCTGTTATGTTCTGTTTTCCTATGCATCCCTTTTAATATTTCTTCCTCTCACCTTAAAGCTGTGCTCTCTAGTAGCTGACATTTCTATCGTGGGTAAGTTTCTGACTGCCAACTCTATCCATGCCTCTCATTATTTTATAAACTTGCATCACATCTCCTCTCAGCTTCTGAAGCTCCAGAAAAAGTAATCCAAGCTTGACTAACTTCACCTTATACCTTCTAATCCAGGCAGCATCCTGGTAAATCTCTTCTGAACCCACTTCAAAGTTCCCAGATCCTCTCTGCAACAGATTGACCAGAACTGCACACAATGCTTCAAGTGAAGCCAGACCAAAGCTTTATATAACTGTGTTGTAACTTCTTGACTCTTATACTTTATGCCCCTAGTAATGGAAGCAAGCATGGCATATGTCTCCTTCGCTACTCTATCAGCTTTCCTTGCCACTTTCATGAGGGTGTGGACCCCGGCCACCCAAGATCCCTCTGTACATCAGTGCTGTTAATGGTCCTGCCGTTAACTGTAATGTCCCTTTACATTTGATCTTTTTTAGTTTATTTAGATTCAGGAGCTGAGTGTCAGAATCAGCTCTCGCATTCTCCAGCATAATGAAGAATTGTACAATATTATGGGCTCTCTTCCACAAATGACATTGCACAACAAGACTGTTTATTAATCCTTTCCTGTTAAACAGTCCCAGTCTGGCACTGCAGGTGGTTCCTCAACATATTGAACTAAAACTCTATCTCAAGCCTATTTCAGAAATTCTACATATAGAGTATTATTACAAACTTATTTTGTCCAATTGGTATGTAGATTGAAGTCACCTTTAATTACAGTTGTATCTTAATGCATACAAGACTAATTTCAGTTTAATGGTTTCCTCTACATCACCACAATTGTTTGTGGTTTTGCATATAATCTACCAGCATGTTCTGCCTCATAATGTTCCTCTACACCTCCCATATAGATCATCCATCAGGGTTTTTAACTTTAACACTATATTCTGCATTCTGCTATTGCTTTTTCCTTGTACTCCCTCAATATGCTGATGTGACAAAATGATAGCATACAAAGCAAAGTTTTTCACTGTTTCTCAGCACATGTGATAACGATAAACCAAGAGATGTTTGAACAGGTACATAAACGGGAGGCATATAGAGGACTTGGTCTTGGTGCAAGTTGATGGGACTAGGCAGCAGACCTGGTCAACATGGACTAGATAGGCCAAAGGGCCTGTTTCTGTACTACGGTGCTCTGTGACTCTTCATCAGAACCAGAATCAGGTTTATTAACACTGACATATATCATAAAAATATTTGTTTCGTGGCACCTGTACAGTGGAAGTTACTACAAATGGCAAATAAAAAATATTTGAAAAGAGGAAGACCGAGGAAGTTTGAAATAAATTGCAGGAGATAAAGAAAAGCACTTTAGTCTAATGTTAATGTTAATATTCAGTTAGACTCAGAGCACTACATAGGTGGTCACAGAGTGGTTACAGGAAGCTAGTAAGGCCAGACTTGGAATATTATGTTCACTTTTGGTCACACTGCTATAGGAAAGAAAATATTATTAAACTGGAAAGAGGGCTGAAAGGATTCACAAGAATGTTTCCAGGATTTGAAAGACTGAGTCATAGGGAGGGGTTGGACAAGCTAGGTCATTTTTCTTTGGAGTGTAGGAGATCTTGCAGCCACAAAGACAACAAATTTCACAACATATGCCGGTAATATTAAACCTGATTCTGATTCTGAGGGGGTGATCTTACTAAGGTGCAAACAATCATGAGAGTGAGTGTACTCAATATTTTCCCCAGGGTTGGTTGATGAAGAACTAGAGGGCAAAGGTTTAAGGGAAGAGGGGAAAAATTGAAAGGCAACTTTTTTACATAGAGGCTATTTGAGGAAGTGGTTTGAGGCAGTTAATATAACAATTTTGAAAAGACAATTGGGCAGGTACATGGAAAGGAAAGGTTTAGAAGGTTAAGACCCAAGCATGGGGAAATAGGACTAGCTTGGACGGGCACCATGGCTGGCATGGAACAATTGGGCTAAAGAGTCTGTCTTGGTGCTAGATAAGGTCCTGTGCTTTTATTGTGATAGTTGGCTTTCAACTAAGCTGAAGCATGATACAGGTTGACCTTCACTAATCCGGTACCATTGGGACCCGTGGAGTGCCAGATTAGTGAAAATGCTGAATTACAGAAGGATCACATTAAGCAATAGCTAACCGCCTCATCATACCTTTAATATATCATGTAAATCAGTACAAGTTAGATAATAATGAAACAGAAATATTAAGTGAGTGGCAAGTGAAATTTTAATAAAGTAATATACTGTGCAGGCACAGATAAAATAAAGGGTACAGGTAAATGTACAGGAATTAACTTATACAGAAAAGTTGAGCACTTCCGCTTCTAAAGTGAGATGTTTAATATACCTTCAGGCAAAGTTACGTGTCTGCAAGTGTGGGGTTGTCAGGATCATCAACATCTTCATCTTGAAAAATGAGTGAAGCATCAGGAACTGGTGCTGAAACTGGCACAACAGTTTCTTCAGAAATTGTTGATGTTGGTGGCAGCACATCTGGGTGAGTAGAAGCAGAGGTCGGAGAAAGAAGGTCTTCTATACGCCACATTTCATGTGACCGCCAGGCGGCCGGAGGTTCGGCGGTGGGCTCTTCCCTGTTCACTCACAGTTACTGAAGGAAGCTTCATTAGTTTCCTTTCCTCCACTTAGTAATATACTTAAATTCAGCACCACATCTGATCTGAGGTCGTAGGCAGAAGAGAACGGAGTGCCAGCCAAGTGATGCTGGAGGGCAGTTCGTTAATGCCGGCAGGCAGCTGAGAAGGCGGACCGAACCAGTGTGCGCCAGCTCTCCCGCCACTGGCGGGATTGACAGGTGGGCGCCGGGTGGTCGTACCTCATGCAAATGATATTAATGAATGTAGGAAAACAAGCAGGAATTGCCTGTCTGTGCTTACAAGATCACGCCAACACGTGAACAGATCTAGCACAGTAGATGCACAGTAGATTGATACCGGTGGCCCAGGAAATTTGTAATTACGGTTGCGCGGAAAATTTGGTATCAGTGCTGGATTATCGAAGGAACCAGATTACAAGTCATCGGATTAGTGAAGGTCGACTGTACCAACAATGGGAACCAAATGGCAGTTTCCTTGATTGTAGGGGCTCACTCAAAATCAACAATTAGATCTAACAACTAATATGCATAAACCGCATGACAATACACAGATACCGACTGTTGTATTGGTCATTCAGAACATCAGATCTCTGACAAGCCCTTTTCAATTACCCCACATCCCTATAAATATTGCTCCTTCAAATATTTGAAGATTTCTTTTATATCAGCTATTCAAATCTAGTTACATTCAAATTTCTAGCCATATGTTGCATATGCTTTCTTCCTTATATCTTCTGTTTCTTTTACCTGAAATACATGCACTCTGATTATTCAGCTTCATCCACTGGAAACCTATTCTGTTTATCTTCTACAAAGAAGGAAAAGGGTCGTGGGTGTATGGAGCACCCTCACCTACAGATTCCCCTCCATTACACACCCATACATGATAAATACAAGCCTCTCCACCATTAGTAGTAACTACTGGAAGCACTGCCTCAAGAAGGCAACATCCATCATCATAGACCCCCACCATCCAGGCCGTGCCACCTTCTCTCGGCTGCCAATGGGTAACTGGTACAGAACCCTGAAATCCCACATCACTAGGTTCAAACACAGCTACTTCCCTTCAACCATTCAGAAACAACTAGCAGAATCCTAATCACTGTAGTTTAGCCACTTTGATCACTTTACATTAAAATGGACTTATTTTGTTCCAATTGTGATCTTTCTAATAAAAGTTGTGTAAAATTTGTTTAATTTGTTTTTCTTGTGAAAGCTCCTGATGTGATATTATGCACATGCAATGTTGCTGCAAGTAAGCTTTTCATTGAATCTGCATACATGTACATCTGCAGATGACAATAAACTCAACATTGACCTTCCAAGCAGATCACCTTTCCTTATCATTGCTAGTCTAACTCCTGGATCTCCCTATGCAAAGGCATTATTGGAACACCTTCAACACATGAACCACCATAGATGAGGAAGACAGTTCACTACTACCTTAGGGAGAGGTAATAAATGCTGGCCTTGCTAACAACAAATTGCATGAAATAAATGAATAATTTTTAGAAACAGAAATATTTTTACAAAACAGTGTAGGCTTTGGTGAGAAAGTGATCAGTACTTCCTGTTGGAATTCCTTCAGGTGTAACTACAATAAATTTCATAAATACATTTAAATTCCTTAGTGCTATCATATCAGAAAATCTGTTCTGGGACCAGCACATGAGTGACATCACAAAGAAGGTATGACAGCTCATCTACTTTCTTGGAAGTTTGTATAGATACGGCATGTCTTTCAAAACTTTGACAAACTATTTTAGATGCACAGTAGGGAGAACCCTAACTGGTTGCACCATGCCCTGGTATGGAAACATCAGTGCCCAGGAACAGAAAAGTGTAAAGATAGTGGTGGATAGAGCTCATTCCATCACAGGAAAAGCCCTCCCCAGTACTGGAGCTGATCTACAAGGAGCATTGCCAGAAAAAGCAGCAACCATCTTCAAGGATCCCCACATTTCAGGCCATACAGTCTTCTAACTATTACCTTTGGGCATGTTGTATATTTAATACTTCAGGAATTGAGTAATATTATAAATATATTGTTTAATTAAGCATTCTTTGTTGTTTCAATAATTCATGTAAAAGTATGTGAATGGCATACATCATCAGACCACCACATCGTAAGTGTGTGTCTCGCCAAATTAAAAATAAAACTAAAACACACAACTCTAGGCTTTGTCAATTAGTTTTATGTTTTGGAGTTACAAACCATAGCTGTGGCAACGATGAAGTTTTAAACAACCTGAGATGACTACCTACCTGTTGAAGCACAGCAAGATGTTCAAGCAAAAGAAAAAGCAGCACAAAATGGTCAAGTTAAAAAAAAAACAGCACAGCAAGTGCTTCTTTGGGAACAGACAGAGACAGATATATATTAAAAAAAGGCAGAAAAATGGACAAATTCATGGGTTCGTAATCAATGAGTACCGGGTGATAATAATCATAATTAAAAAAAGCAGAAAGATAGATACATTCGACTGCACGAGGTAACTGTAGATTGTACACTAAGAGAATTGAGCAGTTTTTAAAACAAATGAATTAGCCAATGAAAAGCAAGTGCCAGATTTACTGAGTGCATTGAGTTTAAAGGAATACAATTTGTTTAGAAGTTTGACTGATTCCACCAAACCAATTGAAATTAACTTTTCTGATATTGTGAAAGTAATGTAGGAACACTTAGAACTGAAACCATTGTTGCTTGCCGAATGCTTTAGGTCTCCTAGCCAGAACCAAAAGGAAGGGGAAATCCATTTTAGCGTATGTGGCTGAATTGAAGGAGTTGCCTGAGCATTGTCAGTTCAATGATGAGTTTAATGATGCACTGAGAGATCGTTTAGTTTGTGGAATCTTACAAAAAAGCATTCAAGTACAGCTCCTAACTGAGGCACAACTTGCTTTTAAAAGAGCAGTTGAAACTGCTCTATCAATGGAAACAGCAGGCAGAAACACAAATGAGTTGAAGTCAGGAATAAAAATGTGCATGAATAAATTTGAAACATCTAAACAGAAACTGGCCTGGCCAAGCAAATTGTGTTAATATTGTGGCAGGGGCTCACATACACCAGATTGATGCAGATTTAAAGGTGAACCTTGCAGAAAATGCACATAAAGAGCCTATTGGGCAGATAAAAATAAATGGACTGTACAGGAAGAGAAAAAGCTAAAAAGTCAAACTTAGTTTCAAAATTACTATTAATTTGCATGCTGTTGATGAAAACATCTGATAATGATGAGAGTGACATAGGACTGAGTAGATTTGAGATTTGCAATGTGAAAACGAACAATAGACAAGCATGAGTAGGTCTGGTTCCCACTGCTTCCCAAAAGCCTCAGAGAAACAGTGAAAAATACTTGAAGCAACAAGTTCCTTATCTTCAGCCAATATGTATGAAAAAGTGGCTGTATTGTTTGGAATGGTGATTGCTAAGAAGTTAATCCGGCAAATGTGGAAAATGGACTCAGTACCTACATACGATCTGTGGCTGAGAGAACTGGCAAATGCTTTACATTTGGAGAGACTGAGACTGTAATGAGGACAGAGGGGACATCTTTGAAAGGATGTGGGGCCCTGTATTGGACATTCTTACAGGGTGAAGACTGAGGTTTTCTGGTGCAGTGCCCCTCTGCTGTGTATGTTTACTTTTTGCCTTTTATATTTTCTTTCTGCTCAATATTTAATTTGATTTTGCTATGGTTGTGGTTTTTGTGGTTATGCTGTATATTTTTTCCATTTGTTTTTTTGTTAGTTTTTTCCATGTCCGTTCACATAAAACAATAAAATATCTTTTTTTTAAAAATATGCAAGCAATTGGACTCTGACTCAGCTGTTTCAGTCATTCCACAGAATGAGTCTGAATAGCATTTCAGTGATACTAAACTGAAGCCTGCAGATATCCAACTAAGAATTTATACTGAAGAAAAGATTACTCTTGTGGGAATGAGAATCGTAACTGAAATACAAGAACCAACAAGCCACGTTGGGTTTGTATTTGGTAAAATCAGGAGTGCCAGCATTGTGGGGCATGATCGGCTGAGGCAACAACACGATTGGAGATCCTTCCACCATTTGCATGCCACATCCCCTGTAATCGAATCAACTGAAAGTGAATTAAGAAAGATACCGATAATGCCATAGCAGTATTCAAAGGTGATCATGGGCTCAGAGCATAATGCAACAAGTGTGAATTCTTCAAACAAAGCTTCACTTACTGTGGTCACATCATTGATGCATCAGAATTACACAAATATGCTGGCAAAATTCAAGAGTGGTGGATGCCCCAAGGCCAAAGGATGTGTCACAGTTGTGGTCCTTTTTTAGGATTTGTCAATAACCATAACAGCTTCCCAGCAAACATCGTTACTGTGCCCCACCCACTACAGATCTGGAAGAAATGGCAATGGACAAAACGGGATGAGTTGGTTTTCCAAAAGGCAAAGGAAATGGTAACATCAGGCATTGTACTCATCCATTATGATCGACACCATCCAGTGAATTTTCCCTGTGATACCTCACCTTATGGTACAGGTGCAGTCGGGTCACATGTTATGAGTGATAGAAGTGAGTGAAGCCTTTTCATCATGTTCCCCTACTATTGTAAAGAAAAATTACACATATATTGACAGAGAGGCCTTCAGTCTGGTTGAGGTATAAAACGTTTCAACTAGATTTTGTGTGGGAGAGAGTTTACCCTCATTACTGATCATCAACCACTAGTGTTCATTTTTCATTTTCAACCCACAGAAGGGTGTTCTAATAACAACAGCACACACGCAGAGATGGGCTCCGTTTCTTGGGGGACACCATTATAAGATCAAATTCAAGAGAATGAGCTATCATGGAAATGCTGATGGATTATCCAGTTTACCCTTAGAAAATGAAATACTTGAAAAATTTACACATCTTGACATATTCTCCAATGCAAATTGAAAATCTCTCTAGTATGTCAGAGATGATTCAGCAGACAGCCAGAAAAAATCCCACACTGTCTCAGGTCTACATGGCCACCCAGATTGACCAGAGGGTACAGTAGAGACTCCATTTCCCCCATTTTACCAGCTCTAAGATGCAAATGCCCTTGGTAGAGTTTGTCTCGTGGGGATTGAGTGTTGTGCCATCCAAGCTGAGACCCACTGTGTTGGAGGAGCATATATATAGCTAGGATGCCTAAGACTTTTGCACAGTACTGTATTTGTCAACGTGGAGCAGAGAGTGAGTTTGTATATCTGGTGTGAGCTAAGGATGTTGGGAATTGCAAGGGTGGAGAGCCGTGGGAGGGGTGTGGGAAAGGAGGCAGAGAAGTAGTGCCAGGGGTGGAGGAGTTGGTGGCACAAATACAGACACACCCGGCCCTGCGATACCAGGCAAGGTAATTTGATTCCAAATAATTGGTTTATTGATCATGACAGAATGTCTCTCTGGTGCTTCCTGCTCCCTCCCCTCTCTCTTCCCCTTTTTCCAACCATGATTCCCCTCTCCCTGCTCCTTTCCCACTCTCACTCCACAGTAGAAGCCCATATCATCACTCACATACGCTATGAATTTTTTTGCAGCAGCAGTACAGTGCAACGCATAATATTACTACAGTACTGTGCAAAATTTTTAGATACCTGAATTATATATATGTGTCTAAGACTTCTGTACAGTACTGTACATGTCAGTCATCGAGGCATATTCAAAAGAAAGGGTTGACTCAAAGCTTTGTCTGGTGGACTGGGATAGATCAGCAGATTGTGCAGCTTGCCATGCACAGTTCAAGATGCCAGCATGTCCAGAAGAAAGGTATTCAGAGCTGTAGTCACTTTCTGCAGTCCCAGAGTCAACTGCTGTGGAGGAAGCCCCAGAACCTGAGATTGTTTCACAGCCATAAATCTGACCAGCCAAGCTAGTGACCCCTCTTGCCAGGAAAGATGTTATCCCACAAGAGTAAGAAATTTGCCTCAGCTATTAAATCTTTAGGCCTGCATGGAGCAATTTAAAATCTACTATGCTGGGAATGTCTATATAGTAGTTATATTTTATAGTAGTAGGCCTCCGTTAGTCTTGATAGATCATGGATTTGCACCCTGGAAGGTTTCCAGGGTGCAAGCCTAGGCAAGGTTTTTTATGGGAGACTGGCAGTTGCCCAAGCTGCAAATCTCCCTTCTCCACGCCACCGATGTTGTCCAAGGAAAGGGCATTAGGACCCATACAGCTTGGCACTAGTGTCATCGCAGAGCAATGTGTGGTTAAGTGCCTTGCTCAAGGACACACACGCAGCCTCAGCCAAGGCTCGAACTAGCGACCTTCAGATCACTAGATGAACGCCTTAACCACTTGGATACGTGCCAACACATATTTTATAGTATACTATATATATATATAAATTTGAGGTTCATTTTATGTTGATTTGGAGTGTTGTGTATTTAATATTTCAGTAACGTAAATTAATAATGTAAATACATTGTCTGAATAAGCTTTCTTTCTTTGTTTGAATAATTCATTATTGGTTACATGTAAAAGTACATGAATGGCAAATGTCATCACGTCACCACATTATAAGTGCATGTCTCACTAAACTAAAAATGAAACTAAGACACATATCTCCAATTCTCGGTGTTTTTTCATTCAAGTACTTTTTTGTTTTGGAGTTACAAAACATCACAGGGCCATGTTACAGGAGCTTTGGATTGCACAGCACCAGATTCAGGAGTAATTATGACTCTACAACCATCAGGCTCCTGAATCACAGTGAATAACTTCACTTTCCTCAATTTTGAACTGATTCCTCAACCTCTGGAATCATGTTCAAGGAGTCTATTTGAACAATTTGTCTTTTGCACATTGTCTGCTTCTCAGTCTTCGTTTATGCTGTTGGCCAGAAAGAATGACAATCTTCAAATCAGCGAATTCAAATGAATTGAGGACAGTGGAAGCGGTCTTTGTTCTTGCTGTGTGCTTGGGGGGATGGAGGCTGCCATTTTGTGAAGACACTTGATTCTCCATTTTGTGAGCTTGACATGCTGGACTTGATTAGTGTTTTAAAGAAGACACAGAGACTCTTCAGGTAATCAGCTGGACTGGAGGTCATTTCCAAATAAGGAGTTATTTGTGAGGTGTTCTTTGGTTGGCTATAACATGCAGGATTGTGATTGCCTGAGGCGATTCAAGCTCATTGCTGACTGAGAACGAAGAGCCATGAGTCAGCAACTGTCCCTTGATGGGAAGAGGATAATAGATGGGCTTGGATCAGAGCCAAAGACCAGGTGTTAAAGGCCAGACACATGACCTGCGGCCAATGACACAGGAATGCGACATTTGAATTGATAAGCAATGGATATAAAAGTGGATGCTTTTTTGTGTGTGCCGGTGGCGGTAACTTCGAAGAATAACCATCGCAGATACAAGCGAGAAGAACCCTGCGTGAAGCACGTGGAGAGTGAATCGGGACTACGAGGAACAAGGAGCGCCTGGCCAGCATAAATTCCTCCGCCCGGGTAATACCTTTGCTATTCTTTGACTATCCAGGAGAGTCAGGGATACTTAGCAGGTGTGCACGCAAGATATTTAGTGTATGAATTCACGTATTTGTTAGTTTGAACAATAAAGGTAATTGTCAGTAAATACAGATCTCTCTGTGCCTCACTCAGAATCATTGGAAGAGGTAGAAGTGGTATCTCTCTCTCTCTCTTTTCAACAATACATAGTTTTATTTCTTTGTTTTCCTGCAAAAGCATGTAAGAAAATGAATCTCAAGGTAGTGTATGGTGGCATACATACTTTGATAATAAATTTGCATGTGAGTATAGACACTCACATGGTTGCCATGCTGCACCAGTAATGTATGCATCCCAGTCTTAGGATGGTGAAAGTGTGCAGTCGAGTGCACAACTTTATCCAAAACTGTTGAGCTTCTTGTCCATTGGGTGCTAACTCATCAAGATGATGGAATGGATTATCAGTGACATTTACTTCTCAGATTTGGACAAAATAATTTACTTAATGCCAAAAGAGAAGCTCATTTCTATGGCACACATGTGTTAAGTAAATGAATTAGTATAAGTCAAGTTTACTAAGTGCCCACTGATGACAAATAGTTTGCACTGCTTGCATTGCAAACAATTATGTTAAATTCATTGTATAGTCAAAGCCTGGGAACAGAAAAGGTAACTGAGAAAGCTAGTACTAACCAGACAATTGAGATCTGCTGTGATGTGATTTAAAGTAGATCAGTCTTTTCTGGTAATAAGTGATATTGAGACATTAACTTCTCTCACAGATATATCCCGGTATAGTACAATGCTACACTACTGTGCAATGAGGAAAGGTGTACCGTGTGTTAAAGTTCAGGAATGTAATTGACTGCTTTAAATATTTTTTTGGTGTTTGCTTCCAACTGTTCCCAACAGAACCCAGTTCAAAAGAACTTTCAGCCTCTTCCCAGTTATTCAGCACCCCCTCCTCACTCCCAACCAAATTTTCAGTCAATTATATTTCTGAACTTTAGCACGTGGTACACCTTTCCCCTTGCATGGGAGTTTAGCACTTTACTACACCAGCTGTAAGATCAGGGTTCAATTCCCACGTTGTCTGTTTGGACGTTCTTCCTGTGATTGCATGTATTTCCTCTGGGTGCTCCAGTTTCCTCCCACATTCCAAAGATATATGGGTTAGCATTAGTGAGTTGTGGGACTGCTATGTTGGCACCAGAAGCATGATGAAACTTGCCGGGTTCCCACAGCACAACGCAAACTGTGTTGGTTATTAACACACACATTTCACTATATGTTTCGATGTGCATGTGCCAAAGAAAACTAATCTTAATCTTGCAACTCTCCACTGCCAATTCTAGTTCCAACTCTCCCTATGGACCTCCTCACTGAAATCTTGTCAGAGGTGCTAACAAGCTCAGAGCCTGTTGTTTTTCATAGTACACAGACTGGGACTTCGAAAACAACTGAGGGAATCCTGCACTAGGCAGTTGTTCTGGTATTAGCTGTCGTTTTTGCCTACTTAATACTCTGAACGCCAACTCCCAAATCATTTTAGAGTGGCTGGATCCAATATCGATGACAAGCTTCTTTCATTGTTAATGCTATTTCTTTTTTCACTCTTCACTCTCCAGGTATACTGAAATTAGCATTTAAGTACATTGGAGTAGACTATAAGACCCATTGTATAACAGTGATTTGGTATTCTAAACTGGTTAATGTTTATAGAACCTAACTTTCATCACTTAAGGGAAAAAAGCTGAGATTATTGTCATCTTCACAAGTACATGTGCAATGAAAAGCTTACTTTCAGCAGCATCACAGGCACATGGTATCATATAAACAGCAGTAAAACAACAGATTAAACATAAATTCTACACTATTTGCACAAGAAATGACAATTAGAATTAAAATAATTGACTTCTATTTTAGTTCAAAGTGATCCAAGTTGCTACACAAAGGTAGTGATTCAGGTTGTGCTGCCTGGTTCAGAAACTGAATGGTTGAAGGGAAGTAGCTGTTCTAGTACCTGGTGGTGTGGGACTTCAGACTTCTGGAGCTCCTGTCCAATGGTAGTTATGAGAAGATGGTCTGACCCAGATGGTGATGATCTTTAATGATGGATGTTGCCTGTTTGAAACAGTTCCTCGTGTAGATATTACCAGTGGTGTGGAGGGATGTGCCCATGATGTATTGGGCTGGGTCCACTACTCTATGCAGCTTCTTACATTCCTGTCCATTTGAATTCCTGTACCAGACCATGATACAACCAGTCCGGATACTTTCAAGAAAACACTGGTAAAATGCTCCTCCACTATTGGATTCCATTGACTTCTGATCATCCCTATCCAGAACGTCACTGCAGCTGTGTCTGCACCCAATCAGTTTCAGTTGCTTTATTGATGGTGTTTGCATCATAACCACAGAAATGAGGATGTTTGCTGATAATTGCACAACATTTAGTTTAGTTTGCAACTTCAAGGCAGATACCACAGCTCTTGCCAATAAGCAGTAAGATCTAGATAAGCTTTAGGAATGAGCTGTTATGCAATACATAACATCCATGCCATGAAAGTGCCAGGAAATGTACACATTTAACAAAGGAGAGTAACTATCTACACTTGTCATTCAATGGCATTATCACCATCCAGCTCCCTTGTCATGAACATCCTGTGGATCATTACCGACCAAAGCCAAAACCAAAAGAGCTGGTTATTCCCTACAGGAAGAAGAAGCTGGAGGTTCTCATTAGGGGACTGCAGGTGGAGAGGGTCAATAACTTAGAATTCCTTGTGTTAACATTTCAGAGGATCTATCCTGGGACCAGCACATAAGTGTCATCACAAAGAAGGAAGGGCAGTGTCTTTATTTTCTTAGAAGCTTTTGTAGCTTGGAATGTCATCTAAAACTCTGGCAAACTTCTCTAGATGTACAGTGGAGAGTATCTTGACTGGTTGCATCACGACCTGTTATGGAAACACCAATGTCCATGAATGTAAAACTGGTGGGTGCAGCCCTGTCTATCACAGGGAAAGCCTTCCATATCATTGAGCACGTTTACAAGGAGCGCTGCCACAAGAAAGCAGCATCCATCACCAAGGACCTCACCATCCAGGTCATGCAGTCTTCTCACAGCTACTATCAAGATACAGGAGCCTTTGGTTCCAAATCACCAAGTTCAGGAACAGTTATTACCTTATCACCATTAAGCTCCTAAATCAGCATGGATAACTTCACTTACCTCTACAGTGAACTGACTTCATAATCCAAAGACTCACTTTTAAGGACTCTACAACTCATTCTCAGTAGATATTTATTTACTTTTTTTGATTATTTGAATGATTGTCTTCTTTTGCATATTGGTTGTTTGTCTTTGCTATGTTTATTTTTTCATAAATCTGTTGTATTCCATTACTTTAATGTAAATATCAGAAAGAAAATGAATCTTAAGGTAGTATATGGTAACATATATGAACTTTGATAATAAATTTAATTTTGATTTTGGGAACCCAACTGGTTAACCCACATATTAGGGAGTCAGAGGCTGGGTAGCCCACAGCTACTCAGTGAGCTGGGTGACTCACCTCTTGAACATGCTGAAGTCAGAAGTGTGATGGAATCCTCATTGGAGCATGCCTGGATGAGCACAGCTCTAATAATTCTCATAAAGTCATATTCATCCTGTCAAAGCCACCTGCTTTGTTCCACCACTCCTAAACAGTCACTCCCTGCATCACCAGCAGAAAGTGGCTCCAGAATGAATCATCCATGAAATGACTGCAGTTACTCACCCAGACTATGCTGACAGCAGCTGCCAATTCTCTGATATTTACTACCAAGAAGAACATAACAGCAGGCACACAGGAAGACCACCAGCTTCAGATTCCTTTCCCAGCAGCACACCATTGTGATTTGGTAATGTTTCACCAACCCTTCATTATCATTGGGTCAAAGTACTGGAAACTGCCCTCTGTCAGCCTTGGGGCAGCACTTTCGTCAGTAGGACTGCAACAGTTCAGGAAGGCGGAACCCTTCTTGATGTTGAAGGCAATTAAATATATGCAATAATTGCTGGCCGTCCCAGTGACACCTAAATCACAAGAAATGAATAAATAGTATAACTATTATTTTGATCAATTTTTGGCAATTATTAGATTACATTTTTTATTTATAAGTATGATATATATTTCTAGTACACTGTTATTTTATTGCACAGATTTTCCTGCATTCAGGAATATAGACATTCCTGGCAAGACAAGTAAAGTCCATTCATTATTGCTGTTATGAAGGTAATCATACAGCAACCATGATCATCCTCAGTGATCGCTCATGGTCAAGTATGATTCTTCTCCTAGTGGTTGATCTGTTCACTTGTGAGTCTTGCGATGACTGAAGAGGTTGCTCCGTGATCCACAAGTCCTATTGCAGTGTTGGCAGGTGTAGGTCATTGAAGTGGTGGTGGATGATACTGGTTAGGCCTTTCCCAGTCTCTCCTTATGTTGAAGCCGCTTAGTCTCAGTGGCACAATGGAGGTATTCTTTGAGCTGTGTAGTCCTTCTCCAGCTTTCCCTATCCTGTGGTAATTTCTCCCATCCATTCAGGCTGATGTGGCACTTCCTCAACTGGGTCTTGATATTGTCCTTAAACTGCATTTTCTATCCTCCAGGAGTGAGCTTTGCATCCTTGAGTTGGCCGAACAGGAGTTATTCAGGGAGGCAGGAGTCTGGCGTACGGATGATGTAGCCAACATAGCACAATTGGTGTTGAGTCACAGTTGTGGCTATGGAGTTGATGTTAGCTTCCTCCAGGATATTAAGATACAGGCCCTTTGGCCCAACATGTCGATGCCAACCACAGTGCCACCCAGCTACTCCCAATTTCCTGCATTCTGCCCATATCCCTCCAAGCCTGCCCCTTGATGTACCTATCCACTTCCTCTGACAGCTCATTCCATATACTCACCACCTTTGACATGGAAAAAGTTGTGGTATACTGAAACTATTCCAACTGGCATTTACAATCATTCCAGTCAATCACATAGATTACGTTTCTTCCCCAATCTGATGAACAACAACTGAACCTCTTGACAATGTCTGTATGCGTTTATGTTTGAGTTGCTGCCACGAGATTGATTGATTAGATATTTACATTCACAAGTAGGTGTAATGAGCGTATCTCTGAATCGCTAAATCATTCCTTCTGGGTTATTATGCCAGTAATGTAGACTCACAGTATTGAAGAGAATCGCAGTATTGACCATACCGATTTACTTTGATTTAGATGCTGCTCTGAATTGGGAGGTACAGCGATATGATGGATGGTACAATAATCTTGCCCATCACAGCAGAGGGACAGTAGGTAAGTGATTTCTTCTTTACCTGTAATTATTTCTACAATTAGAATCACAGTTAGGTATGTTATAACTGACATATGCTGTGTCAAATACTGACAAATCTTACATCATCTTGTCAATGGCAAAGAATTTTGTAGCGTACTATCGGAAGTATCCTTGACAACAGGAAATAGAATTGTGCAGGTACAATGAGCTGAAGGTTCTCTTCCTTTGTTGAGTTGAAACCACCATCCAATGACCTCTCACAATCCAGGGAGGTGTAATGTAGATTCATATGACTGCTCTCATTGGTCAAAACTGGCCTAGAGGCAGAAAATCCCCATAAATAATTCACTTCTGGGAATTTTTAACAGGCAGCAAAGCCATGCCCGTAGTTTTCTCACCTAGCTCAAGATTTTTTATTGTCTCCAAAAGTCTCAAGTTGTTTGTTTTTAATGATACTTAAATGCCCCTCATATTCTGTAGCATTTAAAACTCTTAAAAATGAAGAGGTCAACTTACTTAAAAAATCCTTGTGACCAGTTTTCCCCTGTAGTTTGCCATACATTTCTGGCTGAAGTCAGTGATTGTTGGGGAAGAGACATGAAAATGAAGCTAAGGCCTGAAGCTGTTTTTTGTATTGTCCACATATAAAAACATCTCTATATCTATGCTTTCAAAACATTTCATAATTTGAAAGGTGGAATCAGAGTACTTATGATTATGGCAGAGTCTCGATGAATCAACTTTACCCACTATAGCCTCTCATTACTAGCATAGTATTTATTGAAGCATTAAGAAGTTTTTTGAATTTGAAAAGCAACCAGTGAGTCACTGTTCTCCTTTTCAGACACCCCCTTTGTTCGCCTGCTGCCAGCTCGTTATGCTGATGGAGTTTACGAAGTTTTCCGAGAACCAGAATTACCAAATGCTCGCATGATCAGCAATGTGGCAATGCAAGGGAAGTCGGGAATACCATGTTCCAAAAACCGAACTGTCCTGTTTGTCTACTTTGGTAAGTTAGCTTATAATTTTGTGAATGCTTTAGATCTGCAAACATTCATTCAGATTTTGATGCACCATGAATAACTCTCTGAGACGTGAGGCGAGATATAGGTTTTTATTGACTGGAAGAAAGAACAAGCAGCAATTGACCACCATGCTACATCCTGGAGACTGAGAGGCAGGGCTCAGGCCCCAATTGCCTTTATACTGGGGTCTATGGGTGGAGCCACAGCCAGTGGGAGGAGCCACAGGAGCAGTCAGTGGGGGGGGGGGGGCGTGTCCAGACAGGTATATGTAGTTCACCACAGATTGTTTTTTGCCAAATAAAGTCACCCAGTACCTTACAATTACAACTCAAATATAACTTGCACCTGAGTTCTGGCAACATTGTTATAAATCTTCTTTGCACTCTTTCCAGAACTAGAGGTCATGGGTTAAGGGTGAAAGGTGAATACTTAAGGGAAACCTGAGGAAGAATTTCTTCACTCAGAAGATGGTGCAAGTGTGAATGAGCTGCCAGTGGAAGTAATGGATCCAAAGTCAATTTCAACATTTAAGAGAAATGTGGATAAGGAAATAAAATAAACTAACAGAGCCACAAGAGACTACAGATGCTGAAATCTGAGGCAACAAATAATTTGCCTGAGGAACTCAATGGGTCAAGCAGCATCAGCTGGGGGAAATGAATCATTGATGTATGAGATCAAAGCTTTACATCAAGACTGCATGAGAAGTTTTACTTTAAAGTTGTCATACCTTGAAAAGACTTTGTAGTGGATGACGAAATGAACTACACCAAAAGTAGCGAAGCAGTGTTTCGATCTGAAATATCAACAATTCCTTCCCTTACCACAGATACTGCCTGAGCCACTAAGTTCCTCAGGCAGATCATTCATTAAACTAAAAATAATCCTATATTTTACAAATAGTGGTCGAGTTTATTATTATATGCTCAAGCACAGGTATGCACAGGTGAAATGAAAAGCTTTCTCACAATTATCACAGGCACAGAGCAGTAGCATTGACATGAAAAACATAAATTAACTATAAATTGTACACGTTTTTTACAACAAAAAATTGACCATTTTGGTGCAAAGAGGTCAATGCGATCGTTGTGTTTCTAAGCTGTAGTTTAGACAAGCTAAGCTTTTGCTATTTGGTTCAAAAACCAAAAGGTGAAAATGGCAAATTCAAGTTGGCAAAATTTTAAAGTAATTGGAGAAAGGTGGACATCAAAATCACAGGCAATATTTTGTAAAGGAGTGGGCAGCATTCTTCCTGGTGTCCTTGCCAATATAAACTGGAAAGGCATGAGTAGGTGGCGTGATTTCACAATCATCTTTTCCAGATGTAGAACTGCCAACATGAGCAGTGATAAGAGCTTGAGGCGATGGTGCAGTCTGTGCCTGGTGTTGCACTGCTTGAGTAGTCCCTCAGATTTTTTGCTTTTGATGTTGCAACAATGGTGCGAGATCATCCAATACAGACATGGAGTACAGGAGCACCCCTGACACAACTCAAGCATACCAGCCAAGATGCCCATCTAAGCTAATCCCAGTTGCCTGCATTTTGCTCGCATCCCTCATCCCTCTCAAATTTCCCAACCTGTGTATCTGTCCAAATGGTGTTATTGTATCTTTCTCTAGCAGCTTGTTCCAAATACCCAGCCTTCTGTGTGAAGAAGTTTTATTTGTTTATTTATTGAGATAGAGTGCAGAATCGGCCCTTCAGGCCCTTTGAGCCAAGCCACCCAGCAATCCCCTGATTTAATCCTAGCCTAATTATGGGACAATTTACAATGACCGATTAACCTACTAACCGGTACGTCTTTGGATTGCGGGAGGAAACCGAAGTTCCCGGAGGAAATTCACCTCTTTACAGACAGCGATGGGTATTGAATCTGGATTGCCAGCACTGTAAAGCATTGTACTAACTAACCACTATGCTACTGTGCTGCTCTTGAGCACCATTCCAACCTTTCCCCTCTCACTTTAAACTTATGCCCTCTAGTTATTGATTACTTTACCCTTGGGGAGAGACTGAGTGTGGTCACCCATCTATGCCCCTCATATCTATACTGTATACCCTTATAAGTCACCTGTGCATCAATGAATAAAGTCCCAACCTACCCGATCTTTCTCCATAACTCCTGGCAACATTATCATACATCTGCTTGGCACTCTTACCAGCTTAATAGTATCTCTCTTATTCTAGAACTAAA
Source organism: Hypanus sabinus (assembly GCF_030144855.1). Lineage (NCBI taxonomy): Eukaryota > Metazoa > Chordata > Chondrichthyes > Myliobatiformes > Dasyatidae > Hypanus > Hypanus sabinus. Next base: position 26,435,813 of record NC_082726.1, on the reverse strand, counting down.
GGTCATGAGTAAAAGGTGAATTGTACAAGGGCTCTTCTATAAACGAAAAGAGTGGCTTTCTTTTCACTTGTTATTTCCAGAATTAATACATTATTTTTCTTAACTTTTCTGAATATTTTCCTAAATAACCTTTTGCCCCCAAGTTATTGACATCTGCTAAGAGGAGATAAAGTACTTAGTATTTATATTGTCTGTGCCTCTTATAGTTTCCCTTCCATGTTCATTGTTCCAAAAAATTACTTTCCAGCCTTGGCAACAAACTCAGAAAAGTTTTCTGCTCCCTCTTGAATTCCGTTGCAAGTTTAAGTCTAGTTCATTGTCATGTGCACAGGTATGGAGAGTTACAGGTACAATGAAAAACTTGCTTGCAGTAATATCACAGATGCTTCATCTCAGACAGTACATGGAATATCCATTCTACAAGACAGTGAGAAAAAAGCTACAAAATAGAATATTAGAGCAAAAAACACGTTTTTAGGGATCCTTGTGCAAGTCTGAGAGTGTTCCATGGTGAGGACATGTTCAGATCGTGTAGGTTTGTTCAAGGGCTTGCTGGTGACAGTGAAGTAGCTGTTCCTGAAACTGGTAGTGGTTGACTTCAGGCTTCTGATGGTGCTGGACCTTCTGCTTTGCATTAACAGTGCTTTTAATAACTCTATCATGATTTCCCTGCATTTCTGCATTCTACTTTAGATGTGTTACGTATTCAGGCAACAATAAATATATGAGTTCGGCAAGGGTTTCTTATAATAAAACAACACGTTTATTAAACACAGAAAACAAACCCCCCAAAAGTAAACAAACACTACCGTAACCGGAAACAGCTGCTGAGCGGCTGTTCAAACAGTTCGTAAAGTGATATTCCAAAACAGTTCTTTGAAGTGATATTCCAAAACAGTTCTTAAAGTGATATTGCCAAAAGTTCAATATGCTCACAGTCCATTTAAAAGGAGAGACTTTACAGGACGATTTAAGTTCTCTTTCACGTCGCTTGCTTCGATTCCCGACGTCGAAATTCCCACGAAGAATTTACGAAACAGAACGGCTTAAAGGCACTGACCTTTCCTTCTCCACTACCTTCAATCCTTTCTAGGTAAACCTAGGGATTAGCACGAAGATAGTCAACGAAATCCTTCCAAATAAGGATCAAACAAAGGTCGCCCCCGTTTCACCGTAGAAAGCGATTCTCCTCGATCTTTAACTTCCAGCCTTGAATCTTCACTCTCCTTTAATTCTCCAACTAACAGAATCATAAAGAACCTGTTGGCATTAACCTTTTAAACTTTAGGCATTAAATAAAAACTTCATCCTTCAACTAAACTGCGTCATCACTTCAAACACGCAGTGGCATGAAGTCAACTTGGCAAATCCAGCCACGAACTGCCCCTCCTCACAGGGTGGGGTCTACCTTTTATAACCTGTAAAAAACCCATCACATGATCTCTACTGGCGGGAAAATGACGTCATTCCACCATCACAAGACCATCACCTCAAGTCCAGTACAGCTTCAACCCCAGTCACATGACAAGGGCACCACTGTCATGTGTCACGAGTATGTAACAGATGAAAAACAGGTTTCCCATAAGCTTTCTCAACAACTAGACTTATGTGTGCTGCTTTAAGTCTTTTTGCCATATTCTCTTAGATTGCTTTGCTCTTTGCTTTACTATTTTCATGCATTCCATTCTAGTTTTCTGCAAATGTATTATTTTATACTTGATGTCAGGGATAAGTTTTTTACACAGAGAGTGGTGAGTGTGTGGAATGGGCTGCCGGCAGCGGCGGTGGAGGTGGAGGTGGAAACAACAGGGTCTTTTAAGAGACTCCTGGATGGCTACATGGAACTTAGAAAAATAGAGGGCTATGAGTAAAGCCTAGGTAGCACTAAGGTAGGGACATGCTCGGCACAGCTTTGTGGGCCGAAGGGCCTGTATTGTGCTGTAGGTTTTCTATGTTTCTCATAAAGGATGAAGAGATAATAGAGAAGTTAAGTAAAGAACTCTAAAGCTTGGCACTGTGAGAGTTGCAGGTGTGGCGGACAATGATGGAGTGATTAAATCTGGATGTAAACAAGAGGGTAGGATTCGCGGGATGCATATGTCTCGGTGAGATTCAAGCTGGAGTGGGTTATGGTGGAAAGGAGGAGTGAGGGCTTTGAAATCAAAGATGACGAGTTTTAAAAGTGAGACTTCACTGAGAGTCTGTAGCAAGCACAGAGGTGGCTGCAAACAGGACACCTGCCAAAAATCTCATTCAAGAGCACAGCAGACAAGAGAAGCTGTGTGTAGCCTCTCCCAGAGCAGTCTGGTGCAGGTCGCAAACCCTAGTTCATCTAGTTCATACTGAACTTTTTTCTGCTTCGTCCTATTGACCTGCACTTGAACCTCCATTGCCCTCCCATCCATGTACTTACCCAAATTTCTCTTACATCTGAGGACTAGAAATGTAAGGATGTACAGCTGAGGCTTAGTAAGGCATTGGTCAAATCACATTTGGAGTATCGTGAGCTGGTTTGGATTCTATATCTAACAAAGGATATGCTGACATTGCAGAGGCTCCAGAAATGGTTTATGAGGACAAAAAGTTACTGTATGAGAAATGTTCGATGTCTCTGGGCCTGTACTTGCTGGTTTAGAAGAATGATGGGGGGGGAGCAGGAATCACACTGAAACCCATCAAATATTGAAAGGACTAGATAGAGTGGATGTGGAGAGGATGATTCCATTGGTGGGAAAATCTATGACTGGGGAGCACAAGCTCAGAATGTCCCTTGAGAACAGAGATGAGGAAGGATTTCTTTAGCCAGGGTGGTGAATCAGTTGAACTCATTGTACAGATGGCTATGGAGGCAACATCACTGCATATATTTTAAATGCTGATTGTCGATATTTAATTAGTAAGGACGTCAAAGGTTATGGGGAGAAAACAGGAGAATGGGTTAAGGGGGAAATTGAATCAGCCACGATCGAATGGTGGATCAGATTCATTGGGCCAAATATCCTAACTCTATTCCTCTGTCTTATGGTCGCATGGTGTTATGCATAATACCATAATGAGAATTGAACCCAGTTCTCTGGCAGTGTGAGGCAAGTTAGCTGTCGTGCTAGTTATTGTTGAAACATGAAACCATCAGGACAAGAAGTGATGATTCAGATGATATATTTTAGTTTATCAGTTCCTTTATTTGTGTATCAGCAGTCATAGTCATGTCTGTGGTTCCACCAGAAATACTCTTAAGTCTACTGACCTTCAGTGGAAATAGTACAACAGACTGCAACCAAGCTAATTCTATCCTGTAGTGCACAGAGTCATTTCACCTCTATGCAAGTGGACTCTAACTAGTCCAAATCTCTGGACTAGCTGCCCATAGCCTCACAAATATTACCCATTGAAGTCTTTATCCAGTTCACTTTTTGAATGCCATGATTGTATCCGTTTGTGGTTTATAACCACTCACTGTGAAAACATATTTTCTGATAGTACATTTGGTATTACCTTCATCCTTCATCCTAAGTCTTCTAATTCTTGACAAGTCTGCCATTCTTTATTTGAAAGAAAATGAACACAGAACATGGTTGAACATGTGAAGCAAGGTAAGGCACTTGCTTCGCACCCCCCCTCACCCCATAGCCCCTGATCAGGGTGATTTGAAGCCATGGGAGCAGGTGGTGGATGGCCGTATGAGCACCTGGAGCAGATCACAGGTCCTGGTTATACAGCCACTGATGCCAGGCAGACAATCTCTGAAAGGGATTGGCGTCACCCTTCTTGTAAAGACATTGCCCAGAAGAAGGCATTGGCAAACCACTTCTGTAGGAAAATTTGCCAGGATCAATCACGGTCATTAGAAAGACTATGATCATTCACATCATACCACAAACGAACAGTCCCATAACTGTCCATTTTTCTTACATCTATATGCCTATGAAAATATATTTTATTGAATGTTTTATAATAAATATTTTTCTGCTTTGTTTGAACCTTTCAGGGTTTCACGTCTTTGATGAAATTTTGGAAGCGGTTGGAAATGGATGCCCTGCTGAATTTCTTAACATTCAGGTTCCTTCTGGAGACCCAGTTTTTGATCCCAATAGCACAGGGAGGGTGGAGCTTCCATTTCAGCGCTCTCGATGGACAACCAAGTCAGGACAAAGTCCAAACTACCCCCGAGTGCAGGTGTGTCACGTGACAGAGCTCGGTGCAACTGTCCAACAGATAAATCATTTTGAATAAAATATTAAACAGATCTAAAGCTAGAAACACAGATCTTCACTGAGATGGAATGAAGGATGCATTTGGTTGCAGGGAAGCACATAGGATGGAATCATATCTCTTATATAAAAGTGAAAATCAATGGATATATTAACTCCAGTCATTATTCCTCACTACTAGGTTTCTGAACATTGCATGAGACCTCAGTGCAACTTCTTTACCTCAACTGAAGAATGAGTCAAAATATTCAACAATGCTTAATAACACAATTAAATGAGTATTTTGCAATAACTATGTCAAATGGAGATAAGTGAAGTCATTGTCCCTTTAGGTTGAAGATGTGCGGCACTGTTGGAGGTCCTGTCAATGCACTGAGATACCCAATGTACAATTATAGAACGCTACAGTACACATGAACAACAAACACAAAATGCCTGAAAAATTCAGCAGATTAGGCAGCATCTATGAAGATGAAAAAACAGTCAATGTTTCAGACTGATCCCCTTTGATCCATTGAATTTATCTCCCATTTCCCCCAGTACACCTGTATTGTTAGTCTAATTCCCTCTATTCTTGGAAATTATTTTCTCTCAAATATCTATCAAAATTAGAATCTATTCCCATCTCCCTTACATATCGTCACTCTCTCCATATAAAAATATTTTCCTTATAGGGTGGCATGGTAACCTAGTCGTTTGCATATACTATTAGAGCGCTAGCAACCTATTGGTAAGGAGTTTATACATTCTCCCTGTGACCATGTGAGGTTCCTTTGGGTGTTCCAATTTCCTCCCACATGTTAGTAGCTTAATTAGTTACATGGGTGTAATTGGCCGGTGTGGCTTAATGGGTCAAAGGGCCAATGACCGAGATGTATCTCCAAATTAAATTATATCTCCATTGTACTGGCTGTCACCAAGAAATGAATGGGTTTCAATTTTACAGATGCAAGGATCCAACACAAACATTGACTATTCCTCACACTCACCTCGTCCACAAATGCTGCTCTACCCACTCTAGCAGATTGTTTGTTCCTTCAATTTTAAAGAGCTTGTATTATTAGTGTTTTCCACATTATGGATATTTCCTATCGCATCCCCACATCCAGTTAATTTCCTTCTGTAGTTCAAGATGTTGGAGCAAGCCCACTCCAATAACAAGTGAATGGTTGACAGGGTGATCTATTTCCAGCACTGATCTGTGGGGGAGGTCATCTCGTTAGGGCACAAGGAGACCTTTCTGTCTGTGTTGCACTTGTTGCAGCTTAAAGTTAACATTTCATTTTAGCAATAACTTCATAGTGTGAGAGGTACCTGGAAACTCTTGAGTTTCTGTCTGCATTGTACAAATAATAATTGTTGACAGTAGAATCCTGTATATGAGGCCAAGACACATCAGGGAATGAGGTGCATGTTGCTTTCAAGCTGGGTACCTTATTGATAGGCACAGATTAGTTAAAGAAAGACTCAACTTTATCAACAGAAATGGAACACGTAAGATTTTTTGTGTGCTACCTTACATGTGGCAGTCATCCCTTCATTCCAGATAAACCATGTCACCACCTGGATCGACGGAAGTTCTATCTACGGATCATCACATTCTTGGAGTGATGCCCTGCGCACCTTCTCTGATGGACGTCTGGCTTCTGGCCTAGACCCACAGCTGCCGAGGCAAAGTGATGGATTGATTCGTTTGTGGAAATTTGCAGATCCTGCAACCAAACAACATGGAGTTCAGGGACTTTATGGTAAATAGCTTGACTCCTCTTGTAAGAACATTCCTTATGAGTTAGCTTGGATAATTAGCTTTAGATCTTTAAGGAGAACAGTCATGCATTATGAATTGACACTGCATTGCTGTTGCAGTTATTTAGATATGCTTGATTAGCTGAACTTTTGCCTCTGTTTCTGAAGGTTCTGGTCTTAAGCCCCATTCCAAAGACTTGACAGAACATATCCAGGTTGTTCTCCAATGCAGGGTGGATAAGTGCTGTATTGTTTGATGCACCAGATTTTTGATACAAAATCCAACTGAAGTCCCATCAACACATACAAAATGTTGGAGGAACTCAACAGGTCAGGCAGCATCTGTGGAACTGAATAGATAGTCAACGTTTCAGGCTGAAGCCCTTCTTCAGGAATCATCTTTAGGTTGGACTGGAACTTACTGGGAAATTCGGGCATTCTGTGCACTGAACTGTGAGCATTTCTTTTGTAGATTTGGAACTCAAAAGACACATACCAAACATGCTAACTCAGCTTGCCTGAAGATCACACAGATATGCGCTCATGTTGAGCAGGAGAGTACAAATTTGCCATGCTAAGGGAATAAGACTGTACGACATAGGAGCAGAATTAGGCATCCCTCCTATGCCTTCCTCCAATCACCTTAAATCCCTTAAATCACCTTAAATCACCTTAAATCACCTTAAAACCCTCTCATTTTAGCCATTTTCACCCAAGGAAAAAGTCTCTAGCTATCCACCTAATCTACATCTCTTATAATCATGTATACCTCCATCATGTCATCTCTCATCCTCTTTCACTCCAAAGAGAAAAGCTGTAGCTCACTCAACCTCTCCTCATAAGACATGCTGTCTAAGCTGGTCAGCATCCTGGTAAATCTCCTCTGCACCCTCTCTGAAGCTTCATGAGAACGCTTTAGAGAAAGGAACATGGCTTATTCACCTGTTTGATGGGTAGGACTTTGTCTGGCCAAGCCATAGACTGACATTATTTCCTACAGCACCCCACCATTATCCAAGCCGTTCCCATTTTGAATCAGAGTCAATTCAGGAGTCAGGCTGTCTGTACTGGAACCAGAAATATAAATCTATAGTAGTGAGTCCAATGTTGTGAGCTTGATTATTTGGTTGTTGTTACCTTGTTTTGTGAGATTGCTGAGTCTAAGTTGGCTGCTACATTTCCTATGTTGTAGTGGTAGCAGTAGTACAGACTGCCTAAAGAAACATTGGATGAAGTATAAAGGGCTGTTTAAATTTATTTTTAATTTTATATGCAGTAGGGGTTAATGCACATATAGAGAGCTAGTCTGTTGTTAAAGAGAACAGGAGATCCATTCTGAATGTCTGTAATTGCATTTACCTTGGTCCCTGCATTTTTGCATTGTTTCATATATTGATTTGAAAAATAAACAAATTGAAAAAGTGTAGAAGCCAAGTAACCACAGGATGCTGGAAAAACTCTGCAATTCAAGCAGCAACCAAGGTTAGAGAAACAGTCTATGTTTCAGATCTGTGGCCTTTCATTTGAAAGAATGGCTCTATTTCTTTCTTCATGAATGCTGCCGGACTTGCGGAACAGTCCGTTTATGTTCCATCTGGAGAATGATTTAAAAATACAACTAGAATACAATAGTAACAAAGATCATCAGTTCTCTAGACAATAATCTTTTTCCATTCAACCTCTTTTGCTCCTCTCTTGTTCATGGAAGTCATTAATATTTACCACCTGTTACACCACTGGGGTTCATGGCAGCAATGAAGGTCCTCCATCTCTGTCTGTCTTTGGCCACACGGACATAGAAAGATTATTCATTGCTGTTTCTGTAACTGTTTTGTTTTACCAGTCAGGGGTTGTTTGCCCTGAGCTGTATGCCTGAACCTAAAGGACCTGTACACTCTTAGTCTGGCCTCTGCCCTTTGACCTGTTCAGCATGGTGATCCTCCCAAGAGCCACAGCATAAAGCCCTAACTCCAGCCAGCATAGCGTCCTGGGTTATTGAGGCTCACAAACCTCCAAACTATAAGGTTGTGGTCCTCTTGGAGGGAAAGCATTAATGTTACTACTTCCATTGATTTCTTCCAAAGTTCTATAATCTTTGAAGTCAAAAGCAGTTTGTTTTTTTTTTAATTTTTTTGCTGAATTTATGGCCGGGGCACCCAGAATACAGAAACTCAACATAGTCTATGATCTGTAAATGTGAAGATCGATGCTTTTTTATGGGGTTAAATTATCTGGACAGGTAATGTGGAGTAAAATCTTCTTCTTGGTAGTTGAATTCTGAAATAAAAGAACTTTTGGAAATAATGCAGATCATGCTGCATCTGTCCAAGAAGAGGCTGACAACCAGGTCAGATACCTTGCATTAATGCTTTCAAGCAAATTCTGAGCCATAGGAGCTAGGAAAGCTTGGAATTGGAATTTGTTTACTATTATTATTATTATCATAATACAACATATACCAAACTATAGTGAAAAGCTCATCTTGCATGATGTTCATACAGATCAAATCATTACAAAGTGCATTGAAGCAAAACAATACCATGACAGAATAAAGTAACACAGCTACAGAGAAAGTGCAGTGCAGGTGAAGAATAGGGTGCAATATCAATACGAGGTAGATTGTGAGATAAAGCATCCAATTTATCATATTAGGGAATTATTTAATACTGATAAGGGTCTGATAGAAGCTTTGCTTGATCCTGGCATATGCTTTCAGGCTGAAGAAGAGAAAATTTCAGGGTGGGAAGGGTCTTTGATTATTACGGCTGTTTTACTGAGGAAGTAAAAAGTATAGACAGAATCCAGGGAAGGGAGGCTAGTTTCCGTCATGGGCTGAGCTGTGTCTACAACTCTCTGCAGACTAGTTGCGATACCAAACCGTGGTGTCTTCTATGGTGCAGCGATAAAAATTGGTAAAGGGGGACAGGGCCATGTCAAATTTCTATAGTCTCCAGAGGAAGTACAGAGATTGGTGTCATCAACATTGTTGGTGCAGGTCAGATTATTAGTGATGCTCCTTCCGAGGAACTTGAAGTGCTCGATGTTCTTGTAAGCTTACAAGATGCAATTTGATATCTTAGAACTTACTAAAGCCTGTATTTCCTTCCTGTGTCATTATCCTCGCTTTATGCCTCTTCAGTCATTCAACTTCATAGTACAGATGGTGGGGGATTGCAAGAGGCAAGAAGACATTAAGGCACCGAAGGTCTTGTGTTTCCTGATTAGATCTCCTCACATGCACACTAGATAGAAGAAAACCAATTGAAGAATACATACTCTTGTGTTAATATTAAGCATTCCCCTGAATTTGGGGGAAATAAAAGCAACAATTACATTGAATTCACCTGTAAGTCAGGCAGGATAGGAATGGAAGATTATCCTAACTGATAATTGTTAATGAACCAAATGGGCTTTCACAACCATCTAGCCATCTTATTGTCATCACTACAGCTACTCATTTTTATTCTTGATGTACTTAATTATTTGAATTTAATTTCCCCAGTTGCCACAATGGCTTTTGGAAACATGTGTTTGGATGAATTGGTAGTCCAGTAAAATTGGATAATTTGATTATTAGCAATTGGGTTATGATTGTCACATGTACCAATAATTATTTTGCGTGCCATCCATAAAGGTAATTTCACAACATAATGTCTTCAGGTGGTGAATGTATGGAATTCTTTGCCATAGACGGTTGTGGAAACCAAGCCATTAAGTTTATGTAAGGCAGAGATTGATTGGTAAGCGAGGGTTAAAGGTGAGAATAGGGAACATGAATAGGGAAAAGTAGGAACAGGCTGCTGAATAGAATGATACAGTTACGGTGAAATGCAACTAGACAATAAAGTGCAAAGGCTATGAGAAGGTAGATTGTGAAGTTCGGAATTTATCTTTATCATACAAGAGGTCCATTCAAGAGTCTTATAACAGCAGAATAGAAGCTGTCCTTGAGCTGGGACGTGAGTGTTCCTTAGATAAAAATGGTGTAATGGTAGATTCTTATGATCTAATTTTGCTTGTTTGTCTCTTGCTGACAGATTTTGGAAATGCAAAAGCAAATGAGAGTCCATTCCACCAAGCAGAGAACATCATTTGGTTTCGATACCACAACTATTTAGCTTCCAAACTCCAAGAGCAAAATCCCACATGGACAGATGAAGAGATATTCCAGAATGCCAGAAAACGAGTAATTGGCACCTTCCAGGTAACTATAAACCATTAACTTTCCTTATTGAGACTCACTTATTGGTGTAGACTTAGAAGATAGTTCTGACAAGCCACTTGACACATTTTTATTGAGATCACAACCATGTTGACTTTTGACAAGAGATCAAATTAGGTTAGCCTTTACTAACATAATGAAGAATGAAGAAAAATGAGAGGTGATCTTACAATGATGGTAAGAAGAGTGACAGATGGATGCTGAGAAGCTGCATCCTCAGGATGGAGAGTCTTAATTTGAAAAGCACTTAGTTTTGTCACATATACATCGAAGCATACAGTGAAATGGATTGTTTGCACCAAAGATCAACACAGTCCAAGGATGTACTGGTGGTAGCCTGCAAGTGTCACCATGCTTATGGCACCAACGTACAGCATACCCACAACTTACTAACCCTCACCCGTACATCTCTGGAACGTGGGAGAATATACAGAGTCCTTTCAGACAGTAGCAGGAATTCAGTCGTGATCTTACAGCTGGTACTATAAAGTATTATGCTAACTGCTATGCTACTGTCCCATCCAAGACCGGGGCAAAGTGCAAATACAGTCCCCCACTACCACAAATTATGCAGTCGAGTGGCCTGCATTTGGGGATATTACAGGTGCCTGCACATCTGGAGTGCAATAGGATATCTGTGTCCTTGAACCTTGCCCCAGTTGATCATTGACAGTTCCCTGCGAAGTAAGTATCTTGGTTAAGGAGATAGTCTTTAAAACTAAGATGAAGAGGAATTTCTTGACATAGTGGGTTGTGGATTTTTGGAATCCTCTGCTTCTCAGGGCATAGTCATTTGCTGAGACAAATGGAGCTTTGGTCATCAAAAGATTATGGGGATTAAATGGCAAGGCAGAATACATACATGATAAGCTGCATCTTGCCTTTGCTCCTTATCTTTTCTTGAGACTGTAAACTGAAACATAAGTGAATAAAAGCGGAAGGAAAAGGTTAACGTGGAGGTTGAATCAGTGACAAAGAAGGCAAATCGTGTTTACTATCACTAACATATGTCATGAAATATGTTGCTTTGCAGTAGCAATACATTGCAATATATATTAAAAACTGCAAATTACAATAGGAAATATATATGCATATAAATTAAATTAAATAAGAAGTGCAAAAGGAGAGCAAAGAAAAAGTAGTATACATCTCCACCCAGAAATCTGATGGCTGTGGGGAAAAAGCTGTTCCTAAAATGTTGAGTGTGTATCTTCAAGCTTCTGTGCCTCCTCCTTGATAGTACCAATGAGAAAAGGGCATGTCCTGGGTGATGAGTGTCATTTCTGACAGATGCTGCCTTTTTGAGGCACTGCCATTTGAAGATGTTCTTGATGCTGGGGAGGCTAGTGCCCATGATGGAACTGGCTGAGTTTGCAACATAGTGCAGCCTTTTCTGATCCTGTGCAGTTGCCTCTGCATACTGCTAGTGATGTAACCAGCTAGAATGCATGGTACATCTGTATAAATTTTGAGAGGACTAGAATATAAAATAAAAACAAGTATGTAATGCTAAGGCTTTATAAGGCATTCACAAGGCATTGGTCAGACTGAACTTGGAGTATTGTGAACAGTTTTGGGCATGTTATTTAAGAAAGAGTGTGCTAACATTGAAGAAGGTCCAGAGAAGGTTCATGACAATGATCCAGAGAATGTAAGGGTTAATGTATGAGGAGCATTTGATGGCTCGGGGAATGTATTTACTGGAATTCTTAAGAATGAGAGAGGATCTCATTAATACCTATTAAATATTGAACAGCCAAGACAAAGAGAATGAGGACAGGGTATTTCCTTTAGTGAGGAAGTCTAGGAGCAGAATATGCAACCTCTGAGTGCAAGGACATCTTTTTTGGGGGAACTTCTTCAGCCAGAGGATGGTGAATCTGTAGAATTCATTGCCACAGATAGCTGTGGTGACCAAGACATTGGTTATATTTAGAACTGGAGTTGTTAGATATTTGATTAGTAACGGTGTTAAAGGTAATAGGGAGAAGGCACGCGAATAGGGTTGAAAGGGGTAATAAATCAACAATGATGAAATGGCAGAACAGAGACAATGGGCCAAATGGCCTAATTCTGCTTCTATGTCTTCTGGTATTATGGAAACCCAAAGGAATATTGGGATCTTATAACAACATCCATAGAGAATAATGGTAAAGATGCTTCTGCCAAAAATTAGGCGGACTAAATTACGTGCAGTCTACCCACTTATAGAAATGTTATTAAGGTAATTGAGAGAATAAAGCAGAGATAGATGTAGGTAATACCAGGGATAACAAATTGTGGTTATCAGGAGGTAATGGTGTTATTTTCACTGGGACAAAAGAGATTTTATATAAACTTTCAAACATTGTAAGATGTTTTGATTTGGGATTAGGTCAATAAATTTAATGACAGTGGCATATCAATTTAAAATTAAGCAAAATCAGAATTCGTAGTTTAGAAATGTTATAACTGGTAAATTGGTTTATTATTGCTACATGTACCGAGGTACAGTAAAAAAAAGTTTTTGTTTTGCATACCATCTATACAAATCCTTTCATCATATTGGTACAAAATATAGTCCAATGGAAAATCAGTCACGGAATACCGAAGAAAATGTTTTAGAGAAAGCACAGACCAGACAGCTAAGAAGGTGCAAGGCCATGATGAGGTAGATTGTGAGATCAAGGGTCCATCTTATTTACACAGGGATTAGTTATGCACTTATGATAACTTGGATAAATATTTGATTTAAGACTATAGATGAGATTCCAATCAGTGAGATTATTTTATAAAAACACAGAAAGAGACCATTCTGCCTATTAGGGCATTAGCCCATAGAAGAGAAATCACATTGGTCCCATTTCCCCTCTCCTTCTTTCCCTTTAGCCCTACCTAGATACTAACACATGACAGGGAATAAGCCTGTCGCTCTTGGTGGAAATGACTAAGGTTTGAGATATATACAAAAAGGGGCTATTTGCAATGGGTAATTAGCCTTCTAACCAGAGCACTTGAGAGAAACCTGCACAAACTTGACACAGTCAAGTACCTGAGGTCAGGATTGAACCCAGAACTCTGGTGCTGTGAGACTGCCAACCAACCAGTGTACCATTGTATTGCCCATTTGTTTGACCACAAAAGGTTAGGAATGGCATTGTTTTGCCGAAATGTCTGGTGGGCGCAGATTTAACAGTAACCTGGAATTACCAGTTGGATAACTCAGAGAAAATAGTAAAAAGACCCAGCTTGTGAGACCAACTGAATTGTCCTTTGAAAGAGCCTGCAAAGGTTTGCTGGGCCAACTGTTGGACCTGGTGATTTAGATACAAAGTTTCTTAGGAAGTGAAAAATGAGGCATAAGACTTGGTGGTCGCAGCCATTTATTAAATGTTACAAGAACAAAGAAAAAGAAAAAGAAAAAAGATATGATAGAGATAAAGCTCCTTCCATTCATAAGCTGTAACTAATGAAATAGCCAACTTCAAGTAGAGTAAGAAACCGAAAACCTAGAAAATGCAAAATTAGCTATGCTATAATTGCTAGAAAAATTATTGAACAATTACACATATATAGATAATAATTTTAAAATTTTAACCACAAGAAAAATAACAATTCTACACATAAATCCAACATATTCCTTTCATAGTTCATGGTATCTCTGGCCCATGTATTGCTGCTTTACAAGACAGTTCAGATTTATTTCTGTTGGGTTAGAGTTTTGCTGTGTCAGCTTTCTCAGTGTGCTCTGTAAAGTCTTCTGTGGAACAGAGAGCAATTGTCGAGGAACTAGTTACACAGTGAGTGTCCAAGAAATAAAATAAAGAGATAAAAGGTTCTTGGAAGTGCCAATACTCAGAATGCTCAACTCCAACAATGGTCAACAATGAGCCCACCGCCTTATGATTTGACACAGAATGACAAACTATTCAGTTGGGAAAATTAGCACTTTTAAAGAGACAATCAAAAATAGAGCAGCCAAATCACAGGCCAATGAACAAGAAAGATACAACAGCTTTGACTGTATGATGAGAAAGCCAAGAGTGATGATTAACATTCTCAGGCTTGGAAAAGGAATGGCCTGGGAACCAAACCCATTTAAAATGTTGCGCAACTCTGAAACTAAACTGAATTTCAAACACTACTGAAAAACGGCACTATAACATTTAACACTAGAGATGTTGGAAGCCATAAGCAATGCACAGAAAATGCTAGAGGAACCCAGTTGGTCAGGCAGTATTTATGGAGAGGAATAAACGACATAAATTAATGTAACTTACCCTTGCACAACTTGGTCTTTTTAAATTTTTTTTGATTTACCAATTACTTTGTATTCAATTCTAAAAGCAGATTCAGTTAGTGCTGGAATGAGCACTGGTGTAAGTAACTCATACAGGCACATAACACATGAAATAACACATAGCACATTGTTATGAATGTGCTGCAACTCTGAGGGGCCGAAGGGTACAAAGTCACCCCCTCCTTTTTGAGAATCTCAAGATCGCTATTAATTCCGGTCTGGGACCCAGGAAATGAGAGAGAGACGTCCAGAATACACAGGGTTTGGAATGTGTCCTGGCCTCAGCGAAAACGGAACCATTGATAATGACTATTGTCTCTTGGAGATGGAATTGTGTATTGAGTACTGTACTATTCATTGAAGCCTCTCAGGGGACGACCAGAGTGGGCTGGTTGAGGGATTGCATCATCCCAACCTGACTGACATCTGAGACCCCGTGAGTAAGGATAAAAGAGGGTCTGGGGAACAACCCCTTTAGATGCACCAGGAGAAACGCTAGAAATCCTGTGACAGCGTTTAATAGCGACAGCCGGTGGGGGCTCGTGTGCGTCCTTCCCTTGCCTGGGATTGGCGGGCTCACCACGGAAGAACGGCTTAGCTAAGGAAGAGGCCACAAGTGAACGGCCACACCAATGAGGCTTCGACTGATCGAAATCATAAAAGGAAAGCCGGCAAGTTTTTCTCCCAAAACTCTCTCTCTCTCTCTCTCCAACTATTGCAAACCCAGCAGTCCCCAAAGGCTGCAGCCTGCATGAACTGAGTGAACTTTCTATTTCCATCCGACAATACATTATCCCCTAGACAACAATAGAGCGCATTTCTTATTGATTATTATTATACCCGCAGTTTTAGATTTAGTATTGATGACGTATATTATCTGTATATTTGCATTGATATTATTTTTGTGTATTTTTACTAATACTGTTAAAAATAGTATCATCAGACTTCAACGGACCTCTCTTTCTTTGCTGGTAAGTAACCCGGTTACGGGGTTCGTAACAACATGAAATAGTTCTGAAGTACAATAATTTTAGAAAATCTTGCAGTCACTTCATACATGGGCAGAAATGTAATTATGACATTTTTGTATGGTAATGATAATTTTGGATATCAGGAAGAACTCCCCCACTGTTCTTCATGACACTGCCTAATGATCTTTTCCCTGTGAGAGCTGCTCTTGAGGCTAAAGTCTTTGAGGTGTGTCAAGTTTTTCCAAAATAACAAATGCAAACTGAAGGACAGTTTTACTTCAGTTCGAAGCTTAATATGATTAAGTGCGTGTTTATTTACCTATAACCCTTACCCACAGGCTGGTATATGTCTAGGGGAAAAAGGAGATCCAGCCACTCTCCAACCCACCTCCCGTACACACAGGTGCTGTGAGAATCGAGTTAATGCCTCGCGCCCGCCAACAGTATCAAACCCACAACAAATACCGTTATGAAATACACTTTAAAGAGTTTACTAAAATTAAAAAAATAGTAGGCAATACAATATTTATATATATATACAAGGAAAAAACAAAAGGCGCCAACTTATCAAAGTTCAGTCTGTTTAGTGCACTCGTTGGAGCTCAATCCACGAACCAATCGACCCATCCGGCCGTCGCACCTGGGACCACCCCGGCGGTCTTACGAGCAGTCCAGCACACGTCCACCTTCCTCGGCGTCTTCCTCAGCCTCCCCAAAAAAACCCGCGAAAACCCCTCCCCCAAGTTCCCAGCATCACAAGACACAATGACATTCCCCATTGATTAACAAATGAAGACAATTACCATATCAGCCATTCTAAAGTGAAACAACGGCGAGAGAAACACTTATCCGACAAAGAAACATTCCTACTTGTAACAAACCAACGAGGCCATTTTGAGTAACATACCTAGGACATTGTACATTCATTCCCCACCAGCAAATGTCATGCCCTCATGGCATTACTAGAGGTCCCCAAAGCTTCTTGCAACACACAAAACCCAACCCAGGTGCAGAAAGCAGTGACATAACTACCCAGAGCAGTAGAAATCACACTCGGTTCTCCTGGTACCACATATGTCAACCGCTCCAGGGGGCGCCTAATCCTCTGAGATCTCCAAACCCCTTCTGCCCCACTGGGCTCCCTCATCACCTGCGAACCCACTGTCTCAGACACCCCAGGTCTACCTGACAGACCCGCACCCCCTTCCTCACAGGGGTCCTCCCTCACCCGAGATCTCTCCGGCTCACGCTCGGGTTCCACCCTCTCTCCCACCAATGTAGGCTGCCTCTCCATCTGACCCTCAAGACCTTCCCTCCTCTCACCCAATTCAGTATGGGAAGGGCCAGGAGCCTCCTCTCCTGGTACTGGAGCACCAGCGAATGGGAACAGGACCCACTCATCTGAGTCGTCCTCCTCTGAATCGGTAGCCATTCCCGGGTGAGGGACCCGTCCCCGCTCTTCAGCAGCAGGCTCTTCCCGTTCTCCACGCCCTCGCAGGGTCCTTGTACTGGGCGTAACCTCCCACTCAGGCTCCTTATCCACCTGCACCGCTTGACCCAGTGGCAGCAGGTGATTCCTATGGAGTACCTTGATAGGCCCTTTTCCATCCTCGGGTTTCACCCGGTAAACTGGCAGGTTCGGCATCTGGCTCTCTATTACATAGGGGCTGGCCGCCCATCGATCTGCCAACTTGTGCTTACCAGGGAGTCCCAAATTCCGTAAAAGGACCCGGTCGCCCGGTAATAATTGTACAAACTTCACCTATCGATCATACCGCATCTTATTCCTCTGATTTTGTTTGGTAGCCGCCGCCTCGGCCAACTCGTACGCCCGCTGTAACTCCCTCTTCATGTCGGACACGTACTTTAGATGGGACTTCCCGGGAAATTCACCCACTCCACCTCCAAAACACACGTCAATGGGCAACCTCGCTTCCCGCCCGAACATCAGATAATAGGGCAAATACCCTGTAGCATCATTGCGAGTACAATTGTAACAGTGAACCAGTTGTCCAATATGACGACTCCACCTGCTTTTCTGCCCAATCTCCAGCGTCCCGAGCATATCCAACAGGGTCCTGTTGAACCTCTCTGGCTGAGGATCTCCCTGTGGGTGATAAGGGGTAGTCCTGGATTTCTCAACCCCAAACATAGTAATTGCTGGATAAGGCAGCTCTCAAAGTCCCGCCCCTGATCACTATGGATTCGCCTGGTAAGGCCGTAATGCACAAAGTACTTCTCCCATAACACCTTTGCCACTGTCGTCGCCTTCTGATCCTTGGTGGGAAATGCCTGAGCATAGCGAGTGTAATGATCGGTGATGACTAAGACATTTGCGGTGTTGCTGGTGTCAGGCTCAATCGACAGGAAATCCATACATACCAGGTCCAGAGGTCCCGCACTCTGCAAGTGCGACAGTGGAGCCGCCAACGCTGGCAGGGTCTTCCTCTGGATGCAACGACGGCATCCCCTACAGTATTCTTCGACGTCCCCCCTCATCCGGGGCCAGTAGAACCGGTCTTTGAGCAATCCATATGTCTTTTCCACCCAGAATCATCCAGATGTCCAGAATCATCATGTAAGGCCTGGAGTACAGTCTGGCGATACTCCTCTGGCAGGACCAGTTGCCAACAGCGGGGTTGGTCCGGAGGCGTCGTTACCCGGTACAAGATTTTGTTCTTTAACTTCAACCGAGACCACTCCTTCAACAACAGAGGCACGCATGGGTGTTTCGCCTGCTCAGCCAACGCCGCATCCCCCTTCTCGACCGCTCTCCACACTGTGCCAATGCCCGGGTCATTTTGCTGAGCAGTTGCCACTTCCCCCGGACTCAGTTCCGGCAACTGTTTAGTCCCCAGTGCGGTCAGGTCACAGTAAACTAGGGGTATGGCGTCGTCAAAAACCCCCAAATGGTCCACGGCTCGTTCCAGCCTCCCTCTTCCCTCGGCCCTCACAGTGATAGCAAACTGACACATCGCCTTCACTCCAGGGGCAGGGACATTCTCCCACTCCTCGTCCCTCTCCTCCTCCCCCGGCTCCCGACGAGACAATGCATCCGCATCGACATTCTTGCTTCCAGGGCGGTACCTCAGGCTGAAATCATATACCGACAAGGCCGCCAGCCACCTATGTCCGGTGGCATCCAGCTTCGTCGAAGTCAAAATATAAGTGAGAGGATTGTTGTCCGTTCTCACCTCAAACTTGGCTCCGTACAGGTAATCGCCTAGCTTGTCCACCACCGCCCATTTCAGCGCCGGGAACTCCAACTTGTGTGTGGGATAGTTTCTCTCCGATGGCGACAAGCTTCTGCTGACAAAGGCTACCGGTCTCAATGCTTTGCCATGCTCCTGGTACAGAACAGCCCCGAGACCCTCTCGGCTGGCATCCATGTGCAGCACATATGGCTTCTGGGGATCGGCAAAAGCCAACACCGGGGCCTGGGCCAGTGCCCTTTTCAAAGATCGGAATGCCTCTTCACATTGATCATCCCATCTCGAGCCAAAAGGTTCCGCCGGGTTCCAGTATCCTCCAGCATCCTGCCTCTGGTTCCCCGTCCTCTTCTTCCCCACCGGGGGATAGCCACACAACAGCTGAGTCAACGGGTGGCACACTTTGGCATATCCTTTCACAAATCGCCGGTAATACCCACAGAACCCCAAGAATGAGCGCAGAGCACCCACTTTCTGGGGTTTCGGCCAGGTGGTCACAGCCTCTATCTTGGTTGGGTCAGTAGCCACTCCCTCTCGCGAAATGATATGGCCAATGTAGTTAACCGACGACTTGCAGAACTGGCATTTGTCCAGGGAAAGCTTCAACCCTTCGTCATTAAGCCGGCCCAACACCTTCAACAGCCTCTCCTCATGTTCCTCCAAAGTCGATCCAAACACTATCAAATCGTCCAGGTACACCAGCACCTCCAACAGATTCATATCCCCCACAGTTCTCTCCATGAGCCTCTGGAAGGTGGCTGGGGCTCCAGATATGCCTTGGGGCATTTGTTCGAACTGAAAGAACCCCAGCGGGCAGATAAAAGCGGTCTTCTCTTTATTGGCCGCACTCATCGGGATCTGGTAATACCCATTTCTTAAATCCAGCACACTGAACCACTTCGCACCGCTCAGGCAGGCCAACGCATCCTCGATTCTTGGGACAGTATATTGATCAGGGACAGTTCGCCGATTCAACGTCCTGTAGTCAACACACATGCGCACTCGCCCATTCTTCTTCCGTGCCACCACTATTGGGGACGCATAAGGACTTCGAGACTCAGCTATGATTCCGGCCTCCTTCAACTTGCACAAGTGCTGTCGCACGTCCTCAACATCTGCCGGAGCCAGCCACCGGGATCTCTCTCGGAACGGGGTGTCCTCCGTCACCCGGATGGTGTGGCGAGTGCTTTTGGAGCAGCCAACATCAAACTCGCCCCGAGAAAAAACAGCTTCCATCTTCAGCATCTTCTCCACTAGCCGGTGTTTCCACTCCGGCGACACTGGGGAATCCCCGAAGTTAAAGGCTTCAGCGGTCAGCTCCCTTCGATGCTCTGATCCCTCCCCGTTAGGGGTCCGCACTGGTGCGCTGGACATTACCGTCACCGGGAACAGATGTGCCAGCGGCATTCCCCTCTTAAAGGTGATTTCTCTTGCCGTGGTGTTCCTGACACTTATAGCTATATGCCTCGCATGTACCACCCCTGGTCTCTGCACTTCGGGCCTCACCAGCGCCCCCGCCGGAAATCGTGTCTCCCCTTCAAGATCGTCTGGGGCGTCTACTAACAGGGCTTCTCCCGTCGGCACTCCTGGGAATCTGGGGGTCCCCATCACTAGGGCTACCTCCCCGGGTCGGATCACCTTGGGCCTCGCCTGCGTACACCACACCGTCCCTCGTTTACACTCCGGGTCCAGCCCTTGGGAGGCAACCCCTTCTGCGAACACTGCTCGAAACACTGGATGCACCGAGAGGGTCTCCAGAAAGACTTCCCCCCTTTCTCCTTACAAGCTCCCAGGAGCCGTCGCACAACTGGGGAGTTAGTCCCCACCAGGAGGGCAGCACCACCGGTTTCCACTGGGTCAGGACACACCAACACCTCAATAGCTTCTGACACTCCCACATCGCCCTCCAAGAACTCCAATCTCACCGATAGGTACCCATCGTACGGGTAGTCACCCTCGCTCACACCCCAAATCTGCAGGGCGTCAAATGGGGTTACGGGCAAATGCTTTAGATATTGATTGTAGAAAGACCGGTACAATAAGGTCACCTGCGATCCCATATCAAGAACGGCTTTTGCGTAAATTCCCTCTATCCATAGACCCACACTGGCACGGGGTCCTACCAGCCCATCCGGAACAGAGGCGTGGGCACCCGGTGGTCTTCCGGCTGATCTCTGGGAACGTGTTCCTCCAGAGGCTCCAGTCCATTCCCTCACTGAGCCTCTCCTAAGTTTCCCCGACACCTCTCCCTTCTTAGTCGCAGGGGGGCTTGTCCTCCGCGGGACTCCTTGTCTCTCACAATCCCACCTAAAGTGACCCTCCTCTCCACAGCTATAGCACACCCTCAGCCTTCCACAGTCCCGCCTGAAATGCCCCTCTTTCCCACAGTTAAAGCACACACTGCCGGCCGCCCCTCCTCTCCCAGGACGGCTCCTGCTCCCAATCCACTGCACTGATCGCCCCTGAGAGTAGGTACCTCCCCTGTCCCTCCCCTCCAAAGGGGGTTCCCTACTCCCCGGGGGTTTGGCATTCCTCCAGCCACCACTTCCTGTATCGCTGAGGATTGCTCCCGTAGGCCCGTGCCCCTTTTCCGCCCCAATGCTCTCTCTTCCTCTCGCACCTCTCTAATCAGTTGCCCGAAGGATGGAGGGGGACCTTTCCTATAAGCCTGCCGGATAGTCCACGCCACCTTGTCCTCCTCCAGAGAGCCACTGAATATCTGACTCATCCTCACGCTAGCCACGTCAGTCGCCTTCACTACCCCCCGGCGCCGCAGCCCCGAGAGCATCCCCTCCATCCTAAATATGTACTCGGAGAGCTTTTCCCCTCTCCATTGTTCCAGGCGTTGAAACTCTGCTGAAAGCAGCCAGGGTTCCCCTGACAACCCAAACGCTCCCTCCAAAACTTCTAGGCATTCCTCCACTGAGGCCCCAGGCTTCTCAGCTTTCAACTCCCGGACGATTTTGGCTGCTAAACCCCTCAAACTTCCCACCAATCGCTGCCTCTTCTCCTCCTCTGAGCCTGGCCACTCCTCTAACATCAAAGACGCATGCTCGATCCAGGTCTCATAGTCCACCTCCCCATCCGGAGTAGGCTTGGCTCCGGAGAACACCCCCAGCTTCAGCCGTGGCCTCTCGGCCACCCCCACCAGGGAATTAAGTGCGGCTGCCAGCTCCGAGACTTCCACCCTACCTGGGGAGCGGGGCTTAGTCACGACTCCCTCCTCCCACCTCCCTTTACTAGTGCCGGGCACCTCTCTGGGGTCCACCTCTAGCTCTAACTCTTCCCCCGATGTCTCCTCAGCCTCATCCTTGTAGGAGTGGAGCCCCCACGGCCCCTCCTCCCCCGGTACACTGACCGTCGCCGGCAGTTCCACCGTCCTGACTTCAGCACTCGTACGAACCAACACCCAGCTAGACTCCACCTCTCTACCACACCGTCTAGCTACCAATTCTACCTGCCCAATACCCTTCACCGAACTTAAACCCCGCACTATCGCGTCTCCCGAAACTCGAAAATCCACTCCGCTCACTACGCATGCGTACTGTACTGGTACACCTTCAAACTGGCACCAACAAACAAACTTATCTCTGTCCATCTCCGCTCTGCTGCCTGCGCGATTCCACAGCCCCTGACAATCCAATCCGGGATGAGCACCCCACAAATGTAACCCTTACCCACAGGCTGGTATATGTCTAGGGGAAAAAGGGGATCCAGCCACTCTCCAACCCACCTCCCGTACACGCAGGTGCTGTGAGAATCGAGTTTACGCCTCGAGCCCGCCAACAGTATCAAACCCACAACAAATACCGTTATGAAATACACTTTAAAGAGTTTACTAAAATTAAAAAAATAGTAGGCAATACAATATTTATATATACACACAAGGAAAAAACAAAAGGCGCCAACTTATCAAAGTTCAGTCTGTTTAGTGCACACGTTGGAGCTCAATCCACGAACCAATCGACCCATCCGGCCGTCGCACCTGGGACCACCCCAGTGGTCTTACGAGCAGTCCAGCACACGTCCACCTTCCTCGGCGTCTTCCTCAGCCTCCCCAAAAAAACCCGCGAAAACCCCTCCCCCAAGTTCCCAGCATCACAAGACACAATGACATTCCCCATTGATTAACAAATGAAGACAATTACCATATCAGCCATTCTAAAGTGAAACAACGGCGAGAGAAACACTTATCCGACAAAGAAACATTCCTACTTGTAACAAACCAACGAGGCCATTTTGAGTAACATACCCAGGACATTGTACATACCGTTTTTTGTTAAATAAGATTGGTGGAGGGGCAGGCAGTTGAGGTAGGCTGCAGGTAGGAGAATGGGCAAGAAAGAGGCAAATGAAATACAATGCTGGAAAGTGCATGGTCATATACTTTGGTAGAAGAAATAAATGTGTGGACTATTTATATCCAAAAATCTGAGATGCAAGGGGGTCTTGGGAGTCCTTGTGCAGAACCACCTAAAGGTTAACGGTGGTGAGGAAGGCAAATGCAATGTTAGCATTCATTTCAAGAGGTCTAGAATACAAGAACAAGGATGTGATGCTGAGGCTCTATAAGGCACTAGTGAGGCCTCATCTTGAGTATTGTGAACAGGTTTGGGCTCCTCATCTTTGAAAAGATGCGTTGGCATTGGAGAGGATTCAGAGGGTTCACATGGATGATTCAAATGTTCAAAGGTACAATTTAATGTCAGAGAAATGTATACAATATACTTTCTGAAATGCTTTTTCTTCGCAATCATCCACAAAAACAGAGGAGTGCCCCAAGAATGAATGACAGTTAAATGTTCGAACACCAAAGTCTCCCTGCCCAGCTCCCCTTCCACCTGTGTGTAAGCGGCAGCAAGCACCAATCTTCTTCTCCCTCCCCCGGCAAAATAAAGTGCACCTGCTACCGGCGCTCAAGTGTGAGCAAAGCAATAGCAAAGACTCAGACTTGTAGTTACCCCATAGACTACATTGTTCACCCAATAATTTGACGTGCTGCACGCTCTCTCTCTCTTTCTCCTAATAAGGGAGAGAGAGGTGACTCCATTTTCCAACGAGTGGGGAGACATAACAAATAACTCACTGGTTTATGATGTTAAAAGTCCGTCAGCTCTGTGCCTGAAGATTGCAAAGATCCCGGGTCCCCAGGCACACAGTAGATGTTCTGACTCCCCCAATGACACATGGGTCTCCTGTGGCAACACTGACCTTTAATCCGCCCGTCTCCAGTTCCTTGAGATTCCAGGCTTCTGAATCCATGCCGAAATCTTAGGCCAAGCCTTTGGCATGCCGAATAGCGGCCTATTGTGGAGCCCTGTGCGCAGGTCCCATTCCCACAAAGAACTGTTGTCAGCATGTAACTCCAGGTCATGGTCTTCAAAAGAACCCTGAAAAGGAAAAATAGAGATATGAAAGATGGAAATAGAACTGTATTTGAAGATGCAAGCCAAGACGTTGCAGTTGCACGCCATAACTACTTAGCTTCGCCTCCTCACCAATTCCAGGAATGAAAGTGTTATCATACAAGGAATGTTTGATAGTTCTGTACTCGCTGATATTTAGAAGGATGAAGGGGGAGGAATCTCATTGAAACCTTCCATCTATTGAAAGGCCTAGACATAGTAGATGTGGAAAGGATATTTCCCACGGAGGGAGAATCTAGGTCAAGAGGGCATAGCCTCAGGATAGAGGGGTGTCCATTTTAACAGCGATGTGGAGAAACTTCTTTAGCCAGAGGGTGGTGAATTTGTGGAATTTGTTACCACAGGCAGCTGTGGAGATCAGGTCATTGAGTGTATTTAAGGCAGAGCTTGATAGGTTCTTGATTAGACATGGTATCAAAGGTTATGGGGAGAAGGCCGGAGAGTGTGGCTGAGGAGGGGAAAGAGAATGGTCAGCCATGGTTGAATGGCAAAACAGACTCGATGGGCTAAATGGTGTAATTTTGCTCCCATGTCTTATGATCTATTTAAAAACTTCTGAAGCTCCACTGTTAAAAGCTTTTGCCTAAACCTTCAAAATAAAAATTTAAATTTATGGAAACCTCAGTATGTCAGGCAACATCAATGGAGAGAGAAAGAATTTAGAGGCCAAAAATGTACATTGTATTTACTACTTAAGACCATTGGCAATATAAACACAAGACATTCTGCAGTTGCTAGAACTCCAGATAAACACACAAAGTACTGGAGGCACTCAGTAGATCAGGCGGCATCAATGGAAATGAATAAAGATTCAAAGTTTTGGTCTGAAACCCTTCATCAGGACCACTGGCAAAGTCCTCCTTGTTGGTCAGTATGTTCCACACAGGCCAGGTGCTGGTTCAATGGACCTCCTGTTCTGCTGGATAGATCAGAATTGAAGCCAAAACCTCCTGAACTGTGGAGCTGGATAGCTCAAAAAAAGCTACACTCTACTCCATTTCACACCACACATTGTATTGTATGTTTCGGGCCAAATAAAGGGAATTAGTTGCAAGCCAGAACTATATTAGTATCACTTTCATCAATAAGTATTTGATATTAAAGGCGGGGAGCATGTTTTAGTTAACTTTGTTAACACTTCTTTTTGTATTTGTAGCGTATCCTGTTTTACGAGTGGCTACCGGCCTTCATTGGAGAAAATGCGTCACCATACCCAGGTCAGTATGGTCCGTAATTTCTTGAAACATGTTCTTGAAATATACCTAACTGATAAAAATGGCAATGTGAAAACAAATAATTTTTTTTAAAGAAAGGTTGAAACAACATTGATGGGAAGTTGTTGCCAAAGTTGAAAGAAAATTGGGTTCATTTCTATCTGCAAAGACTGGAGAGAGAGAGCAGATGCTGGAACCTGGAGCAAAAAAAAAGCTGCTGGAGGAGCTCAGTGGGTCAAGCAGCATCTGTAGAGGAAAAGACAATCGATATTTCAAATCCAGATAAAAGATCTCCATCTAGATATATTTGGCAGAGGCAGATACATTAAGGACATTTCTGAGACTCAGACAGGCACATGGATGAAAGAAAAATGGAGGGCAATATGGGAAGGCAGGTTTAGATTCATTCTGTAATAGATAAAAATGTTGGCACAATATCATGGGCAGAAGGGCTTGTACTGTTCTAAGTTCTAAAACTCCAGAAAGCTGTAATATATAGAATCTCATACAATTCCAGAAGGTAACACAGAGCTTTTCTGATTTTCAGTTTCTGTTTTGCAGGCTACAAGAAATATATAGATCCGAGCATTTCACCTGAATTCCAAGCTGCGGCTATTCGAATAATGAACTCCTTGGTTCCTGCAGGTGTCTATATGAGGTAGTAAAGCCAAATATTACATTGGTATAAATGTCTTTGAATATTTACTGGTGTGGCTGCGTTAGGCAATGTGGAAGAGGCTTGACCCAAAAGCAGAGCAGCTCAGACAATTTAGAAGCTAGTGGTAACATTAATTGTATACTGGAAAGTAACAAGCCACGAGGCAAACCAAAACAAGGGAGAATAAATACTAAGCACAACAGACAGCAAGGTTACTGAAGGCTAAAAGTAACTGGTTAGGGGCTGCTGGTTCAATGAGTGAATGAGGACTGTAGATGAGAACTGGGGTTGAAGAGGCTGCAGGTGACGAGTTAGGAACAACAAGCAGTTGACTTCTGTTATCTGGGTGGAAGGTTATCTGGAAGGTGCCTGTATGTGCAGGCCTGAGAGAACACCCTCACCTCCCACCCCCCACACTCACAGCTGGCTCGTGATGGTTTAGGATGATCCGGATGGATCTGGTGGATCTCCTTAATGAGCAATGCATCCAGGATGGAATTGGATGGCACCCAACACCTCTCTTCTGGGTTATGCTTTCCCAGTTGACCAGGTACTGTACACCCCATCTATGATGACATAAATTCATTAACCAGCAAAGGGTGTACACTAGACCAACTCCTCCCTCCTAGGTTCCGGAAGTGCAGGCTCAGGTGTGTTGAGTGGTCCATATAAAATGGGCTCGAAGCAGGGTGACCAAGTGTGATGCTGAGGAACAGTGGCAGCTGGAGATAGCAAGTGATTGGGCTGATGTGGTGGGTAATCTCAAAAGGACCAGTGAACTGATCTGCAAGCCAGAATAGTCTGCCTGGCTTTTTGTATGACAACAGTAGGCAATTAGAATGGCCATCCAGGCCCACCTCCAGTAGTGGTGAACCAAGGCCTGGGTGGTCAGGACCCCCACCATTGCATCCTCCATGGGGAGAACAATGGAGGCTGGTAGCCATGAAACACTTTAAAGGGCAACATACCCACTGCAGAGGAGGAGGGTAGACTGTGGGATAGCGCGGC
Organism: Hypanus sabinus; assembly: GCF_030144855.1. Taxonomy (NCBI): domain Eukaryota; kingdom Metazoa; phylum Chordata; class Chondrichthyes; order Myliobatiformes; family Dasyatidae; genus Hypanus; species Hypanus sabinus. The sequence goes on along the minus strand of NC_082726.1, from coordinate 26,408,869 downwards.
CTAGAGAAGAAACTTCTTCCAGATGAAAGGGTTAGAGGCAGCAAAGCACTGCAGAAACTTTTCCACCTGCTGATTGGCTCTTTCTGGCTATCCATTAGTCTACGGATGATAGCCAGAGGACAAACTCACTGAAGTGAAGAAGAGGGAACAGGATGCTCACCAGAATTGGGAGATGAATTGTGGGCCCTAGTTGACACAATGTCCCGAGGGAAGACATGGAGTCAAACTACATCGAAGAGACGGTCTGCTGTCTCGGGGCTGACAGAAGCTTGGGGAGGGCTTTCAATTTGGCTGCATTGGAGAAGTGGTCCACCACTGTAATGACAACCATGGCCATGTCAGAAAGTGGCAAACCCATGGCAATTTAATCACAGGTGTTCAGGGAGTGATAGAGGCCTCAGCAGCCTAAAGAGCCACTGATTGGAGGAAATGGATCGGGCATGTTGAGGGCAGGCAGAGACAAACTGACATACATTTGCAATCATGGTGGGCCACCCAAAATGCCATCACAGAAAATACAGAGGTCATCATGTACCTGGATGGCCAGAGAGTGGTGAGGAGTGGATCCACTTGAGCACATTGCCACCAGCACAAACATGTGGATGTCAGGTGTGTCAGCCAGAGCAGGCTGGTGCTCTAAAGCCTGGCAGATCTGGTTCTCAAAATCCCAGAAATTCCTTCCTGTCTGTGTTTTAAAAGTATTCCATTATTATCATGTGACACAATTATTTCGATGACAGCAAAATAGCTGCAGAGTCCCTTGGTCTAATGCCTTAGGTGACCATACTCTGCTGGGTTCAGTCATCCTGTCAGGGTATAGAGGAAGTTTGACCTAAAAGCAGGGTAGCAGAGATGATTTAGAAGTGAATGATAACTTTAACAATAGACTGCAAAAGTAACAAACCACAAAACAAGAGAAAACAGATGTTACAGACAACAAGGTAACTGCAGGCTAGCAGTTAGGGGCTGCTGGTTCAATGAGTGAACAAGGACTGTGGCTGAGAACTGGGTTTAAATAGGTTGCAGGAGATGAGTTAGAAACAAGTGGCAGGTGATTCCTATTAGCTGGGTGGAGACTGGGAGGTGCCTGAATGTGCATGCCTGGCAGGCTGATCTACTTCTGATATATTGCTGGAACTGTTTAATATATCAAAAAGAAAAGGTAGCTCGGTTCAACTGACCGAGGTCTAACTTATTGGCTCAATCTCCATTCAAGGGATAGAGTATATAAATAATAGTTATCAATTCATATAAAGTAACATGCAAGAAGCTGGATAAAGTCAGCAGATCAGGCAGTATCAATGGAGGGAAGTGGACAGTTGACATTAAATGTTAAATGCCAACTGTCCATTTCCCTCCTTAGATACTGCCTGATCTGCTGAGTTTCTCCAGCATCTTTGTGTGTTGCTCCAGATTAGCATCTGCAATCCCTTTTGACTTTCAGTTAAATTTCACGCTTACTGATGAAATGGTACAGCAAAGGTCTGTCTGTGTATGGAATTTTTTTACTGCTCCAGATTCTACACCAAAAATTGCCCCTCAAGCAGCATTACCAAAACAAGCCAACAGGATATTCATTTCAATTCTGTTGGCAGCTGTGTTTGCTTAAGGAACAAGTGTAACCATACTTAAAGAAAAAAAATTAATTAACTGAGCATCGAGTTGTATGAGCCCAATATTTAGAGATCATAAGACATTAAGACATAAGAACAGATTCAGGCCATTCATCCCATTGAGTTGGCTTCACCATTCAATCATTGCTGACTTAATTTCCCTCTCAACACTATTCCTCTGCCTTCTCCCCATAACCTTTGACACCGTTTCTAATCAAGAACCTATCAATCTTCACCCAATGATCTTCACCCTTCTATAGCCTTAGGTGGCAATGAATTCCACAGATTCACCATTCCTGTCTGTGTTCTAAACAAATTCCATGATTATCATGTGACATGGGTATTAAGGTGACAGCAATATAGCTACATAGATCCACGGTCCAGTGCAGAGGATTCCAACCTATTTTTATTCCATGGACTCCAGGTATTGAACCTATGGTCCAGAAGGAAACACATTATATTTTAATAAGAATACCAGATATTAGAAAAATGTAAAGGCAGTTCTGAAATTGTGAGCAATATGAATACTTCCTTCTATTTGATTCTCCAGGAACAGAACATGCCACTTTCGACAGGTTAAGAATGTTTATAACAGAGAAGATCCAGCACTTCGTGTCTGCAATAACTTCTGGAGTCGAGAGGTATGGCAGCATTATTATTACATGACTGAATGAGCATTTAGGAGGACAAAGCTTCTGACTGCTCTGTGGCAGATTGTGAAAGTGAATTTAATAGTGGCCAAGTACGTACCCACTAGATCCATACAGAGTTACTGTGAAACCTCTGGAGTAATGGGTTCAGGAATAGCTTCTTCACCGCTGCTATCAGATTTCTGAATGGACACTTTCCCATGAACCATGAACACTTTCTCAGTATTTTTCCCCTCTCTTTTTGCACTAACTATTTAATTTATTTTTATGTATGCTTCGTATGTTATAGTTTCTATTTCAATGTGTTACAATGTACTGCCACTGCAAAGAAACAAATTTCGCAACACATGCTGGAGATGTAAACCCTGATTCTGATTCTGATTCAGATTCTGGTAATGTGCTACTGATTCAGTAACATCCTTCAGGAAAAGGAACGTTCCTTGCCCAGTCTCATCTCTGTGTGATTCTGGGCCTGGATTTTTAGCATCCACTGAAATGGCCACCTGTGAGCCACGACAAGTGGCAGTTGATTACACACATTATTCCCAGCTTTCATGTCTGGTTTTCATCAAAGTTAAAAGTGTGGAATTTCTTTGATTGAGTAAATTATATGTGAACTACTAGCTTTAAATATATGTTAAGAATCTGAAAATCAGATTTAATATCACTGGTATATGTCATGCAATTTGTTGTTTTTGTGGCAACAGTACAATGCAATACATAATAATAAAAATTGTGAATTAAAGTATATAAAAAAAAGTTAAATAAGTAGTGCAAGAAAGTAGTGAGATATTATTCATGAATTCAAAATCCATTCAGAAATCGGATGGCAGAGGGGAAGGAGACAAAGCAACATGACCCAGATGTACCTGCAATCATTGCTGCTTTCATCTTTGTTATATTGGTCATGGTTGACTGATTATCTGTTCCTGTTTTTGCAATAACTTCCTCAAACACAGAATAAAATAAATGGTCCGTATCCTTTTTTTTTCTGTGTTGATGGTGTAATGGGTAAGTTATTGATCCAATACCCAGGGGCTGCACCATTTATGTGAAGACAAAAGTTTATATCTTCTTAGATGAGGAGCTTAAAAGTTAGAATTAAAATATTTGTGTTAACGTAAAAGTGACATTAAAAACTGCTACATTCCTGAAAATACTCTTACAGCTAAGCAGTGCCTTTGAAAAAGAGATCCATTTCCTGTATGAAGATTGATCTGCATGTGACCTAGTTCCAAATCTTTTTTATGCTGTGGACTAATAACATTAAGCAAGGGGTCTGTGGACCCCAGGTTAGGAACCTCTCCTCTAGATTCATCAACCTGGTTGAATCTTAGGATTAAAAATTTAAGATTAGCTTTGCCACATGTACATCGAAACATGCTGTACAGTGAAATGCATTACTGGCATCAATGATCGACACAATCTGAGATGTTCTGGGGGCAGCCAGCAAGTGTCAACACCGCCAACATCATATGCCCGCCACTAACTTGTACGTCTTTGGAATGTGGGAGGCACCTGGAGAAGACCCATGCGGTGACGGAAAGAATATACAAACTCCTTACAGACAGCGGAAGGAATTGAACCCCAGCCTTAGAGTTGGCACTGTAAAGCATTGCACTAACCACTACACTACCATGCTGACTCTCCAAGGGTGTTTAAGGATGGACACTAAATACTAGTTTTGATAGTAATGGCCACATCTTGTGAAAAAATAAACTAAACGATGAGTTTTATCAAAGTGATTGACCAGCCTGATAGAATTATAAATCAGGTGTGGGAAGTAATGGCAGGAGATCTGATATGGTCATTTCTTTTCTACTTCATACTTAATAAAATGTGGCTTTATTATATAATGGAAAACAAATCATATAATAACATACATCACTAAATCACCATTAAAAACTGTGCTGCATCTATAATGATGAGCATCATTTGAAATTGCTGTGCCAATTCGAATCATTACTCTCCATGTGCTAAATAACAGTTACTCTTACAACCTTAATTTTGTGCCACCTTTAACAATTTTCACCAATTTATTGTGGCCATTTGCAAAATTTTGTACAAATTCGTATGGCATGCTTATGTAACAGTTAGTATAAAGCTACTGCGGTGCCAGAGAACCTGATTCAATCCCTGCCACTGTCTGTAAGGAGTTTGTACATTTTCCCCGTGACTGTGTGGGTTTCCTCTGGGTGCTCCAGTTCACACCCACAATCCAAAGATGTCTGGGTTAGTGGGTTAATTGGTCACATGGGTGAAATTGGGGTCACTGAGCCAGAACGGATTGTTACAAGCTGTATCTTGAAAAAAATGTTTAAATTATTGCCTAAATATCCATTCCTCATCAGTAGCACGGGATATTTTGAACATTTGAGACTGTACATTGTTCATAGTCATTGAAGCTCGAGATGACTCTGGAATGAACTTTGAAAGCACAAATTGCTTTAAATGTGTTAGAACCTCTGAACAGGGATGATTGGCTCCTTCTATAGGAAATCTGTAGAGGATCACACAAAAGCAGAGACATAAATGTAAATGATGGCTTTCCATCACTATGCAAATTGAAATACATATTAATTCCTTCAATACTATTAATCATTAGATGTTTATTGGTGATATGGCTTTTATTAGTTAACTGGTGGACATTTTCCACCAAATGGACCTTACCTTTGTTGATTGTGGTTTTAGAATTCGAATTTTAAGAAAGCAGAGGACATAGATGAGCTGATACTGGGAATGGCATCGCAGCAAGCTGAAGAAGAAGACAATATTGTGGTGACAGACCTAAGAGGTAAAACACTGCCATTGCAATGCCACTGCAATGCCATTGCCATTGTGCCCCACTCAGTGAAACAGAACACAGAGATTGAGTGCATCAGTATGCTCTGTGGTGCCCCAGTAGTTAATTCATATCCTGTTTATTTCCATACAATTTAAACTGACAGATTGTCATCAAGTCTGCAGGCAAAGTGATGACTTCAAAACCACTCACGACTGAAAATAAATGTCCTCTATCCCATGAATTTGTTTTAGAGCATAGGACATGAAACACTAGAGCACAGTAAAGGCCCTTCAGCCTACGATGCTGTGCTGACCTTATAACCTACTCTAAGATCAACCTCAGCCTTCTCTCCTCCATAGCCCTCCAGTTTTCTGTCATCTATGTGCCTATCTGAGAGTTTCTGAAATGCCTCTAACGTATCTCATATCTAACCACATCTTTTAACTAATGTATCAAGAACAAGTGTGTGACTGTGACTGAGGTAGGTAGGGGATCCAAGATGTAGTGCTGCTTTTTAAAAAAATCAGAATCAGAATTAAGTTTAATATCTAGATAAATAAGCAGTGCAAAAAGAACAAAAAAAAAGTCAGATACTGTATATGGATTCATTGTCCATTCAGAAATCTGTTCCTAAAACGTTGAGTGAAGCTGCTTATCGAGCAGAGTAATAAGAATGAAATGCATAATGCAAAACAAATTCTGTATTGAATAAAGCACATTGATTAAAATGTGAGTTGTAAATAGATAAAATTATTACAACATAACAGTGCAGGCTGTATAAAATAGTGAGTAATAAGTCAAAGTTTTGAAAAGAATATTTAAAATTGTTTATATTGAATTATCAGAACAATTGTTGCAACATTATAACAACAAGCAGTTAATTTAGTTAATGTGATCTGACAAATGTGCATGATTATTTTACTACATGTATCAGAGGATGAACTCATTGTGTTAGTAGGTAAAACATTTTTCCCTGGGGCTTTCCTTCTTACTTATGCACCCTTTGTCAGATTGGATGCTTAAATACTCACAATTAATGTTTTGGAACAAAAACCATCATGAGGACACTTGCTCTGGCAGCTCTTCCACATACATACAATCCTTTGAGTAACAAACTTCTCTCTCAAGTTCCTATTAACTCTTTCCCCACGCCCCTTAATACTACAGTACTGTGTAAAAGTCTTAGGACACACACACACACACACACACACACACACACACACCATCTCTCTGGTGATTTCCTGCTCTCTCCCCTCTCCCCTCCTCTTTACTCACCCACGATTCCCCTTTCCATGCCCCCTTCCCACTCTCAGTCCAGAATTGAGACCCATATCAGAATCAGGTTTATCATTACTCATGAAATATGCTTTATTTGCAGCAGCAGTACAGTGCAATACATAAAATTATGATCGTACTATGAAAAAGTCTAGCTAAATACATGTGCCTAAGATTTTTGCACAGTACAGTATACCATCTAGTTCTTGATTCACCATCCCTGAGATAAAGACTGAATCCACTCAGCCCATCTGTGCTCTTCATGATTTTATATTATTTTCTAATGCTATTGGTCTAGAAATCTTATTACACAGTATATTATTTATGCTACACAATATAATTTAACTGGAAAATCATTCACAAGATCCAGTGTTTATCTCTTGTCCAATGAAGTCTGTGGCTTTCTTTCCATTTCTGATACACCAACAATGTGCACAGTGACGCCAGCATCGTACAATAGATAGCTGGATGCACGTTACAGTACAGGATAATCTTAGATCATTCATGCTGCAGAATATTTCAGCAATGAGCCCTGAAAGGCCATTCTTTCCATCATTCCTTTAACATGCAACATTGATGCCAAGTGATTAAAGATGTAATTCTGAGGCTTCATAAAGCATTGGTCAGACCGCATTTGGAGTATTGTGAGCAGTTTTGGTCCCCTTATCTAAGAAAAGATGTGCAGGCATTGGAGACAATCCTAGAATGAGAGGGTTAAGAAATAAGGAGTGTTTGATAACTTTGGGCTTGTACTCGCTGGTGTTTAGTAGAATGAGGGAGGATCTCATTGAAATCTGTCGAACATTGAAAGGTCTAGAGAGAGTAGGTGTAGAGAAGATGTTTCCGATAGGGGAGGAGTTTATGGCCAGTAAATCACAAGCTCAGACTACAACGACATCCTTTTAGAACAGAGATGAGGAGGAATTTCTCTATCCAGAGGGTGGTGAATCTGTGGAATTTGTTCCCATGGTCAGCTGTGGAGACCACATTATTGGGTATATTCTAAGTGGAGGTTGATAGCTTCATTAGTAAGGGTGTCAACAGTTACAGGGCAAAAGCAGGAGAATGGGTTTAAGAGGGATAATAAATCAGACATGATGGTGTGTCAAAGGTTACAGGGATAAGACACAAAAATCAGTTTGAGAAGGGTAATAAATCAGCCATGATGGAATGGCAGTGCAGACCTGATGTGCTAAATGGCCTAATTCTGCTGTGCTCTATGGTTTTGTGGTGATTTCTAGCCTAATGCCTAATTTTTGATACTACAACATTGGTATGAGAACTATATTTTTTGGTGTTCTGTAATTGTTGTATTACTTAACTGATATATTCTCTTCCTGACTATGCCATATACCTATTACAGACTTTATGTATGGACCTATGAGGTTCACACGATCAGATGCAGTAGCCCTCGACATCCAGCGGGGACGAGATAATGGTCTCCCAAGTTATAACCAAGTACGGATAGCTCTTGATCTTGAGCCTGTTAAAAATTGGACAGAAATCAATGCTGAGCTCTCCAGGGAGAATCCAGAGGTCAGAAACCAGAATTACTTATTCCTATCTTGAGAAATTAAGAAAAAAATACTCTAAGTTAAAAAAAATATGTTGGAAAATATGATTCTCAAGAGAGAAATCTATATGCCAGTGTTATTTGTCTTTTAACATAATAGTTATTCACCAAATTTTGCTTCTTGAAAAATTATGAATTCATTATTCTTTTGTTCCTCTCAGAGGAATAAGCTTTTTTTGGCCACTGTGTCTGCACTAGTTATTTGAACGAGTTCTTTCTCTGTTGCTCTGCATTTTATTTATCCAGTTACTTCATGCAAGTCACTACCTAATCCTTTCCTGCCCTTTTTTTTCAGACAGCATATTGGAGATCATCAACCCCCAATAATTACTGTCGAAATTTATACTTTGATTCTTACGATCACTGACCCAACTCCGAGTGGAAACAATTTCGACTTGTTCACTCTATCTAAATCCGTTGTGAGACTGGGCACTATCAAAGGTCTATCTTGGTTCCTGTAGTTTCCACCTAACCATGTCTTTGCTGGCATTCTGGTAAAGACCCATCCATGCCATTTCTAAAGCAAACACGAGGAAATCTGCAGATGTTGGAAATTCAAACAACACCACACACAAAATGCTGGTAGAACACAGCAGGCCAGGCAGCATCTATAGGTAGAAGTGCTGTCGACGTTTCGGGCCGAGACCCTTCATCTGGACTAACCGAAAGGAAAGATAGTAAGCCCTTTCTTTATATTTAGTAAATCTTTCGTTTTGGTTAGTCCTGACAAAGGGTCTTGGCCTGAAACATCGACAGCGCTTCTCCCTATAGATGCTGCCTGGCCTGCTGTGTTCTACCAGCATTTTGTGCATACCATTTCCAACTTGTTCACATTCTTACCAATGATGGGTTCCTAGGGTTAGTCAGATTAGGTGCTTTAAATGAGGCTTAAGGACCAATTTACAAATGTAACGTGTTTGGCTTTGGAATAAAATAACTTATAAAATCAAAGCTCGCTACCAATAACCAATGCTTTTTGATTTGTTTTAAACTGTTTTATTTCCCTTAGTGGGACTCTAGAGTTCAACCTTTACCTGTACTGTAGATGGGTATGTAAAAAGAGCTTTTAGCACATTGGTCTTGATAACTCAATGTGTTGAGTATAGGAGTTGGGAAGCTATGTTAAAATTGTATAAGACATTAGTGAGGTCTAATTTGAACCATTGCAGTTCTGGTCAGCTATCTACAGGAAAAATATCAATAAGATTGAGGAGTGAAGAATGAGAAAACTTACAAGGATCTTACTGATAGGGAAAGGTTGAATAGTTTAAGACTTTATTCCCTGGAGCATAGGAGAATGAGGGGGGAGGGGATCTGATAGAGGTATGCAAAATTATAAGGGTTATTGATATTGTAAATTTCCACTAAGGTTGGGTGAGACTAGAACTAGGGATCAAGTGTTCAGGGTTAAAGATGAAATATTTAAGGGGGACATGAGAGGGGAACTGCATCACTTATAGTGTGGTGAGAGTGTGGAATGAGCTACCAGTTGAAGTATTGGATGTGGGTTCACTTTCAACATTTAAGAAAAAGTCGGATCAGTACATGGATGGCAGGAAGTGGAGGGTATGGTCCAGGTGCAAAGTTGATGGGACTAGGCAGAATAATAGTTCAGCATGGACTAGATGGGCCAAAGGGGCTGTTTTGTGCTTTTCTGTATTACGACTCTATTGAAAGGGTGCTAATGTTCCACTGGGGCTTTACCTTGATATCAACATTCTTGCCTCTGTTAGAAGATTGTGAGTTCAAGTCTCAGTCCAAAAATTCAAGCACATCATTCAGGTAGGCACACCTTCAGAACTTTACCCTCTGAGCTAGTGCCTTCTGGATAAGGGACTTGTATTCAATTTCTGTTGGACAATTGATGTGTTTCTATTGAAAGAAAGCTCTTTAGCTTAGTGTTTTTTTTTGTTTTTCTTTGGTTTTCTTATGCTTTAAATTTTTCAAATATTCTGGATAATCTAATTGTGAATGATGTTTTATCTCTCCTGTAAACCAGCTCATTGAGCAATTAGCAGCACTATACAATAATGACATATCCAAACTGGAGATGTTTGTCGGAGGCATGCTGGAGAACAGTGAGAAGCCTTCACGACTCTTCACTGCCATCATCAGAAAGCAGTTTGAGAACTTACGGGATGCAGACAGATTTTGGTTTGAAAACACCAAGAATGGGTAAGTTAAGGTCCTTCACTGTCTGTTGGCTGCACTCTTGGCAGAAGGATTATTAAACGGTTTACAAAGACATGATTTGTAGTGTGGCTCATCTGAGTGAGTTTCTGGTCAATGCTGACCCTAGGGTGCTGATGTGGGAAATTTGGCAATGGCAATGACATTGGAAATCAAGTGTATTGCGAACACATAACACACAATCACTTCCTATGGGAAGCTTCAGTTTATTATTTTTCTTTATAAATTTTTATGAAGTCCTCTCTCACTCTATCATTGTGACTATATTGCTTTAATATAGGAGTCCAGATTGAATTAGGGAGCAACATCCGGTTGCAACACACAAGATGTTGGAAGAAGTCTGTGGTTTAGGCATCATCTATGAATGAAAATTGGCAGTTGATGTTATGGCGTGAGATCCTCCCTCTAGTCCAGATGAAGGGAGGCCATTTCCCTCCCCACAGATGCTGCCTGACCAAATGAGCTTCTCCTGTGTTTCGTGTGCTGCTTCAGATACCGGCATCTGCAGACTCTTGTATCTCCAACTTTGGCTGCAGCTTGCTTGAAAATTTTTGTGTATGCCAGTCAGAAGAAATTATGAAAATATCATTTTTCATACCCATCAATCATATTGTTGTGGCACAGATGATAGACATATGGTCCCTGAAGTCCAGGATGACTCCTGGCAGAACAATCACATTGGTCCCACCTGGTTGCACTTTCCCTGTAGGCCTGCGCGTTATTCCCTCTCAGATTCACTCTAATACTCCTTTGAAGGTACTGCTTGATCTTCTTCATAACAACGCACACAAAATGCTGATGGAGCTTAGCAAGTCAGTCAGCATCTATGGAGGCAAGTAAACAGTCAACATTTTGGGTCCAGATCCTTCATCAGCATCAGGCCTCAGCCTGAAACGTCAACTGTTTACACCCCTTCATAGATGCTGCCTGACCTGCTGAGTTTCTCCAGCATTTTGTATGTGTGTTGCTCAGGATTTCCAGCATTTGCAGCATCTCTAATGGTTCTCTCCACAGAATGAATTCGGATCATAATTTCTGTCTGTGTTAACAACGATTTTCCTTACACCCACCCTGTGTATTTTCCTTAAAATGTTAAATTTCAGTTCCCTACTCTTCGAACCACTCTTCTTGTACACTTTTTCCAAATTCTCTTCCTTTCTCCAAGGAAAACAATTAACACTTCTTTAGCTATTCTAACCTTAGAACAGAATTATTTTCTTCCAAGAACCATTCTATTAAATCTTTCTTGCACCCACTCTAAGACTTTCACATCCTATCTAAAATGCACTGATTATAATCAGACATCGAGGAACAAGGTATGAGAATGGTATTGAGGATGGAGCTGGGAGGGGTGAAAGAAGCTTAAATTTCTCATTAATGCAGTTCTACTGGTTAACATAACCAATCTGATTAACTTATACTGAACGTTTTGACATTTTTCTTACAAGTAAACCATATTAGCAAGTGCTGACTGATTTTCTGGGATTGATAGTAGTGTGTGAAAATATAAAAGGTTATGTGTCAGTGTGAATTAAAAATTCTGTGGAAAGGAATGCTGTAAATGAGAATCAACATTCTCTTTCTTTCAGCATTTTTACAGAAACGGAGCTTGATACCATTTGGAACACAACATTTAGAGATGTTTTGGTGGCAACAACAATTGCAGAGCGTGAGGATATTCAGAATAACGTATTCTACTTGAGGGAAGGTAAGCAGCATGGGGTCATGATTCGCAAGATATTTACAAACCTAAACTGAGTTATGCAGTGCAATGGACTACAAAGGATCCTAAGCAGAATTAAAAGCAAAACTCTTGCTCTGAGCATCACCTTGAATAAGGAGTTCCCAACCTTTTTAATGCCATGGGCCAATACCTTTAAGCAGGGGTCCATGGATCCTAGGTTGTGAATCCCTTCTTTAAATGGTTAAATTTGTTTTTGCTTTGTTCAAATATACTACCTTGCCTTTTTATGAAACAAAAACAAGTACAGAGACTCAGGCATACTGTTCGCTCTAAGCACTTCAGGTGCATCACTGTCAACAGCCTAAATTCTTCAATTACTTTTAGAAACTCCTCTGTATTCTTATTAAGATGTTCCTTAGCTGTTGCCACTTTGATTAAAATGTCAATCAACTACCTAATTGTTTTTCCTCTGGAGTAGTTCTGGAGAATCCTCACATAAAATGTAGTAAGGAATATTAGTAACAGGCTGGTTGCCAATAGTACAGCACCCTCTGTTCGCTGAGAGTTTTATCTCTGACCCATTCATCAGTCTGAGGTTTGTAACTCTGGCTTGTTCTCATCTGCGACAAAGGTACCAATTGGCCTCAGTACTGCCAAGGTTCCTGGATGATGAATCTAGTCCTTTGTGCTGACTGATTTTGGGATATTCCTGCCCTTTGTGCTTCATAGTTTGAGGTCAGCTAACTCTAAACAGACTGGAAATTGGACCTGCTTATTAAGGACCAACTGTTCATTGGACACAGTACACAGCAGGAACGGACCATTTTAACAATTTGAAGTGATACACTAAGTGATGGAGGAACTCAGGCAGCATTTGTGGAGGAAAATGGACAGTATGTATCTCAGGTCATGACCTTTCATCTGGACTAAAAGTTAGGAGATAGCTAGTAAAAGGAGGTGCGGGGAAGGGGTGTAGCAGGCAATAGGTGGATCTGGGTGAGGAGGTGATAGGCAGCTGGAGGAGTGAGAGTGGGAATAGTGTCAGAAGCTGGGAAGTGAGAAAGGGTTGAATATAGTGGTATCTAATAGCAGAGGCAGGTGGACCCTAGAATATAGGGGATGTGGGGATAGTAACCAGTGGAAGGTGTGTGGGTGATGGGCAGGTGGAGAATGGGAAAGAGACAAGGGAATGAGGGCCAGTTGGATCAGGAGGAGTGAGAAGAGACAAAAGGGGCAAAGGAGGAGCGGTCACTGGTTGTATGACTGTTAGAACAATTTAAAACTGCTTTCTGCTTGAAAAGAACATAGAAACAAAATTTGATATTGAACTTACAGTAAGTGGGGAATTTTTGGAACAGTGCCAAAAATTTGGTGGCAAAGACAGGTCAACACAGACTGGTGACATTTGAAACATTAACTCTTCATCTCTCTACAAATGTTGTAAGACCTGTTTTTATTTTTGGATTTCTAGAATTCTTTGAATATTATCTTTGTATGAACATCTGAAGCAGAACCTTAAGGAAAAGAAAATGATTTTTCTTTATCATATAGAAGGTATTCTATATGGCTCATAGACCAATCTTATACCAGTACTAATTTTCTCTGTAAACTATTGTCCCTATGTTGACACCAATTCAACTGCATTCCCACTACTATTTGCCATCACCAATTGGCTTATGCAATCAAAAAGAAGGAACACGTACAACACGCTGGAGGCAGCATCCGTGGAAATGAGCAGTCAACGTTTTGGGCCAAGACCCTTCATCAGGACTGAGGAGGGAGGGGGCAGGGGCCCTTTAAAGAAGGTGGGGGGAGGGTGGGAAGAAGGCTGGTAGGTGCCAGGTTAAAAACCAATTAGAGGAAAGATCAAGGGCTGGGGGAGAGGTAGCAGGGAGGGGATAGGCAGGAAAGGTGAAGAAGGAATCTAAGGGGACAGCACTATGGGTAGTAGTAGAAGGCAGAATCATGATAGAGGTGACAGGCAGCTGGAAGAGGAGGCAGAGTGAAACTGGGATGCGGGAAGGGGGAGGGAGGGAATTACCGGAAGTTGGAGAATTCATGTTCATGCCAAAGGGCTGAAAGGTATATGAATTGTTGCTCCTCCAGCCTGAGTTTGGCATCATCATGGCAGTAGAGGAGGTCATATATGGACATATCCGAATGGGAATGTGAAGCAGAGTTGAAGTGGGTGGCAACCGGGAGATCCTGTCTGTTGTGACGGATGGAGCAGAGGTGCTCCACGAAGCGGTCCCTCAATCTGCGTCAGGTCTCGCCAATGTAGAGGAGGAGGCATGTCTGTGGCTCTACTTTGTTAGGAGTTTGAAGAGATTTGGTTTGTCACCAAAGACACTTTCAAATTTCTGTAGCTGTATAGTGGATAGTATTCTGACTGGTTAATCACAATCTGGTATGGCGCCTCCAGTCGACCATAAGGAGGCAGCAGGGGGTTGTAGAGACAGCAAGCTTCATCACGGGCACAACCCTCCGAACATTGTGAATATCTTCCAGAAGTGGTGCCTCAGAAGGCAATTTCATCATTAAGGTCCCTCACCATCTAGGACATGCCCTCTTCTTCTTACTGCCATCAGAGATGAGAAGCAGCTACCTGAAGTCCCATTCTCAAAGATGTAAGAGCAGCTTCGGCCCTGTTTCCATCAGATTTCTGAATGGTCCATGAACACTGCCTCATTATTCCTTTTTTTGCACTATTATCTATTTTTGTAATTTATAGTGTTTTTTTGTATAAACTCATAAAATCATTGAAAAGTACCTCACAGAAATAGACCATTTGGTCCATCTAGTCTGTGCCAAACCATTTCAACTGCCTATATTCATTGACCTGCACTGGGTCCATAGTCCTCCATACCCCTACCATCCACGTACTTATCCAATCTTCTCTTAAACCTTGAATCGAGCTTGCATGCACCACATGATTTATCCACTTTAATTTGCATCAGGACACCTTCTCCTCTGTAATCTAGGGTTCATGAAGTTGACGGTGCTGTTTTGCTTTCATTCTATAGACTATGTGTCTTCTTCCTGAGTAAATACAGATGCAAAAAAAGTTTAAGATCTCCCCCATCTCTTTTGGCTCCACACATCAATCACCATTCCGATCTTCTAGGGGACCAATTTTGTCCCTTGCAATCCATTTGCTCTGAATATATCTGTAGAATCCCTTGGGATTCTCCTTCACTTTGTCTGCTAAGGTAACCTCATACATTTTTTAACACTCCTGATTCCTTTCTTAAGTGTTCTCGTGCATTTCTTGTACTCTATAAGCAACTCATTTGTACCTACCTGCCTATACTTACAACGCACCTCTTTTATTTCTTAAGCAAAGCCTCAATATCTCTTTAAAGCCAAGGTTCCTGCACCTGTTATCTTTACTTTTTATTCTGACAAGCACATACAGCTTTATACTCTCAAAATTTTCACTTTTTAAAGCCTCCCGCTTACCAAGTACACTTTTGCCATTAAACAGCCTGTCCCAATCCACACTTGCCAGATCTTTTCCGATACCATCATAATTGGCCTTTCTCCAATTTAGAATCTCAATCCATGGACCAGACCTTGAAACTAATGGCATTGTGATCACTAGATGAGAAGTGTTCCCCGACACAAACTTCTGTCATCTGCCCTGTCTCATTCATAGCAAGTCAGGTATTGCACACTCTCTTGTTGGGACTTCTACGTACTGATTAAGGAAACTTTCCTGAGCACATTTGGTAAACTCAATCCCATACTTTTTACAGTATGGGAGTCCCAGTCAATATGTGGAAAATTAAAATCACCTACTGTAACAACTTTATGTTTCTTGTGACATTCTGCAATCTCTCTGCAAAATTGTTCCTCTAAATCCCTTGGACTATTGGGTGGTCTGCAATATAGCACCATTAGCATGCTCATACATTTCTTATTTCTCAGTTTCGCCCATAATGCCTCACTAGATAAGTCCTCCAGTCTGTCCTGACTGAGCACAGCCGTAACATTTTCCCTGACTAGTATTGCCACTCCTCCTCCTTTAATCACTCATGCTCTGCTGCACCTAAAATAATAAATCCAGAATATTGAGCTGCCAGTCCACAAGACCATAATACATAGGAGCAGAGTTAGGCCATTCAACCCATCAAGTATGCTCTACCATTCCATCATGGTTGATCCCAATCCCACTCATTTTCATACACCTGCCTTCTTGCCATATCCTTTGATGCCGTGACCAATCAGGAAACTATCAAGTTCCACTTTAAATATACCCATGGACATGGCCTCCATCGCTATCTGTGGCAGAGAATTTTACGGATTCACCACTCTGTGGTTAAAAGTAAACAATCCTTCTTACCTTTCTTCTAAAAGGTCACCCTTCAATTTTGAGGCTATACCCTTTGGTTCTAGATACTCCCACCATAGGAAACATCCTTTTCGTATCTACCTTATCTAGTACTTTCAACATTTGGTAGGTTTCAGTGAGATCCCCATGCATCCTTATAAATTTCAATGAGTACAGGCCCAAAGCTGCCAAACGCTCCTCATATGTTAACCCCTTCATTCCCAGAATCATCCTTGTGAACCTCCTCAGGACTTTCTCCAATGACAGCACATCTTTCTGAGATATGGGGCCCAATACATTGACAATACTCCAAGTGCAGTCTAACTAGTGTCTTATAAACCCTCACCATTACCTCCTTTTATATTCTACTCCCCTTGAAATAAATGCCAACATTAGGGTTGCCAATGTCTTATTCTCGTCCACAGAACCCCCTTTCTGTTTCCCTAACTAATGAATCCCTCACGTCCACAGTTCACTTCTTCTCCCTACTTTCCTTGCAAGTCACAGAGTCAGACTCAGAGCCAGAGATCTGATCACTGTGGACTTTCCTCTGCTAGGATTTTACACAGTTGCTGCCTAACAACAATATTCACATCATATGGCAGTGATTCTGATTCCAATTCTACCAATCTGCTTATCTTTGGGATGTGGGAGGGAACTGGAGCACCCAGAGGAAACAGGGATTATGTGCAAATTCCACACAAAACCACTTGAGTTTGGGATCAAACCTGATTCATAGGCGGTGTTAGATAGTAACTCTGCTAACCATCTCAAGGAGGACAAAAGATTTGGGCAGGAAATTCTGGAGCTCAGGCCACACGTAGTCAAAGGCAGAAATGTTACTAATTGGAAAAGTCCTTGAAGGAGAAAAAGCCAGAATTGAATGAGCACCTGGTTGAATTACTGGGAAATTGTGAATTGATTGCACTATTCAGGGCTGGTGAACCTTTTCGAGAGTTTGTGCCCAAATTGGCAATAATCTTGTAAAAACTTACCTTGCATACTATTGATGAAGGTGAAGGATGAGTCCTCTTGCTTCTTTAAGTATTAATCTTAACACTAATGCAAGAATCTCAAAGCATATTATCCAACATCACATGTTCTCACCACCATTTAGCTGTAGTCAAGCCTTTGTGCGATGTTTCTTGTGAAAATATCTCACTGCTTTCAGATTGCAAAAATCATCTGTCGATTCATTTGGCAGCAATGATCATCATCATGTACCTTTTTATTATGGGTAGGGTATAAAGAGTTGAGGATAACATGGGCCAACAAAATTTTTCCACAAGCCATTTTGGACACGTGTGCCATAGGTTCACCACCTTTGCACTATACTATTTTACTTCGATGTTTGAAGACAGCGTTTGTGTAATGATGTCTTGCATATTAGCATGAATTAAAAGAATGCATTTCCAAAGAGCATAAAACTGCTTTGCCAATATTTCCATGCTAATTCAGTTTTCACTGTCTGTTGGCAGGTGACCCATGTATTCAACCAAAGCAGATTAATGCCAGTGATATGGAACCGTGTGTTAAAGTCAGCACCCTGCATTACTTCCAAGGCAGTGGAGCAGGTTTTGGAATACTCATTGTGGCTCTTTGCTGTTTCCCACTAGGTCTGTTCATTTATTTTTTAAAAAGAAGCAAAAATGAATTGCCATGTATTGTCATTGTACATACTATACTCAATTAAATGTTATAAACCATAACAAGCCACCATTTCTTAACAGTTACTTGTAGCTGCCTTATTTTAAGTTGCTGGAATCCTGATGTTCAGTTTCAGCCTGAAACAAGGACAATTTGTTCCCTCTCACAGATGCTGCTCGGCTCGCTGAGTTCCTCCAGCAGATTGTTTGTTTCTCCAGATTTCAGCACCTGCAGTCTCTGGCGTCACCATCTTTTCAGTTTAGTGTTTAAAATTAAAAGAAATAGACTACCACTTTTAAACAGAGTCTACTCAGATACAACTGGAATTAGCGATACCTGCAAGTTTTATGTGCTGATTAATATTGAGCAAACCAACTTGGATTTAGCCAGAGTGAATTAAGCTAATGATCAATCTCATGTGAAATTGTGCTGGTTGTGAGATTGGGCTGGGTTCTTCTGTATGTTCTCCACCCTCACCTGTCTGTTCTTTACTTGCTATAACATGCACACCTAAACCATAGGTGAAGCCTATTTCTGTCCCTAGCAATAGAGCTCCAATCTGTGGCCATCCTGAAACAGTCTCAGTAGAAATACAAAGTACATTGTTGGTTTTTGGATCATTTGAAAGGAAACTTCATTGATTGGGAGAACAGACTGGAAATCTTTAGCATGGATGGCAAGATGCTGAATCACCTTGAATGGGAATCTCATGGCAGGAAGCAGAGATTCCAAATGCAAACTCCAGATTCCAGGAACTGCTTGGACACATACACCCCTTGGGTTGTGGAAATCATGTACTTCTTGCAGGACTGACCAACATGAGAGAAGATCTTGAGAGACATCACATCCTACCCTGAGCAGTGGATACAATACGCTTGAGCTTTCCAAGTTGTTTATCATGTTTCATGTCTGAGCTCCTTCATCAGAACACAAAGATGTGCCAGAGGAGCTTTGGCCACCTTCTCATACATGATCTTGTATCTCTGTGGGGGTCAAGGTCACATTGATTCTGCACTACCAGATCATTTTAAACTGCACAACAGATCTTTGCCAACAGCTAGTTGAGTGGTGTTGCAGCAACAGCCTTGCACTCAACTCTCAAAGAGCTGATTGTAGACTTCAGAAAGGGTAAGATGAGGGAACACAAACCAATCCTCATAGAGGAATCAAAAGTCGAGAAATTGAGCAATTTCAAGTTCTCAAGTGTCAATATCTCTGAGGATCTAACCTGGTCCCACCAAATCGATGCAGACATACAAAAAGCAAGTCAGTGACTATATTTCATTAGGAGTTTGAGGAATTTAGTTTGTCACCTAAAGCACTTGAAAACTTCTACAGTTGTACCGTAGAGAGCATTCTGATTGGTACCTAGTATTGTTGGGGAGGGTTGGGGGAATGGATATTGCATAGGATTGAAAGAAGCTACAGAAAGTTGTAAAATTAGTCCGCTCCATCATGGGTATTAGCCTCCATAGTATCCAAAACATCTTCAAGGACCAGTGCCTTAGAAAGGCTACCTCCATCACCCAGGACGTTTCCTCTTCTCACTGTTACCATCAGGAAAGAGGTACAGAAGCCTGAAGGCACACACTCAGTGATTCAGGAACAGCTTCTTCCCCTCTGCCATCCAATTTCTAAGTGGACATTGAACCCATGAACACTACCTCACTTTTTTTTTCTATTATTTGTTTTGCACTACTGTTTTTAATTTACTGTAAGTATTTAATATACATATATACTTACTGTAATTCATATTTATTTACTTTTCTATATTTATCACGTATTGCATTGAACTGCTGTTGCTAAGTTGACAGATTTCATGACACGTGCCAGTGATATTAAACCTGATTCTGATTCTCTGCAGCATCTTGTAGTTCAGGGTTTTGTTATTAATGGGATAGACTTCTATTTTCTAAACAATGACCATTTATCTTGTGTCCATGCTGATTGATAGAGAACCAGCCCCTAATCCAAAATTTCAGCAATAGGTCTGTAACCCCACATGTCACACTGCTCAAGTACACAATCAGGTTGATTTTAAATGAAATGATAATGTTGAGAATGACCACGTTTTATCTAGATGGATCTTACCCTGACAGACCACACAGGAATGGAATGGTAAAGTTTTATAAAATCTCAGGAACAACATCATTTTAAAATGTTTTAAAAAATCTATTGATACTAAAATTGATGGATCCCAGAGTACAGACTCTGGTTGCAAGTGCAGTTTCCCTTTAAGAAAAAAGAAGGCCAGAAGGCATGCTGGCCTGAAAGTAAGATTGAAATACAAAGGCTTTAGACCCTCACTCCTGACTACCCTTCTGGCTTAAGTACAGTCTCAGGAAAATAAAATTGAAGACCTCAGAGCAAGATTGCTATACCAGAGAGAGATCAAGAACTACTGTGCTCCTTGCTTCACAGAAATATGGCTATCCCTACAGTTTCAGATGCAGCACTGCAGCTTGATAGCTTCACCATTCACTGTAAGAACAGGACAGCTCAGTCTTTTAAAGGCAGAGGAGGTGGACTATGCCTTTTAATTAATCCATTGTTCTACACGGACATCACAGTTCTGTCTCAGTCCTG
Organism: Hypanus sabinus; assembly: GCF_030144855.1. NCBI lineage: Eukaryota > Metazoa > Chordata > Chondrichthyes > Myliobatiformes > Dasyatidae > Hypanus > Hypanus sabinus. Next base: position 26,388,536 of record NC_082726.1, on the reverse strand, counting down.
CTCACCTGACTTGCAGCATCTAGCAGTCAAATATCATTATTTTTATCTGCTGATGGAGTTTTCCGCCATCATCCTGGTAGCTCTGTACATTCCACCTCAGGCTAATGGTGGAGGAGCTGAGCTCTGTAATCAGCAGGCATGAAATATGCAGCCAGGTGCCTTCCGTATCATTGTGGGGGATTTCAACCAGGCCAGTTTGAAGAGGCCTTTGAACAACTACCACCAACATATCACCTGTGGAACCATAGGAACCAACACACTTGATCACTGTTAAACCACTATCAAGAATGCTTACCATGCCTTCCCATTCACACACTTTGGAAAGTCTGATTAACTGACTGTACATTTACTCCCAATGTGAGGGGCCACTGTACAGTTTAAGAAAAAGCTACAGTAAGTTACAAACTCAGCCAATTTCATCATGGACACTAGCCTCCCCAACATCCAGGGCATCTTCAAAATGTGATGCCTCAAATAAGCAGCCATCATTAAGGACCTCCATCACCAAGGACATGCTGTTTTCTTATTGCTACTGTTAAGAAAAGGTACAGAAGCCTGAAGACACACACTCAATATTTCAGGAACAGCATCTTTCCCTCTGCCATCAGATTTCTGCATGGATGCTTCCTCGGTAGTTTTTTTCTTTATTTCCCTCTCTTTTTATACAATGTATTTAATTTATTTTATATATACTTCTAATTGTAATTTATTGTTCTAACTATTACTGTATTTGCAGCAATGCAATGCTGATGCAAAAAAATTCATAACATATGCCAATGATATTAAACCTGATTTTAAAAGAAATAGATTCAGAGATCGTACTCTAACTTTGGAAAATGTAATTCAGAACCACATTTCCATCAGCCTTGGACATACTTGATCTGGTGGAATGGAGGTTCTGGACTAATAGAAGCAGGCAGTATGGAGGAACAACAGATCGTGGAAGAATTTCAATATGACATAAAACTGACAGAATTCTGAATCCTAACTCCAGAGGTGAAGAACTGATTGTAGCTTTTGAGAAGAGGAAGTCAGGAGGACACTCACCAGCTTTTATTGAAAGGGCATCAGTGGAAAGTGTGGGCAGTTTCAAGTTCCTGTGTATCAACATGACAGAGAAACTCTCTTGGGTCCAATATATTAACATAATACGGAAGAAGGAATGCCAATGGTTCTACTTGATTAGGAGTCGGAGGAGATTCTGTATGTCACCAAAGTCTCTAGCACATTTCTACAGATGTACTGTCGAGAGCATTCTGACTGGTTTCATCATCTTTTAGTTCAGAGGCACCAATGTACAGCAATTTCATGACTTGTGCCGGTGACAATAAACCTGATTCTGATACTTATTTTAATTCAAAACTTTATTGTAACAGGATTCAGAGCATTGAAGACTCAGCCAGGTCCATCATGGGCACTCCCTCCCTACCATCAAGGACATATTCAAAAACAGTGCCGTAAGAAGGCAGCAAACATCATAAAGGACCCTCACCATCCAGGACATGCCCTCTTCTTATTACTGCCATCAGGGGAGAGGTATAGGAAGCTGAAGCCACACCCAGTGTTTTAGGATCAGTTTCTTCCCCCGTCATCATTTTTATGAATGGTTCATGAACTCATCAGCACTTTTGCTCTAATTTATTTTTTATTGTAACTTTCAGTATTTTTTATGCCTGCACTGTACTGCTGCCACAAAACAACAAATTTCATGACTTGTGTTAGTGACAATAAACCTGATTCTCAAATGGATTCTGATTTCAAAGATTTGTTGTTGAATGAATTAATCCAACATTATAGATTCACACATTCTAGCTGCACAATGTTACAGTTTTTAGTAGGGGGGTTGAGTGTTGCACCATTATGTATAAGCAATATATTTATCTCAGTGGCTCCAAGAAGTCCTGGTACATTGCTGTCATTTATTGATAGATCCATTCAAATATAAAGCATTTCTCCTGACTGACTCGGACGTTATTGTGTCATCAAGACAGGTCAGACAGACATATTATGTGCATCAAACCACTTCAAAGTTGAGAAGAGCTTTACAATTTAACTTTGTTCATGTTTTGATAAATAATGGCTTCTTTTTATATATATCTTTACAGCGGCCCTGCTTTTAGCTTTCACTATATCTCTTGATCGAAGGAGAGAAAAGAAAAGATTACAGAACAAGAGACGTTCTGTAAAGAAACAGGCCTCTTCAGGAGATAAAATCCAAGGTATTAATTTTAATGTTATGAAATAAAATGTTTTCTGTATGACAGTTGCAACTGGCTCTCACTGACTGTTGTGCAGTTCAGAGGTAATGGTATTTAACTAATAGTTATTACATTATTTCACTCCATTCAATAGAGGTGCCCCCAATAATATTATAACCCAGTTGAAAATTTTGGTTTTGTGGCTTTTAAATTAGACTTGGTTTATTTTTGTCACATATACTGAAGTATGGTGAAAAGCTGTTCATTCAGATCAATTCATTACATAGTGCATTAAGGTAGAACAAGGTAAAACAATAACAGTGCAGAATAAGGTGTAAAGGTTACAGAGAAAGTGCAGTGCAGGTAATGCCAGATCATAATGAGATAGACTGTGAGGTCAAGCATCTACCTTTTAGTAGGAAACCATTTGGTAATCATAACAATGTGCTAAAAGCTGACCTTGACCCTGCTGGCTTTTATATCATCTGCCCAACAGGAGAGGTCGGGAGGAAGAATGTCCGGGGCATATGGGGTCTTTGATTATGCTGGTTGCTTTACTGAGACAGCAAGAATTATTGACGTAGACCTTTGAGGGGAGGCTGATTCCTGTGATGTGCTGAGCCATGTCCACAACTCTGTGCAGTTTCTTGCAGTCAGCAGCATTGCAGTTGCCATAACAAACCATTATATATCCAGATAAGATGCTTTCAATGATGTGTCAATGGGGTCGACGGGAATTTTCTTCAGCCTCCTGCAGAAGCAGAGATGTTGGTGAGCTTTCTTGGCCTGATGTTTACATGGCTGGACCAGGACAGAATATTCATGAAGTTCAGTCCCTGAAATTTGAAGTTCTCAACTTCAACACTGTTGATGAAGATAAGAGTATGTGCATTGCCCCCCTCTTCTTGAAGTCAATCACCAGCTCTTTTATTTTGCTGCCATTGAGGTAAAGTCTGTTGTCATGACATCATTTTAATAAGCTCCCTATCTCCAACTCTTCATTATTTGACTATTACTAGCTCTGAATCACTGGTTAATAAAAGTGAGGATATTAGAAATAAAAAGCAGAGACAAAAATTTGGTATTTTGTTATCAAAATGTTAATGTAATTTTAAATTGATTGATTCCCTTTTCAAATCTGAAGCAAAATATGCTCTTTTGTAGATGTATTTTACCTTATAAGGTATTAACAAACATAAGTCAGCATTTCAATTGTGATGTCATTTCTGCTGTGTTCTTAGGGCACTGAGTAGATCTTCTACAATTTCTTGTGTACGGCCAGGGTATACATGGCAATTTGAGAACTCTTCATGCTCGTTATAATATCCGCAGAGAACTTGAAGAGTTATTAAGATGGCCCTAGAAGTGAATGGACAGCAATTTTCCCCCTTCTAATCGCACTTCTTGTTTGAGATGATGGCCCTGTTCCTGAATCTGGGTATGCAATAAACAAGGCAAGTAGGGCTGTGAAGAGTGCAGAATCAGAACAGTTCTTCAAATATTTCTGCCTTAGTGAAAATGAGTCAGATTTATTCACTAGTGTTTAATCATCCCTATCTGATTTGCCTCTATTTGTTCCACCTTATGACATAAGACCATGAGAGATCCGGCCTATCGAGTCCGCCCCAGCATTTCGTCATGGTTGATTTACTATCCCTCTTAACCCTATTCTCCTGCCTTCTCCCCATAACCTTTCACACCCTTAATAATCAAAAACATCAATCTCAGCTTTAAATATACCCAATGACTTGGCCTCCTCAGCTGCCATTGGCAATAAATTCCAAAAATTCAGCATCCTCTGGTTAAAGAAGTTACTCTTGCCCTCTGTACTAAATAGATGCACTTCTATTCTGAGGCTGTGCCCTTTGGTTCTGGACTCCCCCACTATAGGGAACATCGTCTGCATGTCCATTCTATCCAGGCTTTTCAATTACTAACAGGTTTCAATGAGATCCCCTCGTTCTTCTAAATTCCAGTGAGTACAGGACCAGAGCTATCAAATGCTCCGGACATGGACTGGGAACAATTTGCATATATTCTGTGGTTCCATATTTGATTGTTTAGGTACCACTAGATGATTTGAAATATTAAAAGCATGTTCTACTATCATGCAAATGTTTGTTATGATGTGTACGTTCTTGCATTGCATTTAGCCAGAGAATGGCAAGGGCCCAAGGATACACCGCGGTATGTCAGCGTTGTCTTGGACTCCAACAAGTGCATTAAGGTCATGGACAGTAAACGTTCTGTGATCCGAAACATCAAGCTTAGCCAGGACCACTTCGATATTATTCAATCCACCAATAATGAACAAAAGACCTTGTTGCTGAAGATCCCCAAGGAATATGATCTGGTAAGTAAAAATTTGTGTTTGTGCCTCTTTTTTATAACAACTTACTTAATTACTCGCCTGCTTAGTCATACAGTGTGGAACAAGCCCCTTTGGTGTAATCAACCACACAGCCCAGCAACCCACCTATTTAACCCGAGCCTAATCACAGGATAATTTACAATGACCAATCAACCCGCTAATCTTTACATCTTTGTAACGTGGGAGGAAACCAGAGCACCTGCAGGAAATGCATGTGAGCACAGAGAAAACATACCAACTCCTTACACACAGCAGCTGCAAGGAATTGCATCCCAGTCTTACAGCTGGTGTTCTAATAGTGTTATGCTCACTGCTACTCTGCAGTGCTGCTCGCATTACCTAGTTTATAAGCTTCCTAAGTTCAAGTATGCATTTGTTAATTGACCAAGGCAGACTCCTAAGGTATCAAGGCCTAGGATTTAAGGTTACCCTCATCACAGAATGTTCTGCCTTTGACCCTCCCTTATATGACTGGTCCATTTGAGTTTCTATACATTGGTGAGCCCAGATGTCAGTGCTTGAAAAGTCACAGGCGAGTGATTAGTCTTGCCAGAGAGGATCATTGCCCTGTGAAACTGTGAAGTACATTTTTTCCATCTTTCAATCCAGACGTGGTCCACATCCATCTAATACACTGCAAATGCCACTAAACCCAATGGAAGGATCAAAAGCATGACCATTTCTGACCTCATGATGCAAGGAAAACCATTGGTAAAGCAGCTAAAAGTTGCTCAGCTTTAGAATGCTGTCTTGAGCAAAACTTTTACTTTAAACCACTTTTTATAATGTTGTTTACATTGTAAATGCATGATAGAATTTATGTATTTGTGCACATTTTAATTCATATCTGTACTTTAATCTCTGCATTTATTTTATATAATTGATTCTTCATAATTGTTACAGCATATGTTCTTATTTTCATTGCATGCTGTGCCAAAACACCAGAGCAAATTCCTAATACATATAAATGTATATGGCTAATAAAATTGATCCTTAATCCTTGAGGAACTCCTCCAGTGAAGCCTGGAGCTATGTTAATTGACCATCAATAATACACCTTTATGAAAGCTGTGATTTAAAATCAGCAAGGTTGACCCCAGATTCCAATTTTACTTACTAACAAGCACAGTTATTTTCAGTTCGACTCCACAATCAGTGCTTGTCATTCTGCATACTCCTTACCTCACTTTAACAGTACACCATTGTTTGTAAAGCATATCAAAACATTTTGAAAAAGGCATGAAAGATGCTATTTAAGTGGTCACAGCTCAGCCCCTGTACTGAGTGCTGGTGGCTAGGTGCAACAAGCAATCTGCTGGACGAACTCAGTGGGTCAAACAGCATCTGCGAGGAAGGAACTGCCGCCGTTTCATGTTGAAACCTTGCCTCAGTTCTGAAATGTTGACAATTCCTTTCTTCCTGCTGTTTAATCCACTGAGAATTCCAGCAGATTTTTTTTTGCTCCAGATACACCAAACTGCAATATTTTTGTGCCTCCATTGGTGACCAGGCTCTTATTAAATGTCATTTGCCAACAGTGTCATGAGCAGCTTCCATCATGTCACCTATGACTGAGAGTAGACTTATAGAACAGGAGTTAGCTGGATTCGATATGTCCTGATTTTACCGAGTAGACTGATTGGGTAATGTTGTACATAGGAATGGAAGTGTACATTTAAGAGCAGTGCAATTATTAGTTGAGTTTTAATTGTTCTTAGTGAAGATTGTTTGGTGAGCAGCTCTATCCTTGTTGTAACACATACAATATTCTACAGGAACTCAGAAAGTCAGGCAGTACCTATGGAGGGGAATAAGCAGTCAACATTTCGGGCCAAGACCTTTCATCAGGACTCAGCTCAAAATGCCGATAGTTTATTCCCTTCCATAGAAGCTGCATGATGTCATCACTGATTAACTGGATACTGAAAACTCACCCTTGTTTCTTCAATCACACTTTATTTACTTGTCTACAAGGAGAACGGCATGGCTGCTGTCACCATACTGTTCTGAAATTTGAACAAAGGATGCCATTTCTTTATAGGAACTAAGTATACTGTACAGATATTGATCAATTGGTAATATTGTGTGTATTCAATTTGCTTATTTGCATATGCAGTCTCCAATTATGCTATGATAATTCTAGGATTTATAATCAATAGAAACTCCACGTTACAGGCCAATAATAATTCAGAATGAGCAAAGTAACTGACCAGTAGTAAGTGTCACCCTAGAATCCTTCATCTGCATCCTTATTCTGTATTCATTTTCCAAATGGCTTTGGTTACCCTCTGTGCAAAGGAAATCTATGCCCTTCAAAGATCTTCTATTGCCTGAGATGACTGTGCATGATCTGTGAACTATCCTTGGCAGAATTTTACTATAACCCTTGTGTTACTGCAACTTCCATGATGACTTCCCAGTTCCTTCAGTATTTTGTGTGTGTTGCTCAGGATTTCCAGCATCTGGAGAATCATCTGTGTCTATCTTGTTTCATGTCTAGGCACATAATAAGACACAAGCCCCTGCAATGTTTTCCCATATAATCTGTTATTTGTCATATTTGTGACCCAAAACCGTTGTTAGTTTTTCTTTCTCTTTTAACTATACAATGCATTATTTATTTTTTTAGGAACTTTTCCCTGATTGTGTGTTTCTTTCAAGCTAAATTCTGCAATTGGTCAGTAATCAGTATGCAATTTTAAAAGGTCCCGGGAAGAGTGGCGGCCCTGTACTAATTTCACTTGGGAAAGCAGTAGCGTTGTTATAATGATCAGTTCTGCATGTCATACTGCTAAATGTTCTCAGCTCTGCAGACCATGTGATCAGATGTAGCAAAGAAAATCCTGTCATACACAGAATGATGTCCTTGTTATGACATCATCCTGTGTCGTGCCCATGCAGTGTTCCTCGTGGGGAACTTTAGGGGAACAAGGATTACATTGTCCCAGAAATTATCACCATTCGGCACTCCTGAGACAACTTAGTCTTCACAACACATTCCTAGTGGAACCTCATTATTTAAGACCCTTATATATTTATAACCAACCCTTTTGAACCTCACACACTGTTGCCCCTGATTTGGTTCTGAGACCCTAATCTTCTTCCTGTCTAGTCCTGTTATGCCCTCAAGCCTAAGCTCTGATGTTCTGATCTCCTGAGCATTCCTCAGATGCCATGACCTGATCATTCTCCTGGACCTCACTCTCCATCTCTCCCTCAAATCCCATCTCTCCCTGAAACCCCTGGCTTGTACACACTGCTACAAATCATTGGTTGATTTTTTGCCTCCTTTTTCAACCTTTGACTGTTGTTCCAGTCCTCTATCTAACCCCACCCAACTAAAGACACAGCCTCGACCTCTTCTGCCTATTCCTTCTGCCACAAGCCCCACCCTCCTCCAAAATTCAATTATTTTGACTTATTATTTACATAATAAGGTAACAATAATTTTGTTAACATACATTTTATATATACATTTGTTTAAATATTGAGTGTGATAGATATAAACTTTATCTTGTCATTAATAAAATTATACACTTGCATCAAAATTTAAAATTAACATGCCATAGGTTAATATAAATAACTTTTGCCCTCAGGTTCTGATGTTTAATGATGAAGATGAACGTGACATATTTGTGGAAGATTTTAAAAATTACCTTAATAGTCATGGCATACCTCTGCTGGTGCATGAAGTGAAAGAACGAACTCTGTTGAAGGAAGCTGTGACAAAGGAACAACGGATAAAGATCTTAGATACGTTCTTCCGTCGTGTTTTTGCCCAGGTAAGGCAATAAATGGTAAATTAGCTTATTATTGTCACATGTACCAAGGTACAGTACTTTTTAGATTGGTTCTATACAACATTGTGGGCTGAAGGGCTTGTTCCTGTGATACACTGTTCTATGTTCTACGTAAAACTTTGTTTTGCATGCTATCCATGCAGATAATCTCGTCACATCAGTGCACTGAGTTAGTACAATGGAAAATAATAGCAGAACGCAGACTATAGTGTTACAGTTGAAGAGAAAATGCACACAGGTGATAAGGTGCGAACCTTATAGAGACAGATTGTAACTCAAGTATTTAACTTATTGTACTAAAGTAACTAATCAATAATCATATCAGGGGAATAGAAGCTGTCCTTGAGCCTAGTGGTATGTGCATTAAGGATTTTGTATCTTCTGCCCGATCAACATCTCCACCATCATCACCATCTACACTATCCACACCATCATCACTATTTACACCATCATCACTATCATCACCATCTACACCAACATCACTATCATCATCATCTATACCATCATCACCATCAACCCATCTACACTATCTAATCCATGATCACCATCAACACCATTTATACTATCTACACCATCATCACCATGTACACCATCATCACCATCAACACTATCTACATCACCATCTACACTATCTACACCATGATCACCATCTACACCATCATCACCATCAACATCATCTACACTATCTACACCATCAACACCATTTATACTATCTACACCATCATCACCATGTACACCATCATCACCATCAACACTATCTACATCACCATCTACACTATCTACACCATGATCACCATCAACACCATTCATACTATGTACACCATCATCACCATCAACATCATCTACACTATCTAGACCATCATCACCTTCTACACCATCTCCCACCATCGCCAGTAAAGTACGAATGTATTGCCTTCTACTACCTTGAGATTCATTTTCTTCCATGTATTTACAGTAAATAAGTAATTCAATAGAATTTATGAAAAACTATACATAAATATAGGTTAACAAACAGCCAATATGCTAAAGAAAATGGGGGGGAGAAGGGGGCAGAGAGAAGGGGAAAGAGAGGGAGATGGAGAAACATGATTTGTCGAGTCCTTGAAAGTAAGTCTGCAGATTGTGAAGTAAGTCAGAGTTGAAGTGACTGAATCGCTCCAAGATTTTGACCTAGAATTCCTTCCATACCATGAAGACATTAAATCGAAGTGTAAAGAGCCAGTTCGTAATCTGTGTGTGGGCCCACACTGCCCGCATCTTCCTGTTTCACATCCTATGATTGCAACAGCATCATACACATGTTGTTCTTTCTTCAGCTTATTATTGAAGAATAATGGTCTGTGGTGGGTGGCTGTAGTGAAGGGAGGTCTGGGGTGGGGACTAGTTCATAGGTGGGATCATTTTTTCAAGGGCCAGAGAAGAGGGTAGCACTCAGATTTGGGAGAGGTTATAAGGTGGGCATCTGAGCGCTAAGTGGAGAATTGGTGGCTTGGTTGGACCAAAAAAAAGATAAAAGAACATATACCACATCTGCAATCTACACAAAAGTTGTGACAGAGTGGTGATGGATATAGAAGAGAGAATAATCTTTGGCGAGTTGATATGTGAGACAAGAACAGGCTGAAGCAGTGCATCTGCCAGGGTAGTCTCACTCATTGATCTTAGGAAGGAGGACAGAAACTGTCTTTGTATGGTGGGGTATGATAAAGTTGGAAGCTGTGGAGAGGAGATCTGAGGAATAAGATCAGTGACTTGCAGACGTGAAGGGTCATAATCCAGAATATATGAGGAGATGCTAGTTGTTGTTCACCCTTAGGGAGGTAGGTGACATTTTATCAGGCAATGACATCTCTGCATTTTCATTGTATAATATGATCTATTTCTGCTTTCTTTGCTCCAATCAGGTTCTGGAGATTGATGGGTCTGATGCCGGAAACTTTGATTATGAAATCTCCAAGAAAGCAAAAGAGTCTCTGACCTGTGAGCTGACGAAGACAGAATTTGCAGAGGCACTGGGAGTAAAGGAGGACAGCATGTTTGTAGAGCAGATGTTTAGCCTGGCAGACAAAGATGGAAATGGCTACCTCTCTTTCCGGGAGTTCCTGGATATCTTTGTTATTCTGATGAAAGGTAACCCATGGTAGTGTAGCAGCTAGCATGACAATATTACAGTTCAGGGCATCAGAACTCGGAGTTAAATTCTGACACCCTCTGTAAGCAAGGTTGTACCTTCTTTCCCATGTGCACATGGATTTCTTCGGGGTGTTCTGGTTTCCTCCCACAGTCCAAAGACGTACTGTTTAGTAGGTTAATAGGTCATTGGGTTATCTGTAATTAGGCTGGGGCTAAATAGGTGGATTTAATTAATTTTAAGTTTTTAAAAGCCTTGAGTTCAAGGTGTAAGAACAGATGTGAGCCCATTTGGGAGTCTGGCCAGTGGTTAACAACACTGTCTCAGCAGTTATGGAGACAGGAAAACAACACTGTCTCAGCAGTTATGGAGACAGGAAAACAACACTGCCTTTTGATATGTGAAATCCACACTTATGCATGTGTTTGGTGTATTCCCACTTGCATTACTTGAGCTCCCATTATTACTACCATAATTTTTATAGGATATAGTTTATTTTAATTTTACAATATCTTGAAGTAGGCTTGCTATTAGGATGTCCCAAAGAACATTGCTGTACATGGTATACTGTTGGAAGTGTTTGTACTGCTGTCATGTGAAAAATGTGGCAGCCAATTTGAAAGCTGCCACAGATCACAATATGGCAGTACAGCCAGTCCCCAGGTTATGACAGAGTTCTGTTCCTGGGTACTGCTCATAAACTTACAGTTGGAAATCAACAGCTGTGTGTGACGGGAGAGAGAGCAGGCAAGGGAAGAGCAGCCACCAACCAGCCTCACTGACTTGGTGCTCTCAGCTCGACCGAGTTCTCAATTGCTGTAGCTCTCAACTGGGGAGAATAAAAGCTTAGAAATGACCTGTTCCCACCTGAAAGAAGATGCCTGCTACCTTGCAGCAGCCGGCAAAATGTGGTTAGATCACACGTGAAGTATTGTGTTCAGTGTTAATCACTTTATGATACGGAGGTTGTGGAAGCATTAGAGAAGGTGTAGAGAAGATTTAGTATGATGCTGCCTGGATTAGGGAACATGTCTTTTGAGGAAAGGCTGAGTGAGCTAGGACATCTCTTTGGAGTGAAGGAGAAGGAATGACAAATTTAATTAAATTGTATAAGATTGCAAGAGCCATATAGAGAGTGGAAAGGCGGCACCTTTTTCCCAGGTTGGCAGTAGACAGTACCAGAGGTCAACATTTTAAGGTGATTGGAGGAAAGTTTAAGGAAATATCAGAAGTAGGTTTTTTACACACAGTGGTGGGTGCCTGGAACACACTGGCAGCGGTGGCGGTAAAGGCTAACACAATGGAGACATTTAAGAGTCACTTGGATAGGAACGCGATAAAAGAAAAAAGGAGGGTTGTGGGCTATGTGTGAGGGAAGGGTTAGACTGATTGTGTTATTTTAAAATTTTGAGACACAGCACAGTAACAGGTAAATGAGCCCACACTGCCCATTTTCACCTATAAGACTAAATAACCTACGAACCCACACATCTTTGGAATGTGGGAGGAAGCCACAGCATAAGGAGGAAACCCATGTGGTCATGGGGAGACCATGCAAACTTTTTACAGAAAGCAGCAGGAATTGAATCTCGGTCAATGGCACTGTAAAGCAATGCACTAACCACTATGCTATCATACCATGAAGTAAGTCAAAAGGTTGGCATATCATCATGGGCCAAAGGTCCCATACTGTACTGTGCTGTTCTATATTCAAATCCTTTCCATTTATCAATCCACTCTCCCAATTGCTCATTCCATGTATGGGTGTTTGTATCCAACAATCAAAACCAAACAATCTCTTTGTTGCTTTAGCTATAACTATTGATCTGTAAGGCAGAAGAGCAGAATTCATCCCATCGAGTCTGCTCCACCATTCAAGCATGGCTGACTCATTTTCCCTCTCAACTTTATTCTCTTGCCTTCTCCCCATAATTTTTGATGTCTTTACTAGTCAAGAACCTATCATCCTCTGCTTTAATAAATTCCATAGCCATTTGTGGCAATTAATTAATTCCACAGTTTCATCATTGTTTTGGCTAAAGAGATTTTTCCTCATCTCTGTTCTAAAAGGACATCCTCCTATTCTGAAGCCATGCCCTCTGGTCCTAGACTGTCCCACTATTGGAATTATCTTCTCCATGTCCACTCACTTGATCCAGTCCCTATAATATTTGCTAGTTTTCAATGGCACCCACCTTCATTCTTCTAAACTTCAGAAATTATAGGCCCAGAGCCATGAAACACTGAAACACTCTTCATACATTAGCCCTTTCATTCCTGGGATCAATCTCATAAACCTCTTCAATGACTGGACATCCATGAGGCCCAAAACTGCTCACAATACTCCAGATATGTTCTGACCAATGGCTTATGAGGTATAAGGATTATATATGCTTTTATATTCTAGTCCTCTTGAAATAAAGGCCTTTCATACCACCAGGGATAAGAATAGAATATCAGTGATAGGTCTCTTGGAACATCAGTTTAGACAGCTGTGACCCCTTAAAAAGGGCAGTCTGTGGCTTAATTTGGCCTTTACGGAGGAATATATTTTACAGAACAAGTGGCCTTTCAGTCCTAGAGGCTGCTAATCATGTAGTGGTGTTATACTGGGAGATCTATGTGCCCTTCCACATCAGTCACTGAAGGCAAGCATGCAGGACTACTTATCTGGAACTGATTAGACATACAGGTGAGCACAATTGTTGTATAACCGGCTGATAACTGCAGACAATTTCCTACATATTTAGCACTGGTTAACAAATATGAAGTTCCCTCTCTGATTCCAATAGACAAACAATTTCAACGTTAAAGCCAGAATTTATTGTCATATGCATAATTACATGTATGCTCAGATGCAATGAAAACTTACTTGCACTAGCATCACAGGCACAGCAGCACTTAAGCAACATTTGCAAGAAAAACAGAGATTAAACATAAATTCTACACAAGAAAGAACAAAATTAGAACAAAAATATCTATTTTAGTGCTAAGTGTTCAAAGTAGTCACAGTATTGCTATACTGCATTAATGATTCGGGTTTGGCTGGTGGGAAGTAGCTGTTCTTGAACCTGATGATGTGGGACTTCAAGCTTCTGTACCTCCTGCCTAATGGTGATTGGGATAAGATGCGATGGCCTGGATGGTGGGAATCTTTGATGGTAGATATTGCTTTCTTCAGGCAGTGTCTCATGTAGATACTACTGATGGTGGGGAGTTACATGCCTGAGAGCAGAGTCCACCACTCACTGCAGCTTCTTATATTCCTGCATATTCAAATTACTGTACCAGACCATGAAGCAACCAGACAGAATACTTTCAGCAGTATATCTATAGAAGTGTCCTGTGACATGCCAAACCTCCTTAATCTTCTAAGAAAGGAAAGAAGCTGGCATACCATCCTTGTGGTTGTATCCATGTGTTGGGCCCAGGTCAGGTCCAATATGTTAACACCCAGGAATTTGAATCTTCCTCTGGTGAAAGACCACCATTATGGATTGTTTTCCCATTGAAGAGACTGATTGATTATTAATTCCAGTTGAAAAGTGTCTTAATTTCCTTGTGCAGGTTCTCCGGAAGCAAAATCTAAGCTCATGTTTGCAATGTACGATGTTGATGGAAATGGTTCCATGTCAAAAGAGGAGTTCTCACAACTACTTAGGTAACTCACATTATGTGGTCGCACATCTGTATGTTAGGTCTGACATGGTAAATGGCTGAGTGAAAACTGCTGGGGTTCCTTAAGGTTAAGAGGATATTGTTTCTAAAATTGACATGGTGCTTCGTACAGGTGGTACCCAAAGAACACATTTTTCTTCCTTAGAAATATAGAATTGTGAGTTTCTTGCAATCCGAGTTTGGGATATTGGCTAAGATAAAGTTTTAAACACAAAAATTGGAATAATGCCTCTTACATAACCAGCAGGGCTCACTTACAAATGATAGGCTATTGTTTTTCAGAGAGAAAGTTTGATAATATTTCATTTCTTGATTGCTGTTAATTTGGACATTTGTTTTTATCTTGGTTATGCTTTCTAAAGTTAGATATCTTAAAATGATCCAGTGTAAGGCAATGCATTAGTCTACTACATGATTTAATTTCAATTAAAAATAAAATGCGAAGACTTGGACATGCAGTCTTGGGTGCAAGAAATGATGGGCCATAGGTACAGAAACAGCCGTTTCTTTTGTTCTTAGGGTAGATTTCATTATAGTTTCTAAGCAAGTCCATGTGTAGGGATGGGTGCTTGAACCAATCTTAATTAGGTCCTCTTGTATGTACCTGCTTCTCCCTTAGCACCTTCCCTTCTATCCCATCCTTTCAACAACTCTGCTCAAGACCTTCTTAAGGAGGAAGATCAGTGCATCAGGATTTATCCTGGGCTGAAGCAGAGAGGTAGGACATGGGAGATTAAGACGACTAGGTCCACACTCCCTTGAGTTTAGAGGAGTGAGATCATCTAATTTAAACATACAAAATTCTTGACAGGGTAGTGACAGATATTTCCCTGGAGCTTGGATGGTCAAACCATTATTGGTCTCAAACAAATGATCTGAGGTGAAAATAAAAAGACCATTCTTCATTCAGAATTTAGTGAATATTAGAAAAAGTTGCTGAGTATATTTAAAAATGAGATTAATAGATTTTTATATATTAAAAAAATAAAGAGACATAGAATAGGAAAGTGATACTGTAGTGAACGATCAGACGGGATTTTATGGAATGACAGAGGGATTCCAATCCTGCTTTTGTTTCTGATGTTGTGTTCTGATAAAAGACTTGGGTTAGAACCATAGAACATTACAGCACAGAAACAGGCCTTTTGGCTCTTCTTGGCTGTGCTGAACCATTTTTCTGCCTAGTCCCACTGACCTGCACCTGGGCCATAGCCCTCCAAACCCCTCTCATCCGAGTTTTTCTTAAATGTTGAAAGTGAGCCCGCATTCACCACTTCACCTGGCAGCTCATCCCACACTCCCACCACTCTCTGTGTGAAGAAGCCCCCCTCTAATGTTCCCTTTAAACTTTTCCCCCTTCACCCTTAACCCATGATCTCTGATTTTTTTCTCCCCTAGCCTCAGTGGAAAAAGCCTGCTTGCATTCACTCTATTTATACCCATCATAATTTTATACACCTCTATCAAATCACCCCTCAATCTCCTACGCTCCAGGGAATAAAGTCCTAACCTATTTTACCTTTCTCTGTAACTCAGTTTCTCAAGTCCCGGTAACATCCTTGTAAACCTTCTCTGCACTCTTTCAACCTTAATAATATCCTTTCTGTAATTAGGTGACCAAAAACTGCACACAAGACTCCAAACTCAGTCTCACTGATGTCTTATACAACCTTACCATTATATTCCAACTTATACTCAATACTTTGATTTATAAATGCCAATGTACCAAAAGCTCTCTTTACAACCCTATCTACCTGTGAAGCCACTTTTAGGGAATTATGTATCTGTACTCCCAGATCCCTCTCTTCTACTGCACTCCTCAGTGTCCTACCATTTACCTTGTATGTTCTACCTTCGTTTGACCTTCCAAAGTGCAATACCTCACACTTGTCCACATTAAACTCCATCTGCCATTTTTCAGCCCATTCCTCCAACTGATCCAAATCCCTCTGCAAGCTTTGAAAACCTTCCTCACTGTCCACTACACCTCCAATCTTTGTATCATCTGCAAATTAGCTGATCCAATTTGCCACATTATCATCCAGATCATTGATAGAGATGACAAATAACAATGGACCCCGCACTGACCCCTGTGGCACACCACTAGTCACAGGCCTCCACTCAGAGTAGCAATCCTCCACTACCACTCTCCGGCTTCTTCCATTGAGCCAATGTCTAATCAAATTTACTGCCTCTCCATGTATCCCTAGCGACTGAATCTTCTTAACTAACCTCCCATGCAGGACCTTGTCAAAGGCCTTACTGAAGTCCATGTATACAACATCCACTGCCTTCCCTTCATCCACTTTCCTGGTAGCTTCCTCGAAAATCTCTAATAGATTGGTTAAACATGACCTACCACGCACAAAGCCATGCTGACTTTTTCTAATAAGTCCCTGTCTATCCAAATACTTGTAGATCCTATCTCTTAGTATTCCTTCCAAAAATTTACCAATTACCAATGTCAAACTTACTGGCCTATAATTTCCTGGCTTACTTTTTGAGCCTTTTTTAAACAACAGAACTACATGAGCCTCTGGCACCTGACCCATGGATATTGGCATTTTAAATATTTCTGCCAGGGCCCCTGCAATTTCAACACTAGTCTCCTTCAAGGTCCGAGGGAATACCCTGTCAGGTCTTGGGGATTTATCTATCTGATTTGCCTCAAGACAGCAAGCACATCCTCCTCTTTAATCTGTATAAGTTCCATGACCGCCCTACTTGTTTGCCTTGTTTCCATAGACTCCATTCCAGTTTCCTTAGTAAATACAGATGCAAAAATCCAATTTAATATCTCTCCCGTTTCTTTTGGTTACATCTGAACCATAGCAATTTTTAATACAAACCAGGAGTTCCCTTCTTTAAATTAAACAATTTAACAAGTCACAGTTGAAAGATAATTCTGTATTTTTATTTATAATTCAGGAACAATTTTGGCATCTATGTCAGATAAGATTAAAATTCTTTGTAAGATTCTTAGATTGTTACTGTTATTAAACGAGATTAAAATATTTTGTTGCCATCTTTCAGCAAAGTGGTATTGAATGTTAAAGCATTCAGATGAAAATTGGTGTTCATTCATACTTACTGTTGAGAGATTTGAGATTCAGGATTGTTTAATGTATTTTGTCATTGCACAAGTGTAAAAGTGAAGGAAATGATTATTACTCCAGATTCAATGCAGCATAAAAAGCACAATAAACATAATGAACACAATTTAAAAAACACAATAAATATCTATACATAAATTAGCTCATATAAATAGACATAAAGTGACACCAGGTACAGGAGTATTTGTACATAAGGTGACTGTCAGGAAATGATAAAGTAGTAGAGGTGGGGAGGGTGAGTGGGTAGAGGTGTTGATTAGCCTGACAGACAGGGGAAATAACTGTTTTTAAGTCTAGTGGTCCTGGTATGGATGCTGCGTAGCCTTTTCCCTGATGAGAATGGAACAAACAGTCCATTTGAAGCGTGGATAGGATCTTTCATAATATTGCTGACCTTGTTCCAGCATATTTCCTTATATATGCCTTTAATGACTGGTAGTCTGGTGTCAGTAATGTGTTGGTCGGTTTTAACTACCCATTGTGGAGACCTGCAATGGGGAGATTCCATAACACACAGTGATGTAGCATGTTAGGATGCTCTGAACTGCATATCTGTAGAAGGTCATGACTATTGATGTGCATAGTCCAGGTCTCTTCAGACACCTCATAAAGTAGGGACTGATGCCAGTGATGAGTTGGGCAGTTTTATCCAGCATATGTGAATTAAACAGCAAATGAAAACCAAAGACCATGGGATGCAATTGGTTAATGGGCTCTGCATAAATGCTTGAGTGGATCTGTTATTAGAAAGCAAAGAAAATGTATTATTTTTCATTATTTCCAGTAGAATGTTCATGGTCAAAGGATTCAAAGGTTAATTTATTATCAATGCATCCTTATACAACTCTTGAGAGTCGTCTTTTCCAGATAGTCATGAAACAGAAAGAAAATGAAAGTCGTTCAGCGAGAAACATCAAACCCACCTCCCCTTGCACAAAAAAATGAACAGTATCACAGTCGTCAACCCCCAAACCCCATATCCTCGCACAAAACGGAACAAGAATGTCAACTCCCAAACAACCCCTCCTCTGCTTAAAAAAACTAACAGCTCACAAAAAGTACATCAATCTGCAACCCCTCCCAGACCTTCTGCCCTCGCAGAACAAAATGGAAAAGAACATATTTACTATACAAGAAAGCTAAACAGAGGGCATAGTTTGGGATCTAGATTTTGGCTTTGCCCATCTATTTAATTTACTTTAACACAAGAGATACTGCAGATTTCAGCAGATTAGGCAGCATCTGTAGAAAGAAATAGAGTCGACATTTCGGGGCGAGGCTCTTCATCAGGACTTTAATTTATTTTATTCTTTGTTTTAGATCCTTCATTGAGATCTCTAACAACTGCTTGACAAAGGATCAAATACAAGAGGTGATAGAGTCAATGTTCAAAGATGCTGGATTTGAAGATA
Source organism: Hypanus sabinus (assembly GCF_030144855.1). Taxonomy (NCBI): domain Eukaryota; kingdom Metazoa; phylum Chordata; class Chondrichthyes; order Myliobatiformes; family Dasyatidae; genus Hypanus; species Hypanus sabinus. Next base: position 26,369,833 of record NC_082726.1, on the reverse strand, counting down.
AGGAGGAGTTAATGTGGGAGGACTTCCATTATTTGTTTCGAGATCATTACAGCGAATTGGAGTTGGCTCACATCCCTGTGAAAGGTCTGTAAAGCTGTTTCATAATTCTCATGATCATTTATCAAGAATAAATGTAAGAAAGGAATTGACATTCCACACCCTTTAAATTGTTTAATTTATAATATTCAGTTTTAGTTCTTTTTTAGCATATTGTTCTTAACCATAAACTGTCCTACCTTGAAAACTTACTGCTGATCTATTATCATTTCTACGCAATTCTGGTGAGCTGTAAGAGAACCTTTCCCACAGCACGCCAATCATTCAGGAAGGGCAACTGACCAATGTAGTTGGGAATGAAGCTTGTACTCCTTCTCCTCCCCCCACATTCTTATTCTGGTTTCATTCCTTTTCCTTTCCAGTCCTGATGAAGGGTCTCAACCCAAAACAACAACTTTTTATTCCTCCCCATATATGCTGCCTGACATGCTGAGTTCCTCCAGCATTTTGTGTGTGTTACTCTGATTGTTAATCTTTAATTACCAAAACTGCTATGATTCAAGCAGTGCCATTTCATACTTGCCTTAATTTTGTGTCCTCAGGAAATAGTTTTTATTCCCCCAGGCCTTGTTAGATTACCTGTTAGAGAAAGGTACTCCATTAGTTTTGTTTTCAGCAGTTCAGTATTGATGGAATGGATGCCGTTGGATCAGGCCAAAAACCAAGCTGAAGGGATTAATGAGCTAAGTTCACGTACAACCAAACAAGAAAGTAATTTTCAGGGTTAACCATATAACAATTACAGTGTGGATCTCAGCCCTTGTAGTCCATGCCGAATACCTACTCTCTTTAAAGAACCCTGAAAGGGAATAATACAGATATTGAAGATAGAAATAGAGCTGTTTCTGAAGATGCAAGCAAAGGAGTTGCCATTGTCTCCTAAGCTCCACCCCCATTTATGATATCTCTGAATGATTTGCATTAAATATGAATGCTTGGTTTGGTATACCTGCAGACGATAAAATGATTGGTGGCACTGTCGACAGTGTGGAAGACTTCCAAAGGATAGAATAAGAAATAAATCTGTTGCAGATGTGTCAGAGAAATAGCAGATTGAGTTACAAAGAGATATGATACAGTAGATGATGAGCAGATTATAATTTGATAACTAGCTTTCAAAGCTGGTGGCGTAGTGCCATCAGCGCTTGACTTCAGCGCAAGAGGTACTGAGTTCGAATCCGGCCACACTCTTCATTTGTGCCTGGGTTGATTGTTGAGCTAGCAACTTGACCTCATAAAAAAAATACCTGGAGAGGGATGGGCTTTGCCAGGTTTCAGATGCCCAAGACACACTGTACGATGAGCAATCACCAAAAAGATCGGTGCATCTTGTCATGATGGCGCCCTGATGACTCCAGCAGGAGTTAAGGGCACACACACACACACCATAGCCTCTGGTTGTGGTCACCTCTGTGTAGCCAATTCTATCGACTTGCAATGATGCTTTTACTTTTGAGAGTCCAAGTGCACTGACCATCCTTATCAAGTAGCCACAAAATTAATAATTACAATCAAACTAATTGTTTTCATTCTGTCAACAATGATTATCAATTTTTGACCAGGTCATTATAGACCAGTCAGTAGTCAAAATCTTCCAAAGCCTAGAATATTTATCAGAGGTAAAGTACTTTATTAACTCAGAATATTTATGTATGAGGGAACGGTTGGGGGTATAGTGGTGAGTTGACCATTCTTGTAGTGCTTAATTGATATCAAATTGCCTCTACACAATAACAGAAATTATCCAACAAGTTACTCAATGAGCTTTTGATGTTGTCTACGTAAATTTTACTCAGGTGTTTGACAAGATCCCTTATGGGAGGCTCATCCAGAAGATTAAGATGCAGCCGATCCATGGTGACCTGGTTGTTGGACCCAGAACTGGCTTGTCCATAGTAAAACGATAATTGTTGAGGGAACTCATTCAGGCTTGAAGTCTGCGATTACCGTTGTTCCACAGGGATTCTCCTGGGACCTCTGATATCTGTGATTTATACAGATGACTTGGATTTAACAGGAATGGTCAGATTGGGTAATTCATAGATGATAGACAAGATTCATGGTCTAGTGGAGGGTCTAGAAGACTGCCAAAGGACAGAGCAGGATATAGATTTGTTTCAGATGTCAGAATCAGAATCAGAATCAGGTTTGTAATCAACTGCACGTGTCGTGAAATTCTTTAACTTAGCAGCAGCAGTTCAATGCATTACATAATATCGAAGAAAGAAAGAAAAAAAATGTTGGCAGAGAAATAGCATATGGAGTTTAATATGGACAAGGGTGAAGTGTTGCACTTTGGGAGATCAAATGTGGAAACAGTACACGATTAATGGCAAGATCCTTCAAAGTGTGATGTACAGAGAGATCTTGGGGTCCATGTGAACAGCATCTTGAAATTGGCCATGATAAGATGGTAAATTAGGCCTATCAGAAAGTTTATTGCAGTTTTATGGAACTCTGGTTAGACCACATCTGGAGTACTGCGTTCAATCCTTGGTGTCCCTTTGTAGGGAAGACGGAGAAGATTTGGCGAGGGTGCAGAAGAGATTTATTTACCAGGATACTGTCTAGATTAGAAGGCATATCCTATAAAGAAAAGTTAGACAAATCTATATTGTTTTCTCTCAAGTGCCAGAGTCTGAGAGGCATAGATAGAATAGATAGTCAGTATTCCTCAGGTCAAAATGTCTAATACCAGAGAGCATCCAGTTAAGGTGAAATTGAATAATTTCAAAGGAGATGTGCAAGGCAATATTTTTACACAGAGAGTGGTGGGTGTCTGGAATGTGCTGCTAGAGGAGGTCTGAACCAGCATCAGGTTTATTATCACTAATATACACTTGGTCGCACTTTATAGGTTACATCTTATATCTAATAAAGAGGTCACTGAGTGTATGTTTGTAGTCTTCTGCTGTGTAGCCCATCCATTTCAAGGTTTGATGTGTTGTGCATTCAAAGATGCTCTTCTCCACACCACTGTTGTAATGTGTAGTTATTTGAGTTTCTGTTACCTTCCTGTCAGGTTGATGCAGTGTGGCCATTCTCCTCTGATCTTATAATTTTAGCTGATGAAATATGGCAGCCCAATCTTTGTTTTATTTTACTTTAGGGTTTTGTTTCTCTCTTTATAAAATATATTTTTCATGGTTAGTTACAAAGAGATTGGGAGACTAAACTACATTTGTTAGTTGGAATCTGTGCTTGTATATGTCAACTGTTATCAATATAATCCCAATCTCTTTGTATCATTATCATTATTGTTATGTTTACTCATTTGAAACTTAATAAAAAGATTGAAAAAGACATTTCCCATTAACAAGGCATTTTCGCCCACAGACCTGCCAGTGCCTGGATTTTTTTTTGTTTTTGCATCATTCTCTGTAGACTCTGGAGAAAGTTGTGAGTGAAAATCCCAGGAAGTCAGCAGTTTCTGAGATACTCAAATCACCCCATCTGGCAACAACAATCATTCCACAGTCAAAATTCCCTTTCTGATGTTTGATGTGTCCAACAACTGAACTTATTGACTGTGTCTGCATGATTTTATGCATTGAGCTGCCATATGGCTGGCTAATTAGATATTTGCATCAACAGGTGCACCTAATAAAGTGGCTATTTAGTGTATGTTGCTGGATAGTTTTAGAGTTTTAAAGTTGTACAATAAAGGAACAGGCTCTTTGGCCCATCGTGTACATGCTGACTTTTTTACCCATCTACACTAATCCTGTTTGCCTGCATTCTGACTGCATCATACTATGCCTTGCCTAATTGTGAGTGCCTAAACGTCTGCTTAATGTTGCAATTACATCTGATTCTACCTGACCTCTGGCAGTTTTATTGGACCTTTCAAATTCAACATCTATAACTAATTTATTTTTTCAGGTGTTGAAGGGCAGAAACGTGACCAATCCACTCGGGTTTCCTTCATAATGAGGAAAAAGCAAAGAAAGTAAGTAAACAAGAGATATATTGGATGGGAAGATTTATTGGAAGTCTTCAAAATTATGAGGCTAATTGAAGCAGTTGCATGGGACAGATGTAAAACAGTGTCAAGAAATTGAATCAAACAACACATAATGTCAATTAGAGAGAGAGAGAAAAACAGAGGCAAATGACTATTTCAGGACAACAGGTGAGTCTAGATTGATTCAGGGTTCTTTACCTGTCTGACTTGCTACACATGTATGTGGCTTACAGATGATATGACCACTCAAGCAGAAGCCACAACATTGTTGATACTTGCTTCAGAGTTATACAAAGCATTTCACTGAGCAGGCCCAAGGCTGTGGGGTCTATGGCTAGGAACCCATTTCAGGAATGTTCTGTTTGAAGGCCTAGGGGCAAATGAGCAGATATTGTCCATCTTCAGGACCCAATGAGTGTTGCGTCCTACTGCTGTTGGAGGCTGGACTCAGTGAGAGGATTGGGGTGGGCAGGGATACAAGCTGATACGACTGGTGCTGCCATTGGAGGAAGTGGGTGTATTAGAACCCACAATTTGAAACGTAAGTGGGATGAATTCAGAACTAACAGTGATAAGAGCTCCTTGAACATTTTGTGTGTAATACAAGAAGGGGATCTGGAGACCAGCAACTGAAAGGGGGGGGGGGGGTAGGGGATTTGGAACTGGTAGATGCCAAGTGGCTGATATTTCACTGAGTGGCAGCAACCTGGCAGATTTAGCTGATTGGGTGAGACGTGTTGTGCGGGAGATTGGAGGGGTGAGGGTAGACAGGCGAGTGAGTGAGTGGAAGGATGACAGTAAGTAATCCAGTTTTGAGCTGAGACTATTCTTCTGTCCTGAAATGGCAACTGTTTATTCATTTCCATAGATGCTGCCTGACTTGCAGACTTCATCCAGCATTTTGTGTGTTGCTTTGAACCCGTTAAACTTGTTTCACCTGTTCAGTGGTTGGCTCAGTTCCTTCAGTGTCACTGGATTCAACATCACAATGTTGTCTTTTGGATCTTATCTGCTACTTGTTAAAATGTATGTATCTAGAAATTGAAAGGTATAGTTTTTTAGCTAGCTCATGGTGAGACAGTGGAAAATTAAATGGAAGAATGTATGCCATGCAAGCAATTTTTGATATGACTGCTTATCAAAGAAAATCAATAATTTAGTACACAAAGCATAGTTGCTGGTTGGTTATCAGAACTCCCATTACAGAAATATGTGAATGCAAGCACTAACCCATGACTGCACCAGCAGGCTACAAGACATTAACAGGATTCATTTGAGCACAGAGTTAAAAATTTCTGTGACGTTATGTGCATTTAGGAATATTGAGTTTTTCACCAACAATAAAATGCATAAACTAATCATTCAGCATGTTTGGTGCTTTTTTAATCTTGCTTTTCGAAGTATGGCTGCATGTTTCCCTGCATGGCTATAATTATGTACATTCATCATTTGCAATGCATCTTCGAATGTCTGAATCATAGAGCACTACAGCACAGAAACCAGACCTTCAGCCCATCTATTCCATGGCAAACTATTATACTGCCTAGTCCCATCACCTGCATCCCGCACTATAAACCTCCATACCCCTCCCTTTCATGTACCTGTCTAAATTTCACTTCAATGTTGAAATCAAAGCAGCATCTGCCATTTTCGCTGGCAGATTGTTCCATATTATCACCACCCTCTGAGCAAAGTTCACCTCATGTTCCCCTTAAATGTTTCAGCTTTCACCCTTAACCTATGACCTCTAGTTCCAGTCTCACCCAACCTTAGAGGGAAAAGCCTGCTTGCATTTACTCTATACTACTCATAATTTTGTCTACCTCTGAACATAGAAAATATTGAGAACAAAACTGCACAGGAACAGGCCCTTTGGTCTATGATGTCATGATTAACTAGTAATGTAAAAGATGTTGCATAAATGTAAATTTGTTCAATTACTTGTGCAAATGTCTTTTGCCTGACATGTTCTTGTCTTTCTTTGTAAATCTGTTCAGCTTCTTTCGACAGCAACTGGAGAATTTGTGTCAGGATGGGATCCAGAGTTTCTAAATATCCCTGAGACCTCATGAATATTATCCTTTGATGTTTTCCAGCACGGCAGAACCCACCGAAGGCAAACAGGTGGAGACCAACCACCAGGAGGAAATGAATGCCCCAAGCCACGAGGGCATTGTAATGGACCTGCGGAAACGGTTTCGCAAAAAGTATGATATAAAGTCTTAATTATATAATTCAGTAACAGGAGAATGTTGTTGAAATTACACATTGACTTTAGCTTGTAACATCTTTGCACAAGAAATCAGCCCAAGGATCAGAGTACAGTTAACCTGAAAACTACACTGCAGTTTTTTATTGTTTTAATTGTTTCCCTGCAAAATGCTTGTTTCCTTCAAAAGGTGATGCTCCAAAAAGGTGACATCCATTATTGAGGACCCCCTTCACACAGGACATGCCCTCTTCTCATTGAAACCATCAAGAAGAAGGTACAGGAGCCTGAAGACACATATTCAATGTTTTAGGAACAGTTTTTTCCCCTCTGCCATCTGATTTCTCAATGGACAATAAACCCATGAACTCTACCTCAGTAGCTTCATCCTCTCTTTTTGCACCACTTTTTTTTTCATTTTATATATATTTATTGTAATATATTTATTATTATGTATTACAATGTACTATAGCCATAAAACAGAAAATAATCATGACATATGCTAGTGATATTAAACCTGAGATGTGATTCTGAAATGAGGTCACATTTACAATTAGCTGTAATATCTAGGCACCAAACTTCGTATATCTTTAAACCCCTTAAAACTCAAGTAAAATCATGACCATATTTTCCATCTTCTTCTTTCGGGGGCAGTGTACTGAACTGTAACATTCTACAGTGTGTATTAGAAGTGATTAATTAACTGGTAATAGAGACTTGTTTCCTCTAGTTCAGTTACAACAGTTGGATTAAAGGTGGAAATAGAAGCAACGATTCCTACTCCAAAGTTCTGACAGAGTATGATCATAAAATTAAACAAAATTAAAGCTGTCAATCTATAAACATGAGGTCACATAAACAGCAGATGCTAGAAAGTAGAGCAACAGACAATCTGTGGGAGGAACTCAAAAAGTCAGTCAATATCTGTGGAGGAAATGAAATAGTTGAAATAGATGTTTTGGGTCAAGACCTAATGCACGGACTTGACCTGAAACATATATCATTTCTTTCGCTCCACAGATTTTACCTGATCCATTGAGATCCTCATGCAGTCTGTTTATTGTGCATTTTAAACAGTTTTCCATGCACAATGATAATAGGAATCCTGAGCATCTTAACAAATTAGATGATAGGCCTGTGGAGTTTAATTTACCCAGGTAAAATATTGTTTGGCATGGCTGTCAAGAGATCTTGGAGATGGTCAAAAGTCAGGTATGGATATTTTGAATGTCTGAACAAGATCAATGGACTGAATAGTCTACGGTTGTTAACATTTACTATACTACTTCACGGCTGAGTGGTTAAAACTGAGACACATTTCCTAATTTTTGCCCAAGCATCTCCATCTAGAGAATGTAAACAAGGTACAGCCTCTTAACTAGGCTCAGATCAAGCAGAACTGCAGGTACATTTCCTGCTGAACTTTGAATCAGGTTTAAGTTGTATCTCAACTTGCAAAGTTATAAAGGGCTTCTGAGATTGACAGATTTAGGCCATTGGAGGGCTGAATTGTTTTAGTGGAAAGCGGTAAAGGGAAGTTTGTATCTGGTAAACCTTTAGGTTCCTAGTATGAAAGACTACGGTGGGTTCTTTCACATCAGTGTAAGACAATAAAGAAGCATTCTCTCCATTGAGTGGAGGAGGCTAAAAGGGGACATAACTGAGGTATGTAAATGTTTGAGGGGTATTGACAGGGTAGACTGCAAGAGACTTTTTCCCACATCAGCGGGCATAGGTTTTGGGTAAGGGGGAAAAGGTTTAGAGGGTATATGAAAGGAACCTGTACCATCCAGAGAATGCTGCATACCTGAAATCCTCTGCGAGTGAGAGAATGGTTGAAAATGGGTTCCGGACAAGAGTTAAGAAGTGTCTGGATGAGCACTTCACATGCTTAGGCATTGAAAACATCCAAGATAGTCACTCAGTATTATATTGTACAGCACAGTGACTCTGATGCTTTTCTGTAGTAGGCTGTAACACTGCCCTCACCAAATCCAGCTCCTCCACCAAGGAGCAGCTCGCTGATCGGATGGATCTGCCATACTTGAGTTTCATTACAGCCAGAATTGTCTTATGATCATAAAATAAAAAGTTTAAAAAAGACAAAAAGCATCTTTGGTTGGCCCCCGAGGGGCCAATGCAACCAAATATTTTGCTGTCTTACTGGAAGTTGAAGTTATCAAGGCACCAATATAACATACCATGTCAATGCATCACCTGCCATAGTTTTCATTTCTGGTAGCAATGTAAGCACAGCCTTTCATTCAAAGTCATCTTATGTGGTATACTGAATGACACTATCAGACCCTTACTACCAAAGATTATATCATGATAAACATAGAATTTTTTTAATTATTTTATTGAATGTATGCTTAACTTAAGACAGGTAGTACATTATTTTCAAACATTTACTGTAATAAACTGAATAAGCTGTGACTCAGTTGGTAGAACCATTGTCCGCTGAGTTTAGAAAATTGCATGTGCCCTGACAGAGGTAAAAAGTGTATTCATTGAGATTAGAGATATTTCACCATTTTACTACTGAGCAATTAAACTAAGTCCTCTCTTGATTTCTGAAGTGGATGTAATAGATCTATGGTTGTAATACAAGTGAGACCAGAAGAGTTACCCTATCCAATAGTTATCTCTTGGATTAGCTGTTCATACTATTTATGAAGGTTTGCTATGTGAACGTTGTTTTCTTTTTGTGACTTCCTCATTTACTGTGCTTCAAGTATATTTACTGGACTTTGCAACTTGCTGTTATGAAAGACAATACATACCATATTTTTATTCAATTGGCATCAATTATTTCACTATTTTTGTTTCAGATCTTCCCAACCACCTAACAGAGTCTTTGCAGAGGCCAAACGGGAGAAGTATACCAAGAACAAATTTCAACAGATAATTAATGAATGTATTCAGTATGTTCAGAACCATCAACGCCAGATTTTTTGTGTCATAATCTTCTACGGTATTACAGCCGGTGTCTTTGTTGAGCGTGCCTATTGTAAGTACTACATTCTAGCTGCATAGTACAGTAAGAACAGCAATAAGTCTTTTAGTTCTTCAGGCCTTTTCCACCACTCAGTGAGATCATAGCTCATCAGTACCTAATTCTATTTTCATTTTGATTCCCTGTCCCTCTCTACATGTCCTTCACCAACAAATAGCTTACCAAAAATATTACCCCTTTCAGCTGTTTTTGCTGAGGAATTGGTTCCAGATTTTCAACGAAAATTACAGTGAAGAAAGAGTTCATTCTGCTCATCAAATCCATGCCATTATTGCAGTTTATCTGAAGTACTGTAAACATGGTAGCACAGCGGTTAGTGTGACACTATTACAACATCATGTTCAGAGTTCAATTGAAGAATTCTCTGTGAGGAGTCTGTATGTCCGCCATGTGGAATGCATGGGTTTCCTCCAGGTGCTCTGGTTTCCTCCCACAATCGAAATACCTACCGGTTAGTAGGTTAATTGGTCATTGTAAATTGTCCCATGATCAGGCTAGGATTAAATTGAGGGTTGTTGGGCTATGTGGCTCGAAGGGCTGGAAGGGCCTATTCCGTGCTAAATTACCACTGGACAGTCAAGCTCAAAAGCAACAGGCAATCTGAAGGAACTTAGTAGGTCAGGCAACATGGGAGGAGGGGGAGATAAGCCTTTGAACCTACTTTAAAATCAATCTAGCCCTTCTATCCCAAATATCACTCCACTTTTTTTCTTTCATTGAAGGGCTTATCTAAGAGTCCCTTAAATTTCCCCATTGTATCTGCCTCTACTAATACCCCCAGGATGGTGTTTCACCACTTTGTTATCAGAAAACCACTTCTGAAATTCCCTATACTTTTGTCCAATTACCTTAAAATTATTCCCATCCACATTAGCCATTGCCACTCTAGGGAAAAGGTATGGTGCTGGCTTTCCATTCTACCTGTATTTTCTTTTTGTCTAATACACCTCCATCAAGTCACCTCTCATTGCCCTTCATTCCAAAGGGAATAGCCCTAACTTGCACACCCTTTCCTCATCAGAAATATTCTTTAATTCAGGCAGCATTCAGATAAATCTCCTCTGCACTCTCACAGAAGCTTCCATATCTTTCCTTTAAAGAGGCGACCACAACTAAACACATAATCCAACTATGGTTTAACCAGAGTATTATAGAGCTGCAACATTACCTGAAGGTGACTGAACTCAGTTCCCCGACTAATGAAGGCCAACACACCATACATTTTCTTAACCACCCTACCAACTTGCACAGCAACTTTAAAGGATTTTTGGACCCCAAGTTCTTTCTACTTCTCTACATTGGTAAGATTCCTGCCATTAACCCTGTACTTTGACTTTATATTCAATCTTCCAAAGAGTATCAATTTGCACTCAGTATCAATTGAACTCAGTCTGTCACTTCTTACCCCAGCTCTGCATCCTGTCAATGTCCCATTCTACACTAACTTAACACCACCAACCTTTGTGCTATCTGCAAATTTATTAACCAGCCTTCTACTTCCTCATCTAAGTAATTTATAAAATTTACAAAGAGCAGTGGTCCCAGAACTAACCATTGTGAAACATCAATGGTCAGCAACCTATAGGCCGGATATACTCCATCTACTACCACCTTCTGTTTTCTGTACACACATCAATTCTGAATCCACATAACCAAGTTCCCTGCATCCCATGCCTACTGACCTTCTGTATGATCCTAACAAAGGGAACCCTGTCGAATGCCTTTACTAAAATCCATATACACCGCATCCACTGCTCTGCCTTCATCAATTTGTTTTGACACTTCCTCAAAGAATTTAATCAAGCTCGTAAGACATGACCTGCCCCTTGCAAAGCCATGCTGACTATCCCTAATCAAACTGTGCTTGTCCAAATACTTGTAAATCCTGTTTATAAGAATCCTCTCCAATAGTTTGCCCATCCCTGACATAAGAGTCATTGGCCTATAACTCCCAAGATTATCCATATTGCCTTTCTTGATCATTTTACACCCTCCAATCTTCTGGTAGTACTCCTGTGGCCAGTAAGAATGCAAAGATCATTACCAAAGGCTCAGCAATCTCTTCCCTTAGTAACCTGGGGTATGTCGTGTCAAGCCCAGGGACTTATCTATCCTAATGTTTTCCAATCAATGCCACTTCTCCATTTCTTTTACCTCCCCTCTCTGTTTTTTTTAAAACATCTAAACCCTGGAACATCCAGTATTCATTCCTGCTGTTGTGACAGCCAAGTCTCTGTAATGGCCATAACATCATAGTTCCGTGCTCTATGTTCATCATCCTTGTTCCTGATACTTCTTATATTAAAATAGATACATTTCAATCCATCCAGCTGACTGCAGTTATGCCCTATCTATTGCCTGTCCTTTCTCACAGCCTCTATACAGAAATCAAATCAAGTTTAATTATCATTCAAACCATATATAGATACAGCTGAATGAGACAGCGTTCCTCTGGGGCCAAGGTACAAAACATTCAAATCAAGAAATAACATTCAAAATACCGAGTAACATAATTCAAAATAGTGATCAAAGAAGCATATTCACTCAAAAAAAGAACATAGTCCAAGAACCTAAACAAATGTCCAGCAATCGATGAAAAAGTTTCCTGGCAATGTGCAGACACAGTAATCCAGCAAGTCACTCAAACATGGGAGGGCAGCAACAATAGGAGAGACCAGGCCCGAGCTGAGTGCAGATGCCATGCTGTAATGTTTCAACACTTCCACGTTTCCTCTCACCTGGTCTGCAGTGTCAGGCAAGCCTGAGGCTTGAGGCCTAGTCCTCGCTACAACCGAGTCTACACAGCTCCCATGTCATCCGTCCCTCCACCAAACAAAGGTAACAGGCTTGCGGTAACTTCCACTATCACTGTCCAAAGAGTCTTGCGATCAGAAGTGAAATGCCCAAGACAATCTCCCATGGTTATACTGCACCAACTTCAATGCTTCTGAGTAGCAGACTGCAACATGGTCTGTAGCCAGATAAGCTACTTCATACCCAACCTGGCTCCTCCTACATCCCGGCAGGCTCCCCTGATATCCCAACCATCTCCTTTCCTGATATCCTGACCAGCTCTTTCTCCAATATCCCAGCTGGTCCCTTTGATGTCACGGCCAGCTCCACCATCGACATCAGTCCAACTTCTCCAGCTAAATATTCCAAAATTCTAAGTATCTATGCAGTATACAACCTGCAATTCATCTTCCCACAGACAGCCATAAAGCAAAGAAACATCATGAACCCTTTGAAAGAAAACATCAACCAGCCGATGCACAAACAAAGAATAAATTGTGCAAATGGCAAAAAAATGAGCAAAAACACAGAATATAAAAATCAAAATACAGAGTCATTGAAACAGTCCAGGAATGTTCCATTTTTTTCAGTCCAATTGATCACTGTGTTTTTCGTTGCATCTACCTTTACACCTGCTGCTTCATCCTTTGACCTATAACTCTGGTTCCCATCCTCCTGCCAAACTAGTTTAAACTCTCTGATAGTACTAGCAAATCTGCCCACATAGACCACACAAGTTCAGGTATAACCCATCCTTTTTGTACAGGTCATACTTTTCCCAAAAGATCCCAAAGATCTACAAATCTGAAGCACTCTCTCCCACATCAGTTCTTTAGCCATTCATTCATCTACCACATGACCCTTTTCCTACCCGCACTGCAGGGGTTGTTATCTTTGAGGTCCTGCTTTTGAGCTTCCTACCAAGTTACCAATATTCTCAGTTCAAGACCACATTTTTATTCTCATTGATCTGAACTGAGACCACAGTCCTCCATACCCATCCCATCCAAATATCTCTTCCGGATCGACAAAATCTCCTGTCTGTTTCCCTAACTATTAAATCCATTATCATCACGGCTCTCTTCTGCTCCCCCCTTCCCATCTAAGCCACAGAGCCAGACACAGTGCTCAGAACAATTGATGTTTTGGGTTGAAACCCTGCATCACGACTGAGAGCTTAGCCTGGCATTGATTTTATCAGAGGAAATAATTTCTACTTACCATATCGAACTTTTATATTCATCTTTAACAACACAATTGTCTACAGCAGGAGCTCCCACCCTTGCTTAACGATATTGGTCCATGGCATAAAGGAGGCTGGGAACTGGTCCAAGAGGATCACAACTTTGTTCTATTTAGAATCAGAATCACAGAACACTACAGCACAGAAACAGGTCTTTTGGCCGACCTAGTCTGTGCCAAACTATTATTCTGCTAGTCTCATCGATCTGAACCTAGACCATAGCCATCCATACCCATTACATCCAAATATCTCTTAAATGTTGAAATTGAACCCATATCCACTACTTCTGGCAGGTCATTTCACATTCTTACCTCTCCCTGAGTGAAGAAGTTCATTTCAACTTGCACCCTTAACCTATGACCTTTCTCTCATTCCAGTCTCAGCCAAATTCAGTGGAAATCCCTACTTGCATTTAGTCAGATTCAGATTCAGATTCAGATTTAGTTATCACATGTACATTAAAACATCAGAATCAGACTTTAATCGCCAAGTACCTGTGCACATACAAGGAATTTACTTTCGGCAGATGTTGTCTCTCTGCTCATAACAATAATAATGATAAATATAAATGAAAATATAGATTATACATACAGGTAGTGCAATCCAAGTAATAGTTAGCCGACAGTTAACCGGCAGTCAACTGTTCAGCAAAGTGACCGCAGTAGGGAAAAAACTTCTCCAGTGCCTATTAGTCTTAGTCTGGAGGGATCTGAAGCGCCTACCAGATGGAAGCAGTTCAAACAGTCCGTGCGCAGGACGGAAGGAGTCTTTTATGATGTTCCCCACCCTCTTCTTCAACCTGGAACAGTACAGGTCCACAATAGAGGGCAGGGAGGCTCCAATGATGCGCTCGGCAGTCCTCACTGTGCGCTGTAGTCTGGTTCTATCCTGCTTGGTGGCGTCTCCAAACCACACAGTGATGGAGGTGCACAGGACAGACTCAATGTCTGCAGTGTAGAACTGCAGCAGCAATTCTGAGAGTGAAATGTGATGCCACATATTCCAGCACCGATGTAGCAGGCCCACAATGTTCAACACAAGCAGCAGCAGCAACAACAGAACAAAGCAAGCCCTTTTCCAACCCTCAAACCCATCCACTCACTCCCACACATAGGCAGGCCTCATCTAGGCCTTCAGTGTACTTTACATATGTCTGCTAAATTGTGTCTTATACAGCAAATGGATTAGTTGAGATAAAGATATGATTTGGAATGTTTTAATTTTTGCACCTATTGATAACTGTAACAGTAGAATGGCTTTCTCAAACTTTGTTTCCACCTGATCTGCTATTTCCAGGTTTCTCATAACCTACTGTATGAATTTTATTTCCTTGTTGGTAAGTAGGTGTGATAATTTGAAAGATAAAACAACTGCTTGTAATCTAAAATAAAAAGAAACTGCTAGAAATAGTCAGCGGGATAGGTAGAATCTGTGGGAAGATAAATAGCTAATTTTTCAGATCAAAGACTCTGTCAGAACTGGGAAGGAAGCAAAAGAGCTTTTTAAGAACGCAGACACAAGGAAATCTGCAGATGCTGGAAATTCAAGCAACACACACAAAATGCTGGTGGAATGCAGCAGGCCAGGCAGCATCTATAGGAAGAACAGTCGACATTTCGAGCCAAGATGTTGACTGTACTTCTTATAGATGCTGCCTTGCCTGCTGCCTTCCACCAGCATTTTGTGTGTGTGGTTTTTTGAGAAGTTGAGAGGGTGGGGGAGTGCAATGTCTCTAATAGGGTGAAACCAGGGTGACCATGGGAATAAAATGTAAAGAAGGCAACTGGCCAATGAGTGAATGGGAACAGTTAAAGAGTGAAAATGGACACAAAAATGTGGGAGTTGTGAAATGCAGAGCAGGAAGACATACCTGACAGGTCAGGCTGGCCATGACCTTCAGTTGCAGACAAAAAAAAAAGAGAAAAAGTAAAACAGCATATATGGATGACTAATACAGTCATAGAAATCAAGTTATCTGACGTCGAGCCCAGAGGGTTGCAATATGCCCATATAGAGATGGTGCTGTTACTCTTTGGATAAGGCATCACACTGCACGGATATGGGCCTCTTAGCCCTCCATCTTATTGTTAACCATCAATATTAATCCCAGTTACCTGCACATACATATGTTGAACTCTCTTGAATAATTTCATTGTTTGCCTAAATTGATGAGCTCCTGCTTTCTCTTCAGACTATGCTGTTTTAAGGGAGCACTCTGGAGTACCTCAAACCACAAGGGCTGGCCTCATCATTGCCCGTGGATCAGCAGCTGCAGTCTCCTTCATGTACTCGTACCTCCTGCTTACTATGTGCCGCAATCTCATCACGGTGCTGCGTGAAACCTTCCTCAACCGCTACATTCCCTTTGATTCAGCCGTTGACTTTCATCGTTGGGTTGCAATGTCTGCTATCATCTTCTCAAGTACGTACAACTCTGTGCACACCACTTAGAACCATAAGTCATGGGAGCAGAATTAGGCCCTTCAGATCTACTCAATCATGTCTGATTTATTTTTCCTCTCAACCTCACTAACCTGCCTTTTCCCTATAATATTTGACACCCTTACTAATCAAGAACTTATTGACCTCTATTTAAATATAAGAAATGACCTGGCCTCCACAGCCATCTGTGGCAATGAATCCTACAGATTCACCACTCAGTTAATGCTGACAGCATTCCTTCTCATATCTCTCTTAGGTGATAGGTGACTCCTTTTGAAACTCTGACCCTAATTCTACATATCCATCTGGAGAAAGTCATCCTGTTGCATCAGCTATCGTAAAATTGCTCTATGAATGAGATCCAAACCCTCATCCCTGGTTGATGCTGTAAGCTGATCTGAGATCAGGAAGAAGGATTGCTAAATTTTGCTCAGTGTCTGTGATTAGGAAGGCCAAAGCATCCAAGATTCCATTTCCTAGTTATTAATCAGTGATTTTCCACAAAAAGCGAGGCAGTGGGAACAGATGTAATCATTCTATCTGAATTGAAAAATTTACACAGAGCAGAGGTCATTCTTCCATGCCATCTTCTTGCAGCTACCATCGGGTGGGAGGTAAAGAAACTTGAAATCCTGTCCCACCAGGTATAGGAACAGCTACTTCCCTTTAGCCATTCAATTCCTGAACCATCCTACATAACTTTAATAACTATCTTTTATTGCAACACTATGGCCATTTTGGCCATGAAAATGGACTGTTTCTTTTGTTCACATTGTAGGTTTCCTTGTAAAAATTGGCTATAGTTAATGTTTTTCTTGTGAATTTTGTGTATCTAATGCTATGAACCTGCAATGTTGCTGCAAGTAAGATTTTTCACTGCACATGTGCATACATGTGCATATTACAATAAACTTGACTTTGAATTTGAACAGTAATTAAAATATCTTAAAATTTACCCATCAAATTGTATTGCTTTTGCCAATCAATTAGAAACTACAAAGACAGACTGAAAAATTCAAATACATGGAACATAGAACAGTACACCACAGTACAGACCCTTTGGGCACAACATTGTGCCAGTTTTTCAAACTACTACAAGAGTAATCTAATACTTCCCTTCCACATAGCACTCCCACATAAACCTCCATTTTTCTATCATTCATGTGCCTATCTAAGAATCTGTTAGTGTCTCCAATGTGTCTGCCTCTGTTCCATTTACCCACCATTCTCTCTGTGTTTAAAAAAAATTACCTCAGACACCTCCCCCAAAATCAACTAAATATTATGCCCTCTCATATTAGCCATTTCTGCTCTGAAAAAATGTTGCTGTTTGTCCACTCTTTCTATGTCTCTTATCATCCTTTACATCTCTATTAAGTCTCCTGACATCCTCCTTTGCTCAAAAAAGAAAAGCCCTAGTTTGCTCAACCTGTCCTCATGGTGCTCTCTAATTCAGGTAGCATACTGGTAAATATCCTCTGGACTGCTCTAAGATTTTCATGTTCTTCCTATAATGAGCTGACCAGAATTGAACACGATAATCTAAGTGTGGCAATATTACCTTGTGGTTTTAAACACAATCCCACAACTAATGAAGTTAAAAAAACCACATGCTTTCTTAACCACCCTATTATCTGAAAACAGGGCTTGTCTGGGATTTGAACCAGGGATCACTCACATATCATCCCTAACGTTACCTTAAGCGAGAATCATATCCCTAGACCTATAGCCAATGCTAATTACTGACTGTCTTAAATAGATAAGTTATCAAGAGATATATACTTAACTGAATAAGTTCCTTGTGTGGTTAAAACCATTGAGCAGGAGAATCTGACTGTTTTAGATTCTGACTTAGATCAATGGTGAGAGACAAATACAGTATCTGATCAATTGTTCTATACATTGACTGCTGGTTGTGGTCTATGCAAGTCAGAAGTATATCTACAATGTATTTATTTAACTATATTTTGCAGTACTCCACAGTGCAGCTCATGCGGTTAATATCTACTCATTTTCTGCTAACCCACTCAGTGTTCTTGCCTGCCTCTTCCCTGAAGTAATTTATGATGATGGGTAAGTTTAATTAAAATAATTCAGAAAAATTACAATTTACTTTGCATCCCTCAAAATCTCAGGACAAAACATATGCTTCATACATTATGTTGTATAGCTGTCATACTTAAGTAAAAAAATCACACTTAAGTATTACTTTTGATCCTTTGAGCAAGAGGAGAAGGAATAATCTAGAACTAAGCCAATTGGTCATTGAATCTTTGAATAAGGTCCAATATTGGTTGTTCCAATTTTGATCACTTTCGCTATTCACCTTGACTCTCTTGTAATTCAAATGCTTGTAAGTTTCTGCCTTTAATATATGCAATGATTCGTCTTGTCAACTCTCAGAGGGAAAATATTCCAGAGGTTTTCATCCCCATGAGAGGAGACATTCCTTCTCATCTTCTCATTTCTATTTTAACTGGGTGATCCCTTATTCTGAAACCATGCCTTTTATTTCTAGCTCCCCAGCTAGGGAGAATATCCTCTCAATATCTGAGCCCCCTTCAGAATCTTACCTATTTCAATAATATTTCCTCTCAATCTTTTGAACTCTAGTGTATATGGCCCTACCTACACAATCTTTCTTCATATGTTACCCCTTCATCTCAGGGGATCATGAATCTCCTTTGCATCATATCCAATACTATATTACTCTGTAAATACAAATACAGAGATGAAAATTGTATATAGTATTCCACAAGCTGTTTCATCAACACCTTATAAATTTGCATCAAATCTTCCCTACTTTTATACTCCACATTCTTTGCAATAACACCAGCATTAATCTTGCTATTTACTTGTTGTACTTCCTGCTAACTTTTTGTGTTTTATGTACCAGAGCCCCTGATATCTTTTGTTCTGAAATATTTTGCAATCTCACTCCATGTACATAATAATTTTCTTTTTCAGTCTTCCTTGCATACTTGGAAACCTCACATTTTCTTCTGCATGTGAACTTTTTAGCCACAATTATTCTTTCTACATCTTTCTCATGCTCTCTGGGTCCTCTTCTAACATGTTCATCATCTACCTTTGTCTCTTCATCTAAGTCATTACTATAGGTTGCGAAGAGTTGAAGAATCAGCACTGATCCCCTGTGGCAACCTCTTGGTTACTGATTACCAATCTAAATATGACCCTGTTACCTTCATTATCCATTTTCTTTTATATGGCCAATCCCATTGAGATCTCAATACGTTACAACTAATTCTATGTGGTGGTATGTAACTTTTTATGAAGAACCTTATCAAATGCCTTCTGGAAATTAAACATGGAGATCTGCTACTTTACCTACCTGTTACTTCTTCAAAGAACTACAGAAAATTTGTCAAACACAGTTCCCCTTTCATAAATCCACATGGATAATCATGTGATTATCTGAATAGAATGAGTCACAACATTTTCAAAATTACTCATAGTTTCTTGCTTTCTGTCTTTCTTGAATAGTGGTGCTACATTCATGATTTTCCAAATGCATTAAGGGAGCAGAAGAGGTTGACCGGGATGCTGACCAAATTGGAGAGCATTGCTATAAGAAGTTCCAATCTTGGGTTGTTTTCTGTGACAGTGCAGCATGTGTTGCAGTGTTGTAACTCATGATGCCTTGCTGCATATTATAACTTACTATGGTTGCCTTTCTCCTGCAGATCTGAAGTGCCCCTGAAATATTACTGGTGGTTCTTTCAGAACATTACAGGTACCCACACTCTCATAAGGCTAAATCTTACAAAGAAATATTTGCACACATAATAGAAAGTTTACAATACCATGAATGTGTCCTCTGTTGTGAAATGTGAAATATGGTTTTGTGTATTTGTCAAATTGCTATAGTTGCTATAGTTGCAAAAAGCAAAAAAAAAAAACACTTATGAAATTTCAGTTCAACACAATCCTTAATACGTGGGGTGTTCAGCATGTGCAACATTGCACATGGACTCTAAGTTGTGGGCAGAAATGGTGCAAAGGTCCTGATAATCTAAGTTCCACAATACTCAAAATGACCTACAGACAAAGTAACCATTCATATATAGTAATTATGTTTCAGCTAAGATTCACTCATCATGTCTACACAAGCTGGTAGCCTAATAAAAAAGACAAATGGCCTATGTTAGTCAAGGCACTGAGTTCAAGATATAGGAAGTTTTATAAAGCTCTTGATAGGCCACACTTGGAGTACTGTGTGCAATTTTGATCACCCCATCAAGGAAAGGATGTGGAGATGTCACAGAGAGAACAGAAGAGGTTGACCAGGATGTTGCCTGAATTAGAGAACATGTGCTATAACGAGAGATTACAATCTTAGTTGTTTTCTCTGTAGTGACGGAGGCTGATAGGAGATTTTATTAAGGTTTATAAAGTTATGAGAGTGATAGATAAAGTTGACAGTCAGTATCTTTCTTCCAGGGTTGAAATATATAATACTAGAAAGTTTGCATTTAAGGTGAAAGGGGGTTAAGTTTAAAATGGAGCAAGTTATTTTATACAGAGAGTGGTGGGTCCCTGGAATGCACTGCCAGGGGTGATGGCGGAGGCAAATTTGATAGAGGATTGAAGAAGCTCTTAAGATAGGAATGTGCCGAGAATAGAGGGATATGGACATTGTATTTGTAGAAGGAATTACAGTCGGCCCTCCTTATCCACGGATTCCGCATGCGCGAATTCAACCAACCGTGAATCGCGAAAACCTGTAAGTGCTTTTCCAGCACTTGTTGGTGGAGCATGTACAGACTTTTTTTTTCTTGTCATTATTCCCTAAACAGCGCAGTATAGCAACCATTTTACATAGCATTTACATTGTATTAGGTATTATAAGTAATCTAGAGATGATTTAAAGTATACGGGAGGACTGTGTGGGTTATTGGGCATTGGGATCAAAAAAATTGTAATTTCTCTTACTGAGTAAGTCGGAACAGGTACATCCAGTATTATTTAGCATCAGTTAGTCAAATGTTTATCTTAGTAGTAGTCTCTCGAAGTCCGAGGAAGACGAATGTGTTGCGCAGTCAATGTCTGTGGGCACGCATATGACTTCTGAGGCCAAAGTCCGAAGTGCAGATACAGTTGGAGATGGGGCAAGGAGCACCGCCTGTTGGGGCAGGAGCGGACGCCTTCCTGTGTCTTTCTTGACTCACCTTGAGGCGCTGCATGCGCCAGTTGGCTTGGAAGTTATCGGCTGCCTTGGTGCATAGGTTGCACCACTTGGACCAATCAGCAGCAGTGTGTTAGAGATCGCGGGGCTGGAGTTTGGCCCACTTAAGGTTTGACTTGAGGTTGTCCTTGTACCTTTTCCTTGGGCGACCTTGGGACGGTTGCCCTGCTCCAGTTCTCTGTAGAACAACTGACATGGCATTCTGGACTCAACCATGCGGATCACATGGCCGGTCCATCTGAGTTGATCTTTCAAAACCTTGGATTCAATCATTGTGGAAATGGCTCGGTCCAGGACTGTCAGGTTGGAGATATGATCTTGCCAGCGGATTTGCATGATTGATTGCAGAGCGCGATTGTGGAATTGTTCAAGCTGTTTGACATGTCTGTGATACAGTGTCCAGGTTTCACAGCCAGATAGAAGTGATGAGACCACAACAGCACACTAAACCTTCAGTTTAGTGGAGAGGCAAATGTCTTTGTGCTGCAGAACTTTGACCAGGAGCCTTCTGAGTGCCTGGCTTGCTTTCTGGATCCTGGATGTGATTTCTTTATCGAGGGCACCGTTGCTGGAGATGGTACTCCCCAGGTATTTGAAGTTGTCAACGTTCCGTAGTTGTGCGTCATTGATGGTGATGCATGGCTGTGGCGGGGTGCTGTTAGGTGCAGGCTGCAGGGGGACCTCTGTTTTACCGAGGCTGACTGTCAAGCCGAACAATCTAGATGCGGCGGAGAATCTGCTGACCATTGTTTGTAGGTGGTCCTCTTGGTGCGCCATGAGTGTGCAGTCATCTGCAAGGAGCGCTTCTATGAACAGCTTTCGGAGGGTCTTTGTGTGTGCTGCAAGGCAACGTAGGTCAAAAAGTGACCCATCCAGGCGGTATTTGATATAAATGCCCAGGTTTAAGTCTTTGACAGCATGCATTAGTACTTGAGTGAAGAAAAGGTTGAATAGTACTGGTGCAAACACACAGCCCTGTTTAAACACCGTTGGAGATGTCAAATTTCTCGCTGGGTTCGTCAGCTGAGAGAATATCTCCAATCATGTTGTCATGGAAGAAGCGTATGAGGTTGCTGAACTTTGGAGGGCAGCCAAGTTTCCCGAGGATGATCCATAAGGCTTCTCTGTTGACAGTATCAAACGCTTTAGTCAGATCAATGAAGACAAAATACAAGTTCATGTTCTGCTCCAGGCATTTCTCCTGCATTTGTCTAACAGTGAAGATCATATCCACAGTACTGCGTTTAGGCTGAAAGCCGCATTGTGATTTTGGGAGGTTTCCTTCAGATAATGTTGAAATAAATCTGTTGAGGATGATGCGAGCCAGGATTTGGCCGGCGATGGAAAGTAGGGAGGTGCCCCAGTAGTTTCCACAATCTGTGCGCGGGCCATTGTTTTTGTGTAGGGCGACTATTGCAGCATCCCGAAGGTCAGGTGGCATTACTTCCTCTTCCCAGATACTGACCAGGACATCCTGGAATGCTTCGAGTGACTCCTGGTTGAGGGCTTTGAACAGTTCGGCGGGAATGTTATCCTTGCCTGGTGCTTTGCCACAGCTCATCTGTTTGATGGCTGTGCTGACCTCGGTCAGGGAAGGGGTGTTGTTGAGGTGTTCATGGACTGGGCTCTGGGGAATCTGGTCGAGTACTGACTGGTCGACAGTGGAGGGGTGGTTCAGCAGCTGACTGAAGTGTTCCTTCCACCTGGTGTTGATGCCCTTTTTGTTCTTGATAAGCGAGGATCCATCTGCAGAAAGCAGGGGAGCTATGCTTGACTTTGAGGGACCAAAGACAGACTTGATGGTGTTGAAGAACTGCTTGGTGTTGTTTGTGTCAGCATAGTGCTGAACCTCATCCGCCTTCTTATTCCACCATGTGTCACGCATTATACGGATTTCCCTTTGAGCGAGTGTCTGATAGGACTTGAATCTGTCCTTTTTGCAGGTGGAGTTCAGGTCTTCCTGCCATTCTTTGAATGCCTTGTTCTTCTTAGTGAGTAGGTCATCGATGATGGTGCTATTCTCATTGAACCAATCTTGGTGGGTGCGCTTTCTTGCGCCTAGGGTTGATTTTGCAGTTTAAGTTATAGCATTTTTGAAGTGGCTGCATTTCTGGATTGGGTTACCCGTGAGTGGCTGGTTTGTTGATGGTTTCTGTTTAAGAGTATTTTGAAATTAGACACGGAGGGTGCTGAAGTTTGGAGGTGTTAAAGGATGGCCGTACTGCCTTTGGACGCTTTTTGTGAGATTGAACGATGTGTAGCTTGAGGGTGGTGCGCAGGAGTCTGTGGTCCGTCCAACACTGTGCTCCTCGCATGGCTCATGTTATGACTACGTCTCGGATGTCACGTTGACGGACAATGACATAATCGATCAGATGCCATTGTTTGGATCTAGGGTGCATCCATGTTGTCTTGAATTTGTTGGCCATTCTGAACACTGTGTTCGTGATAGTGAGGTCACACTCTTCACATTTGCTGAGAAGCAGAAGGCCGTTGCTGTTCATCTTCCTGACTCCGTGTCTGCCGAGCACTCCACTCCACTGATCATGGTCTTGGCTGACTCGGGCATTAAAATCTCCCAGCAAGATCAGCTTATCACTGGCCGGCACTGACAGCAGGATGGAGTCAAGGTCAGCGTAAAACTGCTCTATGGTTTCAGTAGGGCTGGTCAGGGTGGGGGCATAGGCACTAATAATAGTTGCATGTCGATTTTGGCTGAGGGGCAGATGCAGCTTCGTCAATCTTTCACTGATGCCAACAGGCAGGTCGGGGAGCTGTTTCATCAGGATACCCCTTGGCAAAGCCCACCCCGTGGATCCTGTCTTCGTTCTGCACCCTTCCTCTCCAGAAGAAGTTGCAGCCACTGGCAAGCTCTGTGATGAATCCCTCATCTGCAACCCTGGTTTCGCTCAGCACTGTGATGTCAATGTTGTAACGAGCAAGTTCTTTACCAATGAGAGCTGTTCTCCTTTCAGGTCTTGCAGTGTTTTCCTTATCCATTAAGGTGCGAACGTTCCATGCTCCTAGACGGAGAATCTTTTTCTTTTGATTTTGATTTTGACGGAAATGATTGGGTGATCCGTCAGTTACAGTTAACTGGCCAGACGATCTAGGGCAGGCGATGTTTAGGCCACCTTTTCTAGGCCCCTCCCTGACTACAAGGTGGGCAGCATTGTCCTAAAAAGGGCTACCCAGTCACCCTGGATGCTGCCGGACTCCCCTACTGCCCTGGGTTCAGAGGAGAATGACCATCTGTCCAAGGGCTGCCGACGTGCAGGTTTGCAACTGCAACTCAGTGGTCACCTGCACCTGTTGGTTCACCGCTCTCCCATCGCTGTAGGACTTCTGAAGAAAGAAGATGAAGATGCACAACACAAGGACCTGTGCTTGAAAGATATTATAGTGAAAAAGCCTTAGCACGGAGACAGTCCCACTCTCTCAGCCTCGGAGGTCAGGATCTACTGGCACAAAGATCATTACACATGGTGGCCTCTTCAGCTGCAGGAGTTACCAGACAATAGATTGATGAAGTCCTCCCTATTGACCACCTATGAGACTCTGGCTCCGGATTTCTTCTCAGGGTTTACTCCCACAGCCTTTCCCATGATCGGGTGTGGCCACAAGGCAGCGGAGGTTTTAAAATCAGAGTTTTCCTTCTCCTAGGTGGGCAGTCAACCAGGACTAACGAGTCCCACCTGCCCAAAGCATCTGGTTTTGAGGCGCCAGAGACCCGCCTTTGCCCCTTCTCCCATTGGTAGGAACAGTTCTACCACGTGAAGGCCAGGAGCTGGACTTGGTTGACAGAGGCTTTTTGTGATACAAGCCATGTGGAAGCACTTTATAGGTAGTGAGAGCTTATCCTTATTACCACCTCCGGCTATGTCAACCTTGTCTTAATATATAGTATATATTTTACCTTTCTATGCATATAAAACACTTAAGAACGTATGTTTCAGCACGCGAGCTTGGGAAGTTCCTGAGTTCGATCCAGTGACAGACTGCTTCTTAGTGCGCTCTCCACCATGCCGGGTTGATGTGGAGGATCAAAAACCCAAAACCCAATAATTAAACCACTGCGTTGCTTAGTAATAATTGTAGCTTTCATCGGGACAGAGCCTTTCTCAATTATCCTTTAAAATTGTTCCAATCATTGACTGACTGTAGCCTAATGCATTTCCAATGACCGATGGCGTTTCACCTCTTTCCTATCGCTTTATTATTTCTGCTTTATTTTCAATCGTGATTATTTTCGTGAACAGAAACACTACGCATTCAGAGCCGGGTCCTCATGTCCAGCATACTGAAACAGGTTAAATAAGGTCTGGGGTTCCGCTGGGTCCTAAGGTCCAGTGTATTGAGACAGGTTGAATAAGGGACTTGAGCATCTGCAAATTTTGGTATCCGCGAAGGGTCCTGGAACCAATCCCCTGTGGATAAGGAGGGCCGACTGTAATTAATTAGGCATTTAATTACTTGTGTATAACATCATTGTCCAAAGGGCTTGTTCCTGTGCTGTACTGTTGTATATGCACACATTTATTACATTTCAAAAAAGCTGATTATTTGGTGGTAGGATGAAGATATGTCTCTACTTAAGAATGTGTAAGGCACTCCTCCTTCTAATAGCCTGTAGGTCACCCTTAGGTAAGGTGTCGCACCTACTTAGCCCCCGATTACGGTGACATGAAGCCATGGGTTCAGGCAGTGGATGGTAATATGAGCAGCTAGTGCATATCACAAGTCCTGGTTATGCAACCACTGATGCCAGGCAGACAGTCTGTGAAGTGTATTCATCATTTTTCATTTTTAATCTTTTTTTATTGATTTCAAAATATTTAAAGACAAATACAAATCAGAGAAGTTATGTCAAATATATATTTCAATAAAAGTACAAACAAAAAAGGAGTGTACACTGTCAAAATCATATATAGAATAATATTGAACTAATAAATAAAAGGAACCACAATTCCTCTTAACAATTCAAAAAAAAGACTCAAAATTTCTATTACTGAGAAGAAAAAAAACCCCACTAAACTAACCTAAAACAAAAAGGAGAAGACTGGGCATTCCATTTGAGGATATAACTACAAAAAAAAGGGGAAAAATCGTCCAGTCAAATCTGAAACATTATGGAGAAGAAGAAAAAAGATTACCTAAAAAAGTGAAAAAAAGTAAAAAAGAAGAAAATTTATATCATATGAAAATATTGAATGAAAGGTCGCCAGGTTTGCTCAAATTCAAAAGATGTATCAAACGTCCGACTTCTAATTTTCTCCAAGCTTAAACACAGCATAACGGAGGAGAGCAAAAAAAAACGGTAGATGGATTAGGACCTTTCCAATACAACAAAATAGCTCTCCTAGCCAATAAAGTTGAAAAGGTTATAATACATTGAGAGGAAGCAGAAACATTTCCTGCTTCCTTCTGAGTGATCCCAAAGATTGCCGTAACTGAATTAGGTTGTAGGTCCAAACCTATGAGTTTGGATAACATTCTAAAAATATCTCTCCAATATTTAACTTTATACAAGACCAAAACATATGAGTTAAGGTAGCCACCTCATTATTACATCTATCACAGGTGGAATTTATATTAGAAAAAATATGCGCTAATTTATCTTTTGACATATGCGCCCTGTATTAATAATGGATGAGGTCACCTGTCTTGTGAAGACACTGCGCAGAAGAAGGTAATGACAAACCACTTCCATAGAAAAATTTGACAAGAACAATCATTGACATGGAAAGACCATGATCACTCATATGATACGTCATGGCCCACAACAAACAGATGGACAAACTCCAGTAAAAGTCTCACAATCATGTCAGAATCCTTTGAGATCTTCTTCTTGAAAACCAACTTGACTCCTCTAACTATGGGAAGCATCACAGCCAAAACTATCTTGCTAATTTCTGTCTCCACAAGATGCACCTTCTGTTAACTGTGCAGCAATCAGGAATGCAAATTTGTACTGATTTTTGTTTCTCGATCAGACTCAGGAATACACACATGAATCATGGCTACTTCTGTTTGATCTATGCCAGCACAAACCAAGAGTTTTCTTTCATTAATATATGCGATGTGGGCATCGCATGTATTTGACTCAGACGTTTGATACATCTTTTGAATTTGAGCAAAACTGGCGACCTTTCATTCAATATTTTCATATGATATAAATTTTCTTCTTTTTTACTTTTTTTCACTTTTTTAGGTAATCTTTTTTTCTTCTTCTCCATGATGTTTGACCGGATTTGACTGGAAGATTTTCCCCCTTTTTTTTTGGTAGTTATATCCTCAAATGGAATATCTGACTCTTGAGAAGATGCTTGTAAGCTATTTTTCTCAACATTGCAGCTTGTGTGTTAATAGTGATTTTATAGAGAGTTTGGTAGGCCAATAGTTCCTATGAAAGAGTAGCAATATATTTCTAAGTATAGTTTGTGATTTGGGAAAAAGCCTTGCATATATTTTTCAGTTGTTTGCTTCCCTTGTGTTCCAGGGGCATGGGGGTCTTGAAGAAGCCTTCTTGAGTGACTGAGTTTTATTTTGTTGGCCATATACATCCTGTTGCTGGAGAGATTGAATCCTTAGTTTAATAGGTGAGATGTCAGTCAAGCAGGATCCTATGCCTTGAGGGTAGAGAGGCATAGAGTTATACAGCACAGAAACCAGGCCCTTCAGCTCAATTGGTCCATGGCGACTAAGATGTCCCATCTAAGTTAATGCTATTTTCCAATGTTTAGTCCACAATCTTCTACATGTTTCCAATTCATGTACCTGTACAGCTGTCTTTTAAAAATTGTTATTATACCTGCCTTCTTCTACCAGCTTGTTTCATATACACATGTGTAACATCAACTGTATAACAGAAGTTGTCACTCAAGTTCCTCTCAAACCTTTCGCCCCTCACCCTAAACCT
This sequence comes from Hypanus sabinus, assembly GCF_030144855.1. NCBI lineage: Eukaryota > Metazoa > Chordata > Chondrichthyes > Myliobatiformes > Dasyatidae > Hypanus > Hypanus sabinus. The sequence continues at coordinate 26,341,984 of NC_082726.1, read as the reverse complement.
ATGCTCTCCAATCTTTGATTCTCCAATCCTGGGAAAAGGACAATGTATTCACTTTATTGTTGAGGTTGTTAAGTATATTTATAACAGGACTCAGCTCGCCACGTGGAAATAATCTTGCATACTCCTGGCTTACGCTATATGAATGACAGAAAGACTTTGAGAGATCAAGAGGTGATTTGCACATCACAAAATTCCCAGCCTTTAAAGCTGCTACCTTTGAGCTTTCTACATCTGTACATGAAAGGAATTGATTTTACTATATTAGTATCAGATACCTTAGGTCAAACTTCAGAATAAATCTCATCATTCACATAAAATTAATGAAAAATATTTCTCATTTTTATATCTCTTCTTGTGTGAAATGCAAAATCTGTGGTGACTAGAATTGAAATGGTCTCCTACTCACTGAATATGAAATTGAACTGGTAGCCATACAGCTAGGATGGGCAGTGTTGATCTCACTATGATAGCTTTATGAGTTCCATCGTTTTAACTGCACTGGGTCTATGCTTCTGTTGAATTAAACCATTAAGTCAACTGATTTATGAAAAATACTGTTGGAAACCCTAGATTTGCTAAGCAATGCATTGTGAAGAATCTACCAGATGGACCTTTAATGACCATTAATATTTTGTTTTCTTTTCCAGGAATGACTGGGGTTCTTCTTCTTTTCTTCTTTTCTTTTCTACACATCTTTGCCTTGCATTATTTCCGACGCAGTAGCTTTCGAGCATTCTGGGTGTCACACCATCTCTATATTGCAATATACATCTTGGTAAGGACAATTTTTTTTTAAGTCACAAGGAATTTTCAAACCAAACCGAAGTTTAATTTAGAGACACAAATTAAATTAATTTGAGGTGACTGAGCAGACAACAGTGAACTTAGTTTGGAGACCATTCCTGCATGCAGTGTATCTAGACTGTGGAACTAGATAACAAACCAGATGTAAACACAAGAGACTGCAGATGCAGGAAATCAGGAGGAGTGCAAAAGAGGATAGAGAAGCTCAGTGGTCAGACAGCAGTATGAGGGGAAATCGAGGTTTTGGGCTGGGACTCATTTTCCTCTATAGGTGCTGCCTGACCTACTGAGGTCATCCAACAACTTGTGTATTGAACCAAATAGATGTAGCAAGTTCAATAAGACTGGTCATTTCAAAGTCAATAAATAGTGCAAAATTACCATTGAAGAGCATGATCCATTAAAGCATCTCAAGGAAACATACTTCTCACTTCTATCACCCTAACGTTACATGCCTTTGGAAATAATCATCTAAGAATCTGAACCAGAAGCAAGTTTATCATGATTTAATCAGTTCCCCTCCACCACCACCTTCCTCTGTCTGGTGCAACTAGTCCTCAACAATTCCTCTTTCATCTCCTTCCACTTACTCCAAAATCATGATGTAGCTATGGGCACCTGCATGAGCTCCAGCTATGTTTGCCTTTTCATTGGCTATGTGGACCAGTCCATGTTCCAATGTTGACTATTCATCAACAGGTCTAGGTTAGGCAACTCACTATGCAGCTCTTAATTAATCAAAGCTCCACTTTATTGTCTCTGCACAAACAATAGTGTAATAATGTTGACTCTAAGCCAATAACTTAAAACATGAATTCTACTGTTTTCTCTGTACTGATGCTCACTCAGATCACTTCTCCAATTTATAATACCGATATAGAGATCTCCAATTGGCCAGATGATTTATCGTTTCTCTCCCATCCCCTGACATGGTGGTTCTTCCTTAAGATAATTAGTCTCCGGAATTCTCACCCCTTTGCATTTGTAACTCCTAACTCATATGGTCTTCCATATCAGATCGTGTTCACTCGAGGCCATCTGATGGACCTGTGTCAGATTCCCATTGGATATAGTTCAAGGACTACACAACTTTCTGCTTTAGGTGGCTTCTTTTGTTCTGCTTGTCTCTGGTCCAAACCATTTTAACTGGGTCATCAAGATATTGGACTAAGAAAACGAGATTACTTCTGCAAACCTGCCATTGTGCACAATACAGAGCTTATCTGAGAATAATTTCAGGTATAGCAGATCAATAACAAACTTCTTGTGTCCACGTTCATTTGCTCTGATTCAGTTATCTCAGAGCAAGAATCAGTTCATCAAACAGTTCACCAAATGGAGGTTACAGAGCAGCTTCACAAAATAGCAGCCTCCATTCCTTGAAGCACCTGGCAAGAACAAAGACAATTGCTTTGTCTACTTCCACTGTCCTTGACTCATTTGAGTTTGATGTTTCCTTCCATCTTTTAATTCCTTCATGGCCAACGTCAAATCTTCCCCTGGTAACACTCCCCAACTCTTTCTGCCCTACATTGAAGACTGCATTGGTGGCACTTCATGTACCCATGCTGATCTTGTCAAATTCATCAATTTTGCCTCCACCTTCTACCCTGCCCTCAAATTTACTTAATCCATTTCTGACTCCTCTCTCCCTTTCTCAATTTCCCTGTCTCCATCTCTGGAGACAGACTATCTACTGATATCTTTTATAAACCTAATGACTCTAACAGCTATCATGTCCATACTCTTCCCACCTGGTCAGTTGTATGCCATTCTCTTTTTTCAGTTCCACTGTCCCTGCTATATCTGTTCCCAGGATGAGGCTTTTCTTTCCAAAACATCAGAAATACTCACCTTCTTCAAAGAAAGGGCTTTCCTTTCCTCTACCAGTACTGCTGCCCTAACCCACATCGCATCTATTTCCCAGACATTTGCCCCTATTCCTTCTTCCTGCCACCTTAACAGGGATAGAGTTTCTCTTGTCCGTATATATCACCCTATGAGTCTCCACATCCAGCATGACATTCTCCGCAATTTTCACCATCTTCAATAGGATCCTACTATCAAACTACTTTACCTCCTGCCCACCAATCTCCACTTTCCACAGGGATTGCTCTGACTGTAAATTTCCTTTTCTATTCATCCCTCCCCACTGATGGTGGGACTAGTGCTACGCCTGCCCATTCACCTCCCTCACCACAATTTAGAGCCTCAGTCATTCCAGGTGAGGCAACACTTCACTGTGAATCTTTTGGGGTCACCTACAGTATCTGGGGCTCCCACTTTGTTGAGCAACTTCACTCCATCTGCAAAAAGCAGATTTTCCCAGTGGCCAACCATTTTAATTCCAATCCTTATTCCGATTCCAACACTTCATCCATGGCCTCCTCTATTGACATGATGGTGGATGAGTAACACCTCACATTCAATCTGGGTAGCACCTCAACCTGACACGCTGAACATCGATTCCTCTGATTTCTGGTAATTTGGCACCTCTCCCCCCTCTCTCTGTTTCTATTCCCCATTATGTCTCCCTTCTTACACTTTTTCTGTCCATAACCTCCCTCTGGTGCATCCACTCTCCTCTTCTATCAGATTCCTTCTTCTTCAGCCATTTACCATTTACCTTCTCCAACAATCACTTCCCAGCTTCTCACTTCATCTTCCCCTTCCAAAGAAACATATCTGTCCTTTTCTTGTCCCACATATAACTTTTCCCCAATATTACATGATCAGCTTAGCTACCTTTGCAAACAAATAAATCTAAAGATCACAAAAAAAGTAAATATCTTCACTTCCTCTGGCTCTGACATGGGAAAGAATGTAGTCTTACTGGTGATGCTAGTTCTAAGAACAATTAATAAAAAAGGAAGTCAGAAATTCATTGGAAGAATGCCACATTTGTCTTCTAATTTCATGGGACAAGTTTAATTTTATAGCCTGATTGTGCTTGGCTTGTAGATAATAGCCTTAACATTTAGAACTTGAACAATGCCACCATTTAACTTGATTTAATATATCAACTTTGTCACTGAGCACCTTTTGTCTTTTTGAAACAGATCATCTTACATGGTAGTGCTGCTTTGCTTCAGCCTCAGAGATTCCACATCTACTTTATCGTTCCCACTCTGTTCTTTGTTGGGGACAAATTTGTCAGCTACAGCAGGAAGAAAATTGAGATAGCTGTTGTGAAAGCACAGCTTCTGCCTTCAGGTATGTCGAAAATCTCTCACTTGTTGACAATTGCAAGAACTGGCAATTCCATACAGTCCTCTTCATTGATTTTCTTTATTTTAACATATCTGTATTCTTTGAGCTAACCTAAGGTGAATGTGAAGCAACCCATGTTTTTATGGACAAGTGAGTTCTCATAAATGCCAACCAATACTATTTCTTTAAGTATCAAGAACGAATTAGGTAGCTATTACTATATACTGTACCTGCCTGGACAACACATCGGGGATTTATTTGCCTAAAAAGCCATATGAAATGCAAGACTTTCTACTGAGAGGTCTCTATAACAATTTTTCAAACACATACAGTAGCAAGAGGGTTACCAACCGGTAAACGTACAGAAGAAAAAGAACCAGTGAATGCACTTTACTGATGCATTCATATGGCCATTGAGTTGACAGAGGTGTTTGGAAAACACACTTTATGTTCTGGAAATATAAAAGTGAAATATCAATAAGGAACAGTTCAATTTGTTGGCAGTAGCATTTAATCTATCCAGCTGACAGGAAACTACTGAAATCAGATGCAGTAGTGGTTTTATATCCAAGTATTTTACTGTGTCCTGAAGAGGGGAAAGACAGAAATATTAGGAGGGATATAAATCTGGAGTTTCACCTGATCCCTTGGTTGACCAGCCAAGACAAGTATGGGTTTTTCCTTGATTCTGAGGACTTGCCTCTCCCCAGAGTGGAAGATATTCATGCTAGGCAATGAAAATGTTGCCGTTTCAGAAGCACAGTATCCAACACACACTGTTCAAGTAAACTACATTCAGCTACAGAGTGAACACCCTTGTATAATGTCAAAAGAAAATTCCCAATTTTACATTTCCCATTTTGTCTGCATTGGGTGTGATTGGCACTGTATGCCTTTGATCTGTACACCTTATCTAGTGGAATTTGGATGAAATATTTCATTACATTTTAGTAAATACATCATTGAGCACTTTGATATTTGTTCTTCCAGCTAAAAATGTGATTTTTTTTGAGAAAATCATCCAAAATATGAACATTATTTTTGTAGGTGTTACTAACCTTGAATTTAAACGACCCAGAGATTTTGACTACATGTCTGGTCAGTGGGTACGTATTGCAAGTCTTGTCTTGGGAACGAATGAGTACCATCCCTTCACCCTGACTTCAGCTCCTCATGAAGACACCCTTAGCCTTCACATCCGGGCTGTTGGACCATGGACAATGCGCTTACGGGAAATATACTCTGCTGAAAATTTAGCAAGTATTGGTTATTACCCAAAGGTAAGAAAACTATTTTAGTTGTCTTTGAGTTCAATTTTGAATGTACAGTATATAAAGTCAAATATTTCCAGTATCTTATTTTGCAAAACAAGGAAATCTCCATAAGATCAAAAGCTTGTTATTTCTGACCATTCGTCATTTGATTTAATGTTGGCTTGGCCTCACTGTTAACATTGTAATTTGTGAAAGCTATGTTTAAACTTGTGAAAACTTGGTTTAGGTGAACTTGGCAGTCACTCCAGTGTACTGTAATGTTGAGTGCATGATTTCTGCAATTACTGTCTTTCACAGAAAAAAATTAAACTAAATGATCCATCTACTTGTTCAAGTCAAATCTACAAGATTGCATAACACTACTGAAAGAACAAAGAGAGTCAAAGAATAATACAACACAAAGAAGACGCTTTGACCCAACTTTTCCATGCCCACTTAAACTAGTCCCATTTTTCTGTATTTGACTCAAATCTCTCTAAACCTTTCCTATCTATGTACCTGGCAGCAAGGTAGTGTAACGGTTAGTGTAACACTATTACTGTACCAACAAACTGGGCTCAATTCGATCGCTGTCTGTAAGGAGTTTCTATGTTCTCCCCACAACTACGTGGGTTTCTTTCAGGTGCTCTGGTTTCCTCCCATACTTCAAAGGCATATGGGTTAGGGTTATTAAGTTGTGGGCATTCTATTATAGCGTCAGAAGCATGGTGACACTTGAAGGTTGTTTCCAGCACATCTACGGAGTGTGTTGGTCATTGATGCAAACAACACTGTATGTTTTCACTGCTCTTTTGTACATGTGATATATAAAGCTAAGTTTCAATCTTAAAATTTCTTTTCAATGATGTATCATAATTTTGGATTGTGGTTCTTTAGCAACAAATACAGAAAAATTCCAATAATCCAGTATCTGACCATTCAGAAGTCCTGATGTTTTAGTACCTAGCACCAGCTAATGTTTCCTACACTTCCTTCCACTCATCAAGGCCACATTACAGCAATCCCACTCAACTCACTGAGGGTGGTATAAGTGTGGAATGAGCTGCCAGTGGGAGTGATGGATTCGGGTTCAATTGCAACATTTAAGAGAAGTTTGAATAGATACATGTATGAGAGAGCTAAAGACAGCTCTGATCCAGATGAGGGTAGATGGGGCTAGGCAGAAGAAAAACAGGTTGGCATGAACTAGATTGGCTGAAGGGTTTGTTTCTGTGCTGATGTGTTCAATGTCTCTTGACTCTAAGAATTTCTCTGCATGTTACATGTTGGAGATACATCCTCAAATATTATAGCAGATCAGTATGAGATTGCGAATGGACAGATTGGCAACACAACATGGTTAGACACTTTGATTCAATAAATTCAAGATATGGGGAGAATGGACTCAGACATTTGCAGTTAAATTCTTAATTGAAGAATATTTCTTTGCAGCCATCACAACAAAGGCAGTTCTATATACTGATAAAGTAGGTAAACCTACTTAAGTGATCCTTAAACACGAGGAAATCTGCAGATGCTGGAAATTCAAGCAAGACACACAAAATGCTGGTGGAACACAGCAGGCCACGCAGCATCTATAGGAAGAAGTACAGTCGATGTTTCAGGCTGAGACCCTTTGTCAGGACTTCATTAGTCCTGACGAAGGGTCTTGGCCTGAAAGGTCGACTGTACTTCTTCCTATAGATACTGCCTGGGCTGCTGCATTCCACCAGCATTTTGTGTGGGAACGTGATCCTTAAATGTGCTGTCAAAAAAACTTTAATTATCAATATTCCAAAGGTATGTGTCAGGAAACAAGTAAGTCAAATTTTGGTTGGAGAGATTGTTTTAAGAAGCTTCTGATTATATTGAAGACATAACTGGCACATCTGCAAAGAAGGTCAGTGCACAAGCGCAATAATTCAGATCGAAAATCTCTTCTTTAGATCTATCTGGACGGCCCATTCGGGGAGGGCCACCAAGAATGGAACAAGTTCGAAGTGTCAGTTTTGGTAGGAGGTGGGATTGGTGTGACGCCTTTTGCATCTATCCTCAAAGATCTTGTCCACAAGTCAACAATCAAGGGCAAAATATCATGTAAAAAGGTAAACTCAAACTCATGCACATTATCTAATGGGCTTGAGACTTCGAATGGAAGCAGTAGAGATTTTTCTGCGTCATCTTTACTTTTCTCCCTTAAAGTTGCTGACTCTTAAGAACTGACTTTTACATTATTGCTGGGCCTGTCATTGTAAGTCAAGTGATGACCATGAAGAAGTCTGGTGAAAGACTCCCAAGTGTGTTGGAGTATGAGGGGAGTGATAATAGAATTTTTTTAATTATGAGAGGTATACAGAATATTTTCCCAAGGGTATAAATGTTAAATACCAGAGGACATGCTTTTAAGTTTTGAGCAGGGAGAGTTTGAAGGTGATGTGAAGAGAAGTGTTTTTTTACCTATTGAGTAATAAGTGCCTCGAATGGGTTACCAGGAAACGGGCAGTTTGGTGGAGTTTAAGCTTTTAGATTGATGCATGAATGATACACAGGAAGAGGACATTTAGTATAAATTGGCATCAAGATGATCTGTACTGTTCCATGCTCAACAGAAGTGAGCGTCTTCAACCAGAGAAAGTGTCATAGCTGTAAGACATGCACATTCAATGGGTATTCAGCCTCTAATGAAAATTCATTGCTAATTATACAGATTAATAACCAAGCTCAGAGTGTATTGTTTAGGTCACAATGGCTCACAATTTGTATACATATTTTTATAGCCAGTGAGCAGTCAGACATCAAGCATTATCCATAAGGGATAACTGTCTTAAAGCACAGTCAATATAATTTTGAGTTCAAGCATCTGCATAATACCCACATTTGAAAGCTTTTCAGAATATCCATCAGAAATGGGGTTAAATATATTTTCCCCAAAATCCACTGTAATACCCTAATATCTACCTTTACCATAGTGGAATATGTTAAAAGAGCACAAAATGGGGGGGTTTAACAAAGTCAAAGTTGAGTTTATTATCAATTGCACAAATGAAAACTTACTTGCAGCAGCATCATAGGCGCATAGCATCATTTAAATGGCATACAGAAGGAAAAATATCAATTATATACAATTGTTAGAAGAAAGAACACAATTAGAATTTTAAAAATGCATTTCAATACAAACTGACCTAAGTGTCCAGGTTGACACTGGCACAACATTGTGAGATGCTACATAGACATGGTGGAAAAGTTTACTGAACATTTTGGGATCTGTCAAGTCCAGCATTTATGCCCATCCCAATCTGTCTATGATAAGTTAGCAGTGAGCTGCACTTAAACCCCTACAGCTGATTTGATGGAGTCCTCAAACTTCCAGTAAGAGTTGCTCAAGAATTAATGCAAGTTAATTTTCTTTTTATGGGATTCTTTTTTCTTAGTAGCTCAGTGTCACCAATGACACCCCGCTCAACACTGATTATTGTTGTAAGAAATGCCACATCACACTGCAACCTTTATTATATTCTCATTGTTTATCTTCATGTATTCACGGCTACCAGATATACAATAACATGATAAATGTGTTCATTTGTTTTATGGCTTGTGCTTCCTTGTACTTGACAGCTCTGTCATGTTAGCTGTTATTTCTAAAATACTGAACATAATTTACACAGATAATCTGTCCTCCACCCTGCTAGATGGTATGTTGGGGAACCAGAACATAATAAACAGAACGATCTCTCATCTGTATCAATCCAGCATCACTTCCTTTATTTTTGGTATTATATACAGTAAACATTACCTTAACAAATTTCATCACATTATTTAAAAGCTGTATCTTATGAACCTTGAACTATTCTACTCATTTAATATCCTAGGAAATTGTTTTCAGAACCACATGAAAGATATAAATTCTGCTTGTTCAAATGTTGCCCTGCAAAGTATGTGGACATTGGTATTGATAATGATCCCCAAGTGCATCATACTGGAGAGAGAGTGAGTAGCCACTTGCTCCAATGCTCAGCAAGCCTTTCCTTCTCAAGCACTCTAATTTCACCTTGAATATTTGAGCACTGCCAGTGATATGTTGTTTCTTTTCAAAGCACTGCCAGTGGTATGTTGTTTCTTTTCAAAGGAAGTGGACGTTTTGCATTCAAATGTGCAGCTGTTGAGATCTCTCTTTGCCAAAGCATGGATATTAGCCCTTAACAACATACCACAATTAAATTTAATCTTAAATTGGTACTAAAATCAACAGTGTAGAACAGGAACTGACACTTAAGGTCATTCTGTTGTGCTGAACTAACAAAAGTAGAAATTAAACACCTAGCCATCTTCTGCCCACACAAGATCCATATTCCTCCACTCTCTGCACATTTATGTGCTGATCTAAGAGCCTCTTAAGTGCGTCCATTGTATTTGGCTCCAGTACTTCCCCTGGCAGCATTTTCTAGGCACCCAGAACCTGCTGTCTAAAAAAAAAACTTATCCTGCACATCTCCTTTGAACATTCCTCCTCTAAGTGCATGCTCTTAGTTAATTCAACTCTGGGAAAAAAGATACTGGCTATCTACTCCTTCTATACCCTTCATCATCTTATAAACTATCAGGTCTCCCATCAGTCTTTACCACTCCAATGCAAACAACTCATGTTTGTCCAGTTTCTTCTTATAATATATGCCCAGTAGTCCAGGAGGCATCCCAGTAAACCTTTCTGCATCCTCTCCAAACTATAAAATTGGAAATCAAGTAATTAAAGCTGACTACATATTTTGCTGGTTAATAGGTGGTGAACCCTGAGAGGGCTTTTTTGGCTCTAAATAACTTAGTTAACCTCTTTATTGCCAGATCTACTTTATCTGGGTGACTCGAACGCAGAGGCAATTTGAATGGTTGGAGGACATCATCCGTGAAGTTGAAGAGACAGACAAAAATTCCCTGGTATCTGTCCATATCTACATCACTCAGCTAGCAGAGAAGTTTGACCTGCGGACCACCATGCTTGTAAGTAACATTTGACCCTAGATCTGAACTGGGAGTATTAAAACTCTAACCCTCAAGGTCCCATTTTCAACTCCATTCTTGTCTCTACAGATGTACCGCTGAAGCTCTCACAATTCCAATGCACTTTTGGCCATCCTCCAATTTTCCACTCCAAACAAGCTTAAACTCATGCATTCCTCTGCTGTCATCCTAACTCAAACCAAGTCTCACTATTATATCATGCATATGTAGTTGAAACTGAATACTAGTTTGTCAGTGACTTTTGTTTTCAAATCCCTCCAGGTTTCTAATCTGCCATCTCCTTGTTGTCCTGTGCTGCCTCAACCCGATGAGTTCATTTTTCTTTAAGCTCCACTTCTGATATCTCAGAAGTCACAAAGTGTCTTCACTCCATTGAAGATAATCATAATTTCCCAGTCTATCCAACTTCTCACTGCAGTCAATGTAATCAAGGACCCCTCCCATCCAGATTATTCTCTTCTCTCCCACCTTGCTTCAGGTAGAAAATATAAAAAGTAGAAAGCATGTATTACCAGGCTCAAAGACAGCTTCTATTCCATTATAAGACTTTTGAATCAACCTTTCTATGACAATGATGAATTCTTGATCTTTCAGTTTACCTCATTATGACCCTTGCACCTTATTTGTCCACCTGCACTGCACTTTTTCTGTAACTATAACACTACATCCTAAATTTACAATTGATATTCTACAACTATAACACTCTATGCTGCATTCATAGCCTGATAACACAACCATGGCTAACAAGAGAGGTCAAAGCCAACATAAAAGCCAAAGAGAAGGCATATAATAGAGTGAAAATTAGTGAGACATTAGAGGATTGGTAAGCTTTTTAAAGCCAGAAAGTGACTAAAAAGTCATTAAGAAGGTAAAGATGGAATATGAGAATAAGCTAGCCAATAATATCATAGAGGATACCAAAAGCTTCATCAGGTACATAAAGTGTAAAACAGAGGCAAGAGTGGATATCAGACTGCTGGAAAATGACGCTGGGGAGTAGTGATGGGAGTCAAGGAAATGGTGGAGGCACTGAATAACTATTTTTCATCAGTCATCACTGTAGAAGACAGTAGTAGTATGACGGAAGTTCCAGGTGTCAGGGAACATGAAGTGTATGAAGTTACCATTACTAGAGAAAAGGCTCTTGGGAAACTGAAATGTCTGAAGGTAGATAAGTCACGTGGACCTGATGGTGTACACCCCAGGGTTCTGAAAGAGGTGGCTTAAGATATTGAGGAGGCATTAGTAATGAGCTTTCAAGAATCACTAGACTCTGGAATGGTTCCAGAAGACTGGAAGATTGCAAATCTCATTCCAAGAAGGAAGAGAGGAAGAAGAAAGGAAACTATAGGCCAGATAGTCTGATCTCAGTGATTGAAAAGATGTTGGATTTGATTATTAAGTATGCAGTCTCACAATATGTGGAGGCACATGATAAAATAGGCCATTATCAAAATGGTTTCCTCAAGGAAAAATTTTGCCTGACAAATCTGTTCAAATTCTTTTAAGAAACAAGCAGGATACACAAAGGAGAATTGGTTGATGTGTACTAAAATTTGAAGAAAGCTTTTAACAAGGTGCTGAAACAAGCTACACACCCATGGTATTACAGGAAAGACTTTAGCATGGATAAAGCAGTGCTGATTGACAAGAGGCAAAGAGTGGAAATAAAAGAAGCCTTTTCTGGTTGGCTGCCAGTGACTAATGGTCAAGTGTCTGTGTTAGAAACAATTTGGATGATGGAACTGATGGCTTTGTTGCAAAGTTTGCAGACGATATGGAGATAGGTAGATGGATAGTTCATTTTGAGGAAGTAGAAAGGTTACAAAAGGACTTAGACAGGTAAGGAGAATCGGCAAAGAAATGGCAGATGGAATAGTGTTGGGAAATGTATGGTCATGCACTTTGGTAGAAGAAATTGAAAGGTTGACTATTTTCTAAATGAAGAGAAAATACAAAAACAAGTGCAAAGGAACTTGGGAGTCCTTGTGCAGGATTCCATGCAAGTTAATTTGAAGATTGAGCCTGTGTTGAAGAAGGCAAGTGCAATGTTAGCATTCATTTCAAGAGGACTAGAATTTAAAAGCAAGTATGGAATGTTGAGACTTTATAAAGCTTCACTTGGATTATTGTGAGCTGTTTTGGGCCCCTGATCTTAGAAATGTTGCGCTGAAACAGGAAAGGGTTCAAAGGAGGTTCACAAAAATTATTCCAGGATTGAATGGCTTGTCATATGAAGAATGTTTATTGGTTCTGGGCCTATGTTCATTGGAATTCAGAAGAATGTGTGGTGACCTCATTGAGATCTATTGAATGATGAAAGGCCTTGATAGAATGGATGCAGAGAGCATGTTTCCTATTTTGGGAGAGTTTAAGACCAGAGGACACAGCCTCAGCATAGGGAGGTGTCCTGTTAGAATGGAGATGAGGAGGAATTTCTTTAGGCAGAGAGTGGTGAATCTGTGCAATTCTTTGCCACAGACAGCTATGGAGGCCAGAGACATAAGGGAAGTGTAGCTTTCTCTGTGTTGTTTTTATTTTATGTAGTTCACTCTAGTTTTTGTACTGTGTCATGTAACACAATGGTACTGAAAAACATTGTCTCATTTTTACTATGTACCGTACCAGCGGTTATGGTCGAAATGACAATAAAAGTGACTTGACTTGATGGATTCTTGAGTGGTCGGAGCATCAAGGGATACTGGGCAAAGGTAGGAGATTGGGTTGAGAGAAGAAGTTGATTCAGCCATGATGAAATGACAGAGCAGACACGATGGGTGGCCAAATGGCCTAGTTCAGTTCCTATAGCTTATGGTCTTATTCTGGTCCTGTTTTCCTTTTGTACAACCTTGATGGACTTATATATGGAATAATCTGTCTGGATGGCATACAAACATAAACTTTTCACTGCATCTCCATATCTGTGACAAAAATAAACCAATTACATATTCCCTGGCCTTCATGTGTGTCTTAGCTACTAAGCCCGGCAGAATTGTTCCTACTGACAGGAAAATGGGCAAAGGCATGTGACTGGCACATCAAAACCAGTTGCTTTGGGCAAATGGGGCTCGTCAGTTATGTTTGGCAGCTCATTTAGGAGATTGAAAAATCTGATCTTGAACCTACGCTGCCTTGTAGCTAAACCCACTCATGGGGAAGGCTTTGGAAGTAAACTCTCAAGAAAAAATCCAGGCCTGGAATTTCTAAGACAGTCTTACATTGAGTTAAATGCTAACTGGCAACTCCTGCAATACCATTGGTGTCAAACTGTATCGGTATCTGCCATTCCATCAGCTGCCTGAAGAGGAGGAGGCTGCTGCATGGGGAACAGCTTGCTCTCCATATTGTATTGCCCTGGCTTGTATATCACGTCAACAACTAGGATGTCACTTCAGTGGTCAACCTCAACCAATGGAGGGCTTCAATCAAATTAGGCCAGGACATACACAGTGAATGGCAGACCCCTGGAAAGTATTATTGAACAGTGACACCTTGGACTACAGGTACATATTTCTCAAAAATGGGAACATGGGTAGACAGGGTAGTCAAGAAGGCATTTTATATGCTTTCCTCATTAGCCAAGGCATTGAGTACAGGAGTTGGGAAGCCATATTTTAGTTGTAGAAATCATTGGTTGGGCTGCATTGGGGATAATGTGTGCAATTCTGGTCGCCACACTATAGGGATTAAGCTCAAGAGAAGGCAGAAAAGATTCAGAGGAATATTACCTTGACTGGAAGGTGTGAGGTCTAAGGAGACTGTTACCCCTGGAAAGAAGGAGGCAGAGGTTTATAATATTATAAACACTGTAGATAGGATAGATAGATTATTTTGCCCAGGGTAGGGTAATCTAAAATTTAAGGGGCAAGTTTGTCACACAAAGGGTGATTAGGCACATGGAAAAAGCTCCCAGTGTGATTGGTAGAAGCACATACATGAACAATATTTAAAAGTTACTTGACAGGTACAGGAATAGAAAAGATTTTTAGAAGGATATGGGATAAAATTTCAAAGTTCAAAATTCAAAGTAAATTTGTTATCAAATAGTTTATGTGTCACCATATACTGTCCTCGGATTCGTTTACTTGCAGACATTCTCAGTAGATACAAAGAAATACAATAAAACCAATGAAAAACTACACACAACCAACCAACATGCAAAAGAAAACAATAGATAAATTAAACTGAGCTTATAGGTTGTGGAGTCCTTGAAAGTGAGTCCATAGGTTGTGGAATGAGTGTTGAATGAATGAAGTTATATATATTGGTTCAAGAGCCTGGTGGTTGAAGAGTAATAACTATTCCTGAACCTGTTCATGTGGGACCTAAGGGTCATGTACCTCCTTCCCAATGGCAGCAGTAAGAAGATGGGGTGGGGGGGGGGGGATGTAATCTATGAAAATGGCTGCTTTTTTTTGTGGCAGCTCTCCTTGTACATGTGTTTAATGGTGGGTACATTTACAAAGGTAGGCTAATAAAATTACTATAGCTAAGCACCTTGCTAGCATGGATGAGTTGGGCGCAAAGGCTTGTTTCTGTGCAAAATAACTATATGGATCTATGTAAATCTGTGGCGTGGAACTAATGTTATATTGGTAGTGTAACAGCCAATAGACCCCAAACATCTGGATGAATACTACTGAAATCTATCTTGTCTTTCAATCAACATTTGGTAACTGTACTGCATACTTTATAGGACTGACTAAGTTAGCTAACTGCTATTTGCAACAAAGATGCCAGGACCTGGCTTTGGAATTTAGCTATTGCAGTGAGTCTTGTATCCCAACACCAGCTAGAAAAGCATTCTAGAATGCATTGACCTTCTGCTCACATTAGATAATGTTCATAATATAATGAAAGTAAAGAGAAGGAAAAAAATTCATACATGAATTAATTTTGGGTGCAAGCATTTGGTACAATATTTTTGAATCTCCTTGGTTATACAGTCTATATTACTTGATGATCTTGACTACCCTTATAATTTTATAAACCTCTATAAGCTTTGTTTGCTCTATTTCCTGACATAAGTTAATGAGATTTTTTGTTTGGTCCAGTACATTTGCGAGCGCCACTTTCAGAAAGTGTCAAACCGTAGCTTGTTCACTGGACTTCAATCCATCACACATTTTGGACGTCCTCAATTTGTCCCTTTCTTCTCTTCACTTGTGGATGTGCATTCTGAGGTGAGTAGTGATTTGTACTTCAGCAGCTGTGGTTTAAAGTATCCTGTCATCATCGTGGCAAACATTGTCATTTCTCAGTGTACCAGGAACACTCAGCTTTGATAAGACAATTTTAATTGGATCTTTGATTTTGATTCAGTGTGACATATCCCAGTTAAGTATGCCCCAAAACTTGTCAAAGTTGAGTTTGTCATCATATGCACAGGGTGTACTGAGAAACTTACCTGCAGCAGTATCATAAGCACAGAGCATAACACTAGCATCATTCACAAGAAAAAACATAAATTATACACAACTCTTACAAGAAAGAACACAATTATACATAATTTTATAAGAAACCCTAATTAGAACAACAGTGCAGTAATCAAAATAATCACAGTGTTGCTATACTGTAGTGATCAGAGTTATGCTAGTTGGTTCAAGAACAAATGGTTAATGGAAAGTAACCTGAGGGTGGGGATTTATGCTTCTGTACCTCCTTCTCAATGGTAGCTGCAAGGATATGGCATGTTGGCTTCTTGAGGCAGTGCCTCATATAAATACATTCAACAGTGGGGAGGAATGTGTCTATTATGTATTGGGCTGAGTAAACTACTTTCTGCAGCTTCTTGCGTTCCTGTATATTCGGATTGCCGTACCAGACCATAATGCAACTAGTTAGAGATGTTCAAAAATATGTCAGCAGAAGGTTCTTAGACTGTTCAGTGATAAACCAAACCTGGTTAACCTCCTAATTACGTAAAGATGCTGGGATACTATCATCAGTATCTGAAGTGGCATTAACAGGTCACTGCTCAACTCATCCTTGGGAAAAACTGCTCAAAGTGGGCCATTTGGAAATAAATGAGAGTCCAGTGTTTTTAACTATTGATTGACGAAAGGCTAGGCTAACAAAGTCAATAGAATTCTACAAGAAATGATAGGTTTCTTATCCCCAAATATGAAACTAGAATATGAAGTGACATTTTAAAGTCTTTCATATTATTTAAAAATCTATTACTTTGAAATCTTAAACTGATATATTTCACTGTACTGTATGTTTTGATGTGCACGTGATAAATAAATCTGAATCTGATGTTCTTATAACCTATATGTACAGAATTTGTTCTATAAGTCTTAGAATTCTTTCTTTTTCAATCTTTTTATTAAATTTCATATATAAAAAAAAACAACACAAAATAATGAATAGATTACAGATTCAATAAACTTGAGATTACATTAGTAATAGGATAATAATATCCTATTAAAACATCCATCAACAAAAGGTACATAAATCAATCAAGTCTATATAAATATATATGAAAAAAAAACAAAAATAATCGTCGAAAAAAGAAGAAAAAAAAAATTGAAATTATATATGAGAAAAAATATATATTGAAAAAAAATACTAAACTAAAACTAACATGGGCAATAATAGCACTTTATAAATATATAAAGGTGTCAAGAAAAGAACTCCAGAACTCCATACCTGAACAAGTATAAGTAGAGAAAAGGATCTGAAATAAGCCAAATTAATTCATATGAAAGTGTCGAATAAATGGTCCCCAGGTTTCTTCAAATTTAATTGAAGAATCAAAGATAGTGCTTCTGATTTTTTCCAAACTCAGATAAGAAATAGTTTGGGAGAACCACTGAAATGTAGAAGGAGGATTTACTTCTTTCCAGTTTTGTAATATAGACCTTCTGGCAATTAATGTTACAAAGGCAATCATTCGTCTGATTGAAGGGGAAAGCTGATTACCATCTTCATTTGGTATACCGAAAATTGCAGTAATAAAATGGGGTTGTAAATCGATATTCCATACTGAGGAAATGACATCAAAAATGTCCTTCCAATAGTTATGTAAAGTGGGACATGTCCAAAACATGTGAGTCAATGAAGCCACTTCTAAGTGACATCTGTCACACTGAGGATTAATATGCGAATAAAATCGGGCAAGTTTATCTTTAGACATATAAGCTCTATGTACAATTTTAAATTGTATTAAAGCATGTTTAGCACAAATAGAGGAGGAATTAACCATTTGTAAAATTTTTTCCCATTTATCTGTTGATATATTACATCGAAGTTCTTTTTCCCATTCTTGTCTAATTCTATCCGATATTTCTGGCTGTATCTTCATAATCATGTTATAAATAAAAGCTACTAATCCCTTCTGACAAGGATTAAAAGTAAAAATCAAATCTGAAAAATCCGATGGAGTTGAGTTAGGAAAAGATGGAAGAATTTTATGTAAGAAATTTCTAATTTGTAAGTATCTAAAAAAATTAGATTTAGGTAATTCAAATTTGTTGGATAGTTGATCAAAAGACATCAAAGTACCTTCAAAAAAAAGATCACGAAAACATTTTATACCTTTCCTTTTCCATATACTAAAAGCTTGATCTGTCAATGAAGGTTTAAAAAAAAAATTACATAAAATAGGGCTGTCCAGAGCAAAGTTTTTCAGATTAAAGAATTTGCGAAACTGAAACCAAATTCGTAGTGTATGTTTAACAACAGGGTTAGATATCTGTTTATTGAATTTGGCTAAATCAATAGGAAGAAAAGAACCAAGAACGGAAAATATAGAATATCCCTTAACCTCACTACATTCCAAATTTACCCACTGTGGGCACACAGGTGAATCCAAATCTAGTTTCCAGTACATTAGGTTACGAATATTATTTGCCCAATAATAAAATCTAAAGTTAGGTAAAGCTAGACCACCATCTTTTTTAGACTTTTGTAATTGCCTTTTGCTTAACCTAGGATTTTTATTTTGCCACACAAATGAGGAAATTTTTGAATCAATATTATCAAAAAAAGATTTAGGGATAAAAATTGGTAAAGCTTGGAATAAATATAAAAATTTCGGTAAAATCATCATTTTAATAGCATTAATCCGACCAACTAATGATAAAAATAAGGGAGACCATCTAGTAGTAAGTTGCTGAATTTGATGAAGCATAGGTAAAAAATTCAGTCCAAATAAATCTTTATATTTCTTGGTGATTTTTATACCTAAATAGATAAAGTTATCAGTAACAACTTTAAATGGCATCCTATCACTCAATAAAGTTTGCGCGTTTAAAGGGAATAACTCACTCTTATCTAAGTTTAACTTATAACCAGAAAAGCTACCAAATTGAGCCAACAAGGATAAAATAGCAGGAATAGACCTACTAGGATTAGAAATATATAACAACAAATCATCAGCATAAAGCGATAATTTGTATAACTTCTCATTACGGGTAATACCAAAAATATTAGGAGACTCACGAATAGCAATAGCTAAAGGTTCTAATGCAATATTAAATAATAAAGGACTTAAAGGACAACCTTGTCTCGTACCACGAGATAATTGAAAAAAAGAGGATCTATAATTATTTGTAAGAACAGAAGCAACAGGTTTATAATATATTAATTTAATCCATGATATAAAATTAGGACTAAAATTAAAGTTTCTCAATGCATTAAATAAATATGTCCATTCAACTCTATCAAAGGCTTTTTCAGCATCTAATGAGATAACACATTCTGGGGTTGTAGGTGATGAAGTATAAATTATGTTAATCAATTTTCTAATATTAAAAAAGGAATATCGATTCCTAATAAAACCAGTTTGATCTTCTGAAATAATCTGTGGTAATACCTTTTCTAATCTAATGGCTAAAATTTTTGTAAGAATCTTAGAGTCTACATTTAATAATGATATAGGGCGATAAGATGCACATAAGGTAGGATCTTTATCTTTTTTAAGAATTAAAGAGATAGTAGCTTCATAAAACGATTGAGGTAGTCTCTTCTTAACAAACGCATCATTAAAGATTTCACATAACCAAGGAGAAAGCAATAAAGAAAAAGTTTTAAAAAATTCTACAATAAAACCATCAGGACCAGGAGCTTTCCCTGAATTCATTGATGAGATAGCCTCTCTTATTTCATCCATAGAAATAGGAGCATCAAGCAAGCTACAATCTTCATCTATCAGTTTAGGAATATTCAAATTATTAAAAAAATTATCCATCGTAAACCGGTCACCGTCAAATTCTGATTGATATAAAGATTTATAAAAATCTTGAAAAATGTTATTGATTTCTTTATAATCAGTAGTTAAATTACCGTCTTGTTTACGAATTTTAATAATTTGTCGCTTAGTCGAAATAGCTTTTAATTGATTAGCTAACAATTTACCAGTTCGATCACTATGAATATAAAATTGAGCCCTAGTCTTAATTAATTGATTCTCAGTTGAAGAAGATAATAATAAACTATGTTCCATTTGAAGCTCAACTCTCTTCTTATAAAGTTCTTTGGTAGGAGTAACGGAATAAATCTTATCAATTTCTTTAATTTTATCCACCAATAAAGCTATATCTGAATATCTTTGTTTTCTTTTACCAGCGGAATATGAAATAATTTGTCCACGAATAAAAGCCTTGAAAGAGTCCCAAAGTATTCCTTTATCAATCTCTTCATTATAGTTTGTTGAAAAAAATAAGTCAATTTGTTGTTTTATGAAGGTAATAAATTCTGGATCTTGAAGTAAAGTAGCATTAAGTCTCCAAGATCTAGTATTGATAGAAGAATCCGAAATCTTGATAGATAACTTCAAAGGCGCATGATCCGAAATAGCAATAGAATCGTATTTACAATCAATAACATCTGTTAATAAACGATGATCAATAAGAAAGTAATCAATTCTAGAATAACTATGATATACATGTGAAAAAAATGAAAATTCTTTACCTTTAGGGTTCAAAAACCGCCATATTTCAGTAATTCCAGAATCAACCATAAAAGAATTAATAAGTAAAGCTGATCTATTCGGAAGAGTTCGAATAGGTTTAGATCTATCCATCGAAGGATTCAAACAACAATTAAAGTCTCCACCCATAATCAACATATATTCATTCAAATTAGGAAGAGAAGTAAATAAACGTTTAAAAAATTCAGGACAATCAAAGTTTGGAGCATAAATATTAACTAAAACAACTTTCCGATTAAAAAGTGAACCAGTTATCAACAAAAATCTACCCTGTGGATCAGAAATAATTTCATAATGTGTAAACGAAATTGAGGCGTCTATAAAAATAGACACACCCCTAATTTTAGCGGTACAATTTGAGTGAAATTGTTGACCTTTCCAGAACCTAAAAAAACGTTGATTATCCTCCCTCCTAATGTGGGTCTCCTGTGCAAAAATAATATTAGCGTTCAATCTATGGAATACTTTAAATATTTTTTTACGTTTAATCGGATGATTTAAACCATTAGTATTCCACGAGATAAAGTTAATAGATTTATCCATCATACCAATATTAATTGTGTGTATCATAAAAGGTTAAAAAGACACATAACCCACAATTTAGGAAGAAGGAAAATTGATTCAGGAGCAACCGGAGATCCTGACACCTCAACAATATTAACAATTTAAAGTCAGCCCATAAACTAAAAGCAAAAAAATAAAAAGCAAAAGCATGAAAAAAGATCCCTCCCCCCTCCCCCCACCCTTTGAAAGAAAGCCAAGCGGCAGGCGCATAAACTAATACTAATATTACCCCCATTTCAAGATGGCAGCTCCATAAGAAAATTTTTTAAGAAAAAACTATATAACACCCCAATTAAAATATAGAGTTGCAAAAAAAAAATATATATATATATATATATATACCTACATATATATATATACACATACACATACACACCCATATCAGACAAATCAAAAAAAAACTAAAATAGTAAAACCAGAAAAATCATTAATAAAAAAAATGCACATTAAAGTTTAAAAATGTGATACACCTTTAAAAAAGAAATTCCATATTCAGATACAAAGATGACGTTTCACAAGCCAAGACTTATGGGAAGAAGAAACGACATTTTGAGAAAGCCATATTACAAAATATGAATATAAATTCAGCAATCTAATAAGAAAATTTAGTAAAAAAGTTATCAAAATAGAATTTTTTTAAAAAAAAAGATTTAATAGACACTACAACATATATAAAAAAAAACTAAAGAAAAAGAATTCAAAACCTTTGTTCCATATCTAAATACAGGCAAGCAAATAAACGCTTATAAAAAGTAAAGACTTATGGGAAGAAGAAACGACATTTTGAAAAAATAATTCATTATTACAAAATACAAACGTGTATAAAAAAGGATATTATAAAAATTAAAACAGCATCTATAAGCAATAATAATAGTAGTAAAAAAAAAAGACCCAGACCCATAGTTCAAAATAAAAAGTTATAACCCAACTTCCAGGGTTAAAACTTAAAATGAAATGACATCCTCTCTCCAAAAAAAAAATCTTCAATGTAACTCATAGTTCAAGTTGCACTAGAGGATCGATATTCTTCAACAAATTTCTTCGCTTCTTCAGGAGTGTTAAAAAAGTGTAGACTGTTGTCGGGCAGCACCATTCTAAGCTTCGCTGGATACATTAAAGCTTGTTTAAATCCAATCGAATGAATCTCTGCCATCACTGGTTTAAAAGCGATCCTGGCTTTCATTACTTCATACGAGTAGTCCTCAACTATTCGAAATGAATAATTTCTGTAGGAGATCATACCTTTTTTACGAGCTAATCGAATTAGAAGCTCTTTCTCACGAGGATAATGAAGGCGAACAATCACCGCTCGTGGTTTATCAGACACAGACGAAAACCTCGCAACTCTATGAGCGCGGTCAATAACAGGTTCATTTTTCAAACCTTCACCACCGAAAATTTCCCACAGTAATTTAGAGAAAAATTCAGTTAAATCACCGGACTCAACTTTTTCGGGAATTCCGATGATGCGCAAATTCTGTCTGCGAGAACGATTTTCAAGATCAGTAATTTTAAACTTGTACTGATCTAAAGTTTTAGCAGTCGACTCTATCTTCTTCTCTAACACTTCAATTGTACGTGCTTTTTCACAAATTGATTGTTCAAGAGTCGTGATCTTATTTCCATGCTGTTGAACCTCTAACGCCTGCGACTGAAACTTAGTTTCAAGCGATTTAACAACTCCTTCAAGATCGGATATTTTCGAAGTAATCCTCCTTTCCAAACTTAACAGTTTACTGTCCAATTTACCTTCTAGTCTGCCTTCCAGAGCCGCAAATTTAGCATCCAGTTTATTGTCCAATTTACTTTCCATACCCGCAAATTTAACATCCAGTTTAATGTCCAAAAGACCAGAAATTGCGTCGATGGATACAGGATCCTTAGCCGATTTCTTACTTGTAGCCATTTTAGGTTTGACAAGATTAGATCAACTATTATTTTAGGAAAAAAGGGTCAATCAAAGGTAGCAACTCATATGATTAAGTTCGAAAAGATCTAATTAAAGGGTGATTATAGTTAAAAAAATAAAGAGCGCCTAAAAGGCAGATGCTTACGTCGCCATCTTGAAACTCCACCCCCCAGTCTTAGAATTTACAAATCATTCATTCAGGTTAGTGCATCCTTAAACTTTAGAGTACTTAGCTTGTTCAGAGATAGGTGAAAATGTTGTCAATTCCCTATATTTCCTTGATTATCACGGAGAATGCTGCAGAACAGCTGAGCATGTGAAAGAATGCCAAATTACACACACTTTGGCACTTCCACATTTAATGTACTCACTGTAGAGTTGCAGAATTTTTCTGCCAATGTCAAGGTGTAACAACAACAAAAGATGATTACTTGCCATCACTGAAATTGGTGGATCTAGACCAATTAAATTCAAAATTTGAATTGACTTCAAAAGTAAAGCCCTGTGAAATGTGTAGACGGAGGGAAGTAAGGACTTACAACTTAGAAGCTAAAAAATTGAATAAATTGACAAAGAATGGAAGGCAATGGAATAAAAAGTCCAACTGATATTCCAACAGTTTCACTCCAGATGAACTCCTTTGATCCCTCTTCATTCTATTGAAATTGTCCTATCCCTTTATCAGCATATACTTCTATTCCTTTCTCCTTCATGTGCTGATCTCAAGAAAAGGGGGTCAACTCAGGCAGGTGTTAAGTGACATATTTTGGGAAATTAAACCAAAGCAGGACACATACAGTGAACCACATGGTCCTGAAGAGTGTTGCAAAACAGAGACTGATGACTACAAGTACATAGTTTCCAAAAGTTCCCTGGCATCATGCGTAGACAGTGGTGAAGAAGGCACCACGTTCCTTCACTGGATAGTAGAGTGGTATGTCATGTTACAGCTGTGCAACATATAGCTGAGGCTGCATTTGGAATATTGTATGCAGTTCTGCTTGCCACAGAAAAATCAGAGTGTTTTGCTGGGAATGGAGGCTTGGTCCGAACATGCCCTCTCACCAAGATTTGAGACAGCTCTGCTGCAGTCCATCAATGTGGCCACAAGCTGGAGGAGTGGCTCGACAAAAATCAATTAGAGGTGTGAACCGAAAAACACCTGCCATTCTAAACAACATATTGATGGCCCTGAGAATGAGTATATGGAGGAGGTATTGCATTAAATCATAATGTCAACCTGGAATGGTTAGTGCTTGTATAAAATTAAAACCCAGTTCAACCTGAACCTAACATCCACCTGAATCTTAATCATATTTTATAACTTTTTCTATGCCTTAATGAACTTGATTGATTATCATTGTAAATGTAATAAGCCCAGACATGGTGTTAGCCTGTTGAAGATGATGCATCAAATATAATCAGAAGTAAACAATTGTGATACAAATTCAAATTGCTGAATAATCCACATTAATTAGAGAAATGGGTTTAAAATATCAGTAGATTTTGTTGTTACTGGAAATTTTTATATTGACCATGATGGAGTAATGAGCTGAACCCACACAGTGCAACTCAAGCCAAATATGTAGTTTTATCAGAAGATCCTGGATGGATACTATTAATATGGTAGACTGAAATTCCTACTTCTGTGTGAATTCATGATTCTAATTCTCTCTTGGCCTGACAGAACCTGACATTTATGCTAAAGGGAAGACTAAAAAAGGATTAATGAAAGATTGATGAAAATTGATGGTAGCATGGATTCATTTTGCTGAAAGGCCTATTTCCATTCAATATCACTCTATAACATACAAAAAACAAACCGCTGGAGGAACACACACAAAATGCTCAATCCAGGTCCAAAACACCAACTGTTTGTATCCTTCCATAGATACTGCCTGACCTGCTGAGCTCCTCCAGCATTTTGTCTATGTTGCTCAATACGTCCAGCATCTGCAGAATCTCTTTTGCCTATACACTTCTTCAGGAACTTAATGGGTTAAGTAGTATCTGTGGGGGAGGGGGAGAGGAATTGTTGACCTTTCAGTCAAAACCCGGGATCAGGAGTGAGAGAGGAAAATGAAATTAGCCAGTACAAAGAGGACGGGGGAGGTGTCCTGGGAACAGTGGGAGATAGGTGGTCCAAGGAAGGATGGATGATGGGCAGGTGGAATCATAGAGCAGTTGGAGGGGTGGAGTTGGAAGACAGAGGTACAAAGGTGACAGGTGGAGGGGAGGAGAAGGTATAAGTGGAGACAACTGAAGCGTGATGAGCAGGAACACAACGACTAGCAGTGCTGGAACCTGATAAGTAAGGGAAGTGAAATGTGAACTATTAGGGAAGAAGCGAAGGGCAAAAGGAACCAGAGAGAGGAGAGAATCCGATGGGTAAATTATGTGGGGAGTATGTGGTTGGAATCAGGAAGAGAAGGGGAAGAAAATATATGATGGGAGTGTTGAAGGGGGAAAGTGTGGGTAAAGTATGTGAGGAGAAACAAAAATAGGTGGACCAGAGGTTGATATGAAGGAGAGAAAGTGAGATGAGCACACAGGAGGTAAGGGTTCCCAGAAATTCTAGTGTTTGCACAACTCTTGTGACTCTTTTTGTTCAAAGGCTGAGGTAATTTTTTTGCACTGAATTCTGGTAGCCAGGTTCCAACAGGAATGAGGGAAGGTATTTTCAGCTCAGGAGATCAAGAAAGAAGAATCAAGACAGGCAAATAAAGCATTACTATAGTTAAAGCAGATGTAAATCTGTGCATTAAAATAAGCAGCAATGCACTTAAATTGAGAGGGGGATAGTTCAAAGGAAATATGCAGGGCAAGTTTTGTAGACAGAGAAAGGCGAATGTCTGGAAGGTGTTGCCAGGACTGATGGGAAGGCAGAGATATTTAGAGATGAAAGAAGGGTTTCTCTTCGATAGGTACATGAATATACGGAGAATGGGAGGGGGTAGATATGGATCATGTGCAGACAGGAGGAATTGGGTATTATTAGCTTAATTAGTTCAGAACAACATGATGGGTCAAAGGGCCTGTTCCGGTGTTGTACTGTTCTATGTTCTATAAAGGAGACTGTAGAAGTGAAAGAGAGTGTCAAACAGATGAACACACACCAAATGCTGGAGGAATTCAACAGGTCAGGTAGCATCGATGGAGAGGTAAAAAGAGTCGATGTTTCAGGCCAGGACCCTTCAACAGGACTGGAAAGGGAGGGCAAGGAAACCAGAAGTGATCCAGAATTATTGAGGGAATTGTGAAATTTTTCCTGTCTTTCTGGTGTAACATTTTTGTTGTTCATTATTCATGAGTAGGTTACCAAGGTTGGAGTGTTTAGCTGTGGACCTCCTGGAATGACCAAAAATGTAGAAAAAGCCTGCAAGGATATGAACAAGCGGCATAAAATGCAATTTCATCATCACTACGAGAACTTCTAGCTTTGCAGATCTTCTACAAGAACTTCTGAAAAATTCAGCTTTATAAATCTTCCTTAAAGTGAAGGAATACTTTGTATAGATTGGATATGTTGTTTCTTTCACTCACCTTGTGGTAGTTTATACTGACTGTTCCTAATCTCGCACTGGGATCTATAAATCTGACTTTTATGAAAAAATATTTTTCAATTGTTAAGCATATATACAAATAAATGTTATGTCAATTGATTTGTTAATCCATTTGTGAGACGTTGTCCGATGAATTGTGAATAGTTAAACAGGATTTCGAATTAGATTTACTGTGCACTCTGTACTATTAAATCTTGAATATTAACCTCAGTACTACTTGGATTTATTTACTTAAATCCACATCTTTCGACTCAAGAACTTAAGTAGGAGCATGTCCTTCAAGTCTGCCCTACTGTTTTGATCTATGAAAGTCTCATTGTCTCTTCTTCACTCCATTAAATATTTATCCAACTCCACCTTAAATACTTATAATGATCCAGTTGCCACCATCTGCCAAGGCAAAAGGTTCCAGATTTTCACCTCCTTCTGCAAGAAGAAATTTCCATGTTCCTCAGTTTTAAATGATCAGCCCCTTATCTTGTAGTTGCATCCTCTTGTTTGAGACTCTTGTATTAGTGAAAACATCTCAACATATACTTCTGTCAGACCTCTTTCTTCTGACCTCCAAGGAACACAGGTCCAAATTATTTAGTCTCATTTGGTAGAGCAATACTCTCCTACCAAGAATTAAGATCATGAGAACAAAAGACATAGGGGGAGAATTATGCAACTCAGCCCATCAAGTCTGCTGCACTGTTTATTCATAAATTATCTATTTCTTTCACAACCCCATTCTCATGCCTTCTCCCTGTAACCTTTCGCACCCTAACTAAGAACATTTTAAACTTCGCCTTAAATACACCCAATAACCTGGCCTCCACAGCCGCCTGTGGGAATGAATTCCACTTTCATCACCCTCTAGCTGACGGAATTGCTCCTCATCGGTGTTCTAAAGAAATGTCCCTCTATTCTGTGGTTGTGTCCTCTAGTTGTAGACTCCCTCCCCATCATAGGAAGCATCCTCTCCACATTCACTCTACCCAGGCGTTCCAACATTTGATAGTTTTTAATGAGATTGCCCCTCATCAGCCTAGTAAATTTTGTAGTGCCCCCAATATTCTAATATCTTATGTTCAATAAGGGGACAAAAACTGTATGCATTATTCCAGGAGAGTCCTCACCAACTCCATGTACAATTACTTGAAAACCTCTACAATTTTTAAACTCCAATGCCTTTGCAATTGCCAAATTCTAATACCTTCTTGAATATTTCTCAGACCTGCCTGCTAGATTTTTGTGATTCATGTGTCCATACATCCAGATGCCTTTGTATTTCACTCACTTGCAGTCTCTTCCCATTTTGATAATAATGTGTCCTTTGATTTCTCTTACCAACAAACATGAACTCACATTTCCCTGCATGAACTCCATTTGCCAGTCTTTTGCCCGCTCATCCTGTTGCAGAATTACAATATCCTTATCACAACATGCCCTTCCACCTAATTTTGGAAACCTTACATCCTGTTCCTTTCTCCAATTCATTAATACAAATAGTGAACAATATTAGGCCAAGAACTAACCACGTCACATCATGTAGAAAATATCTACAAAAATTTATGAAATGCCATTGCATAGAATGCAATGGACCAAGTGCTGAGAATTGGAATTAAGTGGGTAGTTGATGGTTGGTGTAGAAATGGCTGCTGTAAAACACTTCCAGTTCTCTCCATCATCCAGTGCTGGCGAACATTGCTTACCTATGACATCAGAACCCTCCATAAGATCCAGCAAATTTAAGAAAATGAACACCATACCAGAAACTAATATGGAACTCATGATGACCTTGAGTGCAATCAATGTACAGAAACGAGACACTTAAGTGTTACACTCTGTCCCTGACTCCACAACAGATACACCCTCTGTATCCAGGTATAAAATGACAGTTGTTATTGGGCAGTTACATGAAGAGATGAGAGAGAGAGAGAGAGAGAGATATGAGAGAGAGAGAGAGATATCTATCTATCTATCTCTTGGCAACAATTTGCATATAATTACTGCAGATTAGCACATTCCACAAAGCTTTAAAATGAGTGCTTTAACTATGTTTGATGCAAAGGCTCCGTGAGATGTTTAGATGTTTATCTCTAAATCAGATAACTACGGTTTTCATAGATTGCTGACTCAGAGATTAACATCTCACACAAACTATTGCAGGGTGTCATTCCATTGTGTACTGAGACACAGACAGAGGTGCCATCTTTTGGACTGTGTGTTAAATAAAAGCCTTTCCTGCTCTCTCAAGCAGATCTTAAAGACACGTGATACTATTTCAGAAAATTAGGAACATTTTCCGCTCTGCCATTCATCAAGATTGTGACTGGATCTCCAATTTCTTATGCTGGTCTCACATTCATTGGTTCCTTTAATAAGAAGAATCCATCAATTATTGTTTTGAATTATCTCAATAACATTTGGACCCCCACTAGTCCTCAAGGAAGAGAATTCAATGCCAGTTGAAAAATTACTTCTCATCGCTGTTTTAAATGATCTACTGCTCAGTCAAAACATCCTCCACTGTCAATCCCTGTTCGAATTTGGTGGTTTTCATTCTAAATTGTTGAGAATACAGGCTTAGTCTGCTCAACCTCTCTTTCCATTAATATGACTGTTGAACCTTAACTTCAATACCTCTATGACAAGTGCTGTAATGTAGAAGTTCGAGTAACACTGTTACAGTGCCAGCTATGAGATCGGGATTCAATTTCAGCTCCTGCCAGTAAGGAGTGTGTATGTTCTTTGTGTTACCCTATAGGTTTCTTCTGGGTGCTCCAGTTACCCCCAATATTCCAAAGACTTTCAGTTAGGGTTAGTGAGTTGTGGGCACACTACAGTATACTGGTGCAGGAAGCATGATGACACTTGTGGGGCTGCCCAACACAATCTTCATTTACTTGATTTGATGCAAAATGACACATTTCATTATATGTTCATCTGACAAATAAAGCTAATCTAATCTGTAAAAATGAACCAAAATCAGAATCAGGTTTTAATTCCACTGGTATATGTTGTGAAATTTTGTTGTTTTACAGCTGCAGTATATTGCAATACATGATATTGAAGAAAATGATAAATGACAATAAAAATTACATTTTAAAGTTCAGAAATCTGATGATGGTGGAAAAAAGCTGTTCCTCAAATGTTGAGTGTGTGTCTTCAAGGTCCTGTACCTCCTCCTTGATAGGAGCGATGAGAAGAGAGCATGTCCTGGGTGATGCAGGATGTGAATGATGGATGCTGTCTTTTTGACGTAACACCTTTTGAAGATATTCTCAATGCTGGGGTGCCTAGTGCCCATGATGGCATTGGCTGAGTTTAGAACTTACTGTATATCCTTTCTTTAGTCAATCAAAACTGTCAAATATTCTGCCTCTGCAGTCTCACCAATGCTTTTTCTATGCCTATGCGCAAATTTTATTATGATAAAGGATGATATACCATTTTCTTCAACTGTTTGAGCCACTGCTTATTAGTTTTTAGTGGCTTCTTGTTATGTTTTGTAACTTCAAAATATTAAATTAATGAAAAGGAAAAGACAAAGAGTCCAAAATACGAGTCTTAGTTTGTTCTTTACTTTAAGCGAGACATCTACTTTTTCAGCTGGTACTCACTGTTTATGAACCCGTGAATTCTTCAGTTTTCTGCCTATTTTGTAACTTGACCATGTTCTCTCTTTCCCTTCTGAGGAACATGTGCTGCACTGCTTTTTTAAATGGTCACTGGCCATTTTGGTTCATTTCAAAACGTACTCAATGCCACTGTTATGAATATCATTCCTGCAGGAACTATCTTTTCTCCATTATAAGTTCTTAGTTGAAGATCTGCGGGCTTCAGTTTAGCTTCTTTGAAATGCCATTCAAACTTACTTTGTGGAATGACTGAAACTGGCCAGTATCCAATTCTATTTTAATTAATTTGTCAATCACATCTGGTGGGAGCCATGTTGCTATGTAATACTAGTTTTCACGTTGTAAATCTCAAGGCTAGCCAGCCCTGTGTCAGTCTTATCATTATCAGATTTTTCATCAACATTATGTCTCAAACTTCCAGTAGTGCCTCCACTCCCCCCTCACCATTTTTCATCCCCTTGTCCCTCTCTCACGTTATCTCCTTACCCACCTGTTGCCTCCCTTTGGTGCTCCTCTCCTTCCTCATTTCTTCTTTCTTCCATGGCCTTCTGTCTCTTTCACCAATCAACTTCAGAGCTGTATGCTTCGTTCCCCCCCCCCCACTTCAAGTTTCACCTATCACCTAGTGTTTCTCTCTCTGCTCCTTCCACCATTCAAATCTACTCCTCACCTATTTTTCTCCAGTCCTGCCAAAGGGTTTCGGTCTGGAATGTCGACTGTACTTTTTTCCATAGATGCTCTCTGGCCTACTGAATACCTCCAGCATTCTGTGTGCGCTGCTCTGATTTCCAGCATTTGCAGATTTTCTCCTGTTTATCATGCAGATGAGTGCTCTTCTTGAACCTGCAACTTGACTTTTTATCCTTCTCTCTTCTCTGTAAAGTCCATTTATTTTTGTCTGACTGATGTGCTTTATGTATGTGTCCTACTTTGTTGCATTTCCTCCAAGTTTCGCCTTTAAACCTGTGTAGATCTAGTGTACATGAGCCTCTAAATTGGCTGTGATGTTCTATGAAATATGCTAAAGAAATATAAATTTTATTTTAATTGATTTAGGAATTTAAAAGCTGGATTAATGAGCTCTCTTCAGTCACAGGATAATTAAGAATTGGTACTTAGTAACTGTTTATGTATTATCACGTGTATGTGCTGAAGTTCATGAAAAACTCTGTTTTGCATGATAATCCATTTCATCACATCAGTACATCGAGATAGTACAAGGAGAAAGCAATTAACTGAATGCAGAAAATACTGTTACAGTAATGGAGAGAGTGTAAATCAAGAGTTGATAAGGAGGAAGGTCTTAAAGAGGTAGATTTGAGGTCAAGAGTTCATTTCATCAAACAAGAGTTCTCTGTAATAGTGTTGGGCGGCTCAGTAGTGTAGCAGTTAGTGCAATGCTATACAGCACCAGAGACCTGCGTTTAATTCCCAACACTATCTGTTGGGAGTTTGTACATTCACCCTATGACTGTGTGGGCAGTTCTTTGGGTGCTCTGGCTTCATCCTACATTCCAAAGGGTTAGTTGGTCACATGGGTGTAATTGGGTGGCACAGGCCTGTGGGCCAGAACTGTGCTGCATCTCTAAATAAAATAATAGCAGAGCAGAAGCTATTATAATTAGTTAAATAAACAGTCTGCCTTTATCACATTGATTTGAATATAGACATAGAGATTATATAAAGCTGTTGTGAGACTTTGCCTGTAGTATTCTTAATAGTTTTGGTTAACCTATTTTGCAACCACATTCATTTATAATTAATACAATTGCAGCCCAGTATCTGGCCTTGGGTTTTACAATAGACTTTGCATATTTAATATCTTATAAATAAGCATCAGAAGATATGCAGTGTAAAATTGGGATTGTGAGTAGTCAGTCATTGAAGGTATATTGAATGCTGTTGGTGCTCAAAAACATCATCTGTACTGCACGTGTACATCCAACATAGCAAAATGTGCTGTGTATCACATGGATAAATCTAAATTGAGCATGACACCAATGCTACTATTTGTAATTCGATGAGTTAGACATGATGATGTCAGGGTCCAGTCCGGTCCAGTCCGTAATCCGCTTTCTGGGTCTCAAACCAGTCTGAGGGCTCCAGACTCCGGGTCCTGCAGTTGCCCCTCCCGTCACCCGTGAACTAGTTAGGACCCTCCTGGCTCAAGGAGGTACACCTGTGACTCATTGAGCTGCAGGTGTTTATAAGGGGCCTTGGGACTGGGATCAGGTGGGTGGTTGTTTTGTTCTGTTTCCACCGGCTCTGAACTCTTCTCTGCATTCTGTTATCCTGACCGGGCTCAGATCTACTCTTCATCATGCTTCTCTGCCCTGTACCAGTACTGCCAGGTTGGTCCTCTCCCCCACCTTTCTTCCCATGTGCTGGTCCCGCTTCTCTGCTCGTTTGTTTTGTTCGCGTGGTCGTGCTGTCTGCCGGCCTTTCCTGATTTTCCTGCTATCATGGCTGTTGGGTTGGTCATCCTACAGCTATGCCCGTTCCTACCCCTTGCCTCCGTCGGCTGGGTCCGGCTGACCTGCCGCTGTCCAGCAGTGGTTCTGCCCATTCCTATCCCTTGCCTCCATCGGGCAGGCCTGGCTAGTCTGCTGCTGCCTGATGGGGATTCTGCCCCATCCTCCTCTTCCGCCCGAACCCTGGGATTGTGCCCTGCACCCACCTAGGGGTCCGCGTCTTGCCCAGGCCTCCGGTGTTGCAGCCTGGGAGGGCGCCCTACCCAGGACATATGCGGCCTGCCCAGGGAGGGCTCTCCGCCAGCTTATCTAGTCACCTAGACCTGTCTGCCTGCCTGCCTGAACCCCGGGGGGTCCGCTCCACTCTGCCTGCCTGAACCCCGGGGGCCCGCTCGGCTCTGCCTGTCTGAACCCCGGGAGCCCGCTCCGCTCTGCTCTACTTGCCCGAACTCCAGGAGCCCGCTCCGCTCTGCCTGCCTGACACTCTATCTACCTGAACTCCAGCTTTACCCTTAAATGCCATGGCATCCCCATCCTGTCTTCCCCCTAGTACTTCAGTGTCTGCATCCTGCATTTGCATTTGGGTCCATCCGGCCCCATTCCTGACAGATGATTCTTGTTGGGCTAACCTTACCCCATGTAAGTGATATTTACAGGAGGTAGATCAATTTGCAATTGTTTCCTTCGGGGAATTCTCTGACACCACACGAAGATTTTGGAGCTCTAAAAGTTCACAAGCAGTGGCATGGCTGGAGGGCATTTTGCTAATTGGATCATGCAGTTGCTCTCAAAAAAGGATATTGTTGGTATTCCTCTTATGAGACTGTGAGAAGTAAATTTCCAAGTTGCAAATCAGAGCAAGTTGCTCGGAGTTGGAAAGTGAATGCGGACCAGCTCTTTCACTTTCAGACAATAATGTAGAAAATATTTGTTTAATGTTTTACAAAACTGCTTTATGTAAAATTTAAAATTTCTATAGAAAAAGTGAATTAGTCCAGACTCTGGTAGTCCACCCATGAAGTGAAAAACAGGGATAACAATTTCTTCTCCTCATTCATTAAATTTCTGAATGGTCCAAGAACCTCATAATTTCAGTTTTTGCACTATGTATTTATTTTATCATTTATAATTTTATGTCTTTGCACTGTATTTCTGCCACAAAATAATAAATTCAATGTCATATAAGACAGAGATAATAAAAATGATTCTGAACTTTACTTGGCAGTGTCAGTGCACTGAGTATAAAAAGCTTGTATTAGTGACATCAATCATGCCATCAATCAAATGTTAGTTCCCTGCAAATGTTAATCAGGCAACCAAATCTCAAGATGAACCGCACGCAAGAAAGGAAGTCTTAACAGCATGGAAGCACACTGTATCCACACTCTCAAAAGGGATCGTTAATTGATGGCTTATTAAGGAGTAATTTGGAACTGGCTCACTTCATTTTATGGCCTACAAGTTGTGTGCAGATTCTAGGTGAGTACTAAAGGGAAGTTTGCCTTTACTACTCCTTACAATCAATTTCAGTGTTGCCCTGTTAAGCATGTAGCATGATCAGACAGAGGACATGGCCAAAGCAAGAAGAGCTGAGAGAAATCTGAAAGAGCGACAGAGGCTTCCAATGAAAGATTTGATGGAGGTTATTGATGGAGCAAACAATTCTCAAGAGGTAGTAAAGGGGACAAGGAAATTGCAGATGAACTGAATAAGTATTTTGCATCAGGTTTCACCATGAAAGATGCCAGCAGTATGTAAGAAGTTCAAGAGCGTCAGGGGGTATAAGTGTGTGAAGTTGCCATTACTAGGGAGAAGGTTCTTGGGAAACTGAAAGGTCTGAAGGTAGGTACATCACCTGGACCAGATGGTGTACACCCCAGGGTTCTGAAGGAGGTGGCTGAAGAAATTAGTAGTAATGTTTCAGGAATCACTAGATTCTGGAATGGTTCCAGAAGACTGGAAATTTGTAAATGTCACTCAACTCTTCAAGAAGGGAGAGAGGCAAAAGGAAGGAAATTATAGGCCAGTTTCTCTGACCTCAGTGATTAGAAAGATGTTGAAGTTGATGTGGTTCCTGGGTACTTATAGGCACATGATAAAATAGGCCAAAGGCCATGGTTTCCTCAAGGGAAAATCTTATTCTGACAAATCTGTTGGAATTATTTGAAGAAATAACAGAGGATTGACAAAGGAAAATCAATAGATATTGTGTAATTGGATTTTCAGAAGGACTTTGACAAGTTGTCACACCTAAGGCTACCTAACAAGTTAAGAGGCCATGGTATTACAGGAAAGATACTACCATGGATAAAGCAGTGGCTGATAGGCAGGAGACAAACACTGGGAATAAAGGGAGCCTTTTCTGGTTGGCTACCAGTGACTAGAAATGTTGGGACCGCTTCTTTTTACGTTATATATCAATGGCTTGGATGATGGAATTGAAGGCTTCTTTGCAAAGTATGCAGATGACTTGAAGATATGTAGAGGGGCAGGTAGTTTTGAGGAAGTAGAGAGTATACATAAGGACTTTGACAGATTAAGAGTATGGACAAAGAAATGACAGATGGAATACAGCATTGCGATGTGTACGGTCATGCACTTTTGTCGAAGAAACAAAAGGGTAAACTATTTTCTAAATGGAGAGAAAATTTAAAAATCTGAGAAGCAAAGGGACTTGAGGGCCCTTGTGCAGGATTCCCTAAAGGTTAATTTGTAGGTTAAGTCTGTGGTGAGGAAGGCAATTGCGATGTTAGTATTCATTTCAAGAGGACTAGAATATAAAAGCAAGGACGTTTTGCTGAAACTGATGAAGTCTCACTTTGGTATTTTGAGCAGTTGGAACCTTTATCTAATAAAAGGAATTGCTGACACTGTAAACAGTTCAAAAGAGGTTCATGAAAATGATTCCGGAATTGAAAGGCTTGTCATATGAAGAGCGCATGGTGGTTTTTAGGCCTGTATTCACTAGTATTCAGAAGAATGAGGAGTAACTCAACTGAAACCTATCGAATGTTGAAAGGCCTCGATAGAGTGGATGTAGAGAGGGCATTTCCTATGGTGGGACAGTCTCAGAATAAACAGGAGTCCTTTTAGAACAAAAACGAGGAGTTTATTTAGCCAGAAAATGATGAATCTGTGGAATTTGTTGCCACAGGCAGCTGTGGAGGTCAAGTCTTTAGGTATATTTAAGGCAGAGATTGATAGATTCTTGAAAATTCAGGGCATGAAGAGATTAGGGAGAAGGAAGGAGATTGGGGCTGAGGGAGAAATGGATCAGCCATGATGAAATGGTGGATCAGACTCAATGGGTCAAATGGCCAAATCCTGCTCCTACAGTATATCTTATGTTTATAGTCCATGTTTTTCTGATAATTTAACATAAACTGTTTACACTCTTGGCAGGTCCTGGTGGGTTGAAAGACAGCGAATGCCATGCTACTGTTACAAAAAGGATATAGGTAAAAGGTGGGTAGTTAGGCTAGTTAGCTTAACGTCTAAATTAAGGAAAATGCTATCATTTTGAAAGAAATAGACAGACATTTGGTTAAAGTGGTTCTATCGGGCAGACTGTACATGGATTCATGAAAGGCAAGTGCTGCTTGGCAAAAATACTGGAGCTCTTTGAGGATATAATGAGTACAGTGGGGTGGATTGAGGGGAATAGATGAATATTGTACTCTTGGATTTCCAGAAGGCATCTGATAAGATGCTGCCTAAAGTATTTATCCATAGATAAAGTTGCATGGAGTTGGATGTGATGTATTATCACAATTAACTAACAAAAAGCGGAGAGTTGGGATAAATGGGTGTTTCTATGGTTGGCAGTCAGTAGTGAGCAAAGTGCTGCAGGGGCTGGGGCTGGTCCCATAATGTTTACCATCAACCTTTGTAGCTGTCCAGTATGTCATACCATAGAAAATAGAACATTACATCACAGTACAAGCCCTTCGGCCCATTGTGTTCTGTTAACTTTATAACCTACTCTAAGATCAATCTAACCATTCCCTCCTACATAGGCTTCCATTTCTCTACCATCATGTGCCTATCTAAAAGTTTCTTAAATGGCCCTTATGTATTTGCTCTTAACACCAAGTCTGTAAGGACTTTTCATGCACCCAGTATGCTCTCTATAAAAAAAACTTAACTCTGACATTCCCCGCTTCCTCTGATTTTCTCTTTTCACTATAAAATCATGTCTCCTGTTATTAACTATTTCTGCTGTGGGAAAAAGTCTTAGGCTATCCACTTGATCTTTATCATCTTATATTTCTATCAAGTCAACCTTCATCCTTCTTCGTTCTGAAGAAAAAGCCCTAGTTCACTTAAACTCCACTCATAAGACATACTCTCTAATCCAGGCAGTACAAACTAGATACAGTTTAGCAATGATGCAAGTATGCTTATGCTGAAAGAGAAGGAAGTTCTTCTGTTTGACCGAAGACCAGAGATGTAGATTGTGTAGCATTGTGAACTTCTTGATGGTTGAGGAAATGAGAAATCTACATTCATGTAATGCTGAAGTACCACAACGTCTATCAATCCCTAAACTTTCAAGAAAATGCACCTCTGCCAACCAAGAGTCACTGTGATCAATGCCATGGTCATGGAAAATGTGCCTAATGCGTACACAGGCATCCTGACATGCCTACCATATTTCATCTGCCATTCCTGGTAGCTAGTTCTTCAGGAAACAAAGTCACCCCCTGTTTCTTTGACTGTTTACTTTCAAGATTGATCCTTTGGTCCTGCAGCGGTGGTCAAGGAATACCCAGTGGAGAGTGTATTCAAAATCTGCAAGTGAAATTTTACTCTGCAGATTTTGTATCAGTCACCAGGCTGGATATCACACTTCTTTGTCATCCGATTCAATATGTCATCAAATGTGGAGGGCATTATGACTGATTGCAACACCATCTGGTATGGAGGTTCCAATATACACAATAAATTGAAAGAGGCTGCAGAGGTTGAGACTCAGCCAACTCCATCACAAACACAACACTCCCCACTACCAAGGACATATTTGAGAGGTGGTGCCTCAATAAAGTGGCATCCATCTTTGAGGACCTTCACCATCCAGAGCCTGTCCATCCATCCATCAACCTTTTAGGAACAGCTTCATCCTCTGTATTATCAGATTTTCTGAACAGTCCATGAATCCTTCAGTATTACCTTACTATTTGTTTTTTACACTATTTATTTATTTTTATAATGTAGTAATGTTTCACTGTGAATTCATGTCATATTGCAATATTAAAGGCATAAAGAAATTTGGAAGTGGTATCATGAACTGTTGTTCACTGTTGAAGAGAAAAACACAGCTGCATTAATTCATGGTTTCAAGTGGATGATGAAGTGGATTATCACAATTGAGACAAGATAAACTGGGAGAACATTCCATTTGTCACGTACAGCCGCTAAAAGTTCCTGGGTATCAACATCTCAGAGGATCTATCTTGGACCCAATACATTGATATGATTTTGAAGAAGGCTCATTTGCAGTTCTACTTCATTTTGGAGTTTGAGGAGATTTAGTATGTCACAAAAGACTTGAAAATTTATACAGATGTACAGTGGAGAGCATTCTGACTGGTTGCATCACTGGCTGGTAAGAAAGTTCCAATGCACATGATCGAAAGAGACTGCAAAGAGTTGTAGGTTGAACAAATCCAACACAAACACATCCCTCTCCACCAACAAGGACATCATCAAGAAGTGGTGCCTCAAAAAAGTGACATCATCATCAAGGGAATCTCACCATCCAGGCTTGCATAGACAGAAAGACACAAATTCCAATTATCTACATAGAATGACAAAACTTTGTTTATTAGGACAAAATAGCAAACATTAGAACACTTATCTACGCATGTGTGGACTACTCTTACCACAGCACAACTCCAACTTGGTTTGCGGTACTGTTCATTGGTAAAGTCTTGAAAAACTACCCTCAAGCTCCTGGCCACTCTAATTTTATACCTTTTCCACTCATATGAAGTGCTGCAGTAAATAAACATATCACCAGCTCAAATCACCAAATTAGAACCAATTTTCACCTATCACCAATAGACAATAGACAATAGAAAATAGACAATAAACAGTAGGTGCAGGAGTAGGCCATTCAGCCCTTCTAGCCAGCACCGCCATTCACTGTGATCATGGCTGATTCATACACAATCATTACCCCGTTCCTGCCTTCTCCCCATATCCCTTGACCCCGCTATCTATAAGAGCTCTATCTAACTCTCTCTTGAATGTATCCAGAGACTTGGCCTCCACAGCCTTCTGGGGCAGAGCATTCCACATATCCACCACTCTCTGGGTGAAAAAGTTTTTCCGCATCCCTGTTCTAAATGGCCTACCCCTTATTCTTAAACTGTGGCCTCTAGTTCTGGACTCGCCCATCAACGGGAACATGCTTCCTGCCTCCAGTGTATCCAATCCCTTAATAATCTTATATGTTTCAATCAGATCCCCTCTCATCCTTCTAAATTCCAGTGTATACAAGCCCAGTCGCTCCAATCTTTCAACATATGACAGTCCTAGCATTCCAGGAATTAACCTCGTGTACCTACGCTGCACTCCCTCAATAGCAAGAATGTCCTTCCTCAAACTTGGAGACCAAAACTGCACACAATACTCCAGGTGGGGTCTCAACAGGGCCCTGTACAGCTGCAGAAGGACCTCTGTACTCCTATACTCAATTTCTCTTGTTATAAAAGCCAGCATGCCATTAGCTTTCTTCACTGCCTGCTGTACCTGCATGCTTTCTTTCATTGACTGATGTACATGAACACCTAGATCTCGTTGTACTTCCCCTTTTCTTAAACTTGACTCCATTTAGATAGTAATCTGCCTTCCTGTTCTTGCCACCAAAGTGGATAACCTCACATTTATCCACATTAAACTGCATCTGCCATACATTTGCCCACTCACCCAGCTTGTCCATGTCACCCTGCATTCTCATAACACTT
Source organism: Hypanus sabinus (assembly GCF_030144855.1). NCBI lineage: Eukaryota > Metazoa > Chordata > Chondrichthyes > Myliobatiformes > Dasyatidae > Hypanus > Hypanus sabinus. Next base: position 26,302,666 of record NC_082726.1, on the reverse strand, counting down.
CACTCTTCACAAGCCCCACGCCCGTATTCACCTATACGTCATGTTCCCCCTGTTGTTTCCACAGTAGTATTGTATTCTCATGGTTTATTCCTATAGTAGTAATTAAAGCTCCTGGTTACGTTCAAGGCCACAGTGGTGCTAAGACATTTGATAAGCACAAAGATTAACCTTTGACAATGACGTTATTACCATTGGGGAGGAGATACAGGAGCTTCCCACTGACACTCAAAGTATTAAGAACAACTCCTTCTCCGCTGCCATCAGATTTCTGAATGCTCTATGAACCCAGGAACACCTTCTTGAAATTTTTGTTTTGCACCGCTTATATAATTTTGGAACTTAGAGTATTTTTTGCATCTTTAACTGTACTGCTGTCACAAATCAACAAATTTCACAACATATGTCAGTGATAATAAACCTGATTCTGATTAATTATGAGGCATTATAATGGTTCGGCTCAGAAAATGATCTCAATCTCTATCATCCTGGTTTCAATCCAGACCTCAAAATGATATCTGAGTAGTTTGCATTGTCTCTCTGTGACCACATGGTTTCTTCCAGGTGCTCTGGTTTTCTCCCACATCCCAAGTACAGTTAGAAGGTAAAATGGCCTCTGTAGATTGTAGGGGAGTGATAGAATCTGGAAAAAGTTGATGGATATACAGCTAATATAAAATGGGCTTTGAGCAGGATTAGTTTAAATGGGTATTTGATAATGACTCGATGGGCCAAAGGAGCTGTTTCAGTGGTCTATGTTGACTATATGGCCATAGCATTGAGTCATAGAGCACTCCAGTCCAGTAACAGTCCCTTTGGCCTATCTAGTCCATGATGAACTGTTATTTTGCCTAGTCCCATTGACCCATACCCTTCCCATCCATGTATTTATTCAAACTTCTCTAAATGTTACAGTCAAACCCAAATCCACCATTACACACTCGCACCACTATCTGAATGCAGAAGTTAGGCTCAGGTTCCTCTTAAGTATTTCATCTTTGACCCTTACCCTGTGATCTCTAGTTCTAATCTCACCCAATCTCAGTGAAAAAGCTTGTTTGCATTTAACCTATGTACTGTTTATCCCCAATAATTTTGTATAATTCTATCAAATTTTCACTCATTCTCCTGATACTCCAAGGAATAAAATCCTAACCTATTCAACTTTTCCCTATAACTCAGGTCCACATTGCTATAAGAAAGCAAAGTTGGATGAAGGAGTGGTATTTCATTTAGAATGGGTGAGACAGAGTTCTTTGCTTCCTCTAAATGCAAAATTGGAGAAATAAATGAAGCAGGAAAAGGTTCAAAGATATATAGAAGACCAGGGCATTAGTATTTGTTTTGGTCAGTCAAGAGGATCATGATTTGCTAAATGGGCTCTTTCCATGCATGTAAACTTATATCAATAACTCCCAACTGCGACATTAAGGGGCATTCAAGATTCTTTGTGGGGGGGGGGGTGGTAAGTGGCACCCTAACTTGAGGCTCAAGGCCTGACCGACCATGTCAACTCGCTGCCATCATCAACATCCAATAGGCATTCCCAGTATGTGTTAATTTGTTAATTTTAATTTAGCCCCGTTAATGATGGATAAATATGTACGGTGTGATCTCTGAGTCTGAAAGCAGTGAAGCCTTGCTTTCTCATGCTGCCAAGAAACAGAAACTACAGAAAGTGTATCAGTACAATGTTACATACCTGGAGTATGGTTTTATTCTGTTCCTATCAGATCAGCAACACACCATGTGCCATATTTGTAATACTGTACTATTTAATGAAACCACAAAACCATCAAGATTGCAGGAACAATTCCGTAAAAGACACCCTGAAAAGGCTACTTATGGTATTACTAAGCTCCAGAAGTTGAAAGAAGCATTTGAGAAGTGTTGCACACTCGAATCATTTGCCAAGAAACCTGAAACTGACTTTGAGAGTGGTCTCATTGCTTCTTATAACATTTCCAAAATAATAGCAAAGTGTGGAAAATCTCATATAATTGGTGAAAGATTAATAATGCCTGCTGTATCAGAAGTGCTCACAACTGTTTTCAAAATGGATACCAGAATTTTAAAATCAATTCCTCTGAGTAATAACTCTGTCGCTCATCTTATTGATGATATGAGCGAAGACACTGAATATCAACCATGTATATAGCTACAAAAAACAGAATTGGGGATACAACTAGATGAGTCAACTGTATGAGACAATGAAACATTGCTATTGGCACATGTATGTCTTGTCAAAAATGGAAAAGTTTATGAAGAGATTCGCTTTTGTAAAAAGTTAAAAAACAAATAACAACAATGTATCATTCTACGACAAGCTCAAAATGTATATTGAGGATAAAAGTATTCTGATTCGGAACATGGTTTCTTGTGCAGCACATGGGGCACCATATATGACAGGTCACTATGCTGGTTTTGTGGCATTCTCAGGCAGTGACACTTTTTAAGCATAACTCTTGTAATATTTGCTATCAATAAAATTAAGGCTCATCTATTAAATAGCAGAATATTTCATATTATTAAATATCAGAATATTGTTATGCCAAGATAACAATGAAGACTTTGAACACTTGCTTCTTCACACTGAAGACTGCTGCTTAAAACATTTTTGACACTGTGTTTGAATTTTTGCTTAAAGTTGACAAGAGCTTGGGAAACAAGATTGAACTTCTACATGGAGAGGCAGCATACCTAGCTGATCTGTACGACAAAATGAACAGTCTAAATATGAAACTGCAGGGTGAGAATTTCAATTTAATGCAGGCAAAAAGTGCAGAGTTCACTTTTATCGGAAAATTGGAAAATATAGCAAAACATTGGGAGAAGAACGTTCTCAGTTTTCCTGCGTGGAAAGATGGTGATTTCACAGATGGTGATTTGCAAGAGGACTGCTTACACCTGCAGTCACTGATGAAGGATTTCCAGAATTTACTCAAGGATTTGAACAATCTGGAAATTCTATACTGGGTAATTAACCCTTTCCTTTCCAAGGTGAAAGAACAGGAAGAGAGCTTGCAAGAAAAAATATCAAAATTCAGAAACATGAAGAAGCAAAAATGTTTTTCAAAACTGTTGGCTCTTGTGGTATGTGGCTACACTGTCATACAACGTTTCCTAGTCTTTGGAGAAGAGCCAACCAACTCACTTCCATTCTCCCACCTTGTTGAAAAAGACTTCAGTGCAATGAACCACATACTCAGAAATACAGAAACCACTTGGACATTATTATGTGTGGGGACTTAAGGCTTTTCTGTCACAACTTGAACCAGATATTTTAACTCTTGCTAAAAACCATCAACTCAAGGATCACATTGATATCAAAGCTGCTGTACAGCACACAGGTACTGTGCAAACGCATTTTAAAGACAAATAATGGTTTAAAGCAGAATCGTTTTTCTCATGTTAGCATATGGTAGACATGCTTTTACACTATGGAATGTATATTGTGCCTAAGAGAGGTGTAGGCAAGTATGAAGGTGCTTTCGGGGGGCGTTGGCAAATATGAGAGTGCTTTAGGGGGCCGTTGAGCTAAAAAAAGTTAGGGAACCACTGACATATATGATCCAACTAGATAGTATTTGGTTATTGCTTTAGGGTGTGATCACATTTGCTTTTGTGTCTTATTTGTGTCCTATGCATTTTGGGGAGGGAACCTATTCATAATCATTTATTTAGGGTTGTCACTACCGTGAGGTAGGATGAGTGAGTTTCTAATATCTGTAAAATGGTACCTCAGTAGCTTCGGGAGAAATGGATAGAAAAGTGTGGCAATAAAACTTTAGAGAATTCATGGATCCAACTTTGATAAGAAATAGAGCAAGTTTCGTGAGCCACTTACATTTATCCTAAATATGAGTCTCCTGGATGTGCAAGTACTGAATTTATTAGTGTTCTCCTGACTCGACCTACAGTTGGATTCTATATGAAATACAACTCACGAGACTCCATGGTACTTATAACTGGGGAGTCTTCCACAGAACCAATGTTAGGTAATTAATTGTATTTGAAGGATCTTTAAGACTTAATATTTTTATTTGATATGTTGATATCCTTTGAAAGATGGGTGAGTTGAGGGTATAATTTCAGCATATTTCAACACTACTACCAGCAGTTTTCTATATCAGGCATGTTCTAGTCCAGGCATGGGCAAACTACGGCCCGCGGGCCATATGCGGCCCATTAAGCTTTTTAATCCGGCCCGCAGAACTTGATGAAATTATATTAATAAACCTTGTTAACGTTTTTTCCCCGCAATTCTGGCGTTTTCCCAATAGATGACACACTCTATATACATTTGTGGTGACCCATTTCCTGGCACATCCGAACCGGCTCACAATTAGCCAGCGTTCCAGCTAAGGGAGATAGCCTGTGGAGATTTGCGAGCACAGAGCTTTGGAGCCTCTGCGCCACGGTGGGGGGGGGGGGGGGGCAGGTTGAGGGAGGCTTAAAAGTGAGGCTGGGGATTTCGAATAAAGTTTTTTTCTTCGTCTGCAGTTACCGACTCCATGTCGTAATTTTAGCGCTGCATGTAGCACACCGCTACACATTGACCTTTGTTGAGGTGCAGCGTATTACTCCACATTTGCGCTTTACTCTTTGTTCGGCTCGACCTATTTGTGTGAACAGGCGTTCAGCGTCATGAACATCAACAAAGCCAGCCACAGAACCAAGTTAACTGACCAACACCTCAGATCCATCCTGAGAATCGCCACAACAAAACTAAATCCAGACTTTGATGCGCTGGCTAAAAAGGGAGACCAACAACACTGTTCCCACTGAAATTAAAAATAAGTTTCTTCGTTGTGTTATGTAAAAAATGCATTTGAAAATATCTTTTTCAATAAGCCTTACATGTTACATGTCACTTCTGTTAAGTGATGGACATGAGTAGTGCGCAGGTGCACGTATGTTCTCAAAATAAAAAATGCGCTCCAGATCAAATAACGCGCTCCGTATACTGGCGCGCTGTCACTGTTCTGTCTTTGTGCTGGTCGTTGTTGAGCTTTGGCACAGGGGACAATTGAATAAGAAGGAGCAGGACAAGTAGACCTGCATCTCCTACCGTTTTTGAAATAAAGACAGTCAGGAGGAGAGTGATGATGATAATATCTTGAAGGATAACAGAATTTTCAGTGCTTTAAAATAATAACTGTTACTATTAAAAAAAGCTGTATTTTATTCATTTAATTTTCAGTGTTTTAAAAGTCATTTCAATAAATAGCTAAATACCATGGGACTTCAAAGACAGATATTTTGTTGTAATGCATTTGTTCATTTTCAATTGAAATTAAAGCACATGTTTTCTACATATCCCATGATATTTTATTTTCTCTTATGAGGTGTATTACCAAAACACTCCGTCCATCTGCTCCTGGTCCGGCCCCCCTATCAAATTTTAGAAACCTTTGTGGCCCACAAGTCAAAAAGTTTGCCCACCCCTGTTCTAGTCTGTATCCACATGTGACCAAACTGCATTGTATGGGGCTTTGATACTACGCAGGGACTTGCTGAACAAACTTGGATACTTCTGTCCAGCAATTTCATCCTTCAGCATACAGCTCAGGGTATATAGATAGTGATTAATTTTCTGTGAATGTTTAAGTCATTTAGCTTAGATTATGGCTCATCACCTCCACCTTGTGATTATGGTTTGTAACTGCATCCATGCACTCTGATATTAAAATGATTTACTTTTGAAAATCAAGTAAAATGCAGATGCTGGAAATTTGAAATAAAAACATAAATGAAGCAGCATCTGCTAAAAGAGAACCAAAGTTTACATTTCAGCTCAAAGTTCCTTTGTCAGATCTAGGTGAAACAAAAGTTGAATAGCTCCAACTTCAACAGAGAGTTCAATGTTTAGCAGATCACTGTGGAAGTCTCTGGGCTTTTAATTGATCTTGGTCTTTAACCTATAATCTGTGGAAGCTTATAATGGCCACAAATAGCATTGACCATTTGATTGGAGAAATGCTAAAATTATTTCACAGTTCCTTCTTAGGATGTAAAAGACAATTAACATTGACAATTGCCTGAAGACATTAAGGCAGAAAGAAGAAATTTATCCATCTGGCAAAACTCAGGAGTGGGGTGATGTAAGCTGTCATTGGTTGGGTCCAGTTGGGTTTCTTGTTGGCTAGTTTGGTAAGACTCAACTGGTTTGGAGAGGCAAACAGCTAAGACCTCAACATGTTGTTTGCACAACTGCCATTGAGAAGAGGTAAAGGAGTCTTGGGTCCCACACCACCAGGGACAGTCATTGCTCTTCAACTGTCAGGCTCCTGAACCAGCGTGGATAACTTCACGCACCACAACATTGAACTGATTCCACAACCAATGGACTCACTTTCAAGGACTCTACAACTCATGTTCTCAGTGTTAAGTAATTAACTGTTTTTTTTGTATGTAACACCCAGGAAAAGGTTTCAATGCTAATGTAATGGTCTTTCTGTAGAAGCACTGCTAATGTAATGGTTTTTCTATAGCAGCAGTGTTTCGGTTATGGCTAGAGATTATGGGGGCTTTGGAAAGTGCACTGTCCAATGAAGGGCATGTTTTTTTCTTGTTGTCTGCCCGAGACTGAGATGGTCTGGGTCTTTTGTTTGGCTAAAGATGAAGAGAGAAGATGCTAGAAAGGAGAGGTCGTAGACACCTGGACAGAGTGAGGTTGGGAGTCGACGAAGCCCACAGGAAAACGATGGAGGACCAATGGAAGGGAAACTGTGAGATCCAACAATGTGCACATTAGACTGTTTCATTAAAATGGGCCATTTTCTTTTTGTTTTACCTTACTAACCTTTTAGTCAAATTAAGAATTATAAGGCTACATCATTCATTTGCATATGGAGTACTGTCTGTTATTTTGTGGTACAGATTTGGAATGGGGTAACACATCACGCAGCATTCACACAAACAGGAGGTTTTGCACCTCAATCTCATATGTTTGATGGGGCCAGAGGTTGTCTTCCCTTGGCTTAAGCAGCCATCAGAACCTTAGGGTTACATGTATTTGCGCTTTGTCTCCTTTTACACTTTGATTCTATGTCAGTCGTTGTATATAGTTTTTCATTGATTCTATTGTTTTTTTTTATTCTATTGTGAATGCCTGTAAGAAAATGAATCTCAGAGTGGTTTATCATGACATATATATGTACTTTGTTAATAAATTTACTTTGAACTTTGACATGTGCTTATGCAGTTTCTGAGATCAAACAGCATTGCAGGCTCTCTTCTTTCCCTGGGGCTTTTACATGTGGTGTTCTTGCATTGTGACAGCAGTGATATGAGTAACACACCCAACTTGGCTTGCATAAAGTAACACTACAGAACCCTCACAATTTTTAATTATCAAAATCCTGCTAATAATGATGAGAACACATTCCACCCATTAAACCAACCGGTCTCTGTGGAACCTGCTTCAGGCAAAACTACATTGACAGAGAAGGGTGACGGCATAATTGCTAGCGGTTGATACGATAGCAGAGAACTTGTGTACCTAGATTATAAGAGGCTGGTGCAGGAAAGGTTCTGCAATTTGTTTTGCATTGTGAATGCAGAACAAATCACTAATTTCCATTTGTAAAGTGCTAATTTACTACATTCTCTTGAATTCTAGTGGACATTTTTTTTAAGGTGCAATGTTATTGGGGCTAAGTAAAGATCATGACTCATGATGAAACTTCGACTGCTTTTTTACCAAGTGTATGGTTTACATGGGTAATTAACTTACAAATAACTAAATACCAGCTCAAAGTAAAATTTTAATCATTGAATTAACTGTCATTATGAACCATACATGAGAAATAAATCCTTAACAGCATGGAAGTGTGTTTTAGCTACATTATTTAGCAGGACCATTGGTTGTATTTTGTACTATGGATGCTTTTGGACTAAGCCAATAGGCCCGATCTCATTGGACCCTATCCCGTGCCTATCATTATACTCGGCATTTGTGGCAATGTGGCCTCTACATCCCATCAGTTACACTGCTGCATTCTTTAGTGAAGCAGCAGCCGATGACAGTCAAAGTGCAACATAAATTAGATGTCCCCACCTCTGCACTAGCCCAAACTGGGCTGGAGGCACAGAAGCCTAAAGTCCCACACCAGCAGGTATTGCCCTTCAACCATTTGGTTTGTGAACAAATCGGCACAACCCCAATTGCTATTATTTAGCAATAATATGACCACATTGATCAATTTACACTAAATAGACTTTTATAAATTTCTTGTAGAACTTGTGTACATACTTAATTTGTGATCTTGTCATAAATGCCACTTATAAGATGCTATGTGTCTGTGATGCTCCTGCAACTAAGTTTCTCATTGCCCCTGTGCATACTTGTACAGCTTGCATATGACAATAAACTCGACTTTGACTTTGTTATTCTGTCAAGAGCCTTTTTTTACCTCTACTGTTGATCAGAAACATTTAGAAGAAAGAAAAACATTTATCTTTCTCTAATTAAGAAATATTGATAAAAATATAAGACTTTCTGTAATTTATTTCCTTTGTTTCATGCATTGTTCAGGATCTGGACCTCACTGGTGAGGAAAACATTTATTATTCAGGCCAATTACTCATGGCCCATGTTCTTGAACCACTACAGAGAAGAAAGTGCTCCCATATTTCTGTTGAAAGGGAGTTTCTGAATTTAGATGCAATGACAATGAAGAACTGGGGCTATAGTTTCAAATCAGGGTTGTGTGTGAAATGAAGAGAAACTGCAAGCGGCCTAAAGTTTTCCTTATCTTTTTTGATGACAGATCATGAGTTTTTGAGGCGATGTCAAAGTAACCAAGGGCAGTAACTGCAGTGAATTTTGTTTAAGGTGCACAATTCAACCACATGATTTGGGTGAGGGAGTTGTATTGTAGTGAACTGACTGCTGATCAAATGGCCTTTTTTACCTTGAGTGGTGCTGAGCTTCTTGAGAGTTGGTAGATTTGCATTCATCCAGGTAAGAGAAAAATATCCCATCACATTCCTAACTTCTACCTTATAAGTGGCTGAATGTCTTTGGAATGTCAAGGCATGAGTCACCTGCCACATATCCAGCCTGCTCTTGCAGCTGTGCTATTCATATGGTTAGTAAATAAGTTTCTGGTCAAAGGATATAGATAGTGGAGAAATTAGAAATAGTAAAATTAAGGTTGAGGGTGGGTCATTAGATTCTTCCTTGCTTTAGAAGTTCATTACCTGTCACTTCTATGCCATGAATGAAAACATAAAATGCACTGCAGATGCTGGGGTCAAAGCAACATGCACAACATGCTGGAGGAACGCAGCAGTTGGGCAGCATCTGTGGAAACGAGCAGTCAACGTTTCGGGCCAAGACCCTTCATCAGGACAGTCAGGCTTCCTCTTCCTCTTCAGTCCTGACAAAGGGTCTCGGCCTGAAATGTTGACAGCTTGTTTCCATGGATGCTGCCCAACCTGCTGAGTTCCTCCAGCGTGTTGTGCATGATGCTATGAATAAAGTTGTGAATGGTATTGAACATTGTACATTTTAATTTTATAATGGAAGGAAAGTCAGTGATGAAGTAGTTAAAGACTAGGACACTGCACTTTCTGTAGTGAAGTCCTAAGGTTGGAATGATTGTGCAAGGAATGAATCAAGCCATTGATCTATTTTATACTGGATGCTCACTGACTTAAGCTACATGAACCCTTTCATCTCACACTTGGTCAAATGTTGCTTTAATGTCAAAGGTACGTTCATTTCCCAGCAGGCAGTTTATTTGCACATTTCATACTACCTTCATTCTATACACCTGCACAAAACAGTACACCTAGTGGAGTGTGATGAGTCATGGACAGAGGTTGGACAAGCCAGGACTTGGTTGGTGTGTAGAAGATCGAGGGATAGCAGAGAGGAGGTAGAGTAGTTTGTAAAGTGCTGCAAGCACAACAACTTGAGTCTCAACGTGGGCAAGAGTAATGAGATGATTGGGGACATAAGAGATAAAAGCTAACTCACTCCTCTCACTGTTCATAAATTGCTCCTTTATGGAGATAGCTGGAGTATCAAATATCTGAGGAGTACATGTAACAGACAACCTCACCTGGTCCCTCAACACCAGTCAAGAAAGCACAGCAGTGTCTCCACTTCCTGAGAAAATTGAGGCAAGCAAGTCACCCCCCCCCCAACACCATTGTAACCCATTTTTACAGGAGCACTGATGAGAGTGTCTGAATGTCCTGATTCACTGCATCACCATCTGGTACAGGAATCGCAAGGCATCCTACTACAAGTCCTTACCAATAGTTGAAATGCCTGCTGAGGGGAACATTGGGGTCCTTCTTCCACCCATCTGAGATATTTATCAGGAGTGCTGCATACATGGAGCCCTTAGCATTGTCAAGAATCTCACCTATGCATCCCACAATCTCTTTGACTTATTACCAAAAGGCAGCGCATATTGTAGTATTAGGAAAAGGATGGGAAGCAGCTTCTTCCCTCAGGCCATCAGATGACTAAACTACCACCACCCAGGTTTCATCATTTATGAAGTGCCAAAAATGTTATGCTGTTTACTTTTTAAATTTGAGTTGTAAATGCACTGATGCTAAATGTCAATCTTCTGAAATATATGTTAATACTTGTTAACTTATTTGCTGTAACATTACTGTATGTGTTGTGCATGAGTCATATGTACTGTGTTTTGCACCTTGGTCTAGAGAAATGTTGTTTCAGTTGACTGTACACATGTTGGAGACCAAAAAACATGAACTTGAACTTATTGAGGTTTTTAAAATCATGAAGGATTTAAATAGGATGAATACACACACAATTTTTATCATCCTGGGAAAATGGAATCAAAACCTGGAGGCAGAGCGCTCTGTCCTCAGTAAGGGCCTCACCTTTATCCCCCTTCGCCCACACCTCAGCGAGTTCCGCGTACGCCATGACGCTGAACTCTTCTTCCGCCGGCTCCATCTCTGAGCTTAATTCTTTGGCAAGGACTCTCCTACCCCCACCGATGACCCCTTCTCCCATCTTCAACTCTCCTCCTCTTCATGGACACCACGCTCTGGTCTTCTGCCTGCTCTGGATCTCTTTATTGCTAATTGCCGACGGGACATCAACCGTCTCGACTTCACCACACCCTGTTCCAATTCCAACCTCACTCCTTCCGAACGCTCTGCTCTCCACTCCCTCCGCACCAATCCCAACCTCACTATAAAACTTGCTGATAAGTGGGGAGCTGTTGTTGTCTGGCATACTGACCTCTACCTGGCTGAGGCACAGCCACAACTCTCTGATACCTCCTCTTATTTCTCCCTTGATCATGACCCCACTAAGGAGCACCAGGCCACTGTCTCCTATACCATCACCAACCTTATCAGTTCTGGGGATCTCCCATCCACTGCCACCAACCTCATAGTTCCCACACCCCGCACTTCCCGTTTCTACCTCTTACCCAAGATCCACAAACCTACCTGTCCAGGTAGACCTATTGTCTCAGCTTGCTCTTGCCCCACCAAACTCATTTCTGCATACCTTGACACTGTTTTATCCCCCCTTGTTCAATCTCTTCCCACCTATGTTCGTGACACTTCTCACGCTTTGAATTTTTTCAATGATTTTAAGTTCCCTGGCCCCCACCACCTTATTTTCACCATGGACGTCCAGTCCCTATATACCTCCATCCCCCACCAGAACAGTCTCAAAGCTCTTCGCTTCTTTTTGGATTCCAGACCTAACCAATTCCCTCCTACCACCACTCTCCTCTGCCTAGCGGAATTAGTTCTTACTCTCAATAATTTCTCTTTTGGCTCCTCCCACCTCCTCCAAACCAAGGGTGTAGCCATGGGCACCCGCATGGGTCCCAGTTATGCCTGCCTTTTTGTTGGCTTTGTAAAACAGTCCATGTTCCAAGTCTATACAGGTATCCGTCCCCCTCTTTTCCTTCGCTACATCGACAACTGCATTGGCGCTGCCTCCTGCACGCATGCTGAGCTCGTTGACTTCATTAACTTTGCCTCCAACTTTCATCCTACCCTCAAATTTACCTGGTCCATTTCCAACACCTCTGTCCCCTTTCTTGATCTTTCTGCTCTTTCTGTCTCCATCTCTGGAGACGGCCTATCTACTGATATCTACTATAAGCCTATAGACTGTCACAGCTACCTGGACTATTCCTCTCCCACCCTGTCTCTTGCAAAAATGCTATCCCCTTCTCACAGTTCCTCCATCTCCGCCACATCTGCTCTCAGGATGAGGCTTTTCATTCCAGGATGAAGGAGATGTCTTCCTTTCTTAATCAAAGGGGCTTCCCTTCTTCCACCATCAACTCTGCTGTCAAACGCATCTCTCCCATTTCCCGCACATCTGCTCTCACCCCGTCTGCCCGCCACCCCACTCGGGAAAGGGTTCCCCTTGTCCTCACCTACCAACCAACCATCCTCCAGGTCCAACGTATAATTCTCTGTAACTTCTGCCACCTCCAACGGGATCCCACTACCAAGCACAACTTTCCCTCCCCCCCCTTTCTGCTTTCCACAGGGATCACTACCTAGGCGACTCCCTTTTCTACTCATCCCCCCCCCCCCCATCCTTTCCCACCGATCTCCCTCCTGGCACTTATCCTTGTAAGCAGAACAAGTGCTACACCTGCCCTTACACTTCCTCCCTCATCACCATTCAGGACCCCAGGCAGTCCTTCCAGATGAGGCGACACTTCACCTGTGAGTCGGTTGGTGTGGTAAACTGTGTCCAGTGCTCCCGGTGTGGCCTTTTATATATTGGTGAGACTCAATGCAGACTGGGAGACTGTTTCGCTGAACACCTATGCTCAGTCCGCCAGAGAAAGCAGGATTTCCCAGTGGCCACACATTTTAATTCCACGTCCCATTCCCATTCTGATATGTCTATCCATGGCATCCTCTACTATCAAGATGAAGCCACACTCAGGTTGGAGGAACGACACCTTATATACTGGCTGGGTAGCCTCCAACCTGATGGCATGAACACTGACTTCTCTAACTTCTGTTAATGCCCCCCTCCCCTTCATACCCCATCCCTGACATATTTAGTTGTTTGTTTTTTTTCTCTCTCTGCCCATCACTCTGCCTGTTCTCCATCTCCCTCTGGTGCTACCCCCCTTTCTTTCTCCCGAGGCCTCCCGTCCCATGATCCTTTCCCTTCTCCAGCTCTGTATCACTTTCGCCAATCACCTTTCCAGCTCTTAGCTTTATCCCACCCCCTCCGGTCTTCTCCTATCATTTTGCATTTCACACTCCCCCCACTACTTTCAAATTTCTTAGTCTCTCTCCTTTCAGTTAGTCCTGAAGCAGGGTCTCAGCACGAAACGTCGATAGTGTGTCTCCTTATAGATGCTGCCTGGCCTGCTGTGTTCCACCAGCATTTTATGTGTGTTGTTTGAATTTCCAGCATCTGCAGATTTCCTCATGTTTGGACGTAATGTGAGGAGGGACCTGGGAGGTAACTCCATACAGAGGGTGGTGCATTCCCAACGAAAAGACTTCATAGTCAGGATGTACAACCACTCCTCCCTCCACATCATCTTTAACACAGGTGTCCCCACAGATCTGTATGCTGAGCCAATCGCTGTACACTCTGCTCACACATGACTGCATGGCCAAACACCTGAGCAATCACATCATATAGTTTGCAAATGACATGACAGTGGTGGGAGTCCTCACCAACAACAAAGAAACGGCCTACAGAGAGGAGATGGAAGAGCTCAAAACCTGGTGCCAGGCAAATAACCTGATGTCAACAAGACAAAGGAGGTGGTTTTTGACTTCAAGAGAACTCAAACAACCCACACCCCCCTTTATATCGGTGACACAGCCAATGGAAACTACAAGCAGTTTCAAACTCCTGGGAATGCACATCACACAAAACATCTTGTAGTCCCAGAACACACCCTACACAATCAGGTTAGCTCACAGATATCTCTATTTTTTTTGGAGGAGGCTGAAGAGAGCTGGACTTTACTCAACTATACTCACAACATTCTACAGATGTGCAATAGACAGTATCCTAATAAGCTGCATTAGTGCTTGGTAAGGAAACTGCTCTGCAGCGGATAGGAAATCTCTACAATGAGCAGCCAAAACTACCCAATGCATCACTGGCACCAGTCTATCCACCATCAAAGACACATTGTGTTCAAAAAAGACCAGTAACATCATGAAGGATCTCACCCACCTTGCTGATGGACTGTTTGTCTCACTCCCACCAGGCTTTGTAGCATCCATGCCAAAACTACTAAACTCAAAATCCGTTACTTTCCCCAAGCAGTAAGGCTGCTTAACACCTCTACCCACCAACTCCACCACTATTTTATTATTTCCTGTCAGTCACCTTATGTAGAGCCTAGTGTAAACTTTATGGACATACAGGTGTCTTCCCCCCCCAACCCCCCGACAAAGGTAGAACACTTCTATGAAACCTTTCTTAAGCCGAAATGGCGTAAAGCGAAGAGCCATTAATTTATACGGGAAAAAATTTCGTAAAAGCGAAAATCCTCTTTGTAATGTGAAAAGTTTACTAATGTAGGTCTTTTGTAAAAGCGAAATGGCGTAAAGTGAATATTCGTAAAGCAGGGGACACCTGTACAATGAATCTATATACATAAGTTATCTTATTATTTATATCTATTTTATTTTATTGCTTTTGTGTTCTTTATCATTTATGCTTGTTTTGTGCTGCATCAGATCTGAAGTCACAATTATTCTGTTCTCCTTTACACTTGTGTTCAGGAAATTAGATTACACTATCATGAATCTTGAATAGATGGATTTAGCTGTCAGAGAAGTGGTTGAGGTAGATACAATAACAAAATTAAAGAGGCAAGGAGTGGGTACATGGATGGGAAAGGTTTAGAGTGATATGGCTAAATGGGAGTAGCCTCAGAGGGGCATATTGGTTGGTATGGTAACCCTGACTTGCCTCATACTTTTCCCCAGTTGCACATTTCTCAAAGGAGGCAATTTTACAAGTTTCCTTATTGGCTTGACTCGGTGTGGGGAACGTGTGACAGCCTCCTTAGAGTTCATAGATACCTTCCTACCTGGCCAAGTAATTATCCCGGTGGAGAGGGCTGAGGTTGCCATGGTGACCGACGAGTGACTGGTACTGATGCTGGCAGATCTCGCGGGAGGAGCAGGGAAGGTGCCTTTGTTCTCGCGAGAGTTGCCGCCACTGGAAAAGACGCCTCCGTTCAAGTCGGGCGCCGAGAGAGGCAGCGGGACAGCCCGCGGTAGAAGAGTCTGGATTAATAAGGAAGAGTAGGATGAAATAGCACAGCTCAGGGGCTGCGTTTCTTTCTCGCTTCCACCTCTCCTGAAACACCTACAAGCAGCAGCTTTACGGTAAGGTAGAGCCCCGTGATTGGGTCTGGCTAGCAACCGGCCTAGCAACCAGCACTGCAGGGAAGGTGCAGAAGTCCTATTGAGGGAAAGGACGTTATGCAATGCCGGCAAGCTGGATAGGACGACCAGGATAACCTTGCATTAACGCAGATTCGAATCACGGATGTGCACTAGGAGAGATTGAAATCAGATTTTTTTTAAACCACAGCATTTAAAGTTTGATGTGCAGGTGTCAGTCAATTTTATGCAATGTCGTTGAGGCCCAGTAGTTTTATTTCAGTTAAAATTAATTGGAAGGTAAACGTGCATATATTGCAAATCAAAAATGTGCTGTATAGTGAATGGAACTGGGGGGATTTATTGTATTGGAAATCACAGCACTGGAGAGTAAATTCGGTAAATTTTACATTGGTATGGGTAGAAGTCACAGCTTAAAGCAGATGACTGATAAGTGGTAAATTATGTAATATTAAACATTTCCTTGAAAGTTATTACTATCAATGTGGGTATAGATTAATTATATACAAGATTGGAATATGTAAATGAGAATTAACATTGCATTTGAGAATACTGGATTATAGCAGGGATTTATTGTAATGATAGCTTTGCTTGGTTTCAGTCTTAACAGAAGAAAGCATTGATAGAGCATTCATTCACATTTTGGTGTTGTGAATTGTCATATAACTGCATATATTATTATTTTCAGGTGCAAAATTGCATATTTTAACTGTCAAACTGGCATTTAAATCTGAGATGCTTGGAGCCCTGTGAAGCTCTAACATCATGATGTCATCTCAATCAGATGATTGATTTTTTAAAAACTGTAGTCTCATATTCAGTACTAGCTAGACTAACTGTTTTCTCCAGCTGATCTTGGCAAAATGTATTGACAATTCAAAGCAGTTCATGCAAAGCATCTAGGAAAGCAAAAGTTAGTAGTGATTGTTTAATTCTACTTTTCTCTCCACAAACTGGCTGACCTATTTTTTTTTCCAGTAGATTTTTCTTCAGTAAAGATATATAGTTAAATTTTTTGCTGAATAGAATAACATCAGCTATGATCAGAATGCTTTTGTGTTGTAATTTCCTCGTTGTATATTTCAAGTATATCGACTGCAGTTTCTGCAGCTTCAGTTCTCAGCTTGCTGAATTGGGAGAGTGAGATTGGTCATTAATGTACAACTGTGGCTCATCAGAGTGTCATTAGAATTCTGTAGGTTTTCCAGCTTGCTGGTTGCCTTTTGTTTCTTGTGCCTGAGTTGCAGGCAGGAAAAGTTAGCTGTGAAGTATGCTTTTTTCATGTTAAAACTATGCACAACATCTCTTGTTCTGCAGCATCAACCTCTCCCTGATCAATTAGCAGTTCAATATATAGGAATGCAAATTTCATACTTGAAGGTAAAATGTTTCTTTGGTTTCATGCTGGAGCAAATCATCACTGGTGCGGTTTGTACTTGCAGTGTTAATATGAGAATATGTCCATAAATAGCTAACTAATAACTATAATACAGCCAACTACTTTGTGAATTATTAATTTGTTGTATGTATTGCAGGCTATTTAATTCCTAAATAATCTCTAGCATTGTCCATGCTGAATGAAAAGAAGTACTTGTCTTAGACAATACAGGATTTGTCCAATATGATGGAGGAAGGGTGCAATTAGAAGTTCTTTGTCTTGAATGAATTTGTTTTGGTTGTAAGCTAAAGAAATGTTTGCTTTCTTCACAACTGTCATCAACAGGTAATAGCATGGAATGGCTTTGTTCAGTGCGGTTACTTTTGTACATTGCACTCCCCCCCCCCGAAATAGTTTGCCAAACACTTAATTTATCTTTTTAGAATTTAGCTTTACAGTCTGTCAGTCTTTTACAATCTGACTTTGTGAGTTGACTGGACTGATCCCACAATCCTAAAGGACTTGCTTTTCAAATGAGTCCATTTATTACTTATTATTACTATTATCTGCTTTTTTTGTATTTGCGGAATTTGTCTTTTGCACGCTAGTTATTTGTCCGTCTTTGCAATGTTTCATTGATTCTGTTCTGTTTCTTTGTATCTATTGTGAATGCCTGCAGGAAAATGTATCTCAGGGTAGTGTATGATGACATGTATGTACTTTGATAATAGATTTACTTTAAACTTGATGAATGATCCTTGTATTGCTTCTGTTCACTGTTTGTGATAAGTGCAGTAAATTACATTGAAAGCTGCTGCTTGTACATATAGAACCTCATGAATTGAATTTTATTCTTCATTTTATTCTGAGCAGCAATATGGTCATGTATTGGGCGGAACTGCAACTTTTAAGACTGATGAATAGGCGGGAGCATCAGAGGCAGCTCATATGAAATATGAAGTCATAATACTGAAGTTTTAATATCAGTCATAACAAATAAATTTTCTCCCCCTCTCCTCTTTCCATTCCCCATTCTGGTTCCTCTCTTCTCACCCACCCATCACTTCCTTAAGGTGCCCTCCCTCCTTCCTTTTCTTCCATATTCACTATCCTTGCCTACTGTGATTCCTTCTTCCACCTATTACCTCCCAGCTTCTCACTTCATGCTCCCCTCCATTTTCCCTTATCTGACTTCACCTATCACCTATCCTTCTCCTCACCCATCACCTTAATCTAGCTTCTGCCCCTTTGTTTTCTAGTCCTGATGAAGGTCTCGGCTCAAAACATCAAGTATTTATTCCATTCCATGGATGCTGCTTGACTTTTGAATTCTTCAGCATTTTGTCTATGGCTCAAGATTTCTAGCATCTGCAGAATCTTTTGTGTTTTAAGTTTTCTTTTGACAATAATGGGTGAATCCTGAAAGCATTTGCCTGCTTTTATTCAAGCTTTTCTTCATAAAGATAGTCTGGTTCTTTGGATATCTGATAATTACAAAACGGAGGAGTGTTATGTTAACACTGCTGCTTCTGCAAAGTTTATTCAGCACCTCAGAATGATCCATATTAGTTTTCATTTCAAGGTCATCCTGCAATTAAATGGATGTAGTTACCACTGGCACAAGGGACTTTTTGACCTATAGCATCTACTTGATATGGTTGTGAGTGGCTTCTGAAGCAAATTACATTTAATACTAAAATGAAAACAGAAAATTCGGTGAAAACACAGCAGGTCAAGCCCCATCTGTGGGAAGTGCAAGAGTTGATGCCTAGAGACGAAGGCACTTCACCTATTTTAATTCTTTTGATCATTGTTATATTTATTTTGAGTGTTGCGTTGTGCTGGATTACAGTTGAATCATCCAATCCCTGGACTTGGTAAATCTGTCCGCAAAGTGTAGGTTTAGATGTGCTGCCTGCATCTTGCCTGCATTTTATGTGACTTCTGCATATCTGTGTGTGTTCAGAAAGATGAGCTGACCCACAAGAAGAATTTTGTCAGTATCTCCCTACAGAACTGCTGGCTAGGGATAAATAAGAGGTTTGGTCCATAAAATGACGATCGTTTCTAGATTTTTAACTTTGAACTTGCTGATTGTGCTTAACCAGCCCACTTCACCGTATCCTCTCCACATTATTGCTTATGGGCATTCCAAAAGCTCAAGAAGCAACTAATTACAAATTCTGTAATTCTTTTTGATGTGCAGGATCTAATTACATACAAAATAACTGTGTTTTTGGCCCTGCTGTGTTGACCATCTGCTCATTGTAACAGCTTGATTCTTGCAGCCCCAGGCCCAGTCTGTTTTCTGGAACACAAGCTCTGGTAGCACGTCAAGAGCCAGCGTGTCGTGTGGAGTTTTTAATTTTCTCAAAACAGACAAAATATTTCTTACCTTTCATAACACCAGTCAAACACAAATTTTTGTACTAGAGCATAAGAATGATATTAAATCAAACTAAGCCTGCATTTTTCGCATTTTTTTTGCGCTGGACTTCAGTTGTACCATTTATTATCTGACTTTTATTCTCCTGTGAATCATATTTGCCCTTTGAAGGTGGTTCTGATATCAGTCCATCACTATTTAGTATTTACTTTACCTGAGTATTTAATGATTTGTATCAACCAATGCGGTTGGATTGGGACATATGACTTGCTGTAAACTGTTTATTATACAGGCAGTGCCTGGGTTACATACGAGTTCCATTCCTGAGTCCATCTTTAAGTCGGATTTGTAGGTAAGTCAGAACAAGTACATCTGGTGTTATTTAGCATCAGTTTGTCAAACATTTGTGTTAGTATATAGTATATATTTTACCTTTCTATGCATATAAAACCTTAAGAAACGTATGTATTCCAATAATTAAACCGCTGCGTTGCTTAGTAATAATTGTAGCTTTCATTGGGGCAGGGCATTTCTCATGCTCCATTATTCTCTCTTTATCCGTTATCCTTTAAAATTTTTCCAGTTGTTGACCAACTGTAGCCTAACGCTTTTCCAATGACTGATGGTGTTTCACCTCTTTCCAAATGCTTTATTATTTCCACTTTATTTTCAATTGCAATCGCTTCCCGTCAATAGAACAGAAACACTGCGGGCAGTGGGTCCCGACCTCCGCCGGCTCCCTAGGTCTGCTGGGTCCTAAGGACCGCCACACTGAGACAAGCTAAATGGGACAAGTGGGGGCTGTGCTGGGTTTGGGTATTTGATCCTCCACAATATTCTGTGTTGGTATTTGAACTGGAGATGGCAGTGTTTTATTTTTTATAAGGTCGAGTTGCGAGCTCGACATCAACCCGGCACGGATGGTACGGGAGTCACTGGATCGACATCAACCTGGCATGGGAGCGGTCTGTCACTGGATCGAACGCACTGATCTCACTGCGCCACCAGCTGACTGGAACGGGGGTGGGGGTGGGGGGGTAGGGGGCCAGGGTCAGGGTGAATCTTACTAAGAAAAATTTAAGCCAAATACAAACACTCAACACAGTGTCAATGGCAACAACTTAAAATGGCGGACAGTGTTCTCCTTCCTTGGTTGGTAAATACAAGTTGTCCGTAAGTTGGACGTTCGTAACTTGGGGACTACCTGTACTGGAAACATGCATCCAGAGAAGAGGGGAAGCAGAAACACAAAACAATTTCATGTGATACTTGTAGTGTAATTTCTCAGAAATATTGAAATCCAACACAGCCATTTACAATAATATGGTCAACAGACTTTCAGTGTATGGAGCTTTCAATATATTTAGTGATTCAGATCAAGTAAATCCTATTTTCTGTAGAACTCCTACAGCACAAAGTGAGCATTGAAGTGTATAGTAGAAAATATTTCACAGTGGTTTTTGACTGGGTATGTTTATTTCTCTTGCACATAATCTCAATTGGGTTTATCACTGAAATATTATATGGCATCAAATCAGTTGTTTTGTGATGGCAGTACTGTGCAAAACATTAAAAAGTTACTAGTAAATTACCAAAAAAAAGTGTACCTGACTTTTCCTTTTAATGTTCATGGACTGTACAGAAATCTGATGGCAGAGGCCAAGAAGCTGCTACTAAAATTTTGAATGTGCATCTTTAAGCTCTTGTACCTCCTCCCCAATGGCAGTAAAGAGGACATGTCCTGTGCATTAGAGGCACCATAACAGGTGTGATGTAATCAATCAGAATGCTATCCATGGTATATCTGTAGAAATTTGTTAGTCTTTGTTGACATACCAAATCTTAAACTCTAAATGAAGTATAAAAGTAATGAATTAGATGGGTATCATATATATTTTTTAGAATATTTAATCCCTCTCCAAGGGAGAATGTCTTAATATTTGCTCTGTCAACCCATTGTTCAGAACACCCCATGTTGTTAGACCCACATCCATACCCACTTCCCTCAACTTTGTATTTCCTGTGTAATCTTTGCAGAATATCATATTATTGATAATGTTTGCAGGTGAAATTCTGCCACATCTCAGTGCTTTTAAAATGTTTAGCATTTAGATACTGTTTACATCTCCACAATCTATAAATTAAAATTTCCAGGATTGTTATGAATGTAAACTTTAAATACAGGTGTTCTGCTCTAAGGTGTTTTCTGGGCTGACGAACAACACATACAATTTGGGGATATTTTCAGGTGCTATTATGTATTCTAAAATTGTGATATAAAATTGCCTACTAAGTGACCAAAGGATTTGGCAAATTTATCAGTCAGCAATTACTTATTTCCTAATTTGCAGATGTAAATTTTTAAATAATTTGGTGCGTGAAAACTTGCTGTCATGCCATCACGTAATTAAAGTTTGTGTGAAGCTAAGCATATAAATATAACCAAAAACATACTTTTACGAATTTTCAAAATCTAAGTAAAAAAGATATGAAATTATTTCAGTAATTGTGACATGTATAATGCCATTCAAAATCAATTGTGAATAGAATTCCTGTAATCACTAGTTCATGTTCTCTGTACACAACCCAATAGAGCAGATTTTCAAAGCAATGCACATAAAATGCTGGAGGATCAGCCAGCATCTATGGTAATGAATAAACCCTTGACATGTTGGTAAAGTCTCTTCATCAGCACTGGAAAGGAGGGGGAAGATGTTAGGGGAAAAAAAAGGTGAAGGGGTGGAAGGAGAACAAGCTAGAATGTGATGGGTGAAGCCAGGTAGGTGGGGAGAGGATGAAGTAAGAAGCTGGGAGGTGAGGTGGAAAAGATGAGAGCCGGAGAAGGAATCTTGATAGGAGATGGGGCCATTGGAGAAAGGGAATGGGGAGGGCAGCAGTGGGGAGATGATAGGTGAGGAGAAGAGGTAAGAGGCCAGAATTGGGAATTGAAGAAGGGTAAGGGGGGGAGGGAATAATTACCAGAGGTTAGAGAAATTGATGTTCATGCCATCAGGTTGAAGACCACCTCAATGGAACATGAGTTATTGCTCCTCCAACCTGAATGTCCTCCTCGTGGCAGAAGAGGACGCCATGGACCAACATGTCAGAACAGGAATGAGGATAGGAATTAAAATGGTTGGCCACCAGGAAATCCTGCTTTTTGTAGATTGAGTGGAGGTGCTCAACAAAGTGGATAGATACCGATATGTTCATTTAAATTGTATTTTCTTGTATAAATACATGTTTCATCTTGCTGTGGTAACTAAAAGCAAAGTTTAATTTCAGTTCAGCCGGTTCACTATTTGGAAGGAAGTAATTCAGCACCGGATAGGTGCTTTGAAATGCATGTGTTTACAGTTGGCATAAAGTACTTTTGGAGGTAATAGATTTTCAATTTTATCTATTGCTGCAGTGGTTTATTGTGAAATCTTGACTATGTCTTTACACCAATGACTGTTTGATCATCACACTTTATTAATATATTCTTTTAGAAGCTCCTACTTTTTATTCAGGATTATAATCTAAACCTTCCCCTCAGTTTAGAGCTACCCCAATGTGGTTATCTGGATTTCTATTGATTATAGTGGTCATTACTACACATAGGCTAGTCTTAACTATCTGCATTTTGCTTTGTTTTCTTTTACAAAAGATTCTTTTCACTTGGGTGCCATGAAGTGATTTTGCTTTAACTATGTAGCATAAGGTCTATCCCAGCCCAAAAGAACCATTAAAGTCAATATTTTTGGCTCTTGGTCCATGGCCTTCAGGATTCATGTTGGTATCTTTAAAAATGTGATGCTACTTTTGCTCTGCCTCTACCCTTTAAGATGCTGAACTACATATTAACATCACCATTCCAACTAACTTTCTCATCTCCATTCTAATCCTTCTATCAGTCCTTCTATCCATCTTTAACAATAATTTTCTTGTGACCTATATTAGGCACACTGACCTGCAGTTATTTGTTTTATTCTTTAACATACAAAGAATCTAGCACCATGTTGTAGCTAGTGAGTATTGAAAAAGACAGCTTCATGTATTCTTGACCTCCTGATTCTTAAGTTCTCACCTACAGTTGCTACAAAAAGTTTGTGAATCCTCTGTCAATTACCTGGTTTTCTACATTAATTACTCTTAAAATTTGTTCTGGATCTTCATGTAAATTACTATAATAGACAAACACAATCAGCCTAAACTAATAATACAAACAATTGTATGTTTCATGTCTTTATTGAACACATTGTTCAATCATTCAGTCCAGACTGGAAAAAGTATGTGATTCCTTGTATTTAATAACTTGTAGAACCTCCTTTAGCAGCAATAACCTCCACCAAACATCTCCTGTAGCTGCTGATCAGACGTGCATAATGGTGAGGAGGAATTTTAGATCATTCCTCCATGGAAAACTATTTCGGTTCCTGAATATTTCTGGGATAGCTTGCATGAACCAAGGGGAGGTCACTCCCACAGTCAATGTCACCATGAGGAGGTCACTCCCACGGTCAGTGTCACCGAGAGGAGGTCACTCCCACAGAGGTTATCTCTTTGGTGATGCCACAGCATCTCAGTTGCGTTAAGGTCTGAACTCTGACTTGACCATTCAATAACATTTTTTTAAAAACCATTCTGTTGTTGATTTACTCTTGTATTTCAGATCTTTGCCTTGTTGCATCATCCAACTCTATTAAGCTTCAGGTGACAGACTGCTACCAACATTTTCCTGTGAAATATCTTGATATAATTTTGAATTCAATGTTACCTTAATTGGAGGTTTGCAAATTGTTCTGACCCTGAGGCAGCAAAGCAGCCCCAAACCATGATGCTCCTTCCACCATGCTTCACAGTTGGGATAAGGTTTTGGGGGAGCTGTGCAATGCCCTTTTTCCTCTAAGCATAGCAGTGTGCATTTCTGCCAAAAAGTTCAACTTTTGTTTTGCCTATCCACAGAACAATGTCCCAGATGGATTGTGGAACATTCAGATGGTCTTTTTCAAACTTAAGACATGCAGCAATGTTATCATTTTTTTTTTGGACAGTGGTGTCTTTCCATAAACACCGTTCTTGTTCTGTGGTTTTCTTAAAGTAGACACGTGAGCAGAGACTTTAGCAAATTTTAGAGATTTCTGCAGGTCCTTTGCTGTCACCTTTGGGTACTTTTTCACCTCCTCCAACACTGCATGTTGTACCCTTAGTGAGATTTTTCCGGGATGCTCACTCCCAGGGAGAGTAGCAACAATACTGATTTCCTCCATTTGTAGACAGCTTATCTTGCTGTGGACTGATGAACACTTAGGTTTTTAAAAATTCTTTTGTAGACTTTTCCAGCTTGATACATTTCTACAATTCCTCTTCTAAGGTCCTCTGAAATTTTTGATTGTAGCATGGTGCACATAAACAGACCTTTCTTAAGAAGAGCAGGCTCTGTCAGTAACCTCACTTTGTGTCTTTATTGTAGGACAGGGCAACCTCTACAAATCATGTGTCCAATCTCACATCTCATTGACTGTGATTGTTTAAATGTTGTACTCAGTATTGATGAAAAG
This sequence comes from Hypanus sabinus, assembly GCF_030144855.1. Classification (NCBI taxonomy): domain Eukaryota; kingdom Metazoa; phylum Chordata; class Chondrichthyes; order Myliobatiformes; family Dasyatidae; genus Hypanus; species Hypanus sabinus. Next base: position 26,277,990 of record NC_082726.1, on the reverse strand, counting down.
AAGTGTGTAATTTTGACTTGGATGAAGATCAGACCACATTTTATGAATAATTAATGCAGAAAACCAGGTAATTGAAAAGGGTTCACAAACTTTATCTTACAACTCTATATCTCCTAAACATCAAAGAATCGCTGGAGAGCAAACATCTATTCTGTTAGTGTTTACTACTTACTTCGGATGAAATGTTCCATGGCCTTTGTTAACCAAGATCCCTACTCTTCTTATCTTTGCTGCTGAGCCTTACAGCTGACTTTGAGCTTTTACTATCCAGCCTGTAAACGCCACCCATTTTTTCAGCTGTCGGTATCCTTCTGATAGCTGCTCACAATCTACTTTGTCCAGGTCCTGCTTTGTGCTGTTTGAAATTGGCCTTAACGCCCCCCCCCCCCCCCAGTTGAAGACCTTAATTCGACAACTAACCTCATCTTTTTCCATTGACTATCTTGAACCTTACTGAACTAGAGTCACTTTTTCCAAAACCTCTCCAACTTGCCCATCTTCCTCCCTGAAGTGAAGTAGAGTGCAATTCCGTCTCTAATAGGACTACTTACAAGAGAAAATCTGCAAATGCTAGAAATCAAAGTAATACACACAAAATGCTGAAAGAACTCAGCAGGCCAGGCAGTATCTATGGAAAAGGGTAAACAATCAATGTTTCTGGCCCAGACCCTTCGTTAGTGACATTGGATGTCCGACAACTCTGGCAGGGTTTGTAAGACTTTACTTTCTACAAAGTGAAACTCAATAGCATGAATGGCAGTGATACTTCACTACCAGATGAACTCAATGCCTTCTATGCCCGCTTTGAAAGGGCAAATATAACTACAGTTGTGAAGATCCCTGCTGCAGTTGGTGACCCTGTGATCTCAATCTCAGAGACCGATGCTAGGCTGCCTTTAAAGAGGGTGAACCCTCGCAGGGCAGAAGATACCAATGGAGTAACTGGTAAAGCTCTGAAAACTTGTGCCAATCAACTGGTTGGAGTATTCAAGGACATTATGAACCTCTTTCTGCTACAGGCAGAAGTTCCCTCTTACTTCAAAAAGGCAACAATTATACCAGTACCTAAGAAGAATAATGTGAGCTGCCTTAATGACTATTGCCCGGTAGCACTCTCATGTATAGTGATGAAATGCTTTGACAGGTTGGTCATGACTGGACTGAATTCTTAACTTAGTAAGGACCTGGACCCATTGCAATTTGCCTATTGCCATAATATGTCAGTGGCAGATGCAGTCTCAGTGGCTCTTCACGTGGCTTTAGACCACCTGGACAATATGAACACCTGTATCGGGATGCTGTTCATTGACTGTAGCTCAGCATTTAACACCATCATTCCCACAATCCTGATTGAGGAGTTATAGAACCTGGGCCTCTGTACCTCTCTCTGCAACTGGATCTTTGACTTCCTAACCAGAAGACCACAATATATGTGGATTGGTGATAATATCTGCTCTTCACTGATGATCAACACTGGTGCACCTTGGGTGTGTGCTTGGCCAACTGCTCTACTCTCTCTGTACCCATGACTCTGGCTAGGCAGAGCTGAGATACCATGCTGATGATGCAGTGATTGTTGGTAGAATCTCAGATGGTGACGATAGGGCGTGCAGGAGCAAGATATGCTACTTGGTGTAGTGGTGTTAGAGCAATAACCTTGCACTCGATGTCAGACGAAAGAGCTGATTTGGACTTCAGGAAGGGTAAGACGAAGGAACACACACCAATTTTCAGAGGCATCAGAAGTGGAGAGAGTGAGCAGTTTCAAGTTCGTGGGTGTCAAGATCTCTGAGGACTTAACTGCATCGATATGTTGGACCAGGTTATAAAGAAGGCAAGACAGTGACTGTACTTCATCAGGAGTTTGAAGAGATTTGATATGTCAACAAAAACACTCAATTTTCTGTAGATGTACCATGGAGAGCATTCTGACAGACTGCATCATTTTCTGGTATGTGGGGGGGGGGGATGTGGGAGGCAGCGGCTACTGCACAGGACTGAAAGAAGCTGCAGAGCGTTGTAAATTTAGTCAGCTCCATCTTCGGTACAAGCCTACAAAGTACCCAGGACATCTTCAAGGATGCCTAAGAAAGATAGCATCCATTATTAAGGACCTCTTGCACCTCGGGCATGCCCTTTTCTCACCATTGCCTTCAGGTAGGAAGTACAGAAACCTGAATCTTCTCCACTGCCTCTAATTCCTAAATGGACATTGAACAGGTGAACACTACTTCACTTTTTTAATATACATTATTTCTGGTTTTTTGCACAATTTTAATCTATTCAATATATGCACACTGGAAATTGATTTACTTATTTTTTTCTTCTATGCATAATATAGAACTGCTGCTGTCGTTAACAAATTTCACAACGCGTGATAAATCTGATTCTGATTATCTAAACACATTGCTTTAAGATAAAATCAATCAGCATTAGAAAAATTAAAATTCCCCAATACTGTGTTGTATATCTTGCCATGTTGTCTCCATGTCTATTCTTCTAATTCACTATTGGAGAGCCTATAATATAATATCATTCACGTGATTGCTACTTTCTTATATCTAAGTTCTACCCATATAACTTTAGCTGAACCCTTCCAGACATCTTCCCTGAGTATGAAGTAATGCTCACCCTGATCAACAATGCAGTGACTCCTCCCTTTTTGCACCCTGCTCCAGCAGACCTGAAACTTTCATATGCTTGAGCTGTCAGACCTGCCCTTCCCTCAGTCGACATGTTGGAAGAATAGAGTTGGATTAGTCCTGCATATTGTGGAGGGGTTGAAGCCAAGTCTGGATGTAGTGCATATTTGCTGATGAATGGGCTTTAGTCTGTGGTGGCCGGTGCTATCATGTTTGCTGTTGTGTACTGGGGCAGCAGACTGAGGGTAGCAGACACCAACAGAATCAACAAACTCATTTGCAAACATCATTTGGTGATGTTGTGGGGGTGGAACTGGACTCTGACAGTGGTGTCTGAAAGGGGGATGCAGTCCAAGTTGCATGCCATCTTGGACAATGTCTCCCATAATGTACTGGTTAGGTGCAGGAGTACATTCAGCCGGAGACTCATTCCACCGAGATGCAACACTGAGTGTCATAGGAAGTCATTCCTGCCTGTAGCCATCAAACTTTACAACTCCCCTCCCCCCCCCCCCCTCGGAGTGTCAGACACTCTGAACCGGGGGTCGGCAACCCGCGGCTCCAGAGCCACATGTGGCTCTTTTACGTCTGTGCTGCGACTCCCTGTTGCTTTGGGAAATAATTGGTCCGTATTTAATTAAAATATATTTTATGTTAGTTTGTTAGTTTTTGAAATGTAATTCTAAATTTGAAGATTATGGTGATCTTGTACAATCTAAATAAGACGTTGTGGCAACCCATTTCCTGACACTTCCGAACCGGCTCACAATTAGCCAGCGTTCAGGCTAAAGGAGATAGCCTGCGGGGATTTGCGAGTACGTGTCTTTTGCAGCATCCGCGCCCATGGGGGGCGGGTTGAGGGAGGCTTAAAAGCAAGGCTGTTTAGTTCGAATAAAGCTATCTTTGACTGCAGTTTACTGACTGCGTGTAGCACACCACTACAATGTGTTTTTATCGCTGGCTGTCCAGAGGGGAGGTGCTGAAACGCTTTGTCGCGTGTCTGGAAGAAGTGAAAACTTTCCTGGGCAGCAAAGGGCTCACCTTTCCTGAGCTGGAACAGCCAGAGTGGCTGGAAAAGCTACACTTCATGGTAGACATGACAGCGCACCTGAACACGCTGAACACAGCTCTTCAGGGGTAAGGACGTACAGCCCTGCACACGTTGGAGGATGTTTTGGCATTCGAGCGCAAGTTGACAGTGCTTGCCAGAGATTTACAGAAAGGCACATTGTCTCACTTCCCCAATTTGAGAGAGTTCAAACAAGCTCACGACATGATAAATTCTGAGTATTTACATTCTGCAATCATCGCAATGCAAACATCGTTTGGGAAACGCTTCTGTGAGTTCAGAGAGGAAAAAAACACATTATCCTTCCCGGTCACTCCCCTAAGCATCGATCCATTCCTACTGAATACGACTGCATTGTCAGGTGTGAGTCAACCTGACCAAGTATGATAAATATTTTAATTGCCTATTATTTTACGTATATTCATATGTTTTCATTGTTCAGTGAAATAGTCCTTTTATTTTTCAGGTTGACAGCTGGCTGACGTTATTTTTGGTTTGCTGCTGGCGGCAAATTTAAGTTTGGCGTTTTTCATAAATACAAGAAGGACTCAAATAGACGTTGAGTATTTTACTTAAAAGTAACCTTCAACCCAACCTCTTTTTTTCGGAGTTCAAAATGTTTTTGTTGCATGCAGAAATGTAATTTTGTTTTCTCTGCAGGAGTTCATCAATTTCATAAATGCAACACATTATAGTTTGTTTATACATAGCATAAAGGCAAAACAAAACGTTGTATGCAGTGTTATTTCATTTTAAATGTCAAACGGGTTTTGCGGCTCCCAGTGTTTTCTTTTCTGTGGGAAACGGGTCCAAGTGGCTCTTACAGTGGTAAAGGTTGCTGACCCCTGCTCTGAACAAATAGGCTGGTCCTGGACTAATTTCCACTTGGCATAATTTACTTATTATCATTCAATTATTTTTGGTTTTATTTTGCTATATTTCTATTCTGGGTTGGTGCAACTGTAACCAAACCCAATTACCCTTGGGCTCAATAAAGTATGTCTGTCTGTCTTAGAGAAGGTAGGATATTTTTTCCATGGGTTCTTCACGGTAGAAGTGAAGCAGAAATTTGAGCTTTGCAAGTCACTCATTGGACAATTGTTATCTGTAACAAAACTCCATTTATGTTTTGATTAAAGTATGAACTTTTTTAATATTTGGAAAATATTTCAAAATGCATTAAAGTTTTATTTAAATTTGTTTCCCAGATGTATGGATGGGCAAAGGACATAGGGTAACAGAGGAAATGAAACAGATTGACATTAGGAAGGAAACGGTGATGAGTAGACTGATGGGACTGAACGCTGACAAATCCCCAGGTCCAGATGGCCTGCATCCTAGGGTACTAAAGGAGGTGGCCCTGGAAATTGTGGATGCATTGGTAATCATTTTCCAATGTTCCTTAGATTTAGGATCAGTTCCTGAGGATTGGAGAATTGCTAATGTTATCCCACTTTTTAAGGAGGGAGGGAGAAAACAGAGAATTATCGTCCTTTCAGCCTAACATCAGTAGTGGGGAAGATGCTGGAGTCCATTATTAAAGATGAAATAGTGGCATGTCTAGATAGCAGTGATAGGATTGGGCCGAGCCAGCATGGATTTACCAAGGGCAAATCATGCTTGACTAATCTATTGGAGTTTTTCGAGGATGTAACCAGGAGGTCAGACAAGGGAGATCCAGTGGATGTAGTGTACCTTGATTTTCAGAAGGCATTTGATAAGGTCCCACATAGGAGATTGATCGGTAAAATCAGAGCTCATGGCATTGGGGGGAAAATATTGACATGGATAGAAAACTGGTTGGCAGATAGAAAGCAAAGGGTAGCGGTAAACGGGTGTTTCTCGGAATGGCAGGTGGTGACTAGTGGGGTACCACAGGGCTCGGTGTTGGGACCACAGCTGTTTACAATTTACATCAACAATTTAGATGAAGGCATTGAGAATAACATCAGCAAGTTTGCTGATGATACTAAGCTGGGTGGCCGTGTGACATGTGATGAGGATGTTAGGAGAATTCAGGATGACTTGGATAGGCTGGGTGAGTAGGCAGATACTTGGCAGATGACGTTTAATGTGAATAAGTGTGAGGTTATGCACTTTGGGACTAAGAACAGGAAGGCAGATTATTATCTGAACGGTGTAGAGTTAAGTAAGGGAGAAATACAAAGAGATCTAGGAGTCCTTGTTCATCAGTCACTGAAGGTGAATGAGCAAGTGCAGCAGGCAGTGAAGAAGGCTAATGGAATGTTGGCCTTTATTACAAAGGGAATTGAGTACAAGAGCAAGGAAATTCTTTTGCATTTGTACAGGGCCCTGGTGAGACCACACCTGGAGTATTGTGTACAGTTTTGGTCTCCAGGATTAGGGAAGGACATCCTGGCTGTAGAGGAAGTGCAGCGTAGATTCACAAGGTTAATTCCTGGGATGTCCGGACTGTCTTACGCAGAGAGGTAAGAGAGACTGGGCTTGTACACGTTGGAATTGAGGAGATTGAGAGGGGATCTGATTGCAACATATAAGATCATTAAGGGATTGGACAAGATAGAGGCAGGAAATATGTTCCAGATGCTGGGAGAGTCCAGTACCAGAGGGTGTGGTTTGAGAATAAGGGGTAGGTCATTTAGGACAGAGTTAAGGAACAACTTCTTCTCCCAGACAGCTGTGGGGGTCTGGAATGCACTGCCTCGGAAGACAATGGAGGCCAATTCTCTGGATGCTTTCAAGAAGGAGTTAGATAGGTATCTTATGGATAGGGGAATCAAGGGATATGGGGACAAGGCGGGAACCTGGTATTGATAGTAGATGATCAGCTATGATCTCAAAATGGCGGTGCAGGCTCGAAGAGCCGAATGGTCTACTTCTGCGCCTATTGTCTAAATATTTCAAAGTGGAAAAGGAAGTACATATTCCTGCAATGTGATGTTGTTTCATATGTTTTGGAAAATACATTGTGTAGATTCGTTCTTGGTTACATTAATTTATTATTTGAATACTAATTCACATACCAATGCAATCCTACTTTTTGCTTCTATCTGCACTTTTAAAAAAACCTGAAAAACATGACTGTTTCATGGAATTTGCATTTCATTTACTCAAATGAAAATAAGAGAAGGAAGCTGCACAAGTGGGGAAATTTAAATTATAAGGAAATGTTGGAAATCCTCAGCATCTTTGGAAAGAGATTTAACATTTTCAGGTGGAAGATCTTCTTCCCCCACCCCCCCACCCACTTCTACCCTGCCCTATGCCAAAACTCAATATACAGTATATAAGATGGTGCTTTGAAATTTTAGGGACCACTTATGAAAATCAAATTTAGTTCAATTTAAGTTTAATTGTCATTCAACCAGACATGAATACAGCCAAACAAGACAATGTTACTCTGGGGCCAAGGCGCAAAACACAGTCAAACACAGCACAAAACACGTGTTACACTTATCCAATGGTAAGAAAAAGGCACGCAATAAGCAAATCCAAACTCAAGCCATTCACCACTTATCTGCAGATGACCACAATAGAATTTGTCTTCTGCCAAGCGAACACGGGGGGGAGGGGCAGCCCAGATGTTGCACTATGCTTCCCCCCCCACCCCCAAACTGGGTGGAGCACACTGGCTCCAATGCCTCTCTCCTGCAGGTTATAAACAGACAACACCACAGCACGAGGCCCTGAGTCCATTGAATGCTGCAGAAATCTGGAATTAGTTGCATTGCTCTTGTTCCTACTGTGAGGAAAATGTTTAGTCCTCAGTTGTGTATTTCCTGTTAAGAATGGCAGTTTCATAGTAACTGCCCCATGTTTGCTCATTTCTATGCAGAGACATTTGACAGCCCGAGAACAACTCTTCTCCGCAGATCAGCTGCAGTGAAAAAGTGAGAAAAAATACACTGGATAATGCTAAATGTGTGTCTTTTCATGTAGCTTCACTGTGAAATTTGCAGCCTTGTGATCTCACAGCATGAATGTGAGCCAATCATTGAAGCAGGGTTTAAGCCTAATGCATGATGCACAAAATAAAAAAGCTTCAGACAGTTTGACCACTATGTAAATTCGATTTTATGATGAAACCATTGAGATTAGAATTGATACCCTTTAATAGCTCTTCACGGATTTCAGTATATCATGCTCCTCATTTTATTCAAGAATATGCACAATGGCCACTCTTAGGTAAAGGAATGGAGCTCAGTGTGGACTTCTGCTGTATCCTTCAAGATTTGACGTGTTGTGTTCATAGATGCTCTTCAGCCTACCTACATGGTTATTTGAGTTACTGTTGCCTTCCTGTCAGTTTGAATCAATTTTCCCATTCTCTCTGGCCTCTCTCATTAACAAGGTACTTTCACACACCCAACTGATGCTCACCGTATATTGATTGTTTTTCACACCATTCTCTGTAAATCATAGAGTATGTTGTACATAGAAATGTTCTGAGATAAACTACCTTTTTTGTTTGCACCAATAATCATTCAACAGTCAAAGTCAATTAGATCACATTTCATCCTCATTCTGATATTTGGTCTGAACTGCAACGGAACCTCTTGACCATGTCTGTGTGCATTGAGTTGCATTGAGTTGCTGCGGCATGATTGGCTGATTAGATCTGTACATAAATGAGCAGGTGTACCTAATAAAATAGCCACAGAATGTATATGATGTGTCCTTCTGATCATTTTGGAACACCAGTTTCAAGCCTAAGGAAATCAAAGATGTTAAGCCAACGATGTCATTTCATATGCAGTGCCTTGAAAAAATGTTCAGCCCCTAACCATTGATTTACATAAATCCAGGGAATTTGATCAATTTAACTGAGAATTTTTATTTGTGAATCAGATGTTCCTCCCCCCCCCCCACGGTAGAGCCCAAAAACAGGGAAAATTGTGAAGCATGGAAAACTAAAAATTCAAAACTGAAATGTCAGCAGTTCAAAAGTATTCACCACCCTTTGCTCGGTACTTGGTTAAACCACCTTTTGCACAGCTAGTAGTCTTTTTGGATAAGATTCTATTAGATTTACAGCACCTGATGGAGCAAGATTTGCCCATTCCTCCTTGCAAAATGGCTTGAGCAGTGCCAGGTTAGTTGGGATGCAGCAGTGGACAACAATCTTCAGGACTTGATTTTCGATTGAGTTAAGGTCAGGATTTAGACTGGGCCACTCAAGAACATCAATTTTCTTCATTTGAACCCAGTCCATTATTGTTTTGGCAGTGTGCTTTGAGTCACTGTCCTGCTAAAATATTAACTACCTCCCCAGTTAAGCTTTCTGGCAGAGGGTAGCAGTTTTTCATCCAGGATCTCTGTATTTAGCAGCATTTATCTTCCCATCAATCCTGGCCTGATTTCCAATCACTGCTGCTGAAAAGCATTCCCATAGCATGATGCAACCTCTACCATACTTTATGATAGGATTGGTATTACCTGGTTAATGCGCAGTATTAGATTTATGCAACATTTATTGCTTAGTGTTGAGGACAGAACATTCTACTTTAGTCTCATCTGACCACAAGACCAACTTCCGCATCTTTACAGCATCTTCTAAGTGAAACTTTGTAAAGTCTTTATGAGCAAGGATATGCTTTTTTTGTGGCACGTGTTGAGATGAATATTTTCAAACTGCTGATATTTCAGTTTTTGAATGTTTAGTTTTTCATGCTTTACTATTTTCCCTGTCTTTTTCGGACACTATCGTGAAAAGTGGAGCATCTGATTCACAAATAAAAATTCTCAGTTAAATTGATCATATTCCCTGGTTGTAATACTGATTTATGTGAACAAGGCATTTGGGATGAATACTATTACAAGGCACTGTATATATCTGTAGCATTATCAAATGGGGGGCAGGGTGGGTTAATTCTTTGTCAATGACTGCTTTAAAAAATGGTGCTTCAATTGATTCAATTTCTTGGTGCATTTTTTTTGTAAAATCCCTTGATGTTCCTATTTCCTTGCCTTTGCCTGTCTAGTACAATCATTCATGTTTGTGAATGAAATGGGTTATATTGTGGCGACCCATTTCCTAGCGTATCCGAACCGACTCACAATTAGATAGCCTATGGGGGTTTGCGAGCACAGAGCTTTGGAGCCTCTGCGCCATGGGGGGCCGATTGACAGAGGCTTAAAAGTGAGGCTGAAGTTTTTGAATAAAGTTTTTTCCTTCGACTGCAGTTACCGATTCCGTGTCGTAATTTTAGCGCTGCGTGTAGCACACCGCTACAATTGGTGACCCCGACGGTCCAAACGATTTTTGGACCAGAAATGACCGACGCCGCTTCTGTTCATGCGGTTTCGTTGAAATTGCCAGGTTTCTGGACCTATGGTTCCAGCAAGCCGAAGCCCAATTCCACGTTCGCCAGATCACCTCAGAAGACACCCGCTACTACTACGTGGTGAGCTCCCTCGACCAGGACACAGCGGCCCAGGTCGTGGAGTTCGTACAGTCGCCCCCGGCAGACGGCAAGTACACGGAATTCAAAGCCCTGCTCCTCAGGACTTTTGGACTCTCACGGCGCAAGCGGGCTGCCCGTTTACTGCACCTGGATGGCTTGGGCGACAGACCTCCATCGGCTTTAATGAATGAGATGTTGTCTCTCGCCGACGAACACACACCCTGCCTCATGTTTGAGCAGGCATTCCTGGAGCAGCTGCCCAAGGACATCCGCCTGCTGCTGTCCGACGCGGATTTCAGTGACCCCCAGAAGGTGGCAGCCCGGGCGGACTTGCTGTGGAACGCCAAAAAGGTGAGCGGGGCGTCCATCGCACGGATCTCCCAGCCCCGCTCCCGGCAGCAAACCAGTCCAGGCCCGGCCGCAGTGCCCGCTAACCCCCGGCCCAATGAACACTGGTGCTTCTACCACCAGCGGTGGGGTGCAGAAGCCCGCCGTTGTCGCCCGCCCTGCAAGTTCCCGGGAAACGCCAGGGCCAGCCGCCGCTGATGGCTACGGCGGCTGGCCATCGGGATAGCCTCCTGTATGTGTGGGATAGAAGGTCGGGACGCCGGTTTTTGGTCGATACTGGGGCTGAGATCAGCGTTTTACCTCCGACGAGTTACGACACCCGCAGCAGGGCACCGGGTCCCCCCCTGAGGGCCGTGAATGGCAGCACCGTAAGGACCTATGGCACCCGCCAGGTGCAGCTACAGTTCGGCTCCAGCCAGTTCACGTGGGACTTACACTGGCCGCCGTAGCCCAACCGCTTCTGGGTGCGGATTTTTTGCGGGCTCACAGCCTGCTGGTCGACCTGCCCAGGAAGAGACTGGTACACGCCGAGACCTTTCAGACGTTCTCCCTGGGTGCAGCCCAGTTGCCGGCCCCTCACCTCGGCTCCATCACGCTGTCCGACAACGACTTCATCAGGGTCCTGGCGGAGTTCCCATCGGTTCTGGCACCGCAGTTCACAGCAGCCATGCCCAGGCACGGCGTACAGCACCACATCCCGACCCAGGGACCACCCTTCCATGCCCGTGCTCGGCGGTTTCCCCCGGACAAGCTCCGACTGGCGAAGGAGGAGTTCCAGAGGATGGAGGAATTGGGGATCATCCGGCGGTCCGACAGCCCATGGGCCTCCCCCCTGCACATGGTGCCCAAAGCGACGGGGGGCTGGAGACCGTGCGGCGACTACCGCAGGCTGAATGAGGCTACCACACCGGACCGCTACCCTGTGCCGCACATTCAGGACTTTGCGGCAAACCTGCATGGCGCATGGATCTTCTCCAAGGTAGATCTCGTCCGGGGATACCATCAAATCCCGATGCATCCTGACGACGTCCCCAAAACGGCTCTCATCACCCCATTCGGCCTTTTCGAGTTCCTCCGTATGCCGTTCGGCCTGAAGAATGCCGCACAGACGTTCCAGCGGTTAATGGACGCGGTGGGACGGGACCTGGACTTCGCGTTCATCTATTTGGATGACATCCTCATAGCCAGCGGCAGTCGTCAGGAGCATCTGTCCCACCTCCGTCAACTCTGCGCCCGACTGAGTGAGTACGGTCTTACAATCAACCCCGCCAAATGCCAGTTCGGACTCGATACCATTGACTTCCTGGGCCACAGAATTACTAAAGACGGGGCAACCCCTCTGCCCGCTAAGGTAGATGCGGTCCGCCACTTCCCCCGACCCACCACGATCAAAGGCCTTCAGGAATTCGTAGGTATGGTCAATTTCTACCGCCGCTTCCTCCCTTCAGCTGCCCGGATCATGCGCCCCCTGTTCGCCCTGATGTCGGGTCCGAGCAAGGACATTACCTGGGACGAGGAGTCCGCCGCCGCTTTCGTTCAAACGAAGGAAGCTTTGGCGGACGCCGCAATGCTAGTACATCCCAGAATGGACACCCCTACCGCCCTCACAGTGGACGCATCCAACACGGCAGTCGGTGGGGTGCTGGAGCAACTCATCGCAGGTCGCTGGCAACCCCTGGCGTTTTTCAGCAAACACCTGCGACCACCCGAGCTTAAGTACAGTGCTTTCGACCGGGAACTGTTGGCGCTCTACCTGGCAATCCGGCATTTCAGGTACTTCCTAGAAGGTCGGCCCTTCACCGCGTTCACGGACCACAAACCGCTTACCTTTGCGTTTACAAAAGCATCCGACCCCTGGTCATCCCGCCAGCAACGCCACCTGTCCTACATCTCTGAACACACGACGGATGTCCGGCACGTCTCGGGTAAGGACAATGTCGTGGCTGATGCGCTCTCTCGCCCTACCGTTCATGCCCTTTCCCAAGGGGTAGACTTTGAGGCACTGGCAGAGGCGCAGCAGGCGGATGAGGAGATTCCGAGTTACAGGACCGCAGTCTCCAGTCTGCAGCTCCAGGACCTCCCCGTGGGCCCGGGTGAGAGGACCCTACTCTGTGACGTCGCCACCGACCAGCCCCGTCCAGTCGTCCCGACAGCATGGCGGCGCCGCGTTTTCGACTCCATTCATAACTTGGCGCATCCCTCGATCCGGACAACTGTCCGGATGGTTTCCAGCAGGTTCGTTTGGCACGGACTGCGCAAACAGGTCAGTGAATGGGCCAGAACGTGCATGCACTGCCAGACGGCCAAGGTGCAGCGGCACACCAAAGCCCCACCGCAGCAGTTCCATCCCGCCCACCGGCGTTTCGACCACATTCATGTGGATATCGTGGGCCCCCTGCCAGTGTCGCGCGGAGCGCGTTACCTCCTGGCTATCGTGGACCGGTTCACAAGATGGCCAGAGGCGGTCCCGCTCACCGACACCACCTCCGAATCTTGCGCCCGAGCCCTGATCGCCACCTGGATATCTCGCTTTGGTGTACCAGCCCACATTACCTCCGACAGAGGCGCCCAGTTCACCTCCAGCCTGTGGTCAGCTATGGCCAGCCTTTTGGGGACTCAGCTGCACCACACAACTGCCTACCACCCACAGTCGAACGGGCTAGTGGAGCGTTTCCACCGTCACCTGAAGTCGGCCCTCATGGCCCGCCTGCGCGGAGCCAACTGGGCGGACGAGCTTCCCTGGGTCCTACTCGGCATCCGCACAGTGCCCAAGGACGACCTGCACGCCTCGTCGGCCGAGTTGGTATACGGCGCGCCCCTGGTCGTCCCCGGGGAGTTCCTACCAGCCCCAAGGGGGCGAGAGGAAGAACCCGCAGCAGTCCTGGGCAGACTACGCGAGAAGCTCGGTAACCTGGCCCCCATACCCACTTCACAGCATGGGCGGCACCCGACCTGCGTACCCAAAGACCTACAGAACTGTAAGTTTGTGTTTGTACGAAGGGGCGGGCATCGGCCACCGCTGCAGCGGCCATACGAGGGGCCGTTTATGGTGCTCCGGAACAACGGGTCCACGTTCGTGCTGGACGTTGGGGGGAAGGAGGAGGTTTTCATGGTGGACCACCTCAAACCGGCCCATGTGGACCTGGCGCAACCGGCCGAGTTTCCGGCGCCTCGGCGCAGAGGCCGACCTCCCCAGCAGGTTCTGGCCCAGACTGTGGACATTGGGGGGTGTATCGCCGGTTCTGGGGGGGGGTTATGTGGCGACCCATTTCCTAGCGTATCCGAACCGACTCACAATTAGATAGCCTACGGGGGTTTGCGAGCACAGAGCTTTGGAGCCTCTGCGCCATGGGGGGCCGATTGACAGAGGCTTAAAAGTGAGGCTGAAGTTTTCGAATAAAGTTTTTTCTTCGACTGCAGTTACCGACTCCGTGTCGTAATTTTAGTGCTGCGTGTAGCACACCGCTACAATATCACTACAACAGTTTTTGTTCACAGGGACAGGAAACCTCTTTTCCAAGAAAACTCTCACCAAATAATGAGCTTGATTTCAGACTAAGAATTATTTTCAAGGACTTTATTGCACACAGATCAAGTTGCTTTGCCCTGCCCATAGAATCTACTATGTAGGATAATCATGTTTTGCTAATTATGACACGTTAGTATAAAGCCATTGGTTTCTGTAAGTACTTCTAATTGCTCGCAAATGAACAGATGTTAAATATAAACCAGATTAATTGTATTTTGTGGTTTTGATTAACTACCATGCTTGTTTAAAAATCATATATGGAGTTGCATAGCAAGAAATCTTAATTCAGAAATGGATAAATAGCAGTATTTAAAGAGGGGGCATACAGAGATTAGGATTAAGTTTTAAAAACAAGAAATTCTGTGGATACTGGAAATTCAGAGTAACACAATGTTGGAGGAACTCAATAGGTTAAGCAGCGTCTCTGGAAAAGAATACAGTTGATGTTTTGAGACAAAACCTTTAATGTCACTGGGAAGGGAAGGGGGGGAGGAATAAGAATAAGGTGGGGAGAAGGGAAGGAGTAAAGCTTGGGTAACGGGTAAAGCCAGTTAAGGATGGGTGGGGGAAGGGGGTGAAGTGAGAAGCTGGGAGGTGATTGGTGCAGAAGGTGAAGTGCTGAAGAAATAGGAATCTGACTGGAGAGGAGGATTAAGACTGTTTTTTTTCCCCCAGTAGCAGAAGCAGGCTGCAAGGAAGGGTTCTCAGGATGGAGCAGAGGAAGTGTCTTAATGGAAGTAGCTGCTGATAGACTATGCCAAATACAGTAAAACTGCAGTACAACAATCTGCTGTCTTTCCATTTGGAAACCCAAATTGTTGGGCATTTGACTTGCCAGGAATTGTATGTCATTCTCCTTACAGACTTAGCAAGACCTTGGTTCCAGTGCTCCTTTTACACTTGGCAGTTTCACTAGGAATTTTATTGTCAAATCATAAACACAAAAAAAGTGAGCTTTAGTGGCCACTAAACTGCCACCAACAAAGTTAATTGGGCTGGATTATTGGGAATTTTACAATATTTTTCTTTGAAACATAGAAGAATTTCCAGCACAGAAATGAGCTGTTTGGCCCATCTGGTCTGTTCTGGTATTTGTACTGTGAAAACCAAAATTTCCTGAGTATCAGTATGGTCACATGTGATATCTTGCAAAGAAACAAGAAGTGTTGAGTACAGAAACAGGCCTTTTGTGTCTGCTACGCTAATCCTACTTGTCCTCTAGAATTGATGTAAAGACAGAGACTTGCAGTATCCCAAAGACTACTCATTCACCCGGTAATTTGACATACTATAGCTTTGTTTACATACATAGCAGCTTTGTTCCCTTAATAAGGGAAGAAGAGGTGTCCCCATTTCACAATGAGAGGAGAGACATAATAAACAACTCACTGGTATATGATGTTAAATGCCTACTATGTTGCTTTTTCCAAGCTCTGTGCCCAGAGAGTGGCCCCAGAAAGGCTCGGGTCTCTGGACACACAGCTCACAGCAGCTAACCCACTGCTTCTGATGTTCTGTGTTCTCCTGCAATGTCTCAGTCAGGGGCACCGGCCTAGAATCAGCCCATCTCCAGAGCCATGAAAATCTGGCACCCTGAAGGCACGCTGGTCTTCCAGGACATGTCCTTGGGATATCAAAAACTGGCCAGTCGCGAGACCCTGAGAGTGGGTCCCATTCCCGCAAAGAACCGAAGAAGTAGATGTTCATACCATCGGATTGGAAGTGGAATTAAAATGGGTGGCTACTGGGAGATCCAGCTTCTTCTGGCAGACAGAGCTTAGGTGCCCGGCAAAGTTGTCTCCCAATCTGTGTCTGGTCTCACTGATATATAAGAGGCAAAACCAGGAGCACCAGACACAGTATATGACCCAAATAGATTCACAGGTGAAATGTCACCTCACCTGGATGGATTGTTTGGGGCCATTTCCTACGCCTCCCCCCCCTCCCTTTTTGATCTCTCTGTCTTTGTGTCTGGAGACAGCTTATCCACTATTATAAACCCACAGACTCTCACAACTACTTGGACTATACCTCTTCCCACCCTGTTACTTGTAAAAACACCATCCCCTTCTCAATTCCTCTGTCTCTGCCACATCTGCTCTCAGGGTGATGCTTTTCATTCCAGAATGAAGGACATGTCCTCCTCCTCCAAAGAAAGGAGTTTCCCTTCTGTTACGTACTGTTACGGATTCAGGCAACAATAAATATATGAGTCAGGCAAGGGTTTTTTTATAACAAATAACATGTTTATTAAACACTGAAAACAAACCCCCCAAAAGTAAACAAAACATTAACGTAACCGAAAATCAGCTGCTGTGCGGCTGATTACACAGTTCTTAAAGCAAGGAAGCTTAAACAGTTCTTAAAGCGACATTGCAAAAACAGTTCTTTAAAGTGGTATTGCCAAAAGTTCAAAATGCTCACAGTCCATTTAAGGGAGAGACTTTTTAAGACGATTTGAATTCTCTTTTACGTCATGTTGCTTCGGTTCCCAAATCGAACTTTTTCCCACAAAGAATTTACGTAACGAAACGGTTTAAAGGCACTGACCTTTCCTTTAAAACACTGTTCTCAATCCTTTCTGCTATTTTGCAGGGATTAACACGAGAACAGTCAACAAATTCCTTCCGAATAAGGATCAAACAAGGTCGAACCCGTTTCACCATCGAAATCGATTCTCCTCGATCTTCTATCTCCCGAACTCCAATCTTCACTCTCCACTGATTCTTAACTAGCAGTATTGTAAAGAAAATGCTGGCAATGACCTTTTAAACTTTAGGCATTAAATAAAACTTCATCTTTCAACTAAACTGCATCATCACATTAAATCATGCAGTGGCATGAAGTCAACATGGCAAATCCAGCCACGAACTGCCCCTCCTCGCAGGGAGGGGTCCTCCTTTTATATCCTGTTTTTAAAAAAAAACAAAAAAAAACCTGTCACATGACCTCTATTGGCGGGAAAATGACGTCACTCCACCATCACAAGACCATTACCTCAAGTCCAGTACAGCTTCAACCCCAGTCACGTGACAAGGGTACCACTGTCACGTGTCACGAGTACGTAACAGTACCCATGGGTATCTTGTACTTGTCACGTGACAGTGGTGTTGAAGATCTCTGGCCCTAAGGTAGTGGTCTTGTGATGGTGGAGTGACGTCATTTTCCTGCCAGTAGAGGTCATGTGACAGTTTTTTTTTCACAGGGTATAAAAGTAGGACCCCTCCCAGTGAGGAGGGGCTGTTCGTGGCTGGATTTGCCATTTTGACTCCATGCCACTGCGTGGTCCAATATTATGACACATTTTGGTTGAAAGGTGGAGTTTTATTTAATGCCTAAAGTTTAAAAGGTCATTGCCGGCAGTTTCTTTATAATACTGCCAGTTAAAAATCAGTGGAGAGTGAAGATCGGAGTTTGGGAGCCAAAAGATTGAGGAAAGTCGATTTCGATGGTGAAACAGGTTAGACCTTGTTTGATCCTCATTCGGAAGGAATTTGTTGGCTGTGTCTGTGTTAACCCCTGCAAATAATAGCAGAAAGGGTTGGGTACAGTTTTGTAAAGGAAAGGTCAGTACCTTTAAGCCGTTTCATCTTTATCTTCGTAAATTCTCCAGGAAAAGTATAGTTCGACTGGGAACTGCAGCAACACGACGTGAAAGAGAATTTAAATCGTCTAAAAAGTCTCTCCTTTAACGGACTGTAAGCATTTTGAACTTTTGCAGTACTACTTTGAAGAACTGTTTTCGCAACATCGCTTTAAGAACTGTTTTCACTTTATTCCTTTAAGAACTGTTTAAGCTGCCGCACAGCAGCTGATTTCCGGTTACATTAGTTGTTTGTTTACTTTTTTGGGGGGGGTTGTTTTTCAGTGTTTAATAAATGTTTTATTTGTTATTTAAAAAAAAACCCTGCCTCACTTATACATTTATTGTTGCTGAATCCGTAACACTTCCTCTACCATCAATACTGCCCCAATCACATCTCTTCTATTTCATGCATGTCTGCTCCCACTCCATCCTCTTTCCTCTTGCTGCCCCTACTAGGTTCCTCATCCTCACTTACCACCCCACCAACCTTTGCGTCCGGCACTTAATCATCCACAACTTCTGCTATCTTCAACAGGATCCCACCACCAAGCACATCATTCTCTCCTCCCCCCCCCCCCCCCCCCACTTTCTACTTTCCACAGGCATGGCTCCCTACTTGACTCCCAAACAGTCCTTCAGGATGACGTGACCTGTGAGTTTGTGTCATATACTGTGTCCGGTTCTCCTGGTGTGTGGCCTCCTGTATATGGTGAGACCTGACGTAGATTGAAAGAGACCACTTCCCGAAGCATTTATGTTCTGTCCACCAGAAGAAGCAGGATCTCTCAGTAGCTAACCATTTTAATTCCACTTCCTATTTCCTTCCGATAAGTCTATCCATGGACTCGTCTACTTGTCCCAATGAGGCCACACTCAGGTTGGAGAAACAACACCTTGTATTCCGTCTGGGTAGCCACCAACCTGATGGCATGAACATCAATTTCTCGAACTTCAGATAATCCCCCCCCACTTCACCATTCCCCATCCCCTTTTCCCTCTCTCACCTTGCCTGCCCATCACCTCCCTCTGGTGCTCCTCCCTCCTTTACATTCTTCCATAGCCTTCTGTCCTCTTATATTAAATTCCTGATTCTCTGATTTCTCCCTTCTCCGGCCCTGTATCTCTTTCACCAACTTCCCAACTCTTCACTTCACCCCACCCCCTCCTGGTTTCACCTATCACTTTGTGCTTCTCCCTTCTCTCCGCCCACCTTTTAACTTTGTTTTTCATCTTTTTTTCTCCATTCCTGCTGAAGGGTCTCGGCCTGAAATGTTGACTGTACTTTGATGCCGCCTGCCCTGCTGAGTTCCTCCAGCATTCTATGTGTGTGGCTTGGATTTCCAGCATCTGCAGATTTCCTCTTGTTTGTAATTGTATTTTGGTGTTGATTTGGAATAGTGAAATTTGAGTTCGGGTGTTCCTTTAATTAGAGGTGTGCACTGCTTAACTTCCATTTGGACAACGTCCAATCACATATACATCCGTAGTCCCGATTGGAGAATGTGACATAGCAGACGTAACCAATCTCGTGTGTCTCTTGAGTGTAGTAGCGTTATCTCTGTTTAATTTTCTTTTGAAAATATTACCATAAGGTGCATCATGGCTTCCAAATACAGTAAAACCACTCCTGGTAATAGCAGAAGCAAGAGGCAAAGGAAGAGTATTGATTTGGAAGTGAAACAAAAGGTTATTAAACAACATGAAGGTGGAAAACCACTGAATGCTATTGCTCGGGATTTAGGCACGTCGCACTCGACAATCACAACGATCCTGAAAAACAAAGAAAAAATTCTCGAAGCTAAATCAAGCTAAGTTAAAGAATCGGCTTCACTGAAAACTATAAGGCTGACAAAATGCAAGAGGGACCTATATCGGATTTGGAGAAATTGCTAATGATATATTCCTGAAGAAGCCAACTTCTCCTGAAGAAGTGGAACACTGAAGAAGTTGAGAACAGTGATGTGGATGATCCTGATCCCCTCTGATAAACTGTGTGAGATATAGGCTAAGAAAGTGTTTACATAAAAGTTTAAAAAGTGAAAAAAATTAAAAAGTTTAAAATGAAATAAAAAAATATAGTGTGCATTATAGCGTACAGTATACCATTTTGGTGTAAGTTCTTGGCCATGTAGTCGATACAAGTACACTACAGTACTCTGTATAGGTTTGCTAAGTATATAATATGGTGTTCACACAACGTCCAAATCACATAAAATTTGATTTCACAGAGTGTATCATGGATGTTAAACGACACATACCTGTAACTGTAATTTGCAGTGAAATGATTTGTGATAGTTAAGTAAATTTTATAATTCAGCTGGAGTTCTGATTTGGCTCTTGCATTTCATAGCCTTATTGTTTTCTGTTTTACAGGTTAGAACGTGTAACTCCAAAAGACAGAACGCAGATACTATTTAAAGTATGGCAGGTATGGGTATATATTGTAAGTCATGTTCAAGTTGCTGAAAAGAATCTACATTTCCTGGAAACACAAAGGACTAAATCATCGTAAAGTAACATTTGACATAACTTGCATCTCACATTAAATGCAAATTTTACACTCAGTGGCCACTTTATTAGGCACACCTCATTAATCCAAATATCTATTCTGCTATTAATGTGATAGCAATTAGCTGCATAAAAGTATGCAGACATGGTCAAGAGGTTCAGTTGATGTTCAGACCAAACATCAGAATGGGGAAGAAATGTGATCTAAGTGACTTTTGATTGTGGAGTGACTGCTGCTGCCATTTGGGGTGGTTTGAGTATATCAGAAACTTCTGATCTCCCGATATTTTCACACTTCAGTCTTGAGTTTACTGAGAATACTACAAAAAAACAGCCATTGAATAGTGGCTCTAAAGGAGAAAATGCCTTGTTAAAGAGAGGGGTTGGAGTGAAAATGCAGAATGACCGGACTGGTTCAAGCTGACTGGAAGGCAACAGTAACTCAGATAACCACTCATTTCAACAGTGGAGTGCAGAAGAGCATCTACAACCACACGTTTTGGATACTGTTGATGGAGATGACCTACCAGGAACAAGTTGCAGTGGTCCTGTCTCTGGCACTGAGGTTGGACCCTCGACTAGGAAGGGGAGGAGGGAAGAGAAGAGAGCGGTAGTGATAAGGGATTCTATAGTCAGTGGGGTGGATAGGAGATTTTGTGGGGAAGATCGGGAGTCTCGGATGGTATGTTGCTTCCCTGGTGCCGGGGTCCGAGACATCTCAGATCGGGTGCAGGTTATTCTTTAGAGGGAGGGCAAGAATCCAGATGTTGTGGTCCATGTAGGGACCAATGACGTAGGTAGGATGAGTGAGGGGGTCCTGCGTAGGGAGTTAGGTGTGAAGCTGAAGAGCAGGATGTCGAGGGTAACAATCTCAGGATTTCTACCTGTGCCGCGTGTGAGTGAGGCAAGGAACAGAAAGATTATACAGATTAATATGTGGCTGAGAGGATGGTGCAGGAGGGAGGGCTTCAGGTTTTTAGATAATTGGGCTTTGTTCCAGGGAAGGTGGGATCTGTTCCGAAGGGACGGTTTACACCTGATCTGGAGCGGTACTAACATTCTTGCAGGGAAGTTTGCTAGTGCTTCTTGGGGGGGGGGGGGGTTTAAACTAAATTTGCAGGGGGTGGGGATCCAGAATGTGAGAGAGGATAGCAAGAGGAAGAATAAAGGACAGGTGGGGACTGCACGGTTCCGGAATATTAAGTGTGTAGTAGAGAAAGGTGAGGTGGAACAAGTGATAAGGAGGACCCATGTACAGAGGGATGGTCTGATGGAACATGGAGTTAAATGTGCAGAAAGAATAAGTAAATTTAGGAAGGACAACAAAATTCTAGGGGCGTAGATCCCGATGAGAGCTCAGGGAGCTGGGTTAAGCACAATAGGCAGCAATTCAAACAGAGAGGAGAAATAGGCTAAAAATTCTATATCTGAATGCACGAAGTGTCAGAAATAAGGCGGATGAGCTTGAAGCTCAGGTGTGAATGGGTAGCTATGATGTTGTTGGGATAACGAAGACATGGCTGCAGGGAGATCAGACCTGGGAAATGAATGTACAAGGGTATACTTGCTATCGTAGGGACAGAAATGTGGGCAGAGGGGGTGGGGTGGCCCTGTTGGTGAGGAATGAGATTCAGTACTTTGCAAGGGGGGGGACACAGGATCAGGAGAAGTAGAGTCTGTGTGGATAGAACTGAGGAACAGTAAGGGCAAAAGGACCCCAATAGGTGTTGTCTACAGGCCACCAAGGTGCAGGTTGAATAGAGAGTTAACATTGGCATGTGGCAAAGCTAATGTCGCAGTAGTTATGGGGAATTTCAGCATGCAGGTGAACTGGGAGAATCAGGTTGGTGCTAGACCCCAGGATAGGAAGTTTGTAGAGTGCCTACGGAATGCATTCTTGGAACAGCTTGTACGAGAGCTGATCAGGGACAAGGCTATTCTGGATTTAGTGTTGTGTAATGAGCAGGATTTCATAAGCGATCTTGAAGTAAAGGAGCCATTAGGAGGTAGTAACCATAATATAATAAGTTTTTAGCTGCAATTTGAGAAGGATAAGGGTAGCTCAGAGGTGTCAGTGTTGCAGTTGAACAGGAGCCTTGAGGGAGGAGCTGGCCAAAGTTGACTGGACGGATATCCTAGCAGAAAAGACAGTGGAACAGCAATGGCAGGTATTCTTGGGAATAATGCACAAGGTGCAAAATCAGTTCATCCCCCGGAGAAGGAAGGATTCAAAGGAAGGGGCCACAGTGGTTGACAAAGGAAGTCAGAACTTGCATAGTATTAAAAGAAAAAGGAAGTATGATAGAGCTAAGGTGAGTGGGAGGAGAGATGATTGGGAAGTTTTTAAGGAACAACAGAACTTAACTAAAAAGACAATATGGGGAGAAAAAATGAGGTACGAACGCAAGCTAGCCAGGAATATAAAGGAGGATAGCAAAAGCTTTTTTAGGTATGTGAAGAGAAAGAAGATAGTTAAGAACAATGTTGGGCCCTTGAAGAATGAATTGGGTGAAATTGTTATGGGAAACAGAGAAATGGCAGAAGAATTTAATAAGTACTTTAAATCTGTCTTCACTAAGGAAGACACAAGCAATCTCCGAGATGTATGGATGGGCCAAGGACATAGGGTAACAGAGGAAATGAAACATATTGACATCAGGAAGGAAACAGTGATGAGTAGACTGATGGGACTGAAGGCTGACAAATCCCCAGGTCCAGATGGTCTGCATCCTAGGGTACTAAAGGAGGTGGCCCTGGAAATTGTGGATGCATTGGTAATCATTTTCCAATGTTCCTTAGATTCAGGATCAGTTCCTGAGGATTGGAGAATGGCTAATGTTATCCCACTTTTTAAGAAAGGAGGGAGGGAGAAAACAGAGAACTATCGTCCTGTCAGCCAAACATCAGTAGTGGGGAAGATGCTAGAGTCCATTATTAAAGATGAAATAGTGGCATATCTAGATAGCAGTGATAGGATTGGGCTGAGCCAGCATGGATTTACCAAGGGTAAATCATGCTTGACTAATCTGTTGGAGTT
The DNA here is from genome assembly GCF_030144855.1 of Hypanus sabinus. Classification (NCBI taxonomy): domain Eukaryota; kingdom Metazoa; phylum Chordata; class Chondrichthyes; order Myliobatiformes; family Dasyatidae; genus Hypanus; species Hypanus sabinus. The sequence goes on along the minus strand of NC_082726.1, from coordinate 26,254,885 downwards.
TTTCGAGGATGTAACCAGGAAGTTAGATGGGGGAGATCCGGTGGATGTAGTGTACCTCGATTTTCATAAGGCATTTGATAAGGTCCCACATAGGAGATTGGTGGGTAAAATCAAAGCTCATGGCATTGGGGGGAAGACATTGACATGGATAGAAAACTGGTTGGCAGATAGAAAGCAAAGGGCAGCGGTGAATGGGTGTTTCTCGGAATGGCAGGTGGTAACTAGTGGGGTGCCACAGAGCTCGGTGTTGGGAACACAGCTGTTGACAATTTACGTCAATGATTTAGATGAAGGCATTGAGAATAACATCAGCAAATTTGCTGATTATACTAAGCTGGGTGGCAGTGTGACATGTGATGAGAATGTTAGGAGAATTCAGGGTGACTTGGATAGGCTGGGTGAGTGGGCAGATACTTGGCAGATGACATTTAATGTGAATATGTATGAGGTTATCTACTTTGGGAGTAAGAACAGGAAGGCAGATTATTACCTGAACGGTGTAGAGTTAGGTAAGGGAGAAATACAAAGAGATCTAGGAACCCTTGTTCATCAGTCACTGAAGGTGAATGAGCAAGTGCAGCAGGCAGTGAAGAAAGCTAATGGAATGTTGGCCTTTATTACAAAGGGAATTGAGTACAAGAGCAAGGAAATTCTTTTGCATTTGTACAGGGCCCTGGTGAGACCACACCTGGAGTATTTTGTTCAGTTTTGGTCTCCAGGGTTAAGGAAGGACACCCTGGCTGTAGAGGAAGTGCAGCGTAGATTCACAAGGTTAATTCCTGGGATGTCCAGACTGTCTTACACAGAGAGGTTAGAGAGACTGGGCTTGTACACGCTGGAATTAAGGTGATTGAGAGGGGATCTGATTGAAACATATCAGATTATTAAGGGATTGGACAAGATAGAGGCAGGAAATATGTTCCAGATGCTGGGAGAGTCCAGTACCAGAGGGCATGGTTTGAGAATAAGGGGTAGGTCATTTAGGACAGAGTTAAGGAAAACTTCTTCTCCCAGAGAGTTGTGGGGGTCTGGATTGCACTGCCTCGGAAGGTAGTGGAGGCCAATTCTCTGGATGCTTTCAAGAAGGAGCTAGATAGGTATCTTATGGATAGGGGAATCAAGGGATATGGGGACAAGGCAGGAACCGGGTATTGATAGTAGCTGATCAGCTATGATCTCAAAATGGCGGTGCAGGCTCGAAGGGCCGAATGGTCTACTTCTGCACCTATTGTCTATTGTCAATATGTCAAACCTCGAAGTGGATAGGCTATAGCAGCAGAAGACCACAGTGGATTCCACTCCTGTACCTAATAAAGTGGCTACTCAATTCATGTCTAATATTTGCTGTGAAGCTTAAATAAGTTTTTAACTATTTTCTCCCAGTTACTTGCTCCCTAAGCATAATTGAAATGTTTGTAAATTGTACTGCTTGCATTCAGTTGCAGTCACGTGAGACCTTTGAATATTTCAATCTAATTTGTTCTTCTGTTTCCTGAACCACTGCTATCCCCTAGAGCCAGAAATTATGTTGATTACTCAGAGGGGAGTTGACTTTTAAATTGGTGACAGCACTTATTCTTTTGTTGCATGTTTTCTACATAGAGTGAGCACTTCAAACAAAACATTTCCTGGGAGTTTCCAGTTCTTCAGTGCTTAGTTAACAGAAACTGCCACTTAAATTACTACATTGTACAAAACTCTTATCTATGTTTATTCATACAAAAGTATACTTGAAGTTTTTTTGATGGTTTAAAAACAAACCACATGAGATGCCATGTGGCAATTTCTCTCTAGTGATCGCTGTGTAAAATATCCATTTATATATTTTGGAATTAATGATCTACACTACTGTACTTTTGGTTTCATTTTTTAAATGCTGAATGAGCTTAGTATATCATGCCAAGTAAAACTGGAATCAATATTCTGCATTTTTATTCCATGTTCACAATTGTATTTCTGCTTATGAACAATGCAGCACTAACCACAACTGCACTAAAATTGATGTAAATTGATGATATCGCACTTTTATCATTAGAACAGTTTTGAAAACTTCTTGAAAGCATCTTTGCAGGAAATGCTCTGTTCCTAGTGTGGCCAATAAACTTATGAACTCAAGTTGTGTCATTGCTGTACTAATTTTTTTTTAAATTTTTTTATTAGTTTTTCAAAACATTTTACAAATTAAAAACCCCAAATCCCAATGAGGAACATTAAAACAGTGCAAAATTAAGAATACAATCACAATATGCTACAAAGGAAGAGAATTTAACAAAAAAAAGCACCTACATTAAAGACAAGTAAGCTTAGTATCCTCCCCAAGCCCCACAACACAAGAAAAAACAACAGCAACTCCAGACCAACCACAACAAAATATAGAGACAGGACAGCCAAACTCCCAGACTGTGAATACACTCAGCAACAGAGGATAATAATGCCTTCTACCAGAAAAAAAATAAGGAGCTAAAAGCAAGGGACCGAAAAGAAAAAAAAAACCCTAGTCAAGAGGAAGGTTATGAAAGTACTCGATAAAAGGTCCCCAGACCTTATGGAACTTTAGATCTGAATTGAGAACTGAATAATGAATTTTTTCGAGGTCCAAGCAGGCCATGATGTCGTTAAGCCATTGAGCATGAGTGGGCGGGACAACATCTCTCCATCTGAGGAGGATCAAGCGTCTAGCCAGGAGAGAGGCAAAGGTCAGACCCAGACATAAATCTGTCTCACCCCAAAAACCGAACAGAGCAATTAAGGGGTTTGGTTCTAGGTGCTGATTCAGAATACACGATAACATAGTGAAGACATCTTTCCAGATGTAAAGGGGGTTTCTTCTTTTTTTTGTTACTGTTGGGAAAGGGTTTCTTTTTGTTAACTAGCAGGAATGCTAATTTACTGATAACGAAAATGGTATTCCTTTGTAAACCAAATGGGGATTAATGTTCTTTCTTCTGAGTCTGTAAGCTTTTGTTGACGGGCTTTTGGGCAGATCGGCGCGAGGGGGTCGAGAGAGAGGACGCAATGCTCTAAGCTGGGCGAGGATAGGACCCCAAAGGGGGGTCCGAGGCCGGGAGATTCTCCGGGGGGGGAATGAAGCTAGATGTGCTTGGTTGACCACTCGGAGGGTCCTGAGCTGTTTGGAGAGTCGAGGAGTTCGGAGGGTCCTGAGCTGCGAGTCGAGGAGTTCGGAGGGGATCGAATGGTGGCCAGAAGACTTCAGTAATTGAGCTCCAACGGCTGTGCACGAAGTGGTTTGGACTTTGATAAGTTTGGCGCCTTTTCTTTAATTTTCTCTTCATATATACTGTATCGTTATTAATCACTTAGTTATAGTAACCTTTATAAATTGTACTCATTTAATCGCATATGGTGTACTGTCTGTTTTTGGGCGAGGCGGGGACATCACACAGCATCCACACCAGCTGATCACCCAGTTTGGCGGGGCCGATGGCTGCTCCCCCTAGACGAAACGAGCTGAGCCAGCCTGAGGCGACCCAGGGGGTTACACAGAATTTCTCCAAGCTAGGACAGAACCAGTACATATGGATGAGAGAGGCCACGCCCCTCTTGCATTTATCACAGAGCGGACTAGAATAATCACAGAGCTAGGGTAGAATCGAGATAGTTTAGATTTAGACATATGGGCTCTATGAACAATCTTAAACTGTAAAAGGCAGTGGTGAGCACAAAGAGAGGTTGAGTTAACCGATTTGAGAACTGAATCCCAGCTCTCCTCAGATAAGGAGATATTTAACCCAGGCCATTTTGATTTTATCCATGGGGGCCCATCGTAAAGCTGCTAATTTATCTCGGATGATTGATATTAAGCCTTTACCTAGTGGATTCATGGAAAGAAATAGGTCCATAGCATTTTTCGCAGGCATTTCAGGTAAGTTAGGAATTAAAGGAGCAATAAAGTGTCGGATTTGGAGATATCTGAAAAAATGAGCTTTGGGCAGATTGAACTTAACAGAGAGCTGCTGAAAAGAAGCGAAGTGATTATCAATGGAAAGATCTTCAAAATGTCTCATGCCCTTCCTATACCAAACCTGGAATGCTGAATCGTATGTAGTAGCTAAAAAAAGGTGATTATGAGCAACAGGGCTGGAAACGGAAAACCCCTGGAAACCATAGCATTTCCTGATCTGAGCCCATACGCAAAGTGTGTCTAACAAGAGGATTAGCTATTGATCTGGGCAGACTATTAGGGAGTGCAGAGCCAAGAAGTGCAGAGATAGATAATTCTTTAGTGGAGCTCAACTCCATAGCCACCCAGTTAGGGCACTCGGGTTGGCCATGGAAGAAAGACCAAAAGGTAGCACAACGTATATTAGCTGCCCAATAATATAAATGAAAGTTAGGTAAAGCCATGCCACCCTCCTTTTTAGATTTTTGGAGATGGATTTTATTAATTCTAGAGCGCTTATTCTGCCACAGATATGACAAAATAATAGAGTCTAAGGAATCAAAAAAAGATTTAAGAATAAAAACTGGGATAGATTGAAATAGGTATAAAAATTTGGGGAGAACATACATTTTAACAACATCAATACGACCTACCAAAGATATAGATAGAGGTGACCATTGTACCAGACTCTGTTTTATAGCATATGAAAGATAGACAAAGTTTTCACGAAAGAGATCTTTAAACTTCTTTGTGACTGTAATTCCAAGATAAGTAAATTGATTATGGACTACTTTAAAAGGGAGATCATGACATGTTAGTTCTTGTGCTTCTTTATTAATTGGGAGAAGTTCACTCTTATGTAAATTAAGTTTATAGCCAGAGATCTAAAACTGCAAAAAGGTAGTTCCACTCTATACGATCGAGTGCTTTCTCTGCATCGAGGGAAATAATACATTCAGGAATTCCAGTTGGAGGTGAGTATAAGATATTAAATAAACGCCGAATGTTTAAAAAAAAGGGAGACGGTTTTTAATAAAGCCTGTTTGGTCATCAGATATAATGGAGGGAATGACGGTTTCTAATCTATGAGCCAAAACTTTAGCTAAGATCTTTGCATCAACATTGAGCAGAGAGATCGGCCTATATGAGGAACACTCTGTTGGGTCTTTGCCCTTTTTTAAAAGAAGGATAATAGATGCCTCACTGAAAGAGGGTGGCAATTTGCCGTAATTAAACGAGTCAGATAATACTGAAAGTAACTGAGGAGAAAGAAGAGAAGAGAATGATTTATAAAATTCTACAGGTCCAGGAGATTTCCCTGAGGACAGTGCAGTATTTGCAGTAGATATTTCTTCTAATGACATAGGCGCAATGAGTTTGGCTTTATAATCAGATGAAAGTGAGGGGATATTCAGATTCTGTAAAAATTGATCAACAGAGATATTGTCATTCAGAGATTCAGAGGAATAAAGCCGAGAATAAAAATTTTTAAATGCTTCATTCATTACTAAATGATCCGATGTAAAGTCTCCGTTCTCCTTCCGGATCTTTGTAATATGTTGTTTGGCTTTGGAACGCCTCAGCTGATAGGCTAGGAATTTACCAGACTTATCCCCATGAATGTAAAAGCGACTCTTGCTTTCGAGAAGTTGGCGTTCGACAGGTGAGTGGACAGAAAGTTAAATTTAGTTTGGAGTTCAACGTGCTTCTTGTATAATTCAGGGTTCTTAGTTTGGGCATATATTTGATCCAATTCTTTAATCTGGTTAATGAGGTCTAATCGATCTGCACGGGATCTTCTGTTGAGATTTGCTGTGTAAGAGATTATTTGCCCCCTCAGATATGCTTTCATCGCATCCCAGACAATCTGGGATGGCACTTCAGGTGATGTATTAGTGTTAAAATAAAAGGTTATCTGATCCTTAATAATTTTTAAAAAATCATTATCCGATAGTAAAGTTGAATCAAACCGCCAGTGTTTATTCCTCTGAGGGAGACCAGGCAAATTCAGAGAGAGAGTAATCGGGGCATGATCAGAGATCAGTATACTCTGATAGTCACAAGAGTGGGCAAATGGAATAAGTTGGTTATCGAGTAAGAAATAATCAATTCTAGTGAAGGTATGGTGAACATGTGAGAAAAAATAATAATCTCTCTCCGTAGGATGGAGGAAACACCATATATCAGAGATACCATAATTAGAGAGAAACGATTGGATAGCTAAGGCAGATTTAGTAGGTGGTCTGGTAACAGAGGACGATCGATCCAAATTAGGATCTAACCAACAATTAAAGTCACCACCCAGTATAAGAGAGTATGAGTTTAAGTCTGGTAGTGAGGAAAAAAACCATTCAAAAAAATTAACATCATCAAAGTTGGGGGCATACAGGTTTGCTAGTGCAACTTTAGTGTTATATAGTTTGCCAGAAACAATAATAAAATGGCCATTTATATCGGATATTTTATTATGGAGTTCAAAAGGAATATTTGAGTTAATAAGAATGGAGACTCCCCAAGCTTTAGCAGTAAAGGATGAATGAAAATGCTGACCCGCCCACTTTGACAGAAGCCAGGAGTTATCAGAACAACGAATATGAGTTCCTTGAAGGAAAGCAATGTCAGCTTTGAGTTGTTTGATATGTGAGAATACCTTCCTCCTTCTAACAGGGTGATTCAATCCCTTTACATTCCAGCTCACGAATTTAAGTGCATTAGCCATTATCGATTACTAATGCATAAAAGGCAGAAGGCATATACAAAGTCAAGCAGTACAATAGCAGAATGGGAGCAGAGATGTAAACATAGATTCGTAAAATCAAAACATATACATGACCTGAGCAATAAAGAGATATAATATATACAGTGAGTGATGTTGGAACTAGAAAATCCACCCCACCCACACAACCCAAAACTAGATGGTGACCAAAACAAGTATCTAGCTCTACCAAAAAAATTAACCCAAATACAACTTCCAGATCTGTGTCATTAACAGCAGTTCCGTATAAATACTATAACAAATAGTAACTAGTTTATGCACTAGAAAACATAACTATAGATTAGAACACCTTTTGCAGGACTATAAAACTTAATACAGAGAAAATCAGAAGAGGACCAAAACTAACCTGCCAGAAAAAAAATTATAGAAGAATAAAGTACGAGAAAGGAAAAAAAAAGGATAAAAAAAGGAGAGGAAGGGGAAAATTATAAATTCAAGACGAGTATTTATCAACCATTTACAGAGGAGAAAAGAATTCAGAGATTAGAAAAGGGTGAAGAAAAGAAAAAAGTATAATAAAATAAATAAATATAAAAAGAAGGGAAAATAGATCGGCAATTAAACTGTGAACCAACAAACAGGAAGGCCTTCACTAAAGACTTCAAACCTCCAAAGCAAGTTAAAGTCAGTTGTAGAACTCTGTAGATAAAGTTGTACAAGAATAAAAAATAGATTACACACACACCAAATCCAGGGAGAGATTGTCAACAGCCCTTAGAGTTTCGATGAATAATGTCTGAATGATTCAAGTAAAGTCTGAGTCCAGAAAAAGTAATGTTACTACGAGAAGTACTTATCCACCATTTTAGGAGGTCCGATTGGGTTCCGAAGATGGCTGGATAGCCGGAAGACTTGCCAAAAATACTTCAGCTTCCTTGGCTGACTTAAACCATTTGTATTTTCCAGTGTTAAGCTTGATTCGTAGATCAGCAGGAGAACGAAGAGAGGGCTTAAAACCACGATCAAAAAGCACTTTCATTGCGCCTTTAAACTCAGCGCGCATCTTTAAGGTCTGGGGTGCAAAATCTTCCACAAAGCGAATGGTTGTATCCTGGAAAATAAAAGAACCTCTGTGACGTGCCTCTATGATCAGACGTTGTTTGACCTGGTATTGATGGAAGCACAAGATTACTGGTCGTGGGCGGTTGCCCAGAATTCTGGCAGGAACATGGACCCGGTGGGCCCGTTTGAGCTCAGGTGGGTTCGGAAGCAAATCTTTCCTGAATATCTCACAGAGAAACTCAGCGAAAAACTTCACTGTTGATCCCTGTTCGGTGGCCTCTGGCAATCCAAGAATTCTAAGATTGCAGCGTCTGCTGCGATTTTTGAGATCCACCATTTTGAAAAGGAGTTTGTTACACTTTTCCTCTAAGCTGGAACAGAGAGTCTCCAAGTATCGAACACGACTTTCTAAATCTTCAGAAGTCGAATCAATGCAAGATAAGTGTTGAGCATGTTTGTCCACTTTGTCGTTAATCTGATCAAGTTTGTCTTCCAACTGTTTGAAAGCGGTTTTGAATTCCTTTAAAATTTCATCTCGGAGCTGACCGAGCGCAGCTAGGGTCTCGTCTGAAAGAGCCGTAGCTTCCTTTCTCCTGGATTTAGAACTCTTGCTAGACATTGTAAGTTAGATGTGTTCACAGGCAAGTAAGAGATACCGAAAAGTTCCCAACTAAGGTTTAAAAAATGGAGACATTTAGTGCAAAGATAGCGACAGTAATGGAACAAAAGTTCGGAGCAGCTAAGCAATCGCCATCTTACCGGAAGTCCCCATTGCTGTACTAATTAATTTTATTTTCATCACTGTTCACCAATTGTACCACATACATTATTTTTTGATGTTTCTTTCTTCTTCACTGAGCTGACAAAAATTTAATTTTCATTCTATTTTCAGTGTTCTGAAAAATAATTATCAATGCTTCTGCTCTATATCCATGGCAAATGACATAATAAACACAAAAAATACCACACTAATTCCTTTAACTCAATTTGTCTCACTACCCCTTCAGTGCTTCTTGTGTCAGCTTGAGGATCTGTCAAGAATATCTTGGTTCTCGATCTCGCAGTTTCAAACTTTATAGAATTGCAATATAGAAAAGTGACATCATACTTCCCTTGGCCTTGCTCATCTAATGGTACTTGGAGTCCTCAAACAAATGATTTGCTGGGACCTACCTAATGATTTTGAGAACCTTTAGCAGATCTGATATATACTCTTGTGCAGAGATGGCCCTTCTAATCAGTGATTTTCTTTGTTTTGTTCCTGCCATAACTCAGCAGTTGCATCATGATGAAAATGCTTAGTGAATGAATTAAAATATTTGCTGGATAATTGGATAGAGGAGGCAAGACAAAACAGCTGAGATGAGCAAACAAATTTCTCAGTTCATTTGAAATCACTGGAGCAGGTAAAAGTGATATTAAAGGTAGAGAAAATGAAGATTCTTCAACAGGGCTGAAAGAGAAAGGAAAATGGGACTAACTTAGTTGGACATATTACTTGGCATGGACAAGTTGGTGCAAAAGGCTTGTTTCCATTCTTTATGCCTCAGAAAATATAATCCTATAAGAGTATGTATGATAGATTGAGAGAATTCCCATGAAATCATGATAGGGCATGTAACATAATTTGAAAGAGTAATAGCCTGTTCTAAATGTGCTTTAACAGCATAGCATAAGATCTACCTGTTTAATAATGAGTGTCAAATATTTGAATTGTTTTAACCATATTTAATGTGATATTAAGATGAACTGTTCTTTGTCTTCCAGAGAACAATTTTCCCCCTCTCCCAAAGTTCATTCCATTGAAGCCATGTTTTTACCAGGATTTTAATGAGAATCCAGATCAACATTGTGTCCTGGCAAAACGCATATACTATCTGTGGATGTGTGAGTACAGAAGCTATAACCCAGTTGAATTGAATGCACTCTAGATGTGATGTACACCTTTGTAACATATCTCTAAACTTCCAAACATTGTTACAACTCTTTTAGTTCCACATGCATACTTGAAGCGGTATTACTATTGGCTTTTGGTATTTCAAAACTTGTCAAATATCTTTACATAATTGATTCTAAATTGTTTTAAGTCTTTCAGTGTTAACTTTTACTGTCATATGTTGAAGTTAAAATATACCTAATAGGCCATTTGGCTCAGTGGCATGTACTGAACCTTTCCAAATTCAAATCCAACAAATATAGAGATTTTGATTCCAACTATATGGATTTGAATTTTCCTAGGCTAGGGAGTGGTTTTGGCTTCTGACTCAAAATAAGTATGAAGTCCCAATTTAAAAATAACTCCACAGTCTAGTTAACATTGGTATTTTATTATGAGAAAACCTGGTAAGATCTGTGCATGTTTGGCAAATTATGTAATTAAGAGAATTACCTTTGTGAAATTCCCTCTGCATCAAAATTGGAAGAGTTGATGCTACCTACATGGGAAACTGGAAACATTATTCTAATGGCTAGCTAGGTGTTTATAATTTCATTCAATACAATGTCTAATATATTCTGCAAAAAAAAATCAATGAAGCTTTTCGGAACTTAATGTTAACAAGGGCTTTAAGTGTGATATCATGGGATTTTTGAATACTGCCAAATGTTGCCTGGTCACACTTGATCTGTGTTCACTAAGGAGGAGGATTTTGTCATTAGAAAATTCAGAGATGAGGATGACATTGTCTACTCATAGTGATCACATCTAGGACTTCTGGAAATTAGCAAATGGACAAATGGCCTGTTTGCTAGTCTCATGTGAACTCTTGGCAGTGAGTTGCAATGGAAATGTTTGAGACCTCTGTCACATCACGGATTACCCATCACTACTACTTGCCCAAAAATAAAATACTGTATTTAATTTTAGTCCTGTCATGTGCACACATTGGCTACTTTATTAGATACACCTGTACAATTGCTCATTAATGTAAGTATCTAATCAACATGACACGCGGCAGCAACTCGATACATAATAGCATGCAGACATGCCCAAGAGGTTCAGATGTGGTTCAGTCCATATGTCAGAATGGGGAAGAAATGTGATCTAAGAGACTTTGACAGTGGTGTGATTTTTTAGTTCCAGGCGGAGTGATTTGAGTATCTCAGAAACTGCTGATCTCCTGGGATTTTCATGCACAACAGTCTCTAGAGTTTAAAGAGAATGGTGTGAAAAACAAAAAGCATTCAGTGAGGGCAGTGCTGTGGGTGAAAATGCCTTGGTAATGAGAGAGGTCAGAGGACTGGTTCAAGCAGATAAGAAGACAGTAACTCAAGTGACCATGCATTACAGCAGAGGTATGCAGAAGAGCATCTCTGAACACAGAACACATCAGACCTTGAAGTGGATAGGGTATAGCAGCAGAAGACCAAACATGCACTAAGTGGCCACTTTATTGGGTACAGAAAGTACCTAATAAAGTGGATATTCCATGTAAGTGCAGCCCAAATTCTCTCATCTGTGTGTTTGCTGTTAGCCCCTCGAAGATCAATGGAAAATTTGTGTGTTCATTAAAGACAATCAAATAATCTGGCAGCTGTAAGTAAAGCTGCCTTTCCCTTTTCTATTTTCTAATTATGATTTATAATTTAACTTTTTTATTATATTTACTTCGATTTGTACTTCAGGGAACGCGAAGCGCAGAATCAAATATCGCTGTGGTGATTGTATGCTCTAGTATCAATTGTTTGGTGACAATAAAGAGCCTGAATGCAAGTGTAACCCCCTGGGTCGCCTCAGGCTCGCTCAGCTCGTTCTCGTCTAGGGGGAGCAGCCTTCGGCCCCGCCATACTGGGTAATCAGCTGGTGTGGATGCTGTGTGATGTCCCTGCCTTGCCCAAAAACAGACAGTACACCATATGCGATTAAATGAGTACAATTTATAAAGGTTACTATAACTAAGTGATTAATAATGATACAGTATATCTGAAGAGAAAATTAAAGAAAAGGCGCCAAACTTATCAAAGTCCAAACCACTTCGTGCACAGCCATTGGAGCTCAATTACTGAAGTCTTCTGGCCACTATTCGATCCCCTCCGAACTCCTCGACTCGCAGCTCAGGACCCTCCGAACTCCTCGACTCTCCAAACAGCTCAGGACCCTCCGAGTGGTCAACCAAGCACATCTAGCTTCATCCCCCCCCCTCGGAGAATCTCCCGGCCTCGGACCCCCCTTTGGGGTCCGATCCTCGCCCAGCTTAGAGCATTGCGTCCTCTCTCTCGACCCCCTCGCGCCGATCTGCCCAAAAGCCCGTCAACAAAAGCTTACAGACTCAGAAGAAAGAACATTAATCCCCATTTGGTTTACAAAGGAATACCATTCTCATTATCAGTAAATTAGCATTCCTGCTAGTTAACAAAAAGAAGAAACCCTCTTTACACAAGATATTCTGCAGATGTTATAAGTCCAAAGCAACACATACACAATGCTGGAGAAACTCAGCAGGTCCAACAGCATCTATGGACAAGAATAAACAATCATTTTGGGTTGAGACCCTTCATCAGAACACATTGAATGAAGGGTGTCAGCCCAAAATGTCAAATGTTTATTCATCTCCATAGATACTGCCTGACCTTTTTTTGAGTTCCTCTAGCATTTTCTGTGAGGTAAAGAACCTGGATAAGTTTCTCCTTTGCTTTAATGCCTAGTGTCTTTATAAGTTTTATATTTTTCTTAAAGTGGATAATTTCATGATGAAATGCATTCATTTCATCATTTACAGATGAACTAAAATTTATCATTTATTTTGCGAAGATTGTTTCTACAGAGCCTTTCTAGGGTGAACATATTTTATTTTAAATAAACTTGCTGTGAGCAAATATAAACACATTGCACTGAATTATTGAAATGTGCTATAATTCTGTGAACAGCCATAGAGATACCAAATTTAAAAAATCTAAAGAGTTTAGTGTGCTATCAGAGTACAAAGGTAGTTTGTACTTCCAGTTGTCTTTCTGCACAAGAGTTAAATCAGTGAATCAAATAACATTGTGGATTTTCTATGAAACATCGAAATATAATGTACAGGAGTAGGATGTTGATCCCATTGTAGTAATGCTTGCCAGGAAGGATCTTTTCATCCCAATCCTACAGCCCTGCTGGTCAAGCACCACCAGATTGTACCACTTCTACCTACCATTCTTCCAAGTGGAGGTGCCTTGAATATTTCAACAAAAGCATGGAAATGTATAACATTATTAAGTATAAAGCTTTTATATATAGTAGCAATGATGAATGTAAAATATTGCTTGTTCACTGGTTGATCCATGTTAAATTGACAATTTTCTCTAGTGAGCTCATGGGAGCTTGAATAATGAATGTGCATTTATGAATTTGATACAGTTACTTCTCCAGGAAAACCAGGAAGCACATTTGTTGTAGCAGGGAATACAAACAGCAACACTGTCAATAATCAAGTATTCTGGTACAAGTGATGCGGATTGAGAAGGAAACTCGTGGCTAGGGAGCAAGGAGAACTCTGCTTTTCTTTTTGCAGAGACGTGGTAGTTCAAGTGCATTTGGGAGTATTTTTGGCTGAAATTTAGCAACTTCAGCAATGCTCTGCACTACATGGGCATAAACCCAAGTTGCGTGCAAAAAAAAATCACAATCCAGTTTATTAATGACATAATTGTTGATTTTTTTTAATAGTACCGTGCGATATCTTGGAATGCATACCCAGCTTGTTGTTGTGACAAGAGTGTGGCAAGCTATGGCAGAATGTGAAATATGCCCAAGTTCATTATTCCATTTGATGTCTTGCTTTAACTAGATTAATTTGTTAGCATTGTGTTACTGCTAATTTTGGTTTGACTGATGCAAGCCGAATAAGATGTTCTGGTTCCAGCATTAATACTAAGGTGCACTCCAGTCATTTTATCTATGGATTCAAAAGTCAAAATATGACCCAGATCATTAAATTCACCTTTATTTGTTAGTTATATATCAGTCAAAAACATGCTGGGGGAACTGAGTGAGTCAGACAGCATCTGTAGAGGAAAATAGATATTTAACAATCTTGTCAACCTGGGTTAAGTCCAGGTGAAAGGTCTTCATCGTCCATTTCTCTCCACTGATACTGCTTGACTCACTGAGTTCCTCCAGCACCTCTTCCATATTGCCTCATCTCCCAGCAACTGTAGACTCTTGTGTGTCTCTATATGGCATCTCAGTTAATGTAATAGTTGTGCTACATTTGTTTTAAAATGGGATATAGCATGCAAAAGAAGAAAAGGATATGAAATAGTTATTCTAAACAAGTTGGTCAATTACAATTACAATATTCTTTTCTGTTAACTTGCCCCTTAAATAGAATATATTTCTGTTCCTTTTTTATCTTACAAGGCAAATTTCTGTTAGTTGGATTCAAAATGTTAAGGGATTAATATAGGTGGGTATTTGATGATTGACATGAACTAGCAAGGCTAAAGAGCCTGCTGTAAGTCTCTATCATAAATAAGATTAATGAAAGCAATATGTTATCTTACAAAACATTAGTTGTTTAAATACGGTTTATAAATGAGTTTTGATATTTGCCTTGAAGATCGTAACTATGTACTTACTACAAATTTTTGTTCTTAAATCAAGATTTTGCACTTTTTTTCCACATCCCTCCCCTATTCCAACTATTCAGTTTTCTTTTATTGTCTAAAGTTAAGCTAATAAATTTTGCAGTTTTGCTTTCCTTTCGTGCTCTGGTGTGGAAAGAGAGCCACAGGCACACAGCAATATTACATAATAAGAAATTGTCTTAACATTGTAAGGAGCTAGTGGGAGGGTTTGATTGGGAACTAGGTGTCTGGGGGAGAGGTAGGCTCCCTTAATAGAAATATTTTGATGGTGCTGATAATGCTGCAGTAGTTATCTTGTAGAAACCAATCCTTAAAAATAGCAATAGACTGGTAAATTATCCTAAAGTTTAACCTGGTATTAGTGTCTGGGTATGCAATTACTGCTAATTACACAAACAGGAAATACCTGGGAGCTTCTGCTTTTTGTATCTTCCAGGTTTTAGTTCACTGCCAACTAGAGAAGAATTAGATCTTCTATTCTTACAATCTGATGATTAAAACATATGATATAAAATATGATACAGTTTAGGGTAGCAAGTATAAGCCAACCAATCTCGTCGGTATGTTAGGAAATGGTCATTATGAAGAATTTTTTTTAATGAACAGGTAATTTCAAATAATAAAAGAAAGCATGACCCAATTTGTTCTCAAATGATTTTCAGAATGTTTCTGATGGATAGTAACTTTACTGTAAGAGTGATTAATGGAACAATTTAGTTCTAATTTTCAACTAGTGTATTGCTTCTTTGTTAATACATTAGTTGTCATTGCTAATTAACCGGGGAATATTTAGGATGTGAAATTCAACCTACAGCAGTAAAATGTTAAATTATGTGGACATTACGGTCAATAACTAGAACAATTGAATACAACTTATGAACATAATTCCAAAGATATTAAAGCATTTATTAACACCATCAGTTTTGAACATTATGTCAAAGTACTTGTCTGTTAAAATATTATTTAAAATGTTCTTGGGCATGATTAATTTCTTTTTAGGCAGTCTTTCTCAAAATTATAATATTTTTAAAAAATGTAATATTCACCTCCTTGGTAACACCTTCCTAGTGGCCTTCATTTTGTATCACTGGTATCTATAGAGATACTATTTTCCTTATGAGAACTTACTCATGTTTTTTTTTTGTACATCACAATGTCAAAACATGCCAACGTGAAATGTAATTCTAAAAGTATAATAAATTCACAAGTTTTACCAAACTTAAAAATGGGAACCTATAATTAAATGGTGGTACAATTGAGAAGGAATAGTTATATTGAATCACTAAGTCTAGGAGGAAAATGGAAAAGCTTTTATCAAAGTTATAATGGGCGGAGACCATGTGGGAAGTTGGATTATCACAAAATAACAGCTATTTAGTCCAAAATGTCCATGCTTGTTCTTTTAAAATTAATTCCTCTCTGCCTTTCATTAGACCTCCTATATTAATTTTTCCTTTCATTGTTTAACTAATTCCCTTAATGTCTTTTTTTTCCCTCTAGGATCTGTTTTAGAACACATTTTAGGCAAATATCCTGATCTGGTTCTACAAATTCAGAATCAGGTTTAATATCACAGGCATATGTCGTGAAATTTGTTATGCGGCAGCAGTATGTGTCAATTTATTAAAAATTAAGTAGGGGAAAAAGTAGTGAGATAGTTTTTATTCAGGAATCTGATGGCAGAGATAAAAAACCTATTCCTGAATCATTGAATATTGGCCTTCAGACTCTGTTACCTCTCCTTTGATGGTAGTGAGAAGAGGGCATGTCCTTTGTGATGAGGGTCCTTAATGATAGATGCCGTCTCTTTGACGCATTGATCCTGAAGATGACGTTGATGCTAGGGAGGCTACTGCCCATGATGGAGCTAACTGAGTTTACAATTTTCTGCAGCTTATTTTGATGCTGTGCATTGCCCTTCCCTCACCCCCTCTATACTAGACAGTGATGTAGCCAGTTAAAATGCTCTTCACAGTATATCTTAGAAATTTGTGAGTGCCTCTGGTGACATACCAAATCTCCTTAAGCTCCTAATGAAATACAGCAGCAGCTGTTGTGCCACCTTTGTTACTGCATCAATATGGTGGGCCCAGGATAGATTCTCAGAGACGAACTTGAAATTGCTTACTCTTTCCACTTCTGATCCCTCTGAGAACTGGTATGTGTTCTTTCGTCTTACCCTTTCTGAGGTCCACAATTGATTCTTTAGTCTTGAGTGCAACACCACTCAACCAGCTGATCTATCTTGCTCCTGTATGCCTTCTCGTCACCATCTGAAATTCAGACAATAGTGGTTTTTGTCAGCAAATTCATAGATACCATTTGAGCTGTGTAGCCACAAAGTCATTGGTGTAGAGAAAGTAGAGCAGTGGGCTAAGCAGAAATCTTTGAGATACGCCATTGTTGATTATCAGTGAGGTAGAGATGTTTCCAATCTGCACAGACAGTGGTCTTCTGGTGAGGAAGTTCAGGATCCAGTTGCAGAAGGAAGTACAAAGACAGGTTTTGGAGCTTTTTGATCAGAGCAGTAGGAATGATTGTGTTGAAAATAAACAAGGTGCAAGAGAACTTAGTTGAACGATTGCTATGCTTTATAATCAAAATGACTAGTATGTTTTTCTATATAAGTGACCCCTTTCGAAAATATTAAGCTACCCTTTTTCTTGATATGTACATAGTCTTTTTGGGTGTGAACTGCTCTACATAAGCTACAAGTCCTATTAAATACTTTGAGCCAAAATAAATCTAATAATTGCAGGCTCCGGGCATGCACCACATCTGCCCCAAAGTTTCACCTCTCAGAGGCGATTGCCTCTGATCTGGGCCGACATTTACGTGCCGGGCAGAACCGAATTAATTAGCTTGTTTATTTTGGCTTTTTTCTTAAAGATGTGCTGGGTGTGTTTCAGCTACTGCTGCACCCCTGCATGCTTGGCGGCCTGGAGATTGGCGACTACTGACTTAACCTACTAACTTGCCCATCTTTGGAATGAAGGAGGAAACTGGAGCACTGAGAGGAAACGAAACAGTTATGGTGAAAACATACAAATGCCTTACAGACAGCAGTGGGAATTGAATGTGGAAGCTAACATTGTGCTGTCATGTTACCATGCTGCTCTCATTTGCATGAAAGTCATATCCTTCTGTGCCTTGCCAACTTAAAAATATCTCAAAGATGATTTTTTTTCTCTCTGATTCCAGTGCCACTTCTGGCAACGTGTTCCATATATCAACCACAAATTCTAAAAATGTTTTGCCCACAGGGCCCCTTTAAATTTATACCCTTCCATTATAACAAACACAAGAAAATATGTAGATGCTGGAAATCCAAAGCAACATGCACAGAATGCTGGAGGAACAGCAAACCAGATAGCTTCTATGGAAAAGAGCAAACAGTCGATATCTCAGGTCAAGACCCTTCATCAGGTCTTGAAAAAGAGTATTGGCCCGAAACATGACTGTCTGTTCATTTCCATAGATGCTGCCCAGCCTGCTGAATTCCTCCAGCTGTGTGTGTCTGTGTATGTGTTACTTCCCTTTCAGTATTACATTTGCAGAGAATAACTCTGCTAAATTTTAGACTATTCACAACAAAATGGTGAAAAATGTGTCCCCATGTAGTTTCAGGAGTATCAGCTAAGCACTTGCAGTGAACATCACATTGCTAATGTACTGCAAAATAAAAGATGCTTCAGATTTTTAAGTTTTCAGAGAGTGCTTGATGGTAAATAGCCCATCAATGCAATCTAGAGGTTGAATTTTCTTTAATTGAATGTAACTGCAGTGCTATATTTCAGTTTGAGAATATTAGCTGTGTTGCTGGAAAGTTAGAAACAGATTTTGAAGAAGGCTAGATTCCTCTTGCTGCCTTAATTTATCTGGAGGATGTTCCATTTTAAGTGTTTTTTTTATTCATAATACAGGAATTTAAGTCCTTTTGAAAGAATACAGGATGTCTTTGTGTGTATTGCCACTAGATGGCAGCATTTCAACATTTTCAGGATCACTGCATTTTTTTCTGGAGAAAGAAAGAATGCAAATCACAATCCATGGTTTGCAATAGCAGTGTTATTTATTTAGTGATGCAGTGCAGTGTGGGTCCTTCCAGCCTTTTCAGTTATGCTGCCCCAGCAACCCCCCGAAAACCCGATTTAACCCAAGACAATTCACAATGACCAGCTAACCTACCTAGTTTGTCTTTGGACTGTGGGAAGAAATTGGAGGACCTAGAGGAGACCCACAGGGAAGACCTACAAACTACTTGCAGAACTGAACCTTGGAATTCGTCAAGCTGTAATAGCATCACGCCAACTGATTCAAGTCAAAACTCTGCTTTAAATATCAATGCTTTGATTTTCAGTTGTCTTAACTGTCAATATTACTTTTAATTTTATAAATGTAGTTAAAGCTATAACTTATTATAAACAGTATATACATTGCCTTGAAAAAGTGTTCAACTCACAACCCTTTGTTCACAAGTATTAGAACTAGGGATTTTGATCAATGTACAGGCAGTCCCCGGGTTACGTACAAGTTCCGTTCCTGAGTCCGTCTTTTGTATGTAAGTCGGAATAAGTCCATCCGGTATTATTTAGCGTCAGTTAGTTAAACATTTGTCTTAGTATATAGCATATATTTTATCTTTCTATGCATATAAAACACTTAAGAAATGTATGTATTCCAATAATTAAACCACTGCGTTGCTTAGTAATATTTGCAGCTCTCATCGGGGCAGGGCCTTTCACATGCTCCATTATTCTCACTTTATTCTTTAAAATTATTCCGATCATTGACCAACTGTAGTCTAATGCTTTTCCAATGACCAATGGCGTTTCACCACTTTCCAAACGCTTTAATGTTTCCACTTTATTTTCAATTGCGATTGCTTCCCATCAATGGAACAGAAACACTGCGGGCGGCGGGTTCCAAGCTCCGCTGGCTCCCGAGGTCCGCTGGGTCCTATGGACCACGGCACTGAATTGCTCGGGTCCTAAACTCCACCGCACTGAGACAGGCTAAATGGGACAAGTGGGAGCTGTGCTGGGTTTGGGTATTTGATCCTTCACAATATTTCATGTGGGAACTTAAACTGGAGGTGACAGTGATTTTTTTTTAAAAAAGAGGTCAAGTTGCGAGCTCGACATCAAACCGGCACGGATGGTACGGGAGTCACTGGATCGACATCAACCTGGCACGGGAGCAGTCTGTCACTAAATCGAGCTGTGAATCCTCCGTTCTCTAGCCCAGTGCTGATCTGACTGCACCACCAGCCGACTGGAATGGGGGGGGGAGTGGGGTTAGGGTGAATCCTACTAAGAAAAATTTAAGCCAAATACAAAGTTAAACACTCAGCACAGTGTCAATGGCAACGATTTAGAATGGCGGATGGCGTTGTGATCAACTTAGAATGGCGGACGGCGTCGTGGTCAACTTAGAATGGCGGACGGCGTCGTGGTCAACTTAGAATGGCGGACGGCATCGTGGTCAACTTAGAATGGCGGATGGCGTCGTGGTCAACTTAGAATGGCGGACGGCGTCGCGATCCGACTTTAAATGGCGGACGGTGTTCTCCTTCCTCGGTTTGTAAGTATGAGTTGTCCATAAGTCGGGCGTTTGTGACTCGGACTACCTGTAACTGATGAATTTTACTTGCGAATTGCGTGCTCCTTTTTCACAGTAGAACCCAAAAAACGGAAAATTGTAAAGCATGAAAACTGAAAAATTCAATAACTAAAATGTCAGTTCAAAAGCATTCACCCCCCCCCACCCCTTTGCTCAGTACTTAGTTGAACCACCTCTCACAGCTATTACAGGCAGTAGTCTTTTTGGATATGTGTCTATTAGCTTTGAAGTAAGAATCACCCATTCCTCCTTGCAAAATTGTTCAAGCTGCGCCGTAAGTTGGGGAGTGGCAGTGGACAGCAATCTTAATCATGCAAGAGATATTCAGTTGGGTTAAGGTCAGGACTCTGACTGGGCCATTCAAGGACATCAGTTTTCTTCATTTGAAGCCACTCTGTGGTTGTTCTAGCATTGTGCTTTGGGACATTGCCCTGCTAAAAGACTAACTCCATCCCCAGTTCAAGCTTTCTGACAGGCTAGCAGGTTTTTAATCCAGGGTCTCTCTTTTATTTAGCAGCATTTGTCTTCCCAATAATCCTGGCCTGATTTTCAGTCCCTGTTGCTGAAAAGCATCCCCATAACATGATGTTACCTCCACCAAACTTTGTTATGGGTGCAGTTACCTGGCTGATTGCATGGTACTAGATTTGTGCTACACGTGCCACTTAATGTTGAAACCAAAAATTTCCACTATAGTTTTATCTGACCACAATTAACTTTTACATCTTTATAGTATCTTCTGATGCTTTGCAGAGTCTTTGTGGGCAGGGCTTCTTCCTTGCCAGTCTTCCATAAATGCTGTTTGTGTAAAGTCTCAGAGATTGTGGAGCCATGAACTTCATCTCCATTTGCAGCCACTATACATTATGCCATTATACATTGTGTGGTTAGATAATTCTGAAACAAAAGTTTGTATACATAGTCATAAATTCATAGAGTACTACAACATGGAAAAAGGCCCCTCGGCCCATCTAGTCTGTGCCAAACTATTATTCTGCCTAATCCCATCAACCTGCTCCCATAGCCCCGATAACATACTTATCCAAATTTCTTACGAGCTGTTGAAATCGAACCCACATCCACCACTACCATCAATCTTTTTGTGTTGTCTTAAAAACTTACTGAGTATGCCAACCAGGTCAAGTATTACAAACGACAAAGGCTGCAACAGTGATCCCTGCAGTGCACCACTTGTTACATGTATCTAGTCAGGAAAACACATTTGACCATTATCTTCTACCTCCCATCACCAAGTCAGTATTGGATCCATCATGCTTCAGATCTCTTTAATCTAAAACAGCTGTGCTTTAATCTTTCAGAGCAGCTACAATATGGCACCTTGTCAAAAGACTGAAAGCCCATATATAAACCACATCTACTGTTCTGCTTTCATTAAATTGTAAATAAACTATTAGTAAAATGCCAAACTGCAACCTCTGAGAGCTGATGAACCAGCTATGATCTATTTTGAGAATTTTTTTTGGTAGTTTCTGCTGATTTGCAGTTTGCTAGAGGACTGTCCCAGAGGCTTTTGATGCCTGTTGCCACTGCTATCTTTTTGTCAATGTGGGAAGAATGAAGTATAATGTATGAAGACTTATCACTGTTCAATCTTCATATTCAGTGATAAAGGGAAAAAAGTCTGTAAATGCTGGAAATCTGGACTAAACTCAGCAAGCTAGAAACATCTCTGGAGGGAAATATGGACATTTACTTTCCCAGATGCTGCTTGGCCTGCTGAATGTTTCCAGCATTTTATATTATTGTATACTACAGTGTTGGATTTTTAGCTTTCTGCCTTTTGGTGTTTGAATGATGCATAAGCTGCAGTTATTGTGAATTTCTACAAGAGTCTAGGTTGTTAAAAAATGATGAGAAGTCCCATGAGCATAACATTTTCAAATTCATTAACAATGAGCATTTTGTTAAAGTATTTGACTCTAAATTTAATATCTTGGATCTAATGACAGCTGTATATTTAACCCACTGAAATTCAGTTGTATGAACAGCATTTTAATAATTAAATGCATTTAAATATTAATATACACTGCAAGTTAATTTGACCTGTTTGATTTGTACTGCTTTCTGAAGGAATTAAATAATGTGCAGACTGCAGAAAGTTTAATTTATAATTAATAAGAAACTCTAAAAGGTATCATAACTCATGAGTAGAACCTGGATTCTTTTAGAGTTTAGTGTATTTATATTAACAGGATTAAGTTAATGTAGTGTCTCAAGATGCATAGATGTGCATTTAAGTTCATTTAAAAAGAGTGGGAACAAACATATATACATCAGAATTGTAATTCTTTCCAGTTTCTTCCAAGCAATTGCCAAGCATATTATTGGAAAATAACCTCCAAGCAGCAAAATAGCATTAATGAGTGAGACATCAAAAGTTCTGATATGTGAAACTCCTGGTTAATGGGATGATCATTTGATGTGTATCATGTATTATATGATTGTAACTACGGAATCATTCACCTTATTTCCAATATTTTATATAGTGATCCCGAGTATCAAAGTTCTCTATCAGAAACCATATTTAGGAAGATCTAGGAGGAGTTTTGGAGAGCATCATAGATATAATTTAAAGGCTTGTCTAACGTGAATATAGTTTTCTTGATAGCAAAATCATGCATGTCATTTTATTTGCACAGTAATAAAGCATACACTGAGTCTTGCATCAGTTTTGAGATGCTTCCTTGAAAGTTGGGAAATATTGATTGAAGGTGCCTTTGTTAATTGTATGTTGATTAGAACGCCAGTTTAAAACATAGGAGGTTGACAGGAACAAATGCTGGCTTCTGATATTGCAACCAATGAGGCTCCCTTTCCCATTGTGCCTTAATTTTTCTCAGTCACAGTAACATAGGGGTAATATCTCAAATTTATTTGACCCATTAACAGAGTGTGTGGTGAGGAGGCAGAAGAAAATTAGAATCATAAATTCCTGGTGGGTTCAATTTACACATAACACATCTCATTTCTAACCTAGCCAACATGGAACTGAAGGTGGTGCAAATCAGCTGAGACAAATGATTTTTTGGATTCTTTTTGATTATACACCCTCAAAGTATAATTGGAAAACTTCAGAATCCAAGTTTTAAAGTATACTTTGCAGATTTTTAGGGAAGAAATCTTTGTAGGGCATCTATAATTCATGTTATACTTGATTTAGCAAAAAACTGTATTCCAACTTGTGAAAATAGATTTTTACCTTTATTTTTTGACAGTTATGACAAAAGCATTGTTTGATTTGTTAACTGTGCATTAATGTTGGTGATCTGCAAAGTTGTGCAATAAAATCTTGCGCCTTTTATATCCCCAATGAGTATACACAATTGCCAAGCCAGCATAGGTCTTCAGTCCACTCTGTTTTGCTGCTAGCAAACATCAAAAAGATTTTTGATGGCCCAGTGATTGTCATACAGTTACTTTGGAGATCTGCCAAACATCTGCTTTTAAAGCCATTCCTTTTGAGCATAGAAAATGGGTCAAATGTGAAAGAAATATTAAAGAATGACTTGCATTTATAAAGCACCTTTCAAGACCTCTGAGATATCCCAAAGTACTTTATGGCTAAATAAGTACATTCTGAGATGCAGCCCGCAAGCCGTCTTCCAGGAAGATCTTGTCGGTGCCGTCCGCTTTAAACAACGCCGACCTCTCCTCCTGCTCGGTCGCCGCCGCCGTCGGCTGCTTGCCACCCGGTCGCCCGCTCTGTACCGAAGCTGACGCCGAGCTCGAGCCGTCCTCGCTGCCCGGGTTGGTGCCCTCGCTCGGAGTGGACTCCCCTTCACCGATCAGGAGCTTGCCCTCAGCCACATCGTCTTCGTGCAGTTGCCTGCTGCCGACGGAGGAGAGGCTTCCACGGAAACGCCGACAGTCCCCGTTGGAGCTGGTCTTGCCGAGCTTACTGACATCTGTTTCCACGGTCTTGCCTTCCCCTCCCTTGGCGTCCCCAGCCCACCTTGCGCCTCCCCCAGTAGGTGAGGGAAGTGGCTTCATCTTAATGCTCCTTCGGTTGGGATCACGGTCTCCGTCGCACTCCATCATGTTGTCTTTGGTTCCTATCTGCTGGGGGAGACTGTACAGCCTCTTCCGCATGGCAGGAGGCAACCTCTCCATCTCCCCTCCGGCGGGAACACCGAGCCTGCCCCTCTCCTCCAGCATCCCGAGTGCGTCTGCGGCCGGCGAGTCACGGGCATTTCCTCCAAGGTATCTGAATTACACGGCGCATTTCACCCCAGACACCGTGATGCACAGAGAGCAAATACGAACATCACCCCCGCACTCACCCCACCTCCTCCTCCTTTCCCTTTATGGCAGAATTATTGCCGCTTCTCTTCTTTAAACTTTTAAGAAGGCCGGTGGGGGGGGGGGGCGAGGAAGCGTCTCTCGTTCTCGAACCACTAGCGGACGGGCCCCCGAAGAGAAATTATGTTTTTGCTAAGACATTAAAAACACGGAAATAAAATCAAGGGACGTTTACCCTTTGGAGTTACATAGCAGACACAAAGCAGGTCACCAGTAGTCTAGGCACGGCTGCGCGCCGCTGTACCGCAATGATTAAACAGAGGAGAACGTTTCTTACAATCGAGACCGGTTTGCATCTTTTTTCTTAACGTCGCCTTTATCGAGCAAGAAAACACGATCTATGAGTTTGCTAAAGGAGATACCCTCCCAATGTGTTAACCCGAGCAGGCATCTTTCCATCGGAGCTACGTAATTGCACGGTTAGAAAACCAGTTCTAACGCAGCTGAGAACACACTTCTCAGGAATGAGAACCATCCTCCGAGGTACACAACTGTTGCTAACTTGAAGCGCAACCGTGGGCAGTGAAAACATTATTTTTCCACCTAGTGCCTGGAATTCGCTCTTCCTGTCATTGCTTCCCTTGCGATCGTCCAGGGGTCATTCTCCTTCGTTTTGAGCTCTGAGTACATTTTTTTTAGAAGGATGAGGTGGCCGAACGAGGATCTGAACAGCGGCCACGCCGCGTTCCGCATCGAACATGAAACGACCTCAATTCAGGAAGTCTGTTCAATCTTAAATGACATTTCACAGGGGAGATTCTCCCACTCTCTCCTCAATCAACCGCTTCAAGGGCCGATGGTGGCCATTTTACACACAGTAAGATTCCATGAATCCCGAATCGCGGAGTTAAATAAAAAGAGCCAAAGGCTCCGGAAATGCTCAGCAGGCGGGTGGCATCTACTTTTCAACAGAAAATAACCATTTCTACCGTTCAACAGAAGAGAAACAAATTATGTTATGCAACTTTTGTTTCCCAAATTTAGTCCAGCCTTGTATTTAATTTAAAGCCTTTATTTATGTTTACTCCTGCGAAGTTTTTAAAATTTCGGATTTGCAGTACCTGCGGTATTTTATTTTTGACTGTGGGCTTTAATTTCCTTCTGGTCGAGGAGCAGTCTCTGAGGCACTTGCTATTTTGACATCCCGCTGCATCTCACTCTTTCTATAGAGACTGCCCGAACTGCTGGGTGTTTGCTGTATTTTCTGTGTTTTTTTAAATTTCAGATTTCCAGCATCTGCAGTTTTTTCATGCGTCATTCAAGACCAGTTGAATATGGGCCATCAAACTTCCAAAGGCGGAATTCTCATGATCAATCACATCTACTGACTCCCTTAACAAAGTACTGCAATTAATACCACAGTCTGTTTAGAAGCCCATAGGTGAGTTCAGGTCTCAAAAGACTATGTCTCTATCAGTTTGCGTATTTTCAACAACTTTGTCCTTAAGTATGGTGCTTCTTATAGATTTTAGGCGGAGTCCTTTGCTATGACAACAAATGTAATTTCTGTACAATAATAGCCATCTTAAAACATCAATTGGTTCTTTTGTCCTAAGTACAAAATTAGGTTTGAAGATGGATGACAGTGTAAGGAAATACACAGCAGACAAGCAAAATGACTTATCTCAGTAATATCAGTGTTTTTCAACTGAACACAGTTGCCATGAATTCATCCAGCTTCCCCTTGCAATTCCTTGTGAACTTGTGCTGACACATTACAAGCACACTTTCTGGGTAAAGAGCTTTACTATTGAGTGGCTTTCTTTAAACTTTACTTTGAAACTTATTTTGAGCTTTCAGCATGCATGAAGAACCTCTGAGATGGTCACAGTGGGTATCGATCAGAAACAGACATGAGAGACTGCAGATGCTGGAATGTAGAGCAGTAAGGATGATGCAGGAGGAAAACAGTGGGTCAGACTCCTTCAATTGAAGGATAAAAGGTTCAGATGAAGTATCACGACTCAGCATGTTGACTGTCCATTTCCTTCCGCAGCATCAGCTTGACTTGCTGAGTTCCTCCAGCATCTTCTTTATTTATTGATTGATATCATTAGATAAGGTGAAAACTTGGTAAAGAAATTAAAGCGTGTGCTCAGGATTTCCTCCTGGATGCTTGTTAATCATGAGATGTCTTTTAAAGTACCTGCTAGCGAATATTAAGAAGACAACTTTGTGGACATTGGGATGACTGTGAATTTGAAAAGTAACCAATTATTAGGGAGTGTGACTTTGACGTAAACACTATCTAAAACAGCATTCAATGTATCTGATTCAGTTTTCTAGAAGATAGAACAGCATAATACATTATTGGCCCTTTGGCCCACATTTTTGTGCTGACCCTTGAAACTATCCCAAGGGCAATCTAACTCTTCCCTCCCACATAGCCCTCCAATTTTCTTTCATCCATTCATATGTGAGAAAGATTCAGTGTTTTTCCAATAAAGAGCTGTAAGAATTGTTGAGAACGTTGGCTAAAAGGGTATGGAATGTGTAAACCTCAGCTACTTTTAGATCTTGAACGTGGATATCACCCTCATTCACCCCTTTGTGTGGGTGACGAGTGGAAGGAAGTTATGAAACTAGATGGAGTAGCATTAGCAGCAGGAGAGGGGAAGAGCAGAATAAGGTGGGAAGACTAGAAAGAGGAGAATGAGGCCACATGACCCTACACACTCTGCTTCATCAATATCTTTGGTCCCCATTTTCCTATGAAACTCAGAACTCCAAAAATCTATCAACCCAATTCTTCAATATAATTAATGACTCTGATTGTTGACATGTTTCCGAGGCAGAGAGTTTCAGTATCGGAAGAAAAAGCTCCTCTTTTCTTCATAATTATGCATTAATAGGGATCTTGAGAGAGAACTAGCTCATTATCCTTTGGCCTCCTAATCCTAGACAGTCTATGAGGGGAACCACCCTCTCTGCATTTACATTGTTATCACTCCACTCTCACAGCATCTTGACAGTTTCAAAGAGATCACCTCATTTTTATGAAACTCCAAAGGGCAAGACCCAATCTGGTCAATCTTTCTTTATGAGGCAAGGCTCTCATGCCAGGAATCAACCCTGTAAACATTCTCTGTACCACTTTATGATGTAAGTACACCAAAGCAGTACACAGTCCTCCAGATGTGATCACGTAAAAAAACCTGCACAGTTGCAGCTCGGGACTTCCTTGCTGTTGTACTGCGTTCTTGCAAATCAAGACGATAACCCCCATGGGTGTACAACACTTTCTTGTTAGGTTCTTTCTGGGTGTTATGCTTTGTTAGACATGTAATGAAAATGCAAGTTATCTTCCAACCAAAATAGCCTATAAGCAATGAGAAGATAATGAGTCAGGTGATATCGCAATTAAGCTATTGGACTAGTGTCCAAATGGCTAGACTATAGACGTGGAGGCCAGCAGTTTACACCCTACCATAATGGTGATTACATAACTACAAATTGTAAGAACATCTAGTTCACTAATGCCCTTTGAGGAAGAAAATGTGCTATCCTTACCTGACCAGAACTATATATGACACTATTCTCATCAATGTGGTTAAATTTTAACTGCCTTCTGGTATGGTGGAACAAGGCACCTAGTTCAGGGAGCACTTAGAGTGGGCAATAAATTCTGAATACAGTGAAGGAATAATTAAAACAATAGAAATAAAATCTTTGCCTGTAATAATGATGCAAGATTTTGCCCAGCATTCCCATGAACAATTTTACTCACAGGTACAAAACCTGTTGGCTCTAATCTAGTCTTTGCAGTTTAAATTGTGTCATTGGGTAAATTCAACATCTCACAGCATGCATCCTCTAGTGACTGCTTTGTTATTTTAATACTGTTACTTAAGACTAATTATATATTGGAGGTTGTTCTTTATTTGTCTTAATATGTTGTCTGAAAGAGGATTCCGCGTTTTATTGAACAAAGTACAAGTAGAGTTCTTTGTTATTTTTATGAGTATTAATGGAGAACTATTTTATAACCCTATTTACTTTAGATATTAAATGTGTGACAGTTCCAAGGAATTTCCTTTAAGCTGATAGGTTTTATTTTTAGTTTGCTCTCTGATGACCAATATGAAAATAATAAATTTACTCAATTATCGGGAATACTTTGGGTAATTCTGTGCAATAAAGGTTATATATGAATTGGCATTGTAATTTTTAACTAGAAACGTTTAAAAAAAATAAATGAAACAATTTTCAAGCATGCTCTAAACAATGTTCTTTTCTGTGGAGTTACCTGCATTAATTTTATTTTATTATCTAGTCACCCCTGCCCACCCCTGAGTATATTAAAATGTATTATATACATGGTTTTCAGCTTACATACTTTGACTGCAAACAAATATATATTTTTTTCGCTCTGCCCTTGATAGAAACAGTGGAATGTTTTGTCTTCATAGATTTTCATGGCACTGTCAATATGGTGAATAGGTGTCATTTTGCTGTGGCTCATTTTATACAACACAAATTAGGTAGCAGGAACAATGGAAAATCAGCCAAGCATGACAGAATAATAATAACGCTGTTTCACACTTCAATGAGCTATCTACTCGGTATAAATAAAACAAATGGTTGATCCTGCTTTTGAATGTAAAATCCCCAGAATGAAAAAAAAGCATTGAAAATCCAACCTTATGTAACAGGGACCTGGAGATGTCTGGGAACCAACAGGGCAGCCCACATATTTGTGAGAACACTTGACTTGTTCAGTTAAGTCGCCTAATTCTCCTTGTAACAGAGCAGCAGCTGTACTCCATGAGACCACAAGATGTAGGAGCATCTGGCCAATCGATTCTGCTCCATCATGGCTGATTTATTATCCTGTAGTGGTGTGCTACACGCAGCGCTAAAATTACGACACGGAGTCGGTAACTGCAGTCAAAGGAAAAAACTTTATTCGAAAACTTCAGCCTCACTTTTAAGCCTCTGTCAACCGGCCCCCCATGGCGCAGAGGCTCCAAAGCTCTGTGCTCGCAAACCCCCGTAGGCTATCTAATTGTGAGTCGGTTCGGATGCGCCAGGAAATGGGTCGCCACAATCCTTCTATATATCAACCTTTGAAGGTTTCTACCTTTGCTGTCTTGTGATAGACTCACACACATATATGTTTAGCAGACTCACTGCAATTTGATCTTTCTTTCCTCTAAGGTCAGCTGCTGTGGAAAACGTTATCCCTACCATTGCTACAGTTAGTATTAATTATTCCCATAATTTTACCATTTTTCTTATAACTGGTTTTCCCACCCAGGCCATATCTTTGTAAATCTTTGAGGCATCCTCTGGAACTATATAATTCTCAATGCCCATAACTTTACATGGTGCTCCATCTGTGCCCTAACCAATGATAAGTAGTTTAGAATCACCTCCATAATCTTACACTCTGTAACTTGAATGTTAAAGAAAAAGATTATGTATACCTTTTTAATAGCCCTACCCATCTGACCTACTGACATCTGGATATTTTTAAAAAATATATTTTATTTTATGTGAACAAACTTGGAAAAAACTAACAAAAAAACTAGTGAACTAAAGGGAAAAAAAGATACAGCACAATCACAAAAACCACAACCATAGCAAAATCAAATTAAATATCGATCCACAAAAGAGAAAAAAATATAAAGGCAAAAAGTAAACAAACACAGCAGAGGTGCACCACACCAGAAAACCTCAGTCCTCACCCCATAAGAAAGTCCAATACAGAGCCCCACATCCTTTCAAAGATGTCCCCTCTGTCCTCATTACAGTCTCAGTCTCTCCAAATGTAAAGTGTTTGCCAGTTCTCTCAGCCACAGATCGTACATAGGCGCTGAGTCCATTTTCCACATTTGGAGGATTAACTTCTTAGCAATCACCATTCCAAACAATACAGCCACTTTTTCATATATATTGGCTGAAGATAAGGAGCTTGTTGCTCCAAGGATGGCTATGAGCCGATATGGTTCCCACTGCTTCCCAAACATCAGGATTTTATGTATGTGCAAACCCAAGATCCCTCATTATCTTATATTTTGTTGTGTATTTCCATGTTTGCTGTCCCCAACTGTATACTTCCATTTCTCCAGATGACCTCCTATTATGGTTCTTTGATGCGATCCCCACCAGTCTATTGATTTTATATGATCAGGTGATCATAAGACTGAGAAGCATAATTAGGCCATTTGGCTCATTGTGTCTGCTCCACCATTCAATCCTAATTTATTTCAACACTATTCAACCCGAATTTTAAAAGGATATCTCTTTATTCTGAGGCTGTGCCCTCAGATTCTAGACTCTCGTATGAATGGAAATATCTTTTCTACATCCAGACTATCCAGGCCTTTCAGTATCTCATAGGTTTCAATGAGATACCCCTTCAGAAAAGATTCATGTGTAGAGCAGTCAACATCATTCTTGCTAATTAAAAATTCCTCTTTTGCTCTGTCTGCAAACTTAGTAATCATACCACCTATTATGAAGTCTAGAGGACTGATATTTTCTGTGAAAGCAAGGTTGCAATGCTGAAGCTTTATAAGGCATTGGTCAGACCACTTTTGGAAAAAAGTGAGCAGTTTTACGACCCTTATCTAAAAAAGGATGTGCTAGCATTGGAGAGGGTCCAGAGGAGGTTCATGAGAATGATTCAGAGAATGAAAGGGTTAACATATGAGAAGCAGTTAATAGCTCTGGACTTGTATTCAGTGGAGTTTAGATGAATGAGGGGAGGATCTCCTTGAAACCTATCAAATATTAGAATGCCTAGACAGAGGACATGGAGAACAACACACACAAAATGCTAGAGGAACTCAGCAGGCCAGGCAGCATCTGGGAAAAAAGTACAGTTGACATTTTAGGCAAAACCCCATGTCCTCGTTGCCAACTTGTACCACACGGTTTTTCTGGGGACATGGAGAGGATGTTTCTTATAGTGGGGGTCTGGGACCAGAGGGCACAGCCTCAGAATACAAGAGCATACCTTTAGAAAAGAGATGAGGAGGACTTTCTTTAGCCACAGGGTGGAGAATCTGTGGAAATCATTGCCACAAATGGCTTTGGAGGCCAAGTGATTAGGCATATTTAAATTGGAGATTGATAGTTTCTTAATTAGTAAGGGTGTTACTGGCAGAAAGCAAAATAATGGGGTTGAGAGGGATAATAAATCAGCCATGATAAAATGGCAAAGTAGGCTTGATGTGCCAAATGGCCTAAATCTGCTCCTATGTCTTATGGAAAGCCACAGACCTGCAGAAGTCCACTAAAAGCAGCCTTACAGTCTGCAGGATGTCTATGAACTATTTTTTACCTTTTCCTCCCACTACGCTATTCATGCCACTTTTCCTTGGATCCTCCGAGTTGTTATACTTCTGACAATCCTTCAACACATAAGCACACCTCATAGAGATGCTGCTTCACGGTACTGGAAACCCAGGTTTGATCCTGACCTCAGATGCTGCCTATGTGGAGTTTGCATACCCTCTTCGTAACTGCGTTTATTCCCTCTGACTGCGCCACTTTCCTCTCATGTTCAAAAATCTGTGGATCAGTAGGTTAAATAGCCCCCAGTATCCCCATGTATAGGAGAGGAGTAGAATCTGTAAAGGTGAAGGAGATGATCAAATTTCAAAGTTCAAAGTAAATTTATTAGCAATGTGTGTATACAAACCCATTCTTTAATTTACTGAATTGGATGAAGATAGAATATCAAATCAGAGATAACCAAATGAATTATGCCTTGACACAGTTTCTATACTTGGATGATTTGAAATTATACGCTCCATCAGTAAAGCTAAAGCGAATAATTCAAATAGTAGAGCTATTTTCTAAAGATATAAACATGAACTTTGGACTGGATAAGTCCAAACATAAGGAAAGGTGCTACGGAGCTAGTGAAATATAAAACAGAGTAGCAGGATACTATACAACTGAACATATGCAGTTCTGATCCTTCTGAAAAAGTTAACCAATGGGAGAGCATGACCCTCCATGAAGATAGCCCCATGACCTGAGCAGACTAGATATCAACAAGGAAGTGTTGAACACCTGGCTCAGAGTTGATGACATCTTCCCAGAAACAGAGGGGTTCCTTGTGGAAATACAGAACATGATAACAAATACTTAATAAAAGACCAGCAATTTCAAGGTGGTGAATGCAGAAAATGCCAAGAGAAACCATAAATAATTCAACACATTACAAGATCCTATAGCAGTTTAACTCTATCTGATCATTTACACAGGCCCAATCAAGTGGCAAACATCATTCACCAAAATCTTGCTTTAAAAATAGAAACTCATAAAAGACACTATAGCTTACTGTAAATACAAGCCTGATCCTACAGTTTATATTATGACCAATCCATTGTAACAGACAGCACAATCCATAATAATATAATATTACAGGATAGACAGGCAGGAACAACTTACGAAATAGATATGGCCATTCCAAACACGCATAACATACAGAAATCAATGTGAAAAAACACCAGAAAAATGCTGATTTAAAAGAGGAAATTGAAAGACTATGGAACAAGAACATATACAACATATACAGTTGTAATATCTACAACTGGTATTATTCTTAAGTTGCTACACAACAACATCACATGCCTACACAACAATATTTATGTAAATCTCCAGAAAACCACAATATCAGACACCACTAGAATAGTCCAAAAGTTCCTAGCAATTGAGAAATGTGCTTGGCTATGCCTGTGCCTCAGGTTTTACCAGCTTGAGCTGAGATAAATAAGAATACAACAATAAAAATAATAATAACACTGAAGATGTGAGTTATAGAGTCCTTCAAAGTGAGTCCATAAGTTGCGAATTCAGTTCAGTGTTGAAGTGAGTGAAGTTATCCATGCTAGTTCAGGAACCAGATATTTGAAGTGTAATAAGTATTCCTGACCTGGTGTTGTGGGACGTAAGGTACTTTGATGAAGTACAGTGTAGGAACATAGGATTAATATTAGGTAAATGGGTGGTGAACAGTCAGTGGTGCAAGGGGTCTGTTTCCATGTCATATGTCTTTCTCACTCTGTGTTTGCCATTTGAAACTTAGTCAGGCAATTTGCTCAAATGCATGCAGAGTGCATCAAATACACAACCCTCATTAGCACTTAATGTTACATTCTCAAACATTGGTCAAGTTAGACAAACATTCCGATTCTTTAATTGATGTGTGCTTTCCTAAGTGATGACTTGCATGGTCTCAAGAATCTCTCTAATAACTTTTCCACCATTGACATTAGGCAAACTGTCCTGTATTAGCTTAATTAATTTAATAATCTCCCTTTAAATAGAAGGAGCAGTACAACATTCCAGAAAACTAGCAATACACACACTGCTGGAGATTCACTGCAAATGCATTGTTGGTTAAGAGACGTTATTGACCTCCATCAGTACTGATGAAGGGTCTTGGCCCAAAATTTCGACCACTTATTAGATGCTGTCTGACTTGTTGAGTTCCAGCATTTTGTGTGTGTTTCTCTGGATTTCCAGCATCTGCAGAATCCCTTGTGTTGGTTGAGAGCAGGGGTCGGCAACGTTTACCACTGAAAGAGCCAATATGGACCCATTTCCCACAGAAAAGAAAACACTGGGAGCCACAAAATGAAATAACACTGCATACAACAGTTTTTTTTGCCTTTATGCTATGTATAAACAAACTGTAACGTGTTGCATTTATGAAATTGATGAACTCCTGCAGAGAAAACGAAATTACATTTCTGCATGCAACAAAAACATTTTGAACTCCGAAAAAAAGACGTTGGGTTGAAGGTTACTCCATAGTTAGCCTACCTTGGATCGAAGAATTAAAAGAAAGCGCGCACTGGCGGGTGTCAGGCATTGGCAGTTGTGATGTATATTAATAGCGATAAAAAAACACGTTGTAGCGGTGTGCTACACGCAGCGCTAAAATAAAGACTGCAGTCAAAGGTAACTTTATTCGAACTAAACAGCCTTGCTTTAAAGCCTCCCTCAACCCGTCCCCGTGGGCGCGGATGCTCCAAAAGACACGTACTCACAAACCCCCGTAGGCTATCTCCCTTAGCTGGAACGGTGGCTAATTGTGAGCCGGTTCGGATGTGCCAGGAAATGGTGTCTCCACAAAGTTTTCTGATTGTACAAGATCACCATAATCTTCAAATTTCGAATTACATTTCAAAAGCTAACAAACCACGGGGAGCCGCATCACAGAGATGAAAGAGCCGCATGTGGCTCCGGAGCCGCAGGTTGCCGACCTCTGGTTGAGAGAACAGTGGACTTGGAATAATACATCACTAATAGATCCCTCCCCACTATCAGTTGTATCTACAGGTGGTGGTGCATGAAGAAGGCAATATCCATCATCAAAGATCCCCACCATCTAGGCCATGCCATATTTTTGCAGCTGCCATTGGGCAGAATTCACAAAAGCCTGAAGACCCACACTTATGGTCTTTGGTTTCAGAAACAGCTACTTACCTTTAACCATTCAGTTCTTGAACCAACAGGCACAATCCAATCTCTACAATTTAGAAACACTATTGATCATTTTGGACTAAAATGTACTCTGTTTTTTAATGAGTTCTTCCTTGTAAGAATCTCGTACAATTTGGGTTTACATTATAAAAATAAAATAGAATTTCTGTGGATGGGTGCTTGTTATTGATGTGCCAAAGAACCTGCTTCCATGCTGTATGACTTGATGACAACCTTTAAGTTGAAATGCACATAATTCACTCAATAATTATGTCAATAATCTTTTCATATTTTCTCATGTTACGGCAGCCTTTTTAATGAAGCAATTCACCAATCTAAAGAAAAAATGTTAGTATCATATTTGATAAGCATGATAACATTTTGAGAGTCACAGAAAGAAATAATACGCACTTGTTATTTCCCATAAAGTGTACGTATTTTCCACAGGTTGCAGGATGTCATTTTTATTTTATGTCTTAAACAGTTTTTCTTTATTTTGCTATTTTGTTAATTTAATTTTCATATTTATGTAAAACATTGTGCTGTTGAGATTTACTATTTTGGTTTCTGTTAACATTGTGTGTTTGTGAAATATCTAACAGAGTATAATTAACAGAATCATTCTTTAATTCAGTTTATTGCCTCCAATGGAATTTCCTTTGCAGTCTCTCAAAGTAATCAATGTGCCTTTCTATTCAATCTGAAGAGAAGGGAGGATTAGTGAAAACTGAAATGTAAAGGCAGTTTGGTAGGGGGACTAAGTTATAGTAAATGTCAGAGTTCAAAAGCCGGGAATTCTTTTGGACCACAAGTAATTGGAAAAAGATATTTTAGAAGGTTTGAGAATATTTAAAAACAAAAGTCGAGGGAGATTTTAAGGCTGCATTAACAAGATAAGCTTTCAAGTGCTTACAAAATTACAGAATGTCAACGAAGAAAGCTTCAGAATGTGCTAGGTTACATAAGCTTCTGTGTGTGAAGAGAAGTCTTGAATGAAGAAGGTGACCTCAGAGTGTGTCAGTGCAGAGCAGAATTACCTGATATTACAATTCAAGGAGAGCATATTATTTTACATTGTCAACAAGAGCATCACTTAACACAAGTATAACCCTGTTATAATGGCACTGTGGAAACCAACTAATCACCTACACTTAACCTTGTCATGGAGTTGTCTATAATATAGGATACTTATATAAAATAGTATTATGTCAAAGTGTCAGCTCCTGTCTTTAATATTGGAGGCAGGTAACAATTATATTTGTTTTCTCAGGGCTTTAGTTTATATTCCTGCTGCTGATACATTCAACTTCAGTTAGAAAGCAGAAAAACTCACCCATGTGAGGCAGTCATAAAGAAAAACTAATGTAAGGATCATGTTGTAGGCATAAAATTGATGTTAATTCTGAGATTGATCCTATTAGGTGAAGAAATATATAGTTGAGGGTTTGTGTGTGGTGTGAGTTGGAGGAAATATTTCTATGTTTTGGGATTTTGCAGTGGTTGCCATTGAACAATCTACATTTTGGAGTTTATGAATATGTTAAATATGCTGCATACTCACCGGGCCAACCCTTGATTTTCTCCAATTCCCTTGCAGTCTTGATTGATTGTTTTGTTTGTTTGCTTATGTATTTATTCATTTATTGAGATCCAGTGCTTAGGCCCTTTGAGCCAGGCCCTCAGCAACCCATGATTTAATTCTAGCCTAATCAAGGGACAATTTACATCGACCAATTAACCTACCAGCTGATAAGTCTTTGGACTGAGGGAGGAAACTGAAGCACCTGGAGGAAACCCTCACTGCCTTGGGGGAACATACAAACTCCTTAAAGACGACAGTGGGAATTGAACCCGTAAATTAATTTTTAAAGCTTTAGCAATTGTAGAGAAAATAGACTTCCAATATGTGTCAATGTAGCTGTCTCGGTTTTACATCTGTCACACTGAGTATCAACATTAGGAAACATTTTAGACAGTCTCTCCTGTCAAATAGTAACGATGTACAATTTTAAATTGAATTAAAGAATGATTGGCACAAATCCAAGAAGAATTGACCAACTTCAAAATCCGCATCCAGTTTTCTGTTATCAAGGTCATGTTAACCTCTCTCTTCCAATCTTGCTTAATTTTAAGTGAAGGGTGATTGTGCTGCTGTAACAATAAATTATAAATTGTTCCAATAAAACCCTTCACTAAAGGATTCATTTTAAAGATAATATCTAACAAGTCAGAATTTTGTATATATGGAAAATTACTTATGTATTTTCATAAGAAGTGTCTGACCTGAAGATATTGCAGGAAATGTGAATATGAGAGAAAGTATTTATTTACTAATTTCTCAAGAGACATCAGTCGGCCATCTTGGAACAAATCCATGAAGGAATAAACCGCCTTATTCCTCCAAAGAAGAAAAGTAGGATCACTTAATGAAGGTTTTAATAAATAATTTCGATAAATTAAACTAAAACATTTAAATTAACAGTTTTATTTGGTATAATCCCTCTATATATTCATGGTATTTCTTCTTCAGATCAACATGTAATTGCATTTGTTGCATTATTGGCCAGAAGGGCTATTTTGTTGAAATGGAAAGATGCTTCTGCTCCCACTTTGATACAATGGTTTTCTCAGGTGATGTTATGTCTTAGTTTGGAGAAAATCAGGTCCAACTTTTGATCCTCGATTTGATTTTGA
This sequence comes from Hypanus sabinus, assembly GCF_030144855.1. NCBI lineage: Eukaryota > Metazoa > Chordata > Chondrichthyes > Myliobatiformes > Dasyatidae > Hypanus > Hypanus sabinus. Next base: position 26,217,557 of record NC_082726.1, on the reverse strand, counting down.
GAAAAGGTGGAGTTCATTCGCCCGCTACTATAATCTGATTTGAGTTATTTAATATGGTTTCCTTCTGATGTTTCTTTAAGTGGATTTGAGTTGGCGGATTGATGTTTCTTTTATGGATGTTTCTTGTATGATGTATGACTCCAGGGTTGTGCTCCCAATGGGTTTTTTTTTAGTTAGTAGGGTTTTTTTCCTTCTTTTTCTTTAAAAAATATATTAACACTTTACTTTTTTTATTATTGTTGATATATTGCTTAGCTTTGTCAATCAGTTATTTGTTAATTTAATTTTTTTTTGCTCATAGTGACATATTGACTCAATGTTTCTATTTTTGTTAATCTTAAATAATAATAAAAAGATTTTAAAATGGAATTGAACCTATGTCGCTGGTCACTGTGCTACCGTGCTGCCCTTGTTTATTTATCCATGTTTCTGGATTTGGAGGTTGCCAGAGAGAGCAACATTTAACACCCATGCTTTTGAAAAGGTGGCAAGCTGCTTGCTTAAATGCTGTGGTTCTTCTGGTGAAGGTACTGCCGTAATGCTGTTGGGAAGAGAGTTCCAAGACTTACGTAATGACAATGAAGGGATAGTAATAACAACGCAAGATGGTGCACTAATGGGAATGAAACATATAGGTGATAGTGTTACCATGTGCATGAAATATTTGTTTTTCTGATGGTAGGCTTGGTGGAGTACTTTTGATGTTTCACCCAGTGCAGCTCAGCCAAAGTGTGTTGATAATGGTGAATAGGTTACCAAGTTAAGCTTCCTGACTGTTACTGGAGCTGCATGCACTCAGGCAAGCAGAGGGTGTCAACCATAATCTAGACAGCAAGAAGGATTGCGGGTATCAGAAAATGAACCATTCATAACACAGGCTTCTTTTGCAATCAGTGAATTTTATGGGGATGGGCTAATTGAGATTCTGATCAATGATGACCTCCCCAGGATATTGATGGTGATGACAATATTCATTGAAACTCATGGGTAGTGTAAGACTGTTGTAGCATGAACGTTCATTCCGGACCTCAGGTGCTAACGGTATGAAGTTCTCACTGCGACCATGTGGGTTGCTCAGATGTATTAGTTTTCTCCAACCCCCCCCCCCCCCCCACCCACACACACCCACACACACACACACACACACACAAACACACACACACACACACACATCCCTCACGTAAGAATAGTACAGCACTGGAAAAGGCTTTGAAGCCCAGGGCATTGTGCCAAACTAGTTAAACAAGTAATTAAATGCCTAACTAAATTAATTCTTTTTGCTTACACAATGTCCATAACCTTTTATTCTCTGCCCATCCAAGAGCCTCTTAAACACCTCTGTCATATTTGCCTCCACTACCACTCTTGGCAGCTCATTCCAGACATCCATCACTCTCTGCATACAGGACTAAGCCCTTGTACCTACTTTGAAAGTAACTTAAATGCATGCCTTCTGGTACAGTATTAGATACTTCAATCGTAGGAATAATATACTGTCTACTCTGTGCCTCTCACAATACTATAAACTTTTTTTCAGGTCTCCCTTAGCTTCCAGTGCTCCAGAGGAAATAACCCAAGTTTATCTAAGCTCTCCTTGTAGCACATAGCCTCCAATCCAGGCACCACATTAATAAAGCAACACACAATATGCTGGAGGAACTCAGCAGGCCAGGCTGCATCTAGGGAAAAGATGAAACAGACAGTGTTTCGGGCCAAGACCCTTCATTGGGACTGGAAAGGAAGTCAGAGTAAGAAGGAATAGAGGAAGAAGTACAAGTTGGCAGGTGATAGGGGAAACCAGGAGAGGAGGAGGGGATTAAATAAAGAGATGGGAAGTTAATTGATGAAAGAGATAAAGGGCTGGAGATGGGGGAATCTGATTTACCTCCTAGTAAACTTTTTCTTCCATTCTCTCCACATCCCTCCTATTATGGGGCTACCAGAATTGAATGTAATACTCCAGATGTGGCCTAACTTGTGTTTTATAAAGCAGTAGCATAACTTCCTGACTCTAGAACTCATTACTTCAGCTAATAAGGGCAAGGGTGCTATAACCTGGATGTGCAGGTTGGTATACCATTGTTAATTACCCCTAGTATGTAGATGTGGGATAGAACCTGAGGCAGTAGATGAGAATGTGGGGAAAGTTTAGCAAATGGGATTACTACAGGGCTGAGCATACAGGGTGGGCCGAAGTGCCTGTTTTCATGCCATATCTCTCTATGACTCTATTGCCACTTATCAGCCTATGCCTGAGTGTTGGTTAAGTCATGAATGCGCGCATTTGTCAGCGAATTGTGAGTGCAAATGACCAGGTTTAAAATAATTAACAGAAACAATAAGTAGGAACTATAATTGAAAGTGAAGAGTGTATTGCCTTGTGTAATAAGGCAAAGCAGCTGAAGTGAAAGGTAGGAATACACAGATCTCAAAGTCTAATTCACCTGGTTGTTTACCAGCAGTATCTCACTCCATGTGGCACAATAGAGCAGAATTCCTTGGAATGAGGTGAAATATAAATCCAGTAGTGAATGAAATAGACTAGAATACAATGCATTCTTAGGCAGAACAATGAAAATAAACAAAAGTCATAGATGGATTACTTAAGCATGTGGAATTGTTGTAATTTGAAGAACAAAATTGCTCTTTGTGGTTGTTGGTGGCCACTCAGCCCTGCCCCAGGACATTGCTGCGGGAGTTCCTCAGGGCTGTGACCCAGCTCCGAACATCTTCATCACAAATATTCCTTCAGCATAGGGTCATAAGGATGCCTGGTCTCTTATGCAATTTCATTTTAATTCAGCTGCTTTGCCTCATTTCTATCTTCTCAGTCCTATTTATTTCATTTCATTTTGTTAATCTTTTAAGCCCTGGTCATTTCTTTCTCTCCATTTCAAAACTAAGTGCACTTGGGATTTACAATGATTTTAGCCTATGAAATACAGCTCACTACCACACTTGATATGATTTGATTTTTTAAAATTTTTTAATTTTTTTAAGGTTTTCCTTAAAAATGTATGTGATTTATTTTGTGGGAAGCTCTGAAAATGCCTATATCTTTTTTTCTCTCAGTGTATCTTGCCTGAAGACACTAAGCAACATCTTACCTGAATGTTAATTCCCCATTTATGAGATTACACAAGTGCCCAAATTAGAAATGGAAATTACAATCTACAGAAATTTGAAAAAAGAGAGAAAATGCTGGGGGTCAGGCAGCCTAGATGACATCTACGGAGAGAGAAAAAAAATCTCTTTCAGATCCATGACCTTAGTCAGTGTTCTTAGAACTGGCATAGATAAGGGAGGAACCAAAACAAATGACATATTTGTATTCTAAGAAGGCTTTTCTTATAAACCTGCACAAGAAATGAGTCAGCAAAGTTAGAACTCATTGAATTGGGAATAATGTACTAGTACAGCTTGAGAACTGTTTAACAGATGTAAAGTAAAGAAGAAGGAATTAAAAGGTCTTTGCAATCACTGTAGGCTGTGTCTACTGGGGTACCAGAGGGATTAGTGCATGCTGGTGTATTAAATGCCATATTTGCAAGATTGTTAGTGATAATGAACTAGGCAGAATAGTGAGGAGTAAAGAAGATTATTTCAAACATGAGAAATCTTACTCCCAAACGTCAACTGTCTTTTTTCCATAGATGCTGCCTGGCCTGCTGAGTTCCTCCCAACGTTTTGTGTGTGCTACAAAGAAGATTATTTATTTATTTAGTTATTGAGCTCCTGAGTGGAATAGGACCTTCTGGTCCTTTGAGCCACACCACCCAATAATCCTCCAAGTTATTCCTAGCCTAATCACAGAATAGTTTACAATGACCAATTAACCTACCAACCGGTAGTCTTTGGACTGTGTGAGGAAAGCAGTGGCCCCAGAGGAAACCCTCGTGGTCACAGGGAGAGCGTACAAACTCTTTACAGGCAGCAGCAGGTATTGAACCCAAGTTGCAGGTACGGTAAAGCTACTGTGCCTCCCCAATTATGTAAACAAATTCACAACCATACTGTAAACAAGCTCAGTGAGAACATGGTTAATTGGACATAACGATGAAAAACATGGGTTTGTGAACTTTGGCACTTACAACAGAAAGTACCATTCTTTTAACGATGAGAGATTTAATGGATTTTTAAAAAATTTAATAGTGCAAGTGACGTTAGCCAGAAGCAGGTGAATCTGTGGAATTCATTGCCACAGACAGCTGTGGAGGTCAAGTCACTGGGGGTATTTAAAGTAGAGGTTGATGGGGTTGTGATTAGTAAAGGCATCAAAGATTACTGGGAGAAGGCAGGAGAATGGGTTGAGAGGAGCAGACTCAATGGGCTGAATGGCCTAATTCTGCTCCAATGTCTTATGGCATTATGGAGAAGTTTGGAAATATTGTTCAGACGGACCTGGATGTCCTTGCACTACAAGTCACTGAAAGTGAACAATCAGGTTTAGCAAACAATTTGGAGGACAAATGGGTACGTTAGCTTTAATTAAAAGAGGAGATGAGTGCAGGACCAAAGAAATTTTACTGCAATTACACAGGCCCTTGATGAGATATTGTCTGGAATATAGTAATTTTGGTCAATTACTAATAAAGAATATACTTGTTATTGAGTGAGTGTGTCCAAGACTCATTAGACTGCTTCCTGACATGGCAGGTTTGTTGTATCAGGATAGATTGAGTCAACTAAGCCTGTATTCCCCGGAGTTTAGAAGAATGTTAAGTGATCTATTTGTTAATTAAAAGAAATTCCTACAGGGCTTGACAGACAAGATGCAGCAAGGATTTTTCTCCTGACTGAGGATATCAGAATTTAGGGAACACTGTGTTAAATTAAAGAGTAGGCCATTTAGGACTGAGATGAGGAGAGGTTTATTCATTCAGAGGGTGGCAAATATTTGGAATTCTCCACCACAGGGTGGTGTGGGGGAAGGTTATTGAAGACATCATTGCATTCTTTCAAACTAGAGATCGATAGATTTCAGGATATAAAGAGAGAGAAGGCATGTAGCCTGAGAGGCAGAAAAATATATGCAGACAGAAGATCAATCATAATCTTGCTGAAGGGGCGCAGCAGGCTCAAAGTGCTAGATGGTAGCATGGTTGCTGTCTCCAAGGATGAAGGTTCAATCCTGACCTTGGATTCTGTCTGTGTGGAGTTTGCACATTCTCCCTGAGAGGATGCTCAGAACTGGTGTACACCTAAGGGCCAAATAGTCCCATTCTGAGTCCTATGCTTCTAATTCTTTTGTCCGTAGTAAAGCCAGCAGACAACTTTCTCGGAGCATTAAAAGAATAATCTTGAGTTCTGGAAATGTTCCCCATCTACTTATGTTTGCTCTTCAATAGAAAGCTGAGAGTGATGAAAAATTCTGCTCTAACAAATTGATACATATCTAAAGAGCAACAACTTGCACACTCCACCCCTCTGTACAAATCTGTATGAGATATTAGATCATAAGAGGAACAGCCGCCTCAAGGCCATTCCCTCAAGTCCAAAAGGATATCCAAGGAATTAGTGGCAGTGAGGGAGGAAGATGCCCATTGGGTAGATAACTCGAGTTTCGTAAACTGATTGGTCTAAAGTGATCCGCAAAAATCAGACCTTCCAGCAACAGAGCTCGTTGTAATTGGTCACTGGTGACATTACTTCAATTTAATTGGCGATTTTCCCCCACTGCTCATGGTTGATTGGTTCTTTTCTGAGCCTGTGCGTTGCTTTCCCTCTTGGCGCGGGCTAATGGTGGCACATCGTTCGACGACTGGAGCAGCCGGTGGTGGGGAGGCGCTGCCTAGCACCCAGTGGTCATTGAAGCGGTACGCGCGTTTCCTGGCATTGGGTGGAGTTCCAAACTACTGGAAGGTGAGAGAGGAATGTAGGAGAAAGGAGCACAGACACTGTGGGGGTTGGTGGTGCTGGGTGTCAGTGGTCGGGAATGGCTGGCTGACCTTTCGTGAATGGCAGCGAGGAGTTTGGGGCAGTATGCGGGCGACGGGGGTGGAAATGGGCGTCGATGGTGTGGGGCAGGGATGGCCTGGTGATGGTGATGGGTGACATTGGCTTGGTGCATAGGGTGTACGGGTGACGGTGATGATGGCTTGAGAAACAGTGGCCGGGTTACGGTGACGGGCAGCGATGGCCTGATGTATAGGGTGATTGGCTGACGGGCAGGTGAGGTTGAAGATGTGTTGCCCAGATGACTTTGGTGGGGTGGTGGGGGGGGGGAGAGAAGGGAGCGATGGAGTGGTGTGGTTTAGAGGGTTTCGTTAATAGTAGGATTGGAGTGTATTCACGGGTGGTAGTTCGTGGCTGGTTATTAGGAAAAAAACACACCGAGGGAATCATCGGGCTCTCCCTCCCCCTTCTTTGTGATACTGGGAGATTTACAGATGAAGGGCCCAAAGTATTGTTGAGGACCCCTCTCTACTATTGGTTTGACTCACTGCCATCTGAAAGGAGGTATAGAAGCATTTGGACTAGGACTGCCAGACTGGGTAACAGCTTCTTCCCTGAGGTTGTGAGACTGATGGATACGCTGTCATCACCGGGGTCTCATCATTACGACAATGAGCTAATAACTATATTGTTAACTGTTTACCTGTGCTGCACTTTACTACGTGTATTTTGAATTATTTTAGAAACATAGAAAACCTACCTCACAATACAGGACCTTCGGCCCACATAGTTGCGCCGAACATGTCCCTACCTTAGAAATTACTAGGCTCACCTATAGCTCTCTATTTTTCTAAGCCTTTTATTAATATTTAATATTTTATTAACATAATATTTTTGTTTATGTGCTGTGTGTGATGTACCATGGTCTGGAAGAATGTTTTGCTTGATCATATACTGTATATGTGAAGTTGGATGAGAGTGAACTCAGACTTGTTTCAGTTTATGATATGGGACTGGGAAGGTGGGTGGCTCTGAACTTTGCTAATTTGTATTCGTTTGTCCCCAGCTTTTGCTTCCAGTCTTATTTTAAGTGGAAGTAATTGTGGCAGAGATAATCTAGAATTTTGTTTGCAGAGATTTTGTGTTCTTGTTCCATTAAAATCTCCCATTTGCCTTAATTTGCAATGTACACCAGCCAGTTAAAAATACTCAGCTCATCAATGTTATAAGCATTTCAGTGTGCTGTAATGAGGACAGATGGCAAGTGTGCTTCTGACTGGTTTGAAAGTTCTGGGGAAATTTCAGGAAGTGGTTGTGAGATCTTTCTGGCATCTGATTGATGTGAGATGGTATGTTTTGCAGTGGGCAACTGATGGTGGAATTTGAAGGAATGTGATGTAGCAGGAAGCAGCAAGGTTTTCTCAGAAACATGGTGGAACATTTCCAGCCTCAGCTGGTGGTGTTGGAGTATTCTAATGCAGGCACTGGTAACATGTATGAAGCTACTGAAATGTTAGAGGACAGGTCTTTAATGGCTATATGAATATTTTAATATTAATATAAGTAATTAGATTTTGTCTTACTGTCAGCTTTTTGAATCCAATCCAGAAAAGGGGTTTCTCTCCTTGATTATTGTGTAGTCAGGACATTTCCTTATCTCTCAAGGTGGGACAACCTTGCTGGTAAGTATGGCTAAACAAATTTCAGATTTTTTTCACTTCTAGATGTCATTGATACATTGCATTTAAGATTCAATCAACTGCGTCTACACCAAGAAGGGATAATTAAGTGGGCAGTGGAAATTTATAACCTATGAAATAAAAATCTTGTTCACTTTTATAAATGTAACATGATTGGGAGACGTGCAGTTGAGAATTCAGAATAAAGTTGCCTAGACGCTTATTTTGTGTTCAAGAATGTACTTTGTTAATATTTATATCTAACCTGAAAATATACCAAAATAATGAGACAGGAGAGGACCTATTGTGATCTCCCAATATGTGGAACAAGCTTAGAAGAATGAAGAAACTAGCAAATGATAGTTTTACTCTTTTCCAGCCCTTTGCCATTTCCTTCCATCACAGTTTCTTGTATCTTTCAGAATTAATTTATTATTACTGTCTTATATATTATGAATTTTGTTTGCAGCAGCGGTGTAGTGCAAAGGTGGAAAATCACTATAATTACAAAATACATACAAAAGAGGAATGATGAAGTAGTCTTCATGGACTGTTCAAAAATCTGATGGCTATAAGGAATATGTTTCTGAATCATTGAGTGTGGGCCTTCAGGTTCCTTTATCTCCTCCCTGATGATGGTAATGAGAAGAGGGCATGTCCAGGCCAGTCAGTTTCCTTGGTGATAGATGCTGCTGCCTTAAGGCACCACTGCTTGAATACGTCGTTGATGGTGGGAAGGGTTGTGCCTATGATGGAGCTGGCTGAGTACAACTGTCTAGAGGTGCTAACCATCCTGAGCATTGGAGGCACAATACCAGTCTTCGGTGCAACCAGTGGGAATGCTGTCTACTATACATCTGCCAAAAGCCTTTGACATATGAAATCTCAAACTCTTAATGAAGTAGAGTCACTGGCATTTTTTTCTTAGTGATTGCATCAATGTGTTGGGCCAAGGATAGATCCTCAGATGTTGACATCCAGCAATTAAACTTGCTCACTCTTTCCTCTCTGACCCCTTCCCTCACCCCAGGATGACTGAAGTCCACAGTTAATTCTCACTGTCCCTCCTCACCTGCCAATCACACCACCTGAGCTGGATACAAACACCACATCCCTGCACTTGCTCCTCCCCTTCCCACCACATTTTTATACTGGCCATCTACCCTCTTTCTTTCCAGTTCTGATGAAGGGCCTTGACCCAAAACATTAACTGTCCATTTCCTTCCTTAGATGCTGACTGACCAGAGGAATTCCTCCACCATTTTGTTTGTTGCAGCGGATTTCTAGCATCGGCAGTCTATTGTTTCCAATCATTTTGAAGGGGATATGTGGACTAGTCCATGTCTACATTATATTTGATCCTTACAGAAAATGAAGAACTATCCTGGAAAGGAAAGAGTTATAAATTATGAAGACAAAAAGGGTACATTTGCTATATTTCATTGCAAGTAATTATGAATATTTGCAAAACAAATGAACATCACTCATCCAGTATAAAACAATACAACAATCAAGTGTAAAAACTTTGAGTATAAGACAATATTAATACATTTGAAAACTAGTATTTAAGGACTTTTTTGTATGTTATAGATGTTAGAAATGGTATTTCAACAGGCTACAGAGAATCTTGAAGAGCAACCTATAGGTCAACAGTACAGCATCTAAGGTGTTTGATGCTGCCTTACAAAGCAGTCATGACTAAATTACACTAGTCTGTCAGTTGTAGTTTGAATTCTTACCGCATAATTTGCTTTATCAGTGTCTGGTTGGAGTTGTTGCCAGCCTGTTTAGGAGAGTACTCCAAGTTCTTCTGTTCATATTTGTAAGTTTCCAACTTCGGTGTAGTGAGAGGAAAGAACCCTCTATATATTTTTAAGCAGAAACAAATACATACGTCAGATTCATAAACACCTTGAACAAGATTTGGCACTACTTAAGATATTCAGTCAATTGCAGTTCAAGCAGTCCCTGTGCTTCTCAGAAATCAGGTTTTAGATTTGTGTTGCCAGCTTAACATCATTGCATGAAGAAATTGCAGAAATCGTATTGGGAAGGGTTATTACATCCAGATACAGTTGATGAGTTCTCACTTGGGTGTTGAATACATTAGGTGCACGGTGCTATTTTGTATAAAGTGCACTATTGTGCTGAGTGGCAGTTGTTGCCAGAGAGCCCTATTCCATGCAGCACTTTTTCAAGCTGCATTTTCTCCAATACACTTTCAGCAATTTTCTCAACCTGCTTGCACATGGCCATTTTGTTTCACCAGGACTAGTCGCAATTAGGTCTCCAATAGCCTTGGTCTATCTTGGACCAGTGTACTGAGTTCTAGGGGATAAGATGAAAACCTTTGAGAACAAAGCAGCATTTGGCTTTGAGAATGTATCAGGGCACTCTGGTAAAACAGGTCATTAAGTTTATACTTTGCACAAAGGAAGATATCTCTGACTATAGAAGGTTAATCATCTCAGCCAAAGTCTTGGGATATCACTGTTAGAATTCACTGGGGCATTGTCCTTCATTGATGCCCTTTCTTCCATCATAGACTCACAAATGAGAAGTTTCACTGATTACAAAATTTCAGTTCCATTTGCAACTCCTCAGCAACCCCAATATCCTTTATTGTACACAAATAGACATAGATAATAGACATATGCAAAAAAGTGGTAAGTAATATATCTGGCAATTTTGTTAGTTGGGATTTGTCATCAATCAGTAGCATCACTCCATCGTTAATATGTAAGGGATGGCAAGTAGTTGCCTCCTGACATGTGTAAGACATTTCTACCATCTTCAAGGCACCAATCAGCAGTGATCTGAAATGCCCTCCACTTGCATGAAGGAGTGTTAGTCCACTAATTCCATCCAGGACAAAGCAAACTGTTCGATTTGCAGCCTATCAACCATCGTAAGTCTATGGTACCTGCACTACATACTGGCCACAGTGTGCACTATGTTCAAAATTTTCTACAGTTATGCATCTAGGTTCCTTAAAATGCACATCATAAATATGCAGCTTTTCCCTAAAAAGGACAAGTAGCAATTGCTTTGGAATGTCACCACCTGCAGGTATCCCTCCAAATTGTGCGTCATTCTGACTTGGAACTGCATATTGCCTTTTATTAAGTATTACTGGACTTGAATGCTGCAAAGGTCACTCCAATAATTTTCTTGATGTGCCTTCAAAAAGACTACAAATGTTCAAGAAGGTAACCCACCAGAACCTTTTCAAAGGCAACTGGGATGAGGGGAGCAATAAATACAGGCCTTGCTGGTATTGTCCAGATCCCAGAAATTAATGTTTTAAAAAGTGTGAAGACCGACTTCAATTGATAATAGAGCTTAAGCCTTAAACTATCAAGCACTCGGATATCATAATTTGCAGTCCACACACTAATCTCCAAGAGTAGTTGCAGTGATTAGAATGTACAGAATTTCCACCAACGATTGTGGATTTAACATCATTGACAATAAAGTTAATTCAGCTGCTCTAAATAATCCAAAAATGAAGTATGTGAGAAATAAATTGTTTGTTTTAAATCTTTATTCACTCAATTCCTGAAACTAAAGAGTAGGGGTTCCCAACCTGGGATCCATGGATCCCCTCAGTAAATGGTAAGGCTCTATGGCATACAAAAAGGTTGCTATAAAAGATGATTAAGTATATTCAAGGTCAGACAAATCTTTAGATTTTAATGAGAGGTCAGGAAAATGGAGTTAAGACATGGTCAGTTCAACGACAAATTATTGAACGGTTAGAAGGGCCATAAAATGTGTTTTTATTGTTCTTAGTTACTGGATCTTGTATGATTTGCATGCACATAAGTTGAAAATTTGTCACTTCAGGATCGGTCTTTTTTTCCCCCATGCGGTCTGAAAACTCTTTGTTTTTGAATATGCGTGTATGTACTGGGGGAAAATAGTCATTATCAGAATAAGCTGTATTCTGATTTAATATGCATTTATTCCTTATTTTTAATCAAAATAAGAATTGCCACAGCCTCATGGGCAACTTGAACTGGTTTCTGAAGCAGAATGCTTTTATATGTACTCGAGGTCTGTACTTGCTACTGCAACAGACTGATTCTTAGCACTGCTAATAATAATGGTAACAATAATGGAAATTTATTATTTCTGAAGTTTAAACCAGGGTATAATGTATGACACAAAGGCAGAGAGTGCTTGGAACAATCAGTAAGTCAAATAATTGATGTCATAGATCAAGGGCCCTTCATCAGAGCTGAAAAAGTGAGAAGATGGCCATGTTTCAAGTTGCAGAGAGACACTGTAAAGAAAAGGGAAAAAAAAAATGGTCTTTCACTTTTCAGTTCTGATGAAGGGTCCTTAACCCAAACGCTAACTCTGTTTCTCTAGTTGCTGTTGCTGCTTTGCCTGATGAATGCTCACAACATGTTTTGCTTTTTGATTTGTATTTCCAGCATCTGTGGTAGTTTGCTCCAATCACCACAAATGGAAATACCTCATAGCATAATAAATGTTGCTTTTAAATGGTAAACTGGGGCACTATTTTCTGTATTCTGAATGATAACCTAGCCGAAGGGTTTATTCTCAAGTTATCATTCACAACTAATTAAGGTTAATTATTAATTTTGCAAAGGCTAACTATTACTTGCTGGTGAATAAAAGTACTGCCTGTGGTGCACAAGAGACTGGCTGCTAATGAAAACTAGGCTATGCTTGAAGAGGTGAAAATGGTGGGAAAATTGGAGCTAAAGCATTAATTTTATTTGATCTATAATGCTATATGAGCTGTAACAAATAAGGTATGCTAAAATCTGCATTGCATTGTAGCATTTGCAATGTGTGCACCAGGTTAATCATTCAGGGTAAGTGCATCTTCTGATTTAGTTCAGGTGCCTGTCAAACAGTTAATGTTCTTGCGAAAAACATGAAGTCCCAGCTTCAACTTCAGATATTGTTCTGTGTTGAGAAATCCATGATCTGTCATGGCTAATAGCTTTTAAAGTAACTCCTAGGCACTTCCATTTTACTTCGTGTCAATATTAATGATTGTGTGTGATCTCAGTGGTCAGTTTTCCAAATCAATTTCTAATATATAATAAAACTTCCAAATGAACATAATAAATTACCTGTGCTTGTGTCCTCCAAAATATTTGGAAAAAAAAATCCTGGATATGATTTCTGTGGGAATTGTTTGGGAAGTCAGGAATCTTAGATAATGACAGTGAATGAATGTTGTCAACAAAAATTCCTTCAAAACTTTGGAATGCTGGTTATTTCCTGGGGATTTAGTGCCTTTCAAACTTGTTTTCTGAAGTATTATTTTATTTTTGTTTAGAGTCAGCATGATAATATGCCAATAAGCCCACGCCATGCAGTTACAAGCATATGACCAATTAACCAACTAACCCATAAGTCTTTAATGTGTGGAGGGAAGCTACAGACACAGAGAAAATCCACAGTCATGGGGAATGTGCAATCTCCTTACAGATAGCAGCACAATTAAACTCTATAATGGTGTCAACTAACGGCTGTACTACTGTGCCACATTAATTACTAATGCTGATTTTTTTTTTTGAGCACCTTGTCTACTTGAGGCCTTTACTTCTCGACTATTTCTAGGAGGTCTTCTGAATTTTCCTTGAAGAGTGATACAAAATATCTACGTCTAATTTTTCTGTCACCTTCTTATTCTCAATGTACCCTTACCCATCTCAGTTTGTCAGAGATCCACATTACCTTATAACAGTTTTAACCTTTTATCTACCGATGGAAGCTCTTACAGTCTGTTATGATTCTTGCTAGCCTCAGTCCATTGCTGAGTTTCAATTTTTTTTTCTAATCCGCTAGCTTACTTTCTCCAAAATCATATGCCATTATCATTGGTTTAATGCTTTCTTTAAATTCATTTGCTGAATACTTCATGATGGATTGTTTTTGCCTTAAAAGATGCATATTGATTGTAAGCTCTATCCATTGCATGTTTATTGGCATACTTTTTAAGGTTCTTAAATTTACCTGCTTGTGCCTCATGGTTTCATAGTTTGAGCCCCAAATTTCCCAATGAGCCAAATTGGTCTTAATTTTTATTTGTAATTCCTCCAATGACCAGTGTTCCCTAAAGGCCACTTGACAACTAAATCATCAATTAACCCCCTTTCTCACGTAACCAATACTAGACTTAAAATAAGTTCTTCCCTGTTGGATACTTCACACAGTAATGTAGATAACCATCTCTTATGTACTTCACAGATTCATCTTCAACACATTTGGTTTGACAAGTCAATATGCAGATTAAATCCCCCCCCCCCCCCCCCGGTTATTGTATTACTCTTATTACATGTGCCTCTAATTCGCTGGTTTATGCAATACCCTTCTTTCCCAGTACTGCTTGGGGGCCTACCACTGTCTAGCATGAGTTTTGCAAACTACATCAACTGCTTGATTTTTCTGAGCTATAATCTTATCTCTTGTTGACCTTTATATCATTCTATAATGTCAGAGCACTGACTGTCTTTTCCATTTTGCCTGTTTCTACTGTTGGATGAGTTGATTGGAATATTTATATCTTAGACATTTTGTTATAGCCACTAGATACTGCTTTTAATCAATCTATCTAGTCATGAATGTTGCATGCAATTCAGATAAGCTTTTGATATTATTTTCTTTTTACCATTTTGTGTCCCAATTCAAACTGTCAGACTTGGACTATTGTTGCCAAATTTGCAGACCTACTTAATGGATTTGTCGCTTCCCTTTAACTTACTAGGTTCACCTCTCTTGGATCATCTCCCCCATCTCCAATTTTTAGACTGGTGACATATTTAGTATTTAAATTCAATGATTTTGTAACCAGAGTTGTTTGAGTGAGATTGGTCCCACTGGAAGATGTACTGTCTCTAATGCTGGTACTCTCTGAATTGAAGCTGTTCTCTCACCCCCACAATCTTCTGAGTCATATTCAGTTCTTGGATATTTCCTCTGTCAATTTGCATGTGACTCTGGTAGTAATCCAGTGGTTATTACTGTTGTAGGTTTGCTTTATAATTTGAACTTTAATTCATATTTCTTCAGCAGAGACTTCTACTTTGTTTAATCTATGTCATTGGTCTCCATATGGTCCTTAACAATGGATCTTGCCCTTGCTTCAAGTTCAAATGAAGATCTTAGTTTGCCCTACTGACAAACTGAATGTGGCTACACAGCTGCTTTAAAATTTGATCCTGTTGGTTTTGCAGTTTAGTATATTTCTGCTACATTTATAGATATGTAAATCAGGTTTGGCAATATAGTTGAATAACAGTTCAACTTTTTCCATCAAGTCCTCAAAGGGAACGAATTTTGCCACTTTCTGCCACATTCATGAGAAGGTATCTATTGTCAAGTGTTTTCATATTAATGGAAGATTGTGAGAAAATCATTAACTCAGTATAAAAGATGGAACTTCAAAACCTATGGCTTTGTGTTCATGTGATAATTTAACATGCAAATGTTCAGTCTTAAAACTCTTAAAAGCCCATCTCTGACAATGTTTGCAAATGATATTTGGATCCTTAGCTGGTTCAATGCTGCTAACTAAGGGGAGTGGGAGGAAAAAGGGGCGGATAGGCAAGGGTAGTGGAGACACAGTTGCCTTTCCAAATTTGTTGGTAATTCATATTGAATGTCACAGAAAAAAAATTGAGTTAAGTTGTGTTCCATGGTAAAAGCCTGGTGGTGGTTACTTATCTAAATAACATTTTATCTAGTTGTTTTATAACAGGAAAATGATCTAAGGTGCAACACAAACATTATTGAAAAGAATTTGATGGCAGGTCACACGTAGGGATCTTCTAGGACAGAAGACTAAAGGTTTGTTCTAAGAAAGTTTTGAAACTAGTCTTAATGTAAAGAGGCAACATTTATGGAAGAAATTTTAGAACTTTACTTCAAAGCCTTTGCCAGCAATGTTGAGTACTTAAATTGTGGGGTGATCATGACATTAAAGTTTGTAGAGGGTTCTAGGCAGATAGAAGTTTTAGAAACATATCATGGAGGGAATAATATGAATGTTTTGCTGACACTGGTGATGTAACACAACATAAGAATTTGTTGCATGAAAGTGCCATCCGAGCCTGCTTTGCCATCTATCAAGATTTTGACTGATTTAGTTTAGCCTTACTTGTTTGCACATTTTCCCTATATCCCATGGCTCTTGTACTATCCAGAAATCTTATCAGTCTCTTGTTTTGATTGAACTTCCATATCCTCTTGGATAGTAGATTCCAAAGATTCAGCATGCTGTGATAGAAGAAATATCTACTTATACTCAATGGTTTGCTCCAAAATCTGAGATTCTGATGGCAGGGGAAACATCTTCCATGCTTTTACGACATAAGTCTTCATCTAAATGTTTGTACATTTCTACAAGATAACTCCTCATTCTTCAGAACTCCAAACAAGTCTGCTCAATCTTTCTTTATATGGCAAAGGCCATCCAAGAAAACAGACTGAATAATTTTTGATGCACCTCTTAACCAAACTTGTAATTAATACTTGAGATGTAGGTCTTGCAAATCTCCAGTACAATAATGGTAAGGCTACTTATGAACTTTAAGCTCCCATGTGCCTTCTTTGCCACTGTTAACTTTTAGCAAGATCTCCTGTTCCTCATGCAGTCAAGAGAGGTGTTCCTTTGTCTTTTCTAATCACTTGATATGGTAAAATCTGTGTTTCTAGAATAAGGAAAGATGTTATCCCTGGGTAGGGTTTGTTCTCCTTTCTGGATCATCAGTCCAGGTTTACTGATCAATTGCTATGTCATAATTGATCATATGATCAATTGCTACTTTGTCATATTTCTTTATGACATGGGAGGAATCTGTTCAACCCATTGAGTCTATGTCAGTTTCCAGAGTAACATTGTCAGTTCCATTCTTTCACTTAATGTCCTAATGCATATTCTCTCTCATCTTGCTTAATATCCTGCCCATTAGGGGTAATTTACTGTGGTCAATTAATCTGCTACCCTGAATGTCTTTGGAATGTGGGAAGAAAGCAGAGCACCTGGGGGAAATAAATGCAAGTACAAGGACAAAATTGCAAGCTCACGTAGGAAGCATGAGGATGCCTGCAGAAAAAAGAATCTCAGGGTTGTATGTGGCAAAATGTATGAAGTCTGATCTATTTTACTTTGAACTTCAGGTCACTGGAAATAAGAGACAGCTATACTGCTATAAATAACACTTGGCAAAACCTATTTTTAACCCATCATTGGAACTAATTGCTATTACTGATCACTGTTTGGAATATCACTGGGTGACAGCAATTTCTCTGACTAAATATTCCACATTCACATGAATTATACCAATATACTCAGACAAGGCTGCATTTACTTATGTGGAATAAAATTTTGGAAATGGAATTCAAAACCCACATACCCTCCATTGGACTTCTAACATAAGAATGAGCTTCCCTTCCATTGACCGCTTACACTTCCTACTTACTGCGTCAGGAAAGCAGCCAGCATATTGAAGACTTCTTCCACGCTGTCATTCTCTTTTCTTCACCCCCTCCCCCATTTCTGTCAGGTAGAAGATAAAAAAATCTTCAAAACATTCACCAACAAGCTCAAGAAGAGCTTCTATTCCACTGTTAAAAGGCTCTTGAATGGACCTTTTGTTTAAAAAAAAATGAGCTCCTAACCTCTCAATGTATCTCGTCATGGCCTTTGCACTTGTATTTGTCTTTGCACTACACTTTTTCAGTAAATAACACTATATTCTACATTCTCTTACTGCTTTTCATTTTGTACTATCACTATGTATTTGTGTTTGAAAGGATCTATGTGGATGGCATGTAAAACAAAGTTTTTTACTAAATGTCAGTACAGCGAATTCTATTTAATTGCGTCAATTTAATTCTATTTAATTGCTCAATTAAGTGGCTGTCCCAATTAGTCAAAGTTTCATGGGAATGGCTTAAAAGTTATTTTTAAAAAAAAGACAAACTGAGTAATAAATTATGTATTTAAACAAAAATTCCAACACTACCATTAGTTCTACAGTACTATAAAACTGCTTTAGCTCCTAATAGTTACTAACAGAGGAATTCATCCAGTATATGCAATGAGCAAAATCGGAGCACGTACCCAATGCAGATAATGGACTGCCTTCATACAATGCTATCAACGATTGCACCCTCCAAATCTTCATGTTCATTGCAATATTCAAGGTGGCTGATGTGTTCAAAATTTTGGTTGTGCCTTACTTGTTCAGAAATAGCTTCATTTTCACTCTTGACTGTTTCTGGCATCTCCACGCCCGAATGCCTGAAACTTCAGTGAGCAAAATAGTTCAAAATTGTCTTGCTGCTTATTTTGAGTCAACTATCTGACAAAAATTGCTGCTTTCTGAATGCAAAACACACACAACTGTAGCTATTTAAAAACTTAATCCTAAGGATGGTGGTGTGTCTAAAGGCCTCATAGATGCGTGCAACTGATGCTAGTTTAAAACTTGTTTGGCAGCAGTCTCCTGCCTCTATTAAGCAACATAGTGATCCAAATAAACAAAGGGAATCTAAGCAGCTGCCTGGATTAACTGATGAACTATTTAACTGAGATCGACTGTACATACAGGATTAACCAGGTATTGAATGGGTAAGTAATGGAGGGATATGGACCATGTGCAGACAGTTTAAGTTGACATCATGGTCAGCACAAATATTGTTCCTATGCTGTACAGTTCTTTATTTTCATGCAGTTAAGTGTCAGTCAACGGAGAGATGGTGGATATTTGGGAGAGAATAAAACAAGGCTTAAGGAAAATAAGAGAAGGAAGGGTTAATGGAGTCATAAGAGTACACTGCTGAATGGATCTGACGGGCTAGGGTGACTTTCTGTATAATGAGTAATGAAAGGTCCTGATTAACGGAAATAGCCTAATCAATCTTCCTGCTTTGGTGTAGATCAGTACTGAAAGAAAGGATAATGTGCCAGTAATATCCACATCTGTGGGTAAATAAAATATCAGATCACACTGCAAGCAGGTTTGGTTGCACAAACTGACTACCCTGCAGACTACCTTACATTTGAAGAATGGCTATTGTGAAATTGTCATTGTTATCCCTACCAATGTGTTAACATTTTTGTACAACATGGAAAAAGTTAGTTGTAGAAAATGTGTAAAAGTTGGTTTTTAAAGGTATCATTTTATCCTTCTCATTAAAGTAATACTTTTCTCTTAAGTAGTCTCTGCTCTGTGAAAGATGATTGTCAACTTTCTTAAAAGTATAGATTTGTAATTAGAGCAGGGGTAATTATTTCCTCTATCACTTATGATTTCTTTAAACTGCCTCTGTTACGTATGATCTAGATGGCAGTTAGATCGTTAAATAAATATTACTCAATTACTTTCACAGATAAATCAGTCTTTTGCTATCACACTCTGCTCTTTATAATGTGCTGTCTTTGAAAACAAGCTGCAGTAACAAAGCTGTACATTTAATATATCAAGAGGAGGAGTGTAGTGATGACGACTTGTGTGTCCATCTACTGCCCTCTGCTGTGTAGTGATGTATTGACATCAATAGCTTCTTTTCACCAAGTGCAAAACCTGAACAAGTCAGGGAAAGACTTGTACTTTCACACTTCAGGCATTTTCAAGTTATTAATCATCTTGGGCATGCCTAATTATTGAATTGTTTGCCTCAAATGTTGAGATGCTAAAGATAAGAGGCAATTGATGAGAAGAACAGGTACAAGCTGTTCCTATTGGTGGAATAATTCAGTATAAAACAAGAGCATAACCTTAACTTTGAATTGGACAATTTGAGAAAATATGTGCAAACAGTAGTGTAATCTAGGGCTTTCTTCCATAAAATGTGGATACATAAAATTTCCATTAACTCTGGTTAAGTATTGGTTATGGTGCAGATATATGAGGAACTGATGTATAGATCAGCCAAGATGTGATTCAGTCCCATTCTTTCAACCAGTGGTTAAAAACTGTCTATTTCATTTTCTCCTTGACAACCCGTGAAATACCCATCACATTTTATAACAGAAAGAGTGGAACGTCATGTATGCTCAGCAATTTCCCAGAGACCGCATTCTTACAATGACTAGATAATGTCTTTGGTAATATAGATAGAAGAGCAAATATTGACTAGAGCACCGGTGACAGTATTCCTAGTCTTATAATTATGCCTAGGATCTTTTTTATCCACTTGAGGAAAGATAATTTAGTGATTCAGCTGAAAGATAACACTTCCCTCAATGTTAGGATTTAAACTCCCACTCTTACTAATTCAGAGATGTATTATCTACTGTAGGACCTGCTAAAAGGAAGTTCACAACATTACATCAAAATATGAGGACTAAAGAACAATAATAAAGTAATAGTATACTAACAGCAGCTGCTGCATTCAGAAATGGGTTACCAGCTGGAATGATGGAGACAAAGCCCTGGAAGAGGTAAATATAGACAGCAATGGGTAACACTTGGCTTTTTGCAGCTGGATGAACTGAAATGGGTCAGTTGGTCTTCCTCAACTATAATTATCTTGTCATCTTTGATAAATTATAGTGGATAATTATTCTGCTACCATTGGTTGAAACTGTGCAAATGTAACAGGAAAAAGGGGTAACAAACTCATAAATGTAAATGAATGTGACTTGATATTCTGAGTAGAAGTGAGAGACAAATGAAACAGCACTTGGAAATAAATCTATAGATGGGATCTTTCATGTCTGTATGATGATGAAAAGAAACATTTTCATACTAACTTGAAAGTTTCTTCCCACGGCAGTTAATCTGACCAGCCATTTAGTTAATAACCGTCCTCTGCCATCTATCAATTAACCTCGTTACTGCTCTGTTTGTAAAGACTTAAAACTGCTTTTTATAATCCTATTTACCTTGTAAGTCACGCTGGTATTTATGCATACAGTATTTTATTCCATATCCATATTTTAACCTCTATCTTTATTTTTTGTAACTTTTTGCCTGCTGTTCCATGACTAATACACCTCAGCATATGCCTAATATGTGTAAATGTATATTGCAAATAATGTTGATACTTGGTGATTTTATTGAAGCACAATAGTCTGTAAGGATTGAGATGTTAATTTTAAGTATGCTATTTATGTAGGAGCCAGAGGTCTACACTCTGCAAAACTTTTTTCAGATTTCTTATGTCCTGAAAAATTGCATGGCTAAGAAACCATGTTATTAATAAAGTATAAATTTAAAAGAATTAATTAAAGATCTGAAATGGATGCAACCAGTGAGTGGCATGGTAGTGTAGAGATCAGCTTAATGCCGTAACAGCAGTGTTTTAACATAGTCTGTGCCGTGCACAGAAACTTTTTCCAGAATTCTGTTCTCAGATATGCACATGAGAAGCAAAATGAGGATCCAGTTGAGTTCTGCAGTGGGAAATCTGAGCTACTTTGCAAAGCCTACCTGTTAGAGGATCCTCTGTAGGTCACCTCTGTGCAAGCTAGAACACCTCAAACAAATGATCATTCTACTGACTGCAGCTGACTCTTGTATCCAGAGTGCAGTGGAGAAGTCCATTTATCTGCTTTATCAGTCCTTTCAAAATGATAGATGTATTGTGCAACCTGGTAGCACATTGATGTACAAAACATGTGACAGAATTCACAATTGCATCTTGAATGGTTGAAAACTTTCTTCACCCTTCTACTTTTGGAACTACAGTCATTCAAGTGACATTTGAGTGTTTCAGAAAAGATCCAGACAGGGATCTATGGCACTAATAAGTTTTTTTTGCATCTGCTATTGTCCATGTATTGAGACAGTCAGTGGTTCAATTGATAGATATCTGGTGTTTTTAATTAAATTTTTAGAAAATTACAAATAATAAATGTAATGAAAAAAAATGAAGAATAATATTGATCCTTCCCCCCTCCCCTTAACCCTCCCCCCTTAACCCTTATCTAAAGAAAGAAAAAAGAAAGAAAGAAGAAAAAAAAGATTGCCTGGATATCGGAGGATCCCCACATGCTCCATGGAGTTCAAAATAATTTTAATATTTATTTTTACTTTCCCCAATTACTTTATAATTTTATCTTCAAAGGACCTATATATTTAATCCCATCTTTTGTATGTATGGGAGCCAAATTTTCAAAAATATATTCATTTCTTAGATTATATGTAATTTTTTCAAGTGGAATACAACTATATATTTCATTATTCCAACAATCCATAGTTAAATATAAATCAGATTTCCAAGTAACTGCGATAACTTTTTTAGCTACTGCCAATGCAATTTTTATAAATTTTTTCTGATACTTATTCAATTTAAGTTTCGGTATTGTCCCTTCAATATCTCCTAATAAAAATAACATTGGAATATGTTGGAGTTGTACTCCAGTAATTTGTTCCAATAAAAGTCTTAAATTTATCCAAAATGGTTGAATTTTAAAACAAGACCAAGTAGAATGTAAAAAAGTACCAATTTCTTGATTACATCGAAAACATTGGTCAGACATATTTGAATTTAATCTATTTATTTTCTGTGGTGTTATATATAATTGATGTAAAAATTATATTGTATTAATCTTTTTTTGATGAAAAAAACCTGGCATGGATTAGAATAGAATCAGATAAGATAGGAAAAAACATACCAGAAGATTTTATATATAAATGGGAATCCAAATGGATAAGGGGGAAAAAAGAATCTCCTATATTAAGACATTTGATTGATTTATGGAATAAGGTAAATATGGATGAAGAGATAAAGAAATCTTTATTAGCAAAAAGAACTTTAATTCAAAAAAGGCTTATTCCTTTTACAATGGATAATAAGCTTTTACATAATTGGTTCCAAAAGGGGATTAAATATATAGGTGATTGTTTTGAAGGAGGTATATTGATGTCATTTGATCAATTAAAAAATAAATATAAAATATCAAACAACACTCTTTTCTGTTATTTTCAATAAAGACTTATTTACGAGAAAAGCTGGGTCAAACAATGTTGATGCCAAAACCTAGTGAAATAGAAATATTAATTCAAAAATGAAAAATTAAAAAAATTACATCTTGCATGTACAATTTGATTCAAAAATAGACAATTGAATCTGAAATTCATAAATCAAGACAAAAATGGGAATCTGATTTGAATGTTAAAATTGATGGAAAAAGTTGGTCAAGATTATGTTCTGATAGTATGATAAATACAATAAATGTTTGACTTAGATATCTGTTAAAATGAAATGGCAAAAAGGCACCATCATACTAATTTATTTTAATATATTGATTTAGAAGTTCAGTAGATTCCAGTTCATTCATCCATCAGTTAATCTTGGCAGCCACTTATTTGGGACAACTCTTCAAGAACAAAAACTTAATTGAAAAATAACTGGGATGTCCTTTGTTTATTTGGGGTACTATGCTGCTCAATTTAGCCAGGAGACTGTTGCTGAACGGTTTCTAACTAAAGTCAGAACAGTTTTTCAATAGTGACAATTGTGTGTGCTTGTGCTCAAAAAGAGTGTGACTTTTCTCACTGGAAGTTGGTGAGAAATGAGCAGTAAGACAATTTGGAACTGATTTGTGCACTGTGGTTTCAAGCATCCAGGCTTGGAGATGCCAGAAACAACCAGGAATGAAAATGAAATGACTTCAGTACTTCAAGTTGGGAACTGTGAAGAATTTGAAGATATCAACAATAATCTTAAATGTTGCAATAAAAATAAAGATTTGGAGGATGCAATTGTAAAATTGTATGAAGGCAGTCCAATATCTGCACTAAGTGTCTGTGCTAATTTTGCTAGCTTGCAGTCAATCTAAAGAACACTGCAGCATGTTAGTTACCCATCATATCTGCCGATGACAGTAAAACTTGTATGGAAGTGTTTTTAAAATGGAAAAGGTATTGCACTGAAACAGTTCCTATTCTCTCAACCTTGTACACCTGGGTCCAGTGGTACAAATGGTCATCACAAACTAGGATCTGTGCCTTACCATGCATTTCATTCTCCACGAAGTTTTGCAGAATCTCCTTCATGGCTGCTAGATCTCACTATTGATTTCATCCATCCTCTCTACTGGAGCTGACTTCACATGCTAGGACAGGCATGTCCCTATTTCAACAGGGTATGAGGTCACCAGCTACCCTCACCTGGTTTAATTTGCATGGCAAAACAGTCAACTGGGGTGTGGCTGCTGTTTCATGCAAACAGCTACTTGGAGCCACAGGTGGGAGCTGGATGTATGGTGGGGACCAAAGGTGATTGAGCTGTCCTAGGATAGACACTCAGACCCCTTCATGAGTGGTGCCACCTTCCCTTGACATGGCATATACATGGCAGTATATGCTGGATAAATTCCTCCATCGATAACTTAAAAATGCCACTGTTCCTTCAATGTTATCTTGTTACTCTTTTAATGTCCCTTTTGTATATTCACTCACTCTTGTAATTTATAACAAAAATCCGTTCAAAAATAACAGCAAAACTCCCATTAATGATTAAACCAATGTCACATGCAATCTGTTAGCATTTATTTCTTTATTTAGAAATCATGTGGATGAGTTTGCAATTTCTGTTGGTCTAAGGGCTTATAGCTAAAGTGTCACCTTTTCAAAGGTATGCACATTTACTAAGAGATCTCCACCCTTTCTAAATTGCACACTCTGGAATAAATCACTAGTATCAGCAGGAATAGTATGCTTAATAAAAGATTGGTAAACCTTTTGTGCTCTTGTTGCTTCTGTTTGTAAATGGGAATCTTGAAAGCTTTTATGAATAAATTCACTATGGCACAAAGTTTTATTCCTATCCCTCAGATGTTGATTCAATTGGGTTTCCTTTTGCAAATCTAAGTTTCGTGGTTATTGCATATTTATTAAAGTGAACTCTATAGTACTTGGTGAATTTGAATTCTGTTCTCTGGTTTTGCATTGCAGTATATTTCTGCAAATGAGTGTTAATCCTTGCTGGGCTGAGTGTGTTTAAACTTACTTCATATACTATACAATTGGTTGAGAACAGGAGACTTGTGTTCCTGGCCAGGATTGCATTCAAAGAAAGAGTTGAAATGTAATTCTGATTTACCATGTTACATGGTCCACCTGATGAGGCCTGCTTTTTTTCCAGGAAGGATTTTCTCTAATTGAAGCTCACAAGTGGTGGAAAGCAGTACGTAGAGCCGATTGTGTGCTCTTTGGATCTAAAGTGAAGGTAAGAAGTTGTAACTCTTTTTAGGACTAGAATATGTTCTACTTGTTAATTTTGGTTAATATCTCTCTGTAGATATCATCTTTTGGTGGAAAGGCTTGTGAGATCCTGAGGTCCAGAGAATGATGCACCCTGGAGCTCAGCTCCTGCATGGTGGTAAAATCAAGGGGGAGGTTCCAGACAAAGTGATCCAACCAGTACCTCAACAGTGAAGCTGATGGAAGATGGTGACAGATCATGATGGCAGTGAAGGTGGAAGAAGACTGCAGCAGTGAAGGGTTTCCAGTTGTCTTACATTCCGTGCCACTGGAACCTACCCAATCTGTCAAGAACCATGTAGTGGCTGCACATACATCAGACTACCCACATTAAACAAAGTCATGCACAAGCGTTCTCCATTAAGGGAATAACCCCTTTAGGGAACATCATACTCAACTCAAGCGATCACACCACTATTTTGCTTAATTACTATAATTTTCATTCACTGGTAAGATACTAAATTGTCTTCAGTGTAATGACAGTCAGAAGTGAGGCAGAGATGGTTTACACTTTGTGTATTCGTAATTACTTTAATATTGTCACACATACTGAGATGCAGTGAAAATTTTGTTTTGCATGCTGTCCAGACAAATCAATCCAAATGTAAGGACACTGAAGTAATATAAAAGCAAAAATCATAACAATGGAGAGCATAGTTACGATTACAGAGAAAATGCAATACAGGTTAACAAATATAGTGTATGGATCTTGAGGTAAATTATGAGATCAAGAATTCAAATTTGTTGTTGAAGAGTCTTGTAATAGCAGGATTAAAAACTGCCCTTGAGCTTGGTGGTATGAATTTTTAAGCTTTTGTATTTTCTGCCCATGGAAGGGGCCAGAAGAAAGAATGACTAGGTTGGGAGGTGGCATTGATTATATTAACTGCTTTTCCGAGGTGCAGGAGAAGCTGGTTTTCATGATTGTTTAAACTACATTCACAGCTCTCTGCAATTTCTCGTAGTCTCGGGCAGAACAGTTGTCATACCAAGTTTGTGATATATTAGGACAGGATGCTTTCCGTGGTGCATTGATAATAATTGGCGAGGGTCATCAGGGACACGCCAAATTTCCTTTGCTTTTAGGAAGTAGAAGTGCTTGTTTGCTTCTTTGACCATGGCATTTGCATAATTGGATAGGTGATATTTATGATTTTGAACTTGAAAGTTATAAATCAACTACATCACAGCACCATTGGTATAGACAGGAATATGTATTACTTCCCATTTCCCGAAGTCGGGGACCAACTCTTTTGGTTTTCCGCCATTGAGTGGAGGTTGTTATCATGACACAATACCACTAGGCTCTCAAGAATAAATTACAATCCAGTTTTTTTTTCCCTTCAATGGAAACATCCCAGTTTTTGAAATTCTCCCTCATAATCAACTTTCCCTTCCCAGTATAAGTTTATCAAAAATAACTGTTTGCAACATCTTTGTGCAGCTGACAAATAATATCAAGCTTCCATTTACATGGCAGAGAAATTAAAATCTTAAAGAGGAATTAAAGCAATTTGAGAGTTCATGCTGTGAAATCGTGCTGTGATATCTATGAATAGAAATTTACAAAAGATTGTCTTTCAGTCTATAAACCTTACAGATTCTAAATACATTTTGATTCTAAGAAGTTTTGACAGTTCATGTAGAGCAATTCAGAATTACTCTATTCACAAATTTGAAAATTGGAGAAAGTACATTTGTAGTCTGTTTCCTTTTCTCCTCATATAGAATGAAAGCCGTATGTTTCGAGTGCAGTTCAGTGGTGATTCACGTGAACAAGCTATGGAGCACTGCTCTAACTGTATGCAAAAACTACTTTGCTATATACATGTACAAAATCCTGAGGGAAATGATGTGAATCGAGCTCTATTGTTGAGCCAGCCAGCTAGTAACCAGTCTGAAAGTCTGGAGTTAGAGGTAAGATAACAGGGATAAAGTGACACCTATTACCCAGTTTGTTTTGATTTTATTGTAAAGTCCTAATCTGAGACCTGTTTAACAGTGTAATGTTGATATGCTATCAAAATATTCCTCATCTTTCCTCTCAATAATACGAATGTCTTGTACCTGTGAAATCTCATGCAGCACTGACAAGCAGCTTATCTGCAAGTGGTGTTACAGAATAGGCTGCATTAAAAGTTGCACAATGTGAGAAACATCACTATTTGTGGTGGTGTTAGTGAGCAAGCCCAGCTGTCATGTTGTTAAGCCTCTTAAACTGCACCTCAGCAGAAGTATGCCATTGCTGGATATCCTCTACAAGTATTTCTCATGAAAAGTGTACAACAGTGATGATGAAACCTGGAGGTTATTTCCACATATAGGCATTTTTTTCAGTGTATTTGTGGCTGAAATAATTAGTTATCTGCAAAACTGAAATTGGAGACACATGGAGACCTCTTCAATGACTAGAGTGAGATATGCCATAAAGGAAATTAGTTGTTATCGGAAACCAGCCATCACAGCACCAGAACATCACTGCAGGAATTCCTCGGAGATCAATAGCTGCTTCATTAAAGGCCTCCTGTCATAAGGTTAATTTTGGTCTGTTTGTTGACACTTTAACAGTTCTTGGCTCCATTTATGTGCCTTTGATATGTGCCTTTGATAATGAAGCAACCCATGTCACTGTACTCCAGGATCTGGTTAATATCCAGATTTTGGGTGAAAAGTAACAGGTATTTTTTGCAGCACACAAGTGACAAATAATGGTTAGCTTGAGCTGACTAATTATGCCCTAATATCACCTTGACAGGTTAAAAGTTAAATTGTATTTGATGTTCTTACTATAAAAACATTTTGATCAATTTTGCCATGTTAAGGATTCCAGAGAAATTGCTGCTGTTTGTGGTTCAATCAAAGGTAGAAAATGTGGCCAGGTTTTTTTCCTTCAACTGTCTGCCAGCAGCAACAATTCAAACATGAGTAGAGTTTGGGGCAGCACAGTTTAGCAACAATATTCAAATTTTCTTTGAGCAATGTTGAGAAAATCTAGATAGAGGATACCAATTTAACACATTAAATGACAGATGTCATTCAGAGAGTAAATGGTCTGTTGCTACTTCCATAGACCTCTGTGCGTTATCCCTTTTCCTCCAATTTTTTTCCTCCAGATTGGATTGGAAGATTTGTTTTTGATATATTGGAAGGCTGTGGGTTTTAAACATGGCCCAGGCTGCCACAAAATCTACCCTGCAATTCTTGCCAAGCTGCGCCACATTTCAGGTGGTGCTATCTTTAAGCTGAATTAGACTAAAGCTTTGCCTTCACTTTTATGTGGATACAAATAACCCATGGTGCTATTTTGAAGAAAAGTTCTGTGGTTCTTTCCATGAGGCAGCGCGGTACGGCAGCAGCAGTCTTTCAGACCTAGTGTTACTTTAATTTTCTAATTTAAGTTTGATGCACAATTTTTGATTAGGGCACATGGATAACAGAGTGACTATCTACCATTGCCAGATACTACTACAATACAGAGATCGCCCAAAAACAAACCTTCACAAAGATCTGCTGGTTGAATTACACGACCTTGGCTTGCTGAGGGGAACGGGCCTACATTCCTTGGACTCTTCTGATACTGGTAGTTGGAGATGGAGATGTCGCAAGCAATGTAAGAGTGAGCAGAAGCGAGGCGAAGCGAGGCTAGGGTCCGTGACAGGCAAAAAGCGAACCCTAGCCAGCCAGCTCTCCCGTCCATTCTGCTGTCCAATGTCCGCCCCCGGACAATAAATTGGACTACATCCGACTCCCAACAAAATACTCGGTGGGAGTACAGAGTCTGTTGTGCATACATCTTTACAGAGACATGGTTCACTGATGGAATTTTGGATGCTGCTATTCAGCTGGACAGGTTCACCTTGTTTCGAGCAGACAGCGATGCAGCTCTCTCTGGTAAGACTTGCAGTGGTGGTGCGTGTATTTACATCAACACGGAATGGTGTAAGAACTCTGTGCTGGTTTCCAGATACTGCTCATTGCAAGTGGAGTTTGTGGCTGTTAGATGCAGACCATTTTATTTGCCACGGGAATTTACCTCTGTTTATATATTCGGTGTCTACATTTCCCCTAGCGCTAATGCTGAGGAGGCGCTCTGTGAACTGTACAGAGCTATTAGCGAAATGCAGAACGCACACCCTGATGAACTGTTTATTGTTGCCGGTGATTTTAACCACACGAACCTTAAGTCAGTGCCCCCCAAATTCCATCAGTATGTGGACTTTGCAACGAGGGGGGAGAACGCGTTGGACCTGGTTTACACAAACATCCCCGACATGTACTGGGGAGAGCCCCGCCCCTACCTCGGTTACTCAGACAACATCTCTGTTATGCTAATCCCAGCATACAGACCGCTCGTCAGGCGCTCCAGACCAATTCAGAAGCAGGTGAAAACCTGGCCATCAGGAGCCGTCTCTGCTGTTCAAGACTGCTTTGAGAACGCTGACTGGCACATGTTCAGGGAGGCTGCAGCCGATGGCGACTCTACCAACTTAGAGTTGCTGGTCACAGCATCAGTGACCAGCTACGTCAGCAAGTGCATTGATGATGTTACTCTGTCCAAGATCATCAGTATACGCGCTAACCAGAAGCCATGGATGACCGCAGAGGTGTGTGCGCTGCTGAGGACCCGCGACTCCACCTTCAGAGCAGGTGACAAGGCAGCCTTAACAACAGCAAGGGCCAAACTGATCCGAGCCATCAGAGGGGCAAAGCATGCACATGCCCAGCTAATACACAGTTACTTCCAGGACAGCGGCGACACACGGCGCATGTGGAAGGGCATCCAGGACATCACCAATTACAGGACAACATCTCCTGACTGCAGGTGATGCCTCCCTTGACTCCGCCTCCCGCTCATGGACATGTAAGACAGAGTCTCTTTCTGTCTGCCTTTAATCTCTCCCTTTTCTCTTAAACTTTGAAATTTCAACTTTAATCAGTCGGATCTGTCGAGCAACAGTTAAAATTATGGCTACTTTAAGAGGCACCAGACGAAATCCGGACCCAGCCAAAGGAAAGTCTGAAAAGGCTGACGAGTTATCAGAAGAACCCTCTTGGGTGAAGAGATTGGAGTCTTAAATCAGCAGTATCGGCATTGAAATAACTCAACGTAGAGAAATTTGAAGAAAAAATTAACTCTCTGAGCCTCGATCTTAAAGAAGTTAGTTGAAATGCAGCTGTCCTTTCTTCTTGTTTGGAAAAGGCTCAACAACGAATCGTCGATCTGGAAGCTTGGTTGCGTTGGAATAATATTCGAATTGTTGAATTAAAAGAGAAATCAGAATCTGCTGACACACTGGATTATTTTGCTAAAATGTTTCAGTCTTTATTTCCGGAGGTTTGTTCGCAACTCCCGGAGATTGGAACAGCTCACAGAACCTATGCTTTAAAACTTCTGGATGAAGGTAAAAACAGGCATTTTATTATTAAAATACCATATTTTAATAATAGACTGTATTATTAAGCTTGCAAGAAAACAAAGGTTGCTTCAATTTCAAGGTTCGGAAATTTGCTTTTTTGAAGATTTTCCATGCAAAATTGTCAAGAAGCGCACTGGATTCGCCTCGGCTATAAGATTAGCATATGGAAAAAGCTCTTCCCATCGTTACAATACCCAACCAATTGAAGGCTTTTTGTCAAAAATTCTGGAGCTCGTATTTTTGATGATCCAGCCGAAGCATTGCATTTTATTAACTCTTTGTCTGATGAGTCTGATGACGAGTCTGAAGCCTGAAGTTTGAATGATCTACAACAGTTTGATTGTTCAGTGGCATAAAGATTGATGAAATTGGAAGATTTGATAGTTATAGAAAGTCTTTGCCTTAAAATGTATTTTTTATCTCTGAAAAAGACTGGTTTGGATGGTTTTAACCTCAGAAGACATAGCGGGAGAACTGTTGAAAGACTGTGGATAATATTGAACCATCTAGAATTTTTTGTCTGCAGCATTTAAATGAACTAACTTTTTTTTGTTTTGTATGCTTTTGTAAAGATTTTTTAAGTAATTACTTGGATTCTTTTACGTTTTAAAGATAGATTGGATAATTTAAAGTTGGTGATTATTTTTCTTTTGTGCAAATATTTCAAGAATTGCTTTGGATTGTTTTTCTTCCCTTATCTAATATTATGAAGGTTACTTTCAAAATTGAAGGTCGTTTTGTTCTACAAAAAAAAAACACTGTTCCTTCCAATTTAATTATATTGAGATTCATGTCGACTGTAATGAGTTTTATGTTCGGTAGACGGAGACAGAGATTGCTTTTTTCATCTGTTTTATTATTTAGGTAGGTGGAGTTTATTATCGCTTCTTTGCTTTTCTTGGGGCTTATGTCGATTGATATTGACTTGTTTCTGGACTTTTTAGTTTGGGTCGGGTTTTTTTCTTCTTTATTTTAATCCCCATTATGGAATCCCGGAGCAAATGCATATTATTATTATTATTGTTGTTCATCTCCGCCATTTTCGGCTATCTCATCCTGACATGCGTCTAACTATTCTTTTTAGATACAAAGTCTCATGATGATATCTAAACAAGTAAATGTTTTACGTTGGAATAATCCTATTAAGCGTAAGAAAACATTTAAAATTATTAATCAACCGATTCCAACCTGATATAACCTTTGCTCAAGAGATGCATATCAGGTTATGTGATAAGAATTGATTTTTTAAATCTTGGAAGGATCCTCAGTTTCATGCAAACTCTCAGAGTAAAATTAGAGGTGTTTCTATTTTTATTGATTCCAATATCCCTTTTAATCAGGAGGACATTATAGCCGATATTAATGGTAGATTTTTGATTGTTAAAGGATTAATTTATAATAGGAAAACGATTTTGGTTAATATTTATGGACCAAATAATGATGATCCCTCAATTTTTAAAGCTGTCTTTCCCCTGTTACCTGATTTAAATGAATATATGTGATTAATGGGTGGTGATTTTAATACTTGTTTAAATCCTTTAATGGATAAGTCATCACCCAAACATCAACTCCCTAATCCTTCTGCATCACTTATTAATTCCTTTTTAATTGATTATGGTCTAATTGAAATATGGAGGCATATGCATCCTAGTGATAGGGAATACTCTTTTTTTTCTCACATGTTCATACTATATATTCGAGAATCGACTATTTTATAGTTGACCCTGGACTTTTATTTAATGTTCAGAAATGTGAGTATGATGCAATTGCTATCTCTGATCATGCTCCTTTAAATCTAATATTTTAACTGAAAGCTGTGGCTTCTACCACACCATTTTGGCATTTTCTGCAACACTTGTTACAAAGTTCAGAATTTGTTGAGTTTATTGAAACTCGGATAAAAGTGTTTTTTCTCTTTAATAATACAGGAAACGTCTCAAAGTTAGTAATTTGGGATATATTAAAAACCTATTTATGTGGTCAGATTATTTTGTATATAGCTAAACTGAAGAAACAAACAAGAATAGAACTAGATAAAATCTCTAAACAAATTAAAGAATTAGATAACATTAATGCAATCTCTCCAAATGTTGTTTCATTTAAAAGAAGAGTAGAATTACAATCACAATATAATTTATTATTAACATATCCTATTGAAGGATATTTGCTTAAATTGAAAAGTCAATTTTATATTTTTGGGGATAAAAATAATAAGCTCTTAGCTTCCCAATTAAGAGCAGTTAGAGCTAAAAGGCAAACTTTAAAGATTCATAAAAGTAATGGAGATATAGCAAGAAACCATGAAGACATTAATAATATTTTTCAAGAATTTTATTCTGATCTTTATAGATCTCAATTTCCTGCAGATTCCTTCAAAATGAAGGCTTTTTTTTACATAAGATTAAATTTCCTCAGATTTCTGCTGAAGATCAACAGATGCTTGATGCTCCAATTACCGAGCATGAAATTCAGAAAGCTATTTTATTAATGCAATCAGGTAAAGGTCCTGGACTTGGTGGTTATTCGGTAGGATTTTACAAAAGCATTTGAAAGATTACTTTCTCCATATCTTCTGGAAATATTTCATGAATCCTTTTAGAAGGGTAGTTTACCTTCTTCCTTTGATGAAGCATCTATTTCCTTAATCCTTAAGAAAGATAAAGTTCTTACTGAATGTTCATTATATAGACCTATTTCACTATTAAATGTGGATGCAAAATTTCTCTGTAAGATAATGGCTAACTGCTTGGAAAATATTTTAACTAAAATCATCTCTATGGATCAAACGGGCTTTATTAAAGGCCGTCATTCTTTCTCTAGTGTTCAGAGATTGATGAATAATATATATTCACCAATATCTAAGTAGCTTCAATGTGTTATCTCTCACAATGCTGAAAAGACATTTGATAGAGTTGAGTGGCCATATTTGTTTAAAGTATTAGAAAAATTTGGTTTTGGTAATAATTTTAATAGGTGGATTCACATGATTTATAAGAATCCTATTGCCACTGTTATTACTAATAATTTCAGGTCCTCTTTTTTTCACTTTCTCGTGGTACTAGACAGGGATGTCCATTAAGCCTTTTATTATTTAATCTTGTATTGGAGCCTTTGGCCATAACATTACATGAAGCCAAAAATATTCATGGTATCTCTATGAATGGAACCATGCATAAAACATTTCTCTTTATGCAGATAATCTTTTGGTGTTTACTTCGAATCCTGAGCAATCAATTCCTAATCTTTTGGAAACATTAAAAAAACAGTAAATTTTCAGGATATAAACTTAACTTGAATAGAAGTGAATTGTTCCCATTAAATGCCCCTGTTTTATATACAATGATATTCCTTTTAGAATTGTTAATACTTTTAAATATTTAGGTATTATAATTACTAAAAATATAAAAATCTTTATATAGCTAATATTGTTCCTTTGATGGACTCCATGAAACAATTATTTTCTAGATGGAATCCACTTACTCTCTCTTTAATAGGCCATATCCATGCTGTGAAAATGATGATTTTACCTAGATTTTTATATATTTTCCAAAATATACCTATTTTTTAAACTAAAAATTTTTTTGATCAAACTGACTCTCTTACTTCTTCCTTTAGTTGGGACAATAAAAGACCAAGAATTAGTAAGTATCATTTACAAAAATCTGAAAAAGATGGTGGACTTGCACTTCCTAATTTAAGACTATTATTGGGCTGTTATTAGTAGACAATATGTTTTTGGCTATATTGGCTCGACAAGAGCCAAAAACCACTATGGGTTGATTTAGAACTAAAAGCTGTTAAACAATTTCATTTAACTTCCAATATTAGGAGCTCCATTACCTCTACATCTCTCTAAAATTACAAATTTAAATCTTTATCCTGTTACTAAACAGTCCTTGCAAATTTGGTTTCAGTTTCGCAATATTTTTAATTTTAAACAATTTAAGTTGTCTAGTTTTTTATATCAAAACTTTTTATTTAACCCTTCAATAACCAATCCCATTTTTCTCCTATGGAGAAATAAAGAGATCCGTTCTTTTACAGATTTATTTTGTGATGGTCGATTAATGACTTTTGAAGAGTTAATTAACAAATATTCTCTCACTCATACACATTTTCTGCAATATCTTCAGGTTATACATTTTTTACAATATTTATCTAAGTTTCTATATTTGCAAGAATCTGATTTGTTGGATACCATTTTGAAGTTCTCTCCTTTAGTGAGAGGTTCTATCAGCAGAATTTATAATTTATTTTTGTTACATAAAGAGAACTTTTCACTAAAGATTAAACAAGATTGGGAGAGAGAACTTAATATGACCTTTGTAAATGAAGATTGGTTGCGAGTTTTGAAAAACGCAAATTCTTCTTCTATATGTGCCAATCACTGTTTAATTCAGTTTAAAGTTGTTCACCGTTATTATTTAACAAAGGAGAGACTATCTAAAATATTTCCTAGTATAGATAACCACTGCAATAGGTGTAAAACTGAATTAGCTACTTTGTCACATATGTTCTGGTCATGTTCCTTATTAAAACCGTTTTGGAAATCTTTATTTTCTACAATTTCTAAAGCTCTGAAAATTAATTTACAACCTAACAGATCGACTGTTCTATTTGGAATAGTTCTGCATCATATTCAGGGTATTTCATCTTCAGATCAACATGTAATTTGCATTTGTTACATTATTGGCAAGAAGGGCTATTTTATTAAAATGGAAAGATACTTCTGTCCCTACATTAATTGAATGGTTTTCTCAAGTAATGCTATGTCTCAGTTTGGAAAGAATTAGAAGTAGAACTTTTGATCCCCGATTCGATTTTGAGAGAAGATGGGGTTCTTTTGCCAAATATTATCATTTAATTTGAATTATTTTATATCATTTCCTTCCAATCTTATTTTATATAAATATGAATTGGTGGTTGATGATTCTTTTTCTTTATATATAGAGGATGGTAAGACATATTGCTCCGGGGGTTGATTCCTAATGGTTATTTTTTTCCTTTTTTTGTAGTCAGTGGGTTGTTTTTTTTCCTTAGTTAGATGGGTTTTTTTTCTTTCTTTACAGATCATTTTGTTTTTCATTTTTATATATTGCAATCAGTTTTTATTTTCTTCAGCTTTATTAATTGTATATATATTAATTTGTTGAAGTTTTGCATCATCTTATAGCTGTAGGAGATTATGTACCAATAAAAAGATTTTAAAAATGAAAAATATTGCCTCCCTCCCAGATGCGCTGAATAACTTTTACGCCTGTTTTGAGGCGGAAAATGACGTGATGGCAAGGAAGTCCACCCCTCCTGCAAATGACCAGGTGATGTGTCTCACCGTGGCTGATGTGAGAAGAACCCTGTGCAGGGTCAACCTCTGGAAGTCTGCTGGACCAGACAGCATTCCTGGTAGAGTGCTCAGAGAATGTGCAGACCAGCTAGCAGATGTTCTCACTGACATTTTCAACATCTCTCTGAGCAGCGCCACCGTTCCAATGTGCTTCAAGGCCACCACCATCGTCCCCGTGCCGAAGAAGTCTTTAATGTCCTGTCTAAATGACTACCGTCCCGTTGCACTCACATCCATCATCATGAAGTGCTTCAAGAGGCTCGTCATGAGGCATATCAAGACCCTGCTGCCCCCCTCACTGGACCCCCTGCAGTTTGTGTACCGTCCCAACCACTCAACAGATGACGCCATTGCCATCACCCTCCACCTGGCCCTCACCCACCTGGACAAAAAAGCCACATACGTTTGGATGCTGTTCATAGACTTCAGTTCCGCATTCAACACAATCATCCCTCAGAAACTGATTGGAATGCTGAGCATATTGGGCCTGAACACCTCCCTCTGTAACTGGATCCTAGACTTCCTGACTGGGAGACCTCAGTCAGTCCAGATTGGGAGCAGTATCTCCAACACCATCACACTGAGCATGGGGGCCCCCCAGGGCTGAGTGCTCAGTCCACTGCTGTTCATTCTGCTGACCCACAACTGTGCTGCAACACACAGCTTAAACCACATTATCAAATTCGCCAATGACACGACCGTGGTGGGTCTCATCAGCAAGAATGATGAGTCAGCTTACAGAGAGGAGGTGCGGCGGCTAACGGACTGGCGCAGAGCCAACAACCTGTCTCTGAATGTGAACAAAACAGAAGTGATGGTTGTTGACTTCAGGAGGGCACGGAGCGACCACTCCCCGCTGAACATCAACGGATCCTCGGTAGAGATCGTTAAGAGCACCAAATTTCTTGGTCTTCACCTGGCGGAGAATCTCACCTGGTCCTTCAACACCAGCTCCATAACAAAGAAAGCCCAGCAGCATCTCTACTTTCTGCGAAGGCTGAGGACAGTCCATCTCCCACCCCCCATCCTCATCACATTCTACAGGGGTTGTATTGAGAGCATCCTGAGCAGCTGCATCACTGCCTGGTTCGGAAATTGCACCACCTCGGATCACTAGACCCTGCAGTGAATAGTGAGGTCAGCTGAGAAGATCATCGGGGTCACTCTTCTCACCATCACGGACGTTTACACTACACGCAGCATCTGCAAAGCAAACAGCTTTAAGAAGGACCCCATGCACCGCTCAT